>NC_141696.1:1527420696-1528020696 GCF_964263255.1 Lissotriton vulgaris | reverse complement strand
GTTTTTTCATTGAATATCAATGGTTTTTTAAATGCAAATTTCTAACTATATATGGTCTATAACCTATGGTTTTTTCAGTGAATTTCATTGGTTTTTTAAAAGCTAACATCTGTAGCTGTAAAATGTATTATTCTTTAAATCCCAAAATATATATAGATATTTATTGATAATTTTTTTTTAATATTTTTTTCTTCGCTTCTAGTTCGCGAACCGGGAAGCTTTCCGTTAGCTCATCTTGATGCCGCGATCTAGTACGCGAACCGGTCAACGTTACGTTAGCGGAACAGTGACGCGCCGCGGAAGCGCGACGTATCACGTTATCGCGTAATGCGTCTAATGACGCGTCGCGTTAGCGCTCCCGGAAGTGCTCCGGACAGCGAACCGGAAGCGATCTGGGACGCGGCGCGCGCCGCGTAACGTAAGCGGAACAGGTCATGTGACTTGTTTATCAAACTTCTCATTGGTTCATTTCACTTTTGGTTTCCAAATGATGTATGACTAGGTCATGTGACCTAAAAATAACACTTTTCATTGGCTCAGAACTTTTGTTTTCCCCAAATCATGTAAACCCCTCCTTATTTCCTCACTCTGACTTTCATCTTGGTGAGAGAAAGACCATTTTTCTGAAGATCCACAATGGCTTCCATTCTTGCTGCAGCTGGTGCACCCCCACCACCACCTCCACCTCCCCATAAGAAGAGAGGACCACCTAGTCAAATTATGACTAACAGAGAGGAGGAAGATGAGGAAGAAGAAGAAGAGGAGAGAGAGGGACAACAATTTGTTGATGAGTTGCCCCGGGTTTCTAAACGAAAAACCAGTTTCATCTGGCAGTTTTTCACCATCCCTCCTGGAACCAAGAAAGTGAATGCAAAATATGCCACCTGCCTCATCTGTGACTACAGATTGTCGAGAGGCACAGAAAAGAAGTACAGTATGGGGAACTATACAATGCATCGTCACATGAGCAGGTGGCATCCCTTGAACTACAGCCGGGCTGAGTTAAGGGATCTTGAAGACAATCCGACGGCAACTCCTGTGGCAAGATCTACATCCACATTGTCTTTGACGGGAAGAGAGGCACAAGAGACTGTGCCAAACATCCAACCTAACTTCCAGCACATGAAGTTGTCTTGTATTTACTGTGGTGCTATGCTGTCATATGGCAACATGAGTGTCAACCTCATGAACATTGCATATGAAAATCATAAATGCCCTAATGCACCCAAAAAGTAATTTTCTTTTTTTTGCTCCAGTTGAGCCGTTTTGAAAGCCTGTTTTTTGTTGTCTCCCCTCCATAAAAAACACAAAAAAAACATAAAACAGTTCTAAAAATACAAAAAAATCAAAAAATGTTCAAAAAATAAAAAAAAAATATAAAACAACAAAAACAAAAAAAAACAGTTCTTTTCAGAACTACCTCCCCTTTCAAACAAAATTGCTAGAATGTTTATCACTCTGGCAAGCTCTATTTCTTTTGGTTCGCTTCAAGTTCGCTGACCGGTTCGCGAACTTTAAGCGAACTAAAAAAATATTTTTTTTAAAAAAAGAAGAGTTAGTATAAGGGAAGTAAACAGAGAATAATGTAAAAAGAAAGACAGCTAGAGAGAGTAAATGAGAGATAGTGTCAATGACATCATCAGCAGTGCATTGCGGGTAAAAAGAGTGGAAAACATTTACCTTATAATTCTTGTTACCTTTTTTAAATATTTTTTCATACTTTCAATCTGTAAAACAAAGAACAAACATTTCAAAAAATATTAAAACATGTATTTAAAAATTAGAAAAGACAAGGGAAAAGGTTCAAAAACAAACAGTTTTTCAACAACTTTGACATTTACAGAAGTCTCTGCTTCTCTACGTCCCCTACACAATCCTAAAGATATATATTCGAAAGAAACTGTATCTTGATATTGCTGAACTGAGGCCTATTTTGGAACATGATGTTTTTCTTGCACTGCTAATGTCTCACAATAGTGATGCAATAGCAGCGCAAAAAAGATGTAAAGCCATAATAAAATTGTGTCTAACATTGTAAATGATTGTTTTAGGATGCAAATAAGATGTGTGCTTTCAAGAGCTTTCTTTGAGGTGAGGCCTCTTTTTTTTTTAAAAAAAACACTACCCAGAAGTACAGCACTCTAAGCATTAAAATTGATATTTACAGAACTCACCTTACCCATATGTACCACACATTTCTAAATGTATATCATAAGGACAAAAAGCATAACATTAATTATACATGTTAAATGGTTTATTTTTGCTGTTCTCAGAATGTATCAAATTTCACTTAAATCAGTGACTTGAAGGTATTCATCATGTAACAGCGGGGAAAAAAAAACACAATCAAAATGACTGTGTTTAAAAAACCCATACAACCTAAGAAATCTGATTTCAAAACTTCTTAAAATTAACTTACTTTCAATGACGTCAAACGATCTCCTATAAACAGCATCCACTCTGTTGTGCTTTAAATATTTTCAGCCCGCCACTTTCTGAAAGAAAACCTCCATCGATACGTGAAATATGTTACATAGAAAAAAAACTTCTCTCATTATATCACATGTTTCCACTAGGCCAAATCATGTTGCCGCGATTCGCAAATCTTGTAATTCTTCCAATCAAATCCCGACATTTTCTATTTTCGCAACTTTCAAAAATAAAATATTTGAGATTATTTTCACAATCCTGGACTACTAATATCTTACTCTTCTTTGTCACTCATGTTCTCCTTTTCCTATGACACTGATACTGCTTACTATGAAGCAGACTTACTTGCATCAGGTTTATATAGTTGGATTTTTAATCGAGACAGCATTGCAGACTTACATTCCCTCTACTTAAAATTTTGGTTTTAAAAACACCAGGTAAGAATTTTTAAGGTCAAACGGCAATTTTTTTTTGAACGTTACAACAGAATCATTACAGAATGACCAGCCGTTTCCAGACTTTAAGTAAGCTGTATAATGTCCTGATGTTGTTGATGGACCATCGTGATAGATAATTGCTACAGTAACAAAAGTCCTCCCTGATATTGACAGCTGAGAAGCCACAAAATTTTTTATTAAAGTTGACAATTTTGATCCATCAGGCCTACATCGTTGCATCATTAAAATGACATACTGGCCATATCTACGTATAAATAATGTTGACATCATATCACATTTACATTGGCTACACTCCATGTTGTGATCCGCTGCATTTACTAGCTTATTAAAGGAGACTGATTTACTGTCTGGCAAAGTTAAATATATAAATCTTTCTGAGTCTACACTAGTAGTACTTGATACCATACAGTTCTCGCAGTCATGCTGCCATTGATAAGAAAGCCCAAACAGGTGATCTACATCTACACCCTCAACTTGCAATATATCAAGCATATACATTAAAAACTCCTGACAATCTTGCTGATTATTTTCAGAGAAGTCTGTTTGACCTGAACATTCATCTAACAGATAACGAACTTCAGACACACTTTCTACTTTTGTTCGATCAGTGCTACATTTCTCGAAAACAGAATTCAACAAACAGCATAAAATTTGTTCAGAATTCAACAGAATCTGTTCTTTTAAACTCTCTAGTGAAAAGAGAACATTAACCACTACATTTGCATAGCAGTTGACACCAGAACTGTTTTCAAATTGAAAACCGACAACATCTTCAACAGAATCCACTTTCTTTCTGCTAACAATTTTCGGTTCATTGACTTTTAGTCTTTTTGCAACAACCTCCCTACTATTACTGCTATTTCTACGTTTGCGGCCTACCACACGTTTCTCAAACAAAGGATATTGAGGCAAATGTGGCGCATACTCTCTTCTTAACCTATTGTATTCCTTAACACAATCTAGATCCGCACAAATGTTTGTGACATCACAGTCAATCAAGTACAATCCCGATAAAGTTCTAACTCGTGACAATGCCACATATGCCATACCCTCCTTGAACACAGAACTGCCAATATTCACCAATGCACAGTCTACACTTAAACCTTGCGATTTATGGATTGTCACCGCATATGCCAAGCAAACAGGAAACTGTTTACGGCGAACATATAAATCTTTAACAAGCAAAAACCTAGCAGAACAACGACCAATTTGCTGTACTTCCTCAATGCCATCAAATTTAATTTTTAAAAATTCTATTCCATCTCTATTTCTGTATTTCTCAAAATCAACAACATTACCCATTGATCCATTTACCAGACCTCTTTCTACATGTAAATTCCTTCTCAAAATAATTCGGCAATTTAAACACACATTCAAAGTCTTTTCAAAACCCGCTGTTTTAGATATAGTCTTCTCTAATGAATCCAATTTTGATTTCAAATTGTCTGACAAAATAATTGTTGATCCCATATGCTCTAATTTGTCGATAGCTTCAAGTTTCACAATCTCTTGCTTTTCTAAATTCAACATTTTGTTGTTGAAGATGGCACATTCTGCAAGAGTTGGCATGAGACATATCCCGGATTTCTTCTCAGTAATTTTCTGAAAAATATTCTCAGGCACAATCTCTTGTTTGGGATACAAATTTGACAGTAACCGTGCATTTAAAGCTTCTTTCCCATGCTCGGTCACTTTTCCAATTCTAATATCTTGTAGAATATTCTTGTAATCTTCATCCTTTGCCTGACGCATATTTTGATGCAGTTCTGCATAATTGAAGTTTAACCATATATTGACGTTGCCAATGCTCCCTAGGCACTTCCTGGTATCTTCATGCGTGAGTATTTTGAACACAGGTTGACCTTTTACTGGTGTCAGCTGTAGAAGATCTCCGAAAACAATAATGTGTTTCCCACCAAATAAGACATCATATTCAGTTTTAAGTACTTCTTGCATTCTCAAATGCACAAAGGCAAGCATGACATTGGAAACCATGCTTACTTCGTCAATGATAAGTAGTTTCATTTTCCTCAAAACTCTTGAAACTTCACAGCAAGCATCTCCAGATAACTTGTTGTATTGTAATTTGTTGTCATGCTCCACCGGCAGCATCAATAGACGATGCAAAGTAATACCTTTAATATTATGTGCTGCCAGTCCAGTAGGAGCGGTGACAACACAAGACAGCGATGACTCAGTCCTTTCCTGCAAATAACAAGAGATTGCTTTAATGAGGAAACTTTTTCCAGTTCCCGCTTCTCCACTCACGTACAGTCGGACAGGCTTCAACGACGTACACGAGCACTCTTTCTTCTCATGACTTAATCCGTGCTCAATTTCCTTGGTAACTTCATCATATATTTTCCTCTGCTCAACGTTGAGTTGTTTTTCCAAGTCTTGTAAGTTAACTGAATCCTCCTGAGCATGTGCCATGGCTCTTTCTACTTCATTCATAGCAGTGGCAGCTTCATTTTCGATAATAGGTCCTCCAAGTGGATCTTGACTCAATGAAACAGAACTCTGACTGTCCTGAGAACTGTCTCTGGCAATCTCGGCTGCAATCGTTGCTTCCTGCTCAATTTCCAAAGTTAGCATTTCTTGATATTTAGAAAAAGCAGGACATTCTATGGACTCCTTGGCTGCATTGAAAGAGTCTTCGTAACAGAGGAAATCTCCAAGCAGTTCCTCTTCTGCACGCCAAGGCTTGAAAAGTTGCAAAAGTGCTAAATAGAAAAACTCCTTTTTTTCTGGAGATTCGCCACTTAATTTTCGATGGTTTACTAATTGGCATTTTCTTTGCTTGACCAGGCATCCCTCACTTCCAATTACAGCATACACTCCTTTCTCAATATCTTCTTTGATGTTCCTCTTGAATATATAATTTTGGAGAACCTCATATAGACAAACATTCTCAAGGTGACTGCTTCGATTTGGATAATATGTATCCAACATGTTGGTCTTCAAAATGTCGGTACTGTTTGGTTCCTTTTCTGCCAAATACTCAATTTCCCGAACAGGTTTTAGAACTCGATTTCGCGTTGCAGCAAGACCAAGACTCGCCCAAACGAGACTCCTGGATTTGGCATAGAGACTTGCTGAAGACAATCGATCAGAACATTCGTAAGCTCCGATTTCTCGATGCGACAACATCTTCAGACTGAAACTGTACAACTTCTTGCTGAGGCTCTTTTCATGGGAAATGTCCTCCCACATATCCTTCAGTTCAGTCTTTTCTTTTTTGGTGATGTAAGATGTCACATACCGAGCCACAGCCATACAGTTGTCAGCCACAAACTGTATATCCATGTTGGCATTCCACATGGACAAAATCACTGGGTTGTAGTCATTGATGTACTTGGACTCTTCGTTCCTTTTCAAATTGTATGTATTCTTGGGTGATTTCCTCGTCACATTATGTCGCAGCGAAGACATCAAACTGTTCACTCTTCCTTTAGAAATCACCGGTCGTGGAAAGTTGAAACGACATTTGGTGTAGAACTTGTCCTTGTTTCTGAATTTACGACGACAGTACTTTCCACAACGATGGCTTTGGAAACGTAGAACTTGTTCTCTTAGACTTTTCTTCTCCGTTGCGTTTGGAACAGCACACGTAGAATACTGTTCGATGAAATTCATCACTAAGTCATCCGGATCTGTTCCAAATTTAGGTGCATCCTTGATCCACAGCAACATATGTATATGAGGGGCACCTCTTGCTTGATACTCCTTTCTCCAGAAGAAATCCAACACCTCTCCAAGAGGTGGATTCTTTTTATTTGTGATGAAAGACATCAAGTACCTGCAGTACCTGCATACATTCACAGGATCCAAGAAACACAGTTCTCCAGGTGTCTTGAATTCAATGTTTTCAATATTTCCATTTGCCTCTCGTAGAAATTCAAGTAAGTCATCCCAGCCATACTCGGCACAGCTCAGAGTGAGGAACCATGTCGGAGTTCCTAAGTTCCTCAGCATACATTTTAAATCACCATGACGACGGTACCAGTACTCATTAGTACCACGCTGACACGCCATGAGATTAATTAAGTGAGAATCCAAAATACTGTCTTGGACATTGACTTTATGCATAAAGTCACTTGCCGAGATGTTTCGCATCTGTATACCACTTTTTAAGATGTGGTTCACTGCATATGACAGTCCAGACAGATCGCTTTCAAACAGGAGATGAAACAAATAGGGAATGCATTGCCGAAACCTAGGATCTTCTGCATACAATCGTAAAGTCCGGTATTCAGACGCAGGAATTTCACGAGGTCGCTCATCATATCTTCCTCCTTGACCTGTGGGAAATAGCTGTGGGAAACACCGAGCTTCCAAACTTTCCTCCCAAACACTAATGGGACTCCCTTTGGCTTGTTTCATTTGAAACAACTCAATAGCATTCCCCATGACTTCCTTGGAATGCAAAGGATGAACACTATAATGTTCATATATTTCTTCACTTTTAGAGGCCTCTACTTTCTCAATTTGGCCAGCACACAAATCGCTATCCTCTTCATCACTTACTTCCTCTTCTGCAACATATACATTCTTATAGTACTTATTATTTTTCTTCAAATACACTGTTGCCTTTTTGACTTTCCTAACATCCACTAAATCTTGCCATATTTTCATATTCTTTGTCGGAACCCCATTAACCAAGATAACCAGAGGTTCCTCTTCCACTTTTTCTATTCCAATTGTGTTAATGTTTTTGTTCAAATCTAGAGGCAAATAAACAACTCTTCCCTTTAATCCTCTCTGTAAATCTGCTGGAGGCAACTTCCCTGTCTTTGGCTCCATTCTTACAATAGCCTGAAAGGGATGGATACTTTGAATCAAAATAGATTCATAAGTATTTAAATCCTTCAATTCAGAAGGAATCTCAACCAATTCCAGATTATTATGAACTGCCCTAGCAGGCATCTGGTTTTGGTTTAATTTATTACAACAATAAGTACACACACGTTGATCCGATCCCAAATCAAAATAATTTTCTACCATCAAGTATGTGGCTAAATCCTTCCATTCACTATTATTTTCCCTTTCACTTTTTGCATATAAATCCACTACCTTAGTCTGATTCTTATAATAAGTGCGTCGACAACATACACAAGTGAAATTAGGCCTCTCACTTGATTTCATCTGAAACGTGGCAATTTCCTTCTGAAAATTATCTGTACTGGAAACCTGTACATTATCTTCCACATTACCCTCTACTTCAGGGTCAATTTGAACATTCTCATCTTTACTACCAAAGTAACGAAACTCAATTTCTTCACAAAGATTCTTCACATCTATTTCAGAACCATGCAAAAGAGCAGCACATAACTGTTTAAGCATAATTGCTGGACTCTTAGCATAATACAACATTCTCACTAATTTTCTCACTTTATTATGATGCACTGCTAGCATCCTGAAATGATGAAAAACACTCTGGCATACTCTCCTGGAAAGACAAGCCAGTGAATGACCACGCAAACCTGTCATTTGTCTCACTCTGCAAGGATCTAAATCTTGCAACAACTTCATTTTCTGCTTCAAACTTTTCTTATTAAATGTCCGTATAAAATCACAAAGCAAATTGATGGAAACCTGTCGCACACTGCAAATAGAACTACACTTCCAAATGTACACAGGACCCTTAGGACGTCTTCCTAAAACCTCATCACTTAGCGCCTCTTCTGTCTCTGTTGTCACAAGTTGTTCTTTTTCAACTGGACAACCATCCTTCACTTCATAAGCTCGACCACTTATGTCAACTGCATGCACCAAATCATTATCCTGAAAATAAGTCTCCTCATTAAAAAATGCCTCAGAACTTGAACTATGCATCCATTCTCCAGAAAAAACTTCACAAAAGTTAGTACGATTTACTACTCTCTTCCATCTACTTTTTGTTTTGAAATCAGAAATTACCTTGCTTAGTTTCCTAATTCTATTGATTACCAAAATAAACAACTTTCGCTTGATTTCAAAAGCATGATCAATAATTTTCTCTACATTTTTCTTCTTCCTATAAAATGCCGCTTTCTGTTGGCCTTTCTTTTTAATATTTTTCAATAAATTAACTAATATCCTATTACGGAACATTCGTTGTCGAATGTCCCTAAACTGTTGTTTCCTTCTACTATCATGCACAGAGTTATCTCTTCCTCTACCAGTAACATTTGTGATGGGTCTCTCCTTTCCATTTAAATTACTTTTCTTTTTGTGAACAGACACATTTTTTTGAGCAAAATTTTTTTTACTACAAATATTTCTTAAGAATGATTTCGTGCTCTTACCCGGACCTTTCTTGGTGTTTTGACAAGTATTTGGGGAAGAGGACTGCTGCAATAAAACATCATCCTGCTGTCTTTGACGTTTTCTAGCCTTTCGTATTCGACTTCTGGAAGGCATTTTCCAAACTATGAAAGAATCTGCAGTTGAATCTGTGAAAAAATATAATATAAAAAGTTATTAACCACTATTACCAAACAGTAAATAAATAACAGTCATCTAAAACTTAATGCCGTACTAATTATTTAACATAGCAAATATTTTCCACCAGCACTGCATCACAAAAATGACACTCAATGGTACAAAACAAGCATACAACACTCATAAATCACTCCCTAATATTTTAAATCATTAATTCAGGATGACGATAAGATGTAGCCTATCTAAAGGTTTGTTTAGGCCCAGATCTTTGGACTGGGGTGAATGTGTGTCATTGATCCACATTCAGTCCATCACCTGTTTTGTTAATTTGAGGTGAGGCCAACACATGGTTGCAGATAAGATTTTCACTGAAAAAAAACCAAGGTAAAAAAACATGTGAAGGCCTACCAATGAAGTAAATCATTAAATGAAAACCAATACATTTCTGGAAATATGCACTACTAGTGCTTCATAAGATGTTTTGGGTCATATTTATAAGTTATTTGAGTATCTAGTATGCTATTTTACATTCTTCATGGTGCAAATTTATTGTAAATACGCTCCCACCTACGGTTGGCAAATTTAGATTTTGATTATGGGAGTTAGATAGGCATGTTAATAATTTCCCAAAAATGGTATATAACCCCAAACAACCTTTGAAGCAAATGCTCTTAGCCATGTTATCCACCTCCCATTGGATAACATGGCTAAGAAGTGCTTGCAAATGTGATAAAAAACGGCCTGCAATGCATGAATATCGCAGAAAAATCAGCGATATTCATGCATTTTCCAACAAATGCTCTTAGCCATGTTATCCACTTCCTATTAAATAACATGGCTAAGAACTGCTCAGGGCACCATGAGAAACGCTTTCCATTTAAAAAGGGAAAAATAACATCAAAGACACTAAAATGCCTTCTAAATATGAACCCAAACAACCTATGAAGCAATGTGGAAAAAACTGCCGCAATGCATGAATATAGCAGAAAAATCAGCGATATTCATGCATTTTCCAGCAAATGCTCTTAGCCATGTTATCCACTTCCAATTAAATAACATGGCTAAGAACTGCTCAGGGCCCCATGAGGAACGCTTTCCATTTAAAAAGGGAAAAATAACATCAAAGACACTAAAATGCCTTCTAAATATGAACCCAAACAACCTATGAAGCAATGTGAAAAAAAACGGCCACAATGCATGAATATAGCAGAAAAATCAGCGATATTCATGCATTTTCCAGCAAATGCTCTTAGCCATGTTATCCACTTCCTATTAAATAACATGGCTAAGAACTGCTCAGGGCCCCATGAGGAACGCTTTCCATTTAAAAAGGGAAAAATAACATCAAAGACACTAAAATGCCTTCTAAATATGAACCCAAACAACCTATGAAGCTCTAACAGTACATATCCTGAAATTTAATTCATTTCAAAATTCGTTTTTAAACACAGCATATAAATCAATTGTATACCTGCATTCATGAAGAAATGACTAAAAATGTCCTTGAGACACATGAAAGTGTTTTCTGGAATGCCCTAGCACCATTTTTGGGACACTATTAACATGGCTAGGTAATTCCCATAATGAAAATCTAAATTTGCCAAGCACAAGTGGGAGCGTATTTACAAGACACTTGCCCCATGAGGAACACTTTACATTTTAAAAGGCGAACATAACATCTTAGACACTCAAATACCTTATAAATATGGCCCAAAACAACCTATGAAGCTCTAGCAGTACATATCCAGAAATGTAATTGATTTCTTAAATCGTTTTTAAAAGCAACATATCTGTTTCAGCTTACATAACAGACCATGAAATGGCCTCCATGTATTACAATATCTTGTGTTACTGCATGCCAGAATGTTACACCAAATATGCAATTATAATTTCTCTATGAAACTAATTCTATTAGTATATCACTAGAGACAAAACCACATTTTAAAAACACAGCTTTCTTCATCATTTTCTCCTTAAATCATACTATTCTCTATCTAAATTAAATAAATCTTTTCTCACCTTAGCAAATATTTTTTGAGTTTTGAAAACAGTCTCAGAAATACACCAAATTGTCTTCAGCAGAAGAAAAAGGATGCACTCCAAAGGCTGCAGCTATTGAAAGCACAGAAATACAGATATTCTTTTCACATATCTCTCATATTAGCCAATCATACCTCTTCCCTCACTTTTTTCAAATCAAAACCCTTCCCCCCTCTGCCCTGTCTGCCTTGTTTCCATAGCAACCACCTCCTGGAAGACCTCTCATGTTTGCAAATTCACACAACAATGTTTCAATTGAACTCTGAACTCTCAGTGCACCTGCGTATCCAGTGCAATCTTTCATTAAATGTTTCTTCCTTGACCATTCAAATTACATCTTTCAAAGAACACATCCATGCACCCTAACTTTCTGTTTTCAGAAATGGAAATGCACCAATCACTGCTAATAAATCATTAGCATTGTAAATCCACATTTTTTTTTCTTTAGAAACTCCTACTGTTTCAACTGCCCTTTCATTACCACACTTCATCTGACTGCAGAACAACCTTCTTCCACCATGTTTAACGTCTGGATTGTTGGACATAGTTACATCCACTGGGCTCAAAGGTATGCTGAGAGCAGAAATTTACACAACCTCAATTTACAAGATGTGGAAATTAAGTGGTTGGGCCAAAGAGGATTAAAATGTCACCAATTGATACCATTGGTGAAAACCTTTATGCATTTGCCAAAACCTGACCTGTTAATAGTGCACTGTGGAGGTAATGATTTGGGCACTTTGACAGGGGTAGGTCTGGAAATGCTTTTAAAGGACACCTTGGAGCAATTAATGGCACTTTTTCCTCAAACTGCCTTGGTATATTCCAATATATGCCAAAGACAGAAATGGAGGTGGTCCAACCAATTTTGTCCACAAATTGAGAAAGCGAGGAAGCATGTAAACAAATCTGTTTCAGCTTACATGAGAGACCATGGAATGGGCTCTCTGTACAACAATAACTTGCGTTACTACATGCAAGATATCTACAGAGGAGATGGAGTTCACTTCTCAGATGAGGGCAACAGAATTTTCATTCTGAATTTAAGACTGTGCATTGGTACCTACTTATAAGTACCTAAATGTACCATAAACCCAAAAGCTCTTCTCAGAGCTACCCTACATCTGATCACTCATAATTATTATTTTTCTCTAACTTTTTTCACTAATTTTCCACAAAATTCGCTCCCCGGAGCGCTACCCGGTTCGCTAACCGAAAGCTAACCTCGCGGAATTTTTTAAAAAAAAGTTTTTTTTTCCGCACATATAAGCCTCCTCAGTCACGCTCAGAAAACCTAGGGGGTCAAGATAAGTCTACCATGCCCCCTTCTACCCATTCTAAACATTATTTGCCCTCCATCTTGTATCTTAATGCGAACGAAACACAAAATGGTGGACTCCCGTGACGCTTAAGGTTCGCTAACCGGGCAGCTTCCCGGAAAGCGGTCCTAAAAAAAGGCGGGAAAGTAATTTACAGAAAAACGACTAGAGACACTCTCACCAAATATAGATTAGCTCATACTACATAACAATCCCTTCCATTCTCACAAATTTCATTGAAATTCCATTTAGCCATTTAGCCTGTAGACCTCTCCAAGTACCGTGAGGTAAATTACTTCACAAAACACATCTGAAGTGTTGGAATTGACAACCAATGAAAATGTTACTTTCATTTTCTACTTTTATTACCTGACATTTGATTGGTTATATACCTGAATATATATAAAGGAAGAGAAGGAAACACAGCCATTTTGACTGCTACTTCTTGTTGTACATTACATTTGATTAGCTACTAAACACTTCAACTTGTTTGTGAAGGTAAGTTGTTATTTTTAAAACTGAAGTATATTGTGCACTATAACTTAATATGGTAGACTTTTTCTGATAGATATATACTATCCCTCTGTAGTAGTTATGGATTTAGATAGACTTCTCTGTTATAGTTATGAATGGAGTTAGGCTTGTCTTGGTTAAATCACATACACTTTTTTATAGTCCTATTTCCACTCTGATACTATACACTGCCAAAAGATAAATTCACTGATAAAAACTGCCTATCTAAAATTAATCCCAACAGTGCCCTATCTCTACTAATATATATTTTTTTAATCCAAATTTCAGGCAAAATGGAAGGCGAGCAGCAAGTTTCTTTTGAGATGGACCTGGAAGAGAGCAGCCAGGAATTGATTGAACCAATTGACATGGAATTTATGGATGAAAGCTTGGATAATGAACTGCTGCAATGTGTCCAAGCAGTAGATCTCCTCCTTGCAAATGAGGACATTTTGCAACCTCACAGATTGCAAACAATATTTCAAGAAAATAATGACATTTCAGACACTGAAATGTTAGAAAGTTTAATAAATTATGAAAAAGAATCAAAATAAAAAAAACACTTTAATAAAAAGAAAACAAAAAAAAACAAGAAAAACAACAAACAATTAACATACAGTATTAGAAAAGTCTTTCATTCTTTTATCCATAAAGTTCGCTGCCCAGAAAGCTATCCGGTTCGCGAACTTGGCGCTTACCACGCAAAAAAAAATTTTTTTTTTTGGACCCTCCTAGGCCCTTTTAAAACCTCCACATAAAACCTAGGGGGTCAACGAGGATCTACTATGCCCCCTTATGGTAATTTCCCCCTTTGTTTTGGCCTCCTCTTGTCTCTCGATCCTACCGAGAGACAAGATGGCGGCCGCTCCGGACTGTTTAGAATGTTGACAGACACCGGAGGGCCAATCAGCTTCTCATCGCAAAGTTCCGTTACGCGAAAGGTTCGCTAACCGGATAGCTGCCCGGAGCGCTGTTACAGATATATATCTTGATTTAAACGTTAATTTCTCAAAATCCACTGAAGCACATATATTGAGACCTAGCAAAGGCACATCAGGCTAACAGTCCCTACAATTTTGCCAAGTTTCGTGAAAATCCATTCAGCCGTTCGGGCTAAAAGTGAGTCCAACCGCCCTATGGAAATTAACATGGGAAAAAGGCGTTTTGGGACCCCCCTTTTTTCTCGGCCCCCCCTCCACAAAACCCCCCCAAATTTTCAAGGGCTGCTCAGAAACAAAATGTGCCATTTTCCTGAAAATTTCAGCCAATTCCGTCCACAAACGCAAAAGTTATTAGGCATAGAATTTTCAGAAATCCCATAGGGAAAAAATCCTAACTATATATACCTACTGGCGACCGCCAGTAGGTAATATATATATATATATATATATATATATATATATATATATATATATATATATATATATATATATATATATATATATATATATATATATATATATTTATATATTAATAAATCGTACTTAGCACCTTTATTCCGCAAATTCAGCAAATCTTTTTTGGAGTAAATGTCTAAAGAAAGAAGAAGAGACACAAAGTTGTAATCAAATATTGCATTCCTCAGAATAAGGAAGTTATTGATTCAAACCTGCAAAAAATATATATAATGATTTAATAAGAGAGAAGCAAAATTCCACACATGCTAAGGTAAAATCAGACTCAGATTAAGGATAGATTATTTGATAAGAGATTAATAGAGAGCATAGAACTGTAGTAAAATTGTGCTTATTGTTGCAGGTGCAGACATCACATAGTGTTGAGTACAACCAGTGAAGACACCAGTGTGGCAGTCTCTCTTTTTCTACCATTCCCCTTTTCCCCCTTGTTTCTAACATCGGAGAGATTCCGGTTTAGGTATATTGGGGAGTTGGGAAATTCTCAGTGAGAACTACTTCAGCCATTCGGTTCCTGCGGAGCATTCTGGATCAGGTACTGATTCTGGAACCGGCGGACGGTCTTTCTGTCCACCAGGGTCCCCCCACCATAGCAATATGGTGGGGGTAATTGGCACGCGCTGGGATACAATATTGGGCGAATCGCCATTGCCATGAGTACAGTGGTAATCCGCCCAACATATCAAATGGGCTCCAATGTCTTTCCCCATGTTCCTATGACCATTCTCGAAAACCATGACAATGCAATTACTTATTTTTTTTAAAACAGTCCCTTCAAAAAAATTACCAAAAAACGATTACTTTCATAACACTTTTGTTTGAAAGAGAAAATAATCTTTATTTTGTAATATAATCTTTGAAACAAAAAGTGTTACGAAAGCCATTAACCAGACGTGGCCTAAAACTGCTACCTCCCTCCTCTCGCCTTACAATAAACTTTATCTTCATTAAACAGTTTTTCATATTTAAAATTTGCCTTATCTAGATGCAGCGCTCCCTTGCATCTGATCCGGAGCCAACAGGGAATGCTGGTCCTCGCAATCCCGGTGTCCCGCTCCACGAGGCAACTTTCCTCTCGTCTCCTGTGCTCCTCTACACCAAAGGCTCTTGTAGGAAGGTGGATATCTGACTATGGTTACCCCCAAACTTTTTTGCCTGGTGTTTAGCTGGTTTTTGACTTAGTTGGCCTGGGATCCTGCTATTCAGGGCCCCAGGCTGATTGCTCTCTCCTTAAAATGGACTCCATGTACCTTAGGTGCATAACACAATTGGAATTGGTTCACCTTATAGGCCCCTGTAACAGTGTACCATAGGTACCCAGGGCATAGGTGTAGCCAAGGCCTGCCAGGGGCTGCAGCATGTATTGTGCCACCCCTGGCCTGGCCTCCATATTTGACACAACTGGCTGATCACTCAGCTGGGGTAAGTTGGTGTAATCACCTCTTACTTAGGTACAGTATGTCTGTGCCTAACCCTAAACTGGACACATATGTTCCTATCAGCCACTCCTATGGAAGGCCTCATCAATCCTGGAGGCAGAGTGCTTGGAAATATGTGAGATGGTGCTCTAGCATGAGCTGAGCCTGTCTGCAGCTGTCGGGAACCACTCCCTAAGCTGTTCCGGGATATTGCCATACCATATACTCTTAAGTGCATTATAATCCTCGCGGTTAAATGCTATCTTTGGTTTGGCTTTATCAAAACATGTCGAGTAAGGTGTCATACGAATTGGAATACTATCCCCTCGCCAGTTCTGGCGACGGGGATAGCATTCCACCCTTCTAGAGGGACACGACATGTGTGTAGCCTTAACCCTGGTTAAAGTTAAACAGAGCCTCAGCATCACAAAATGGATGCTGCCACCACAGACACATGTCTGACCTCCTGCTGCTGGGAGTCCTTCCAGCGAGGAGGGCCTGGACAAAGGGTTTCCTGCCTGGGGAGGTGCGAGCACCACCCCAGACAGGGTTTTGTGTATTGGGTAGGACAGGGCTGAATAGATTGAGACATGCCTGGGGCACACAAGGTGTCCCTGTGCATAAGCCAGCCCAAACCGGTTCTGGGGCTTTCCAGCCCCAGTCCTGGCGAGGAGCTGGACAAAGGAGAGGGGGTGTAACCACCCCCCTTCCTGGTCCCACCCATAGGGGAGGGACCTAGTAGGTGATCCACCCCCAGTTTGGGAATAAGAGGGGGAGCAGTGCCATTGCACAGCAGATCATCCCGAAATCAACTTAAAACTAAGAAGAAGACTGGACTTCGACATTCTGCTGCACAGAAGACTGAAGAAGAATCTCCCTTGTGGCCAAGGAGTGACCACCCTGTGAACACAGGTACCAACCAGCGACTCGACGTCTGCTTTGCCGCCGCCTCCCGCCGGAGACCGAGCCCAGAGCCCGACAAGAACCAGACTCCCAGACCTCTCAGAGCCCGATCCACAGTCCCTGCGAAGAAGGGACCCGTGGAGGCACCGAGCGACGTGGGACCGGACCTCTTGAAAGACACCCGACAAGCTGACTGCGCAGCTTCTGAGGCATCCTCGACGTTGTGCTTTGGGGATTGAGAACCCCCACCACCGAGCAGCCCTTGCACCGAAGATCAGCCCTCCAGCATCTCCACGATCTGCGTGGGGCCCTTTTGCATTGTGCCACTCGACGCGCCATCCCGGCCACTAGCCACGCGGCCAGCGGCCATCTTGGCGACGAACCCGAAGATTTAAACAGCAGGTCTGGTTGCTCCAGACCTACCCAAGCTCCTGTGAAAAGGAGCACTCGCTCTGACCTTGCTGGTCCGAGTGAACAGCATCTTTCAACTCCTGCGTGGCTTGCATTTGCCAAGGCCTGTTTGCTCCGATCAGGTCGCCGACACCGCCAACAGCGAGAAGCCTACGTGGGACAGCTCGTGACCGACTCCTGGACGTCCTCGACCCCGGGTATCCACGTGGCTGCAGAAAGAAGCTACCCGACAACGCCTGTTTGCACCCGACATCGCCTGGTTCCACTCTGGTTCCACGGTAGTCACTGGCTAGTGACTTTGAACACTGTCCCCTCTGCTTTCAGGTCTTCAACTCTTCAGATCCACCCTTGGATCCACCGGAACTCTTCTCATCGAGCCGCCTGCAGCATCTCCAGCTCCAAGCACCATCGACCAGCGTGACGAAACCCGACACATCTTCGACCCTGTGCACCCGCTTCCTGTGGGTGAGGTAACTCAGCTCCGCCGGTGCTCCTGCACTGGTACACATCCCAAGGGCCTGTGTTTTAAGTTTCAGCTCCGTAGGTCACTCGGAAGGTTCCTAACTTTCTAACTTTGTGCTTTTTACGCACCATAGACTTTGTATTGAGAAGTGCGTGCACTTTGAACACTGCACCCGAGTCCCGTGGGCCTTTCCCGACTTAGTTAACTCCAGTCTCGAATAGCTCCAGCGATTCCCAAGGCCCTAGGCCTCTTCACTTTCCTTTAGGTATCTCTTATACCACTTATTTAGTATATGGTTTAGGTGGCCCCTAGGGCTCATCCATATTGTGCAACTTTTGTGTATTTTAAACTGTCTTGTGATTTTACGCTTGTGCTTCTGTGCTCATAAAGAGTCCAGGGGATTTTAATAGTTAATAAATCAATATATATTTTCAATATATATCTGTGTGGTGTCCCTTTCATTTGGTACTCAAGGGGGTTGTGTATGGTATAACAGCTGGCTTCACATGCCTTTCAGAGTTTAGCCTAAGACTGCTTTGTCCACGTTACCACTAGGATAACTGGTCTACAAGGTTGAATTACAACCATCATCATAAGGGTTGCTTGGCATGGTACAAAGTGATCACTAGAATTAGTGAGCATTATATACCAGGCCAACTTCTCACATTGGTGAGCAGCGGATTGGGATCTGAGCTTGCTGTTGTTTTACCATTACAATCTTTGAGATTATCATTTGAAAGATCATACAGGTACCTGCTAGGTACATATAAAACAAGACTAGTATACATAAGTTCTACTGAACTTAGTTGTTGTAGAGCAAAGGGAGTAGCACACCCTAGCTACAACTACTAGATAGGTTTAGTAGGTAAACACCAGTGTAGGTAGATTGCAACACATCCACCCACACTAGAGCAATGTCTGGAACAGAGGGGTCCAGTGGACTTACTCCTGTTGAGAGTGACCCTCCAAGGGCACCATCCCAGTTTGCTATTTTTCCCTTTAAGGAATTAAGACAGCTTTGTGTCTTAAGGGGTCTGAAGACAGGGCCTTCCCCTACTACAGACCACCTAAGAGAGCTCTTGGATCAGTCTGAGGCTCTAAAGACCTCTAAAGCAAACCCCACAGGGGATGCTGAAGGAGGCCATCCTTCAGAGGATGACACTGTAGACACCCCTGCCCCTATCATCCTGGTAGATGAGGAAGCCTCCACCACTGGAGCTCCTCAGGTAGATGTAGAGGAAGAAGAAGAGGAGGAGGAGGTGGAAAGCAGTGAGTCAGATGATGACAGAGATAGTCAGGTGCTGGTCAGTAGACTGAACCAGGCTAACTTAAGTCAACTTGGGAATGAATCAGGTAACAACCCATTCAGACCCCCAGGTGGACTTAACCAGGGCCATAGGAGGAGGAGGCATCACTCAGGTGAATCCAATACCTCCCATGTCTCTAGAGGCTCTCATGGTCACTCCAGGAAGGAGATGACTAGCCCTCAGAGAAGGGAACATGAGGCCAAGATGAGAGAGGCTGAGCTTAGGATCCAGAGGCAAGAGTTAGAGGTTGCCCTGGCCAAGGAGAAACTTGCTAGAGCAAGACAGCCTAGAGAGAGTGGATTAGGATCCACTGGTGGCAGCAATATCCAGAAGGATAAAGACAGGTCCTTTGATACAAGAAACCTGAGTAAGATTGTGCCCCCCTACAAAGCTGGGGATGATATCCACAAATGGATGACTGCACTTGAGAGAGCCTGCATGGTACAGCAGATCCCTCAGGAGCAGTGGGCAGCAATCTTGTGGCTCTCCTTTGAAGGTAGAGGCAGAGACAGACTCCTCACAGTTAGTGATGAGGATTCTAGAAACTACATGGTCCTGAAGAGTGCTCTGATTGATGGGTTGGGCTTAACCACTGAACAGTACAGGTTAATGTTCAGAGACACCCAGAAGACACAGACTCAGGACTGGTCTGAATTTGTTGAGTGTGCCACTAAGGCTCTGGAGGGCTGGTTGCTGGGAAGTAAGGTTACTGACTATACAGGATTGTATAATTTAATTATGAGAGAGCAAATCTTAAGTAATTGTCAAAATCAGCTTCTACATCAGCACCTGGTTGACTCTGATCTGACCTCCCCACAAGAATTGGGTAGGAGGGCAGACAAATGGGTCAGAACCAGGATCAGGCCTAAGAACCAGGGTGGTGACCAAAAGAAAGAGACTACCAAGCCTCAAGAGAAGGGTGGGGATAAAAGTAAGGAAAAGACTTCTCCAGGGCCCCAAAACTCCAAGAATGGGGGTGGGTCCCAAGACACTTCTACATCCCAGAAAAAGCCTTATTGTCATACCTGTAAACAGGTGGGGCATTACAAAACAGATAGCTGTTGTCCCAAGAATGGCAATAAGGAGAATATACCTCCAGGTAAGGCTCCAACACCTCCTGTCACTGTTAGCAGTGGTCCCCCAGGTGGTGGGAGCACCCCCAAGAATTTGGGTGGGTTTACTTTTGGAGGACAGGTGGACTCTGGCCTATCCAGGTCCCCTAACTCAGATACTCTTGTTTATGAGACTGGCATGGGGTTTGCCAATTTCACAGCTTGCCCAAACACTTTGAGCAAGTATAGACAGGAGCCCCTCATCAATGGTTTGAAAGTTGAGGCCTTCAGAGACACAGGGGCTAGCATCACCATGGTGGCTGAATGTCTAGTCCCCTCAAGGCAACTTTTACCTGATGCCAGATATCAGGTGACAAACATTGATGGCATAGAAACCAATCATCCCATGGCAGTAGTCAATCTTAGCTGGGGAGGTGTCACTGGCCCAAAGAGAGTGGCAGTGTCAGCAAACTTGCCTGTAGATTGCCTACTGGGTAATGATTTGGAAATCTCAGCCTGGGCTGAGGTTGAACAGCAAACCCATTCTAGAATGGTAAATCTCCATGGAAAGGTTAGTGGGGCTGTAATGGCTACAGCCCCAATTCAAGATGTCCTTCCTGAAAAGGTTGGGAGGGCTGAGCAAACCTCAGCCCCATCTTTAGATAACTTCCCTCCTGGAAAGAGTAGCAGGGCTGTACTAGTAACAGCCCATACCCAAACTGAGTCTCCTCCTGAAAAGGTTGGTGGGGCTGTGATGGCCACAGCCCAAACTCAAACTGATACATGGGTAGTGAAGCCTGAAATGATGGATCACTCCACCCAAACAGAGAGCATTGAGGAGGAATAGAAATCTCCCTCCCACCAGACTTTAGGAAAGGATCAGCCTCCTCAGGGAACTGATCTTACCCCTGATGAAGGAACTGTCCCAGAGGTTGTTAGGCCTGGCCTAACAGAGCCTCTGATGGCAGTGGACCCTTCTCAGGTGGGACCCAGTCTGGAGCAGGTAACCTGCCCCTCTCTACCTTGCCCTACTCAGCCCAGGGCTGCAGAGGACAAGAAGGACAGTGAGACCCAAAGGGCCCCCTGTCAAATAAAGCACCCCCATCAGCAGATTAGGGGCACCGAAACTAGTAGCCCTAGTGAGGTGCAAGCTTTAAAAACTCCTGAGGGATCCCCCTTAAAAGTAGTTAGGGACCTCCCCCAGATGGATATTGTTGGGCACAGCCAAACCTGGGACCCTAAGGGCCCAAACCTGACCTGTCCCTCCAGTAAGCCAAACAGAGGGACCCAGCCTCCAGCTTTAGGTAGCCAGAGGTTGACCCTGAGAGCACAGTGCAACTCAGTCAGAGAAAGAAAGGCACACATGGTGGAGAGTGATTGGAGGAAGCTGAGCCCTACAGAGGAAACTCACTTCAGTACTCCATCTCAACACCAGCCTTTGACTTTGCAAAGACACACCACAGGTAGAGATTCCCTATGGTGGAGACCCTCCGATACCCTTAGGGTGAGGGATTGCTTAGTGGACCATGAGACAGGGGGTTACCAAGCCAGAGCTGGTACTTCCTTATATGGCCACTTAGGCAATATAGGCTTACCTGGTCAAGGATAGCCTTATCTCCTTTCGTTTGGGGGGGGGTTATGTAGGAAGGTGGATATCTGACTATGGTTACCCCCAAACTTTTTGCCTGGTGTTTAGCTGGTTTTTGACTTAGTTGGCCTGGGATCCTGCTATTCAGGGCCCCAGGCTGATTGCTCTCTCCTTAAAATGGACTCCATGTACCTTAGGTGCATAACACAATTGGAATTGGTTCACCTTATAGGCCCCTGTAACAGTGTACCATAGGTACCCAGGGCATAGGTGTAGCCAAGGCCTGCCAGGGGCTGCAGCATGTATTGTGCCACCCCTGGCCTGGCCTCCATATTTGACACAACTGGCTGATCACTCAGCTGGGGTAAGTTGGTGTAATCACCTCTTACTTAGGTACAGTATGTCTGTGCCTAACCCTAAACTGGACACATATGTTCCTATCAGCCACTCCTATGGAAGGCCTCATCAATCCTGGAGGCAGAGTGCTTGGAAATATGTGAGATGGTGCTCTAGCATGAGCTGAGCCTGTCTGCAGCTGTCGGGAACCACTCCCTAAGCTGTTCCGGGATATTGCCATACCATATACTCTTAAGTGCATTATAATCCTCGCGGTTAAATGCTATCTTTGGTTTGGCTTTATCAAAACATGTCGAGTAAGGTGTCATACGAATTGGAATACTATCCCCTCGCCAGTTCTGGCGACGGGGATAGCATTCCACCCTTCTAGAGGGACACGACATGTGTGTAGCCTTAACCCTGGTTAAAGTTAAACAGAGCCTCAGCATCACAAAATGGATGCTGCCACCACAGACACATGTCTGACCTCCTGCTGCTGGGAGTCCTTCCAGCGAGGAGGGCCTGGACAAAGGGTTTCCTGCCTGGGGAGGTGCGAGCACCACCCCAGACAGGGTTTTGTGTATTGGGTAGGACAGGGCTGAATAGATTGAGACATGCCTGGGGCACACAAGGTGTCCCTGTGCATAAGCCAGCCCAAACCGGTTCTGGGGCTTTCCAGCCCCAGTCCTGGCGAGGAGCTGGACAAAGGAGAGGGGGTGTAACCACCCCCCTTCCTGGTCCCACCCATAGGGGAGGGACCTAGTAGGTGATCCACCCCCAGTTTGGGAATAAGAGGGGGAGCAGTGCCATTGCACAGCAGATCATCCCGAAATCAACTTAAAACTAAGAAGAAGACTGGACTTCGACATTCTGCTGCACAGAAGACTGAAGAAGAATCTCCCTTGTGGCCAAGGAGTGACCACCCTGTGAACACAGGTACCAACCAGCGACTCGACGTCTGCTTTGCCGCCGCCTCCCGCCGGAGACCGAGCCCAGAGCCCGACAAGAACCAGACTCCCAGACCTCTCAGAGCCCGATCCACAGTCCCTGCGAAGAAGGGACCCGTGGAGGCACCGAGCGACGTGGGACCGGACCTCTTGAAAGACACCCGACAAGCTGACTGCGCAGCTTCTGAGGCATCCTCGACGTTGTGCTTTGGGGATTGAGAACCCCCACCACCGAGCAGCCCTTGCACCAAAGATCAGCCCTCCAGCATCTCCACGATCTGCGTGGGGCCCTTTTGCATTGTGCCACTCGACGCGCCATCCCGGCCACTAGCCACGCGGCCAGCGGCCATCTTGGCGACGAACCCGAAGATTTAAACAGCAGGTCTGGTTGCTCCAGACCTACCCAAGCTCCTGTGAAAAGGAGCACTCGCTCTGACCTTGCTGGTCCGAGTGAACAGCATCTTTCAACTCCTGCGTGGCTTGCATTTGCCAAGGCCTGTTTGCTCCGATCAGGTCGCCGACACCGCCAACAGCGAGAAGCCTACGTGGGACAGCTCGTGACCGACTCCTGGACGTCCTCGACCCCGGGTATCCACGTGGCTGCAGAAAGAAGCTACCCGACAACGCCTGTTTGCACCCGACATCGCCTGGTTCCACTCTGGTTCCACGGTAGTCACTGGCTAGTGACTTTGAACACTGTCCCCTCTGCTTTCAGGTCTTCAACTCTTCAGATCCACCCTTGGATCCACCGGAACTCTTCTCATCGAGCCGCCTGCAGCATCTCCAGCTCCAAGCACCATCGACCAGCGTGACGAAACCCGACACATCTTCGACCCTGTGCACCCGCTTCCTGTGGGTGAGGTAACTCAGCTCCGCCGGTGCTCCTGCACTGGTACACATCCCAAGGGCCTGTGTTTTAAGTTTCAGCTCCGTAGGTCACTCGGAAGGTTCCTAACTTTCTAACTTTGTGCTTTTTACGCACCATAGACTTTGTATTGAGAAGTGCGTGCACTTTGAACACTGCACCCGAGTCCCGTGGGCCTTTCCCGACTTAGTTAACTCCAGTCTCGAATAGCTCCAGCGATTCCCAAGGCCCTAGGCCTCTTCACTTTCCTTTAGGTATCTCTTATACCACTTATTTAGTATATGGTTTAGGTGGCCCCTAGGGCTCATCCATATTGTGCAACTTTTGTGTATTTTAAACTGTCTTGTGATTTTACGCTTGTGCTTCTGTGCTCATAAAGAGTCCAGGGGATTTTAATAGTTAATAAATCAATATATATTTTCAATATATATCTGTGTGGTGTCCCTTTCATTTGGTACTCAAGGGGGTTGTGTATGGTATAACAGCTGGCTTCACATGCCTTTCAGAGTTTAGCCTAAGACTGCTTTGTCCACGTTACCACTAGGATAACTGGTCTACAAGGTTGAATTACAACCATCATCATAAGGGTTGCTTGGCATGGTACAAAGTGATCACTAGAATTAGTGAGCATTATATACCAGGCCAACTTCTCACAGCTCTGCTCTGCCCCGTCAACTGCCACTAATGCCAAGTTCGCACCTCTCCTCTGCAAAGAGCGGCACAAAACATAATGCCAAGCAGCAGGAGGGCTAACCCAGAAGGTGCCCGGGGGAGGAGAGATCCAGCCCCCACTCTTCGCCCACCAGGAGGGGGTAAAGAACAAAGGGGGGTGTCCCAAGTGCCTCCACAACACTCCTCTTTTGAGATCATATGTAGCCCCTTCAGTGTTGTCTAGGCCCCCTATGGGACCCCCAATCTTATCAGACAGTAAATGCTCAAGTGGCACTGTATTGCACACTACTGGGTTGGTGAGGCCTTCCCCCAGGATCTTCTAGAAGCTGTGCTGTCTTGTTCGTGTTGTTGGCGCACTCCTCTATTTCATCACCTCTAAGAAAGAAAATATTTTAATGAATACTCTTAGTTTAAAAAATAAACATGCATATTATTATTCAACGCCTCCTATAATAATATTTTTTTTAATTCACAATAGATTATTTTATTGATTTACAAATATATATTTGCAAAAAATAATATAATTATAACTTAACAACAAATACTCTAGTATTAAAATTATTGCCTGATTATTAATACACTGCCCCAACCAAAACCCTAATTTTACATTCATCCTGTCCCAGCTAAATATATAAAATAATTTTAAATAATACAATTACTATTACTCATACTATTAAAAATATTACAAATTTACATATAAACAACTTGGCAGCAGGGATTATTTTTATTTGAATATGTTACCATGAGGGGTAACGCCTTACAATAAACTTTATCTTCATTAAACAGTTTTTCATATTTAAAATTTGCCTTATCTAGATGCAGCGCTCCCTTGCATCTGATCCGGAGCGCGACGATCCTTGTAATGACGGAAGTTGCATATATGCGACAATGTCATGTCTTTCCGTAAAAATGAAAAAAGGACAATATTACCCATTGACATCAATAGAAAACCATGGTTTAACTTACAAATAATGAATAACTTTTTTTACATTACTTTGAAAAATCTATAAGTATTTGTATACAATTATATTCTTAATAAAATATTTTCCTAATTTATTTTGCATATTTATTTATACTGTTTTATATTTTTAATAAATACAAAAAACAAATTATAATATCCTTAATCTGTCTACTGATTGTTTATTATATTTAATATTTTTTATTTACAATTAATTTTTTACGGATTTTAATTTAAAATATATTTTATTTATATTTTATATAATAGTTTTAGCATAATAATTCCCTAAAATGTTATTAATACATATTACATTTTTCCCTTAACATTAACTCACCCCCTCTGCAAAATCGTTGGGATGATTGTTGTGGACAGGCGTCCGAGCATTTGCTAAGTGGCCCATGGAGGAACGTTTGGCCATAGCAAGGTCCTGCGAGATTCTACGCTCCATAAGGATAATACCCTGGTCGATGACTGAATTAGCTCTTGTAATAAAATTGTCTAGTGGGCCAGTAATCAGCCCTCTACAGGCCATTGTATTGCTCCTTGTTCCCCGTGCAGCTTAATAAAAAATAAAAAGGTCCCCTGAAACAGTACTCACTGAGACAGATGTAGTCCAGGTATGATGTCGCAAACGAAAGAGGAATGGCCTGGTCCGGTCTCCCCCGGGCTAAAACGGGCCCGCCCTTTGCCCGGGGTTCGCCCGGGCTCGTCCCACGTTCCGCGGATGGAGCCTGTTGATGTAGGGCAGGTGGGCGTGGTGATCCCGGGAAGAGGCCCCAGCTGTGAGCCAACAGGGAATGCTGGTCCTCGCAATCCCGGTGTCCCGCTCCACGAGGCAACTTTCCTCTCGTCTCCTGTGCTCCTCTGCACCAAAGGCTCTGCTCTGCCCCGTCAACTGCCACTAATGCCAAGTTCGCACCTCTCCTCTGCAAAGAGCGGCACAAAACATAATGCCAAGCAGCAGGAGGGCTAACCCAGAAGGTGCCCGGGGGAGGAGAGATCCAGCCCCCACTCTTCGCCCACCAGGAGGGGGTAAAGAACAAAGGGGGGTGTCCCAAGTGCCTCCACAACACTCCTCTTTTGAGATCATATGTAGCCCCTTCAGTGTTGTCTAGGCCCCCTATGGGACCCCCAATCTTATCAGACAGTAAATGCTCAAGTGGCACTGTATTGCACACTACTGGGTTGGTGAGGCCTTCCCCCAGGATCTTCTAGAAGCTGTGCTGTCTTGTTCGTGTTGTTGGCGCACTCCTCTATTTCAGCCCTATCTTCAGCGCTGTAAGTGTCTAGCTCTGGGCAGACAGTCAGCAGACACCTCCCAAGGCTCTCTCAGGCCTGACCTCCACCCGGTAACAGAACAGCCCAGTGGCCTCGCACATCCAGCCCAGTGCTGTCTGTCTTGGACCCAGCGACACCAAAGGGGACGATGTACTCAGCAGCGGGTTCGACAGTCTACAGCAAGCCCCACTCACTGCTTGCACTCTCCCAGGGAGCCCCCTTTAAGGACGAGGCCAGCTCAGCTTTCTGTGGCATTCCGCTGCCTCGCTGCTTCCTCAGTCATTCAAGTCCGGCTTCCTGCCGATGCAACAAGCCGTTCCACAGGCCTCCACCGCACCAGCCAAGTAGGGAGGCTCTAGAGCAGGCAGCCTGAGGTCCTCTCCTCCCACAATCTCCAGCTGCCGCCAGCAGGCTCCCTCGTCCGCTCAGCCGACCTCAGCGCTGCAGGCGTCCAGGGCCAGCAAGACAGCCTCCCGAGGCGCCCCGGCTGGACACGCTGCCTCTGTCACAGCTCATCCGAGAACTGCCGCCCACAATGCCCGCGGCATACCACCAGCTCCTCCCATCAGTCGGGCCGCAAAGCTCAGTCGGGGGTCGCCGACCTTCTCTTCCACGATGCGGGAGGGCGCCTCGCACGACACATCCCAGCGGTTTCCTTTACAGCGCCGGCAGCCTTCTCCTGTCCGCCATGTTGGGGTCAGCCGCAGCTCCAGATCAGTCGCATGGATCAGCTCTCCGCAGCCTGAAATTATGAGCACATATTTCTTTTTTTAAATATACTTAAATTCAATGTATAATAAGGTATGTATTTAAAAATATAATAATAAACAATACTCGAGTATTAAAATTAATACCCGCGTATTAATATACTCCCCCCCCTAAATCCCTGTTTCCCTTGAATCACATCCCAGTGGATAGGTGCATGTGTTTGTTTAATAGTATAACTTTTAAATTACTTAAAAATGTATTAATAAATATTACTCAAGTATTAAAATGAATACCTGAGTATTACTATTCTTCCCCACCCTAACCCCTGTTTCCCTTGCATCTCATCCCAGTGGATAGGTGCATGTGTTTTTTTTAATTTTATAACTGTTACATTTTTAAATAATTACGAATCAACGTATATATTTTTTTAAATTACAATTATACAATTTATTTTTAAATTATTGTGTATTAATACTGTAAATAAAGAGTATTAAAATACTCCACACCTTATTAAAACATTAAAATTGTATACATTGTAAAATGTAACTATCCTAAATTTTAAATTACAATTAATACTCTTCTTTTTATAATTAAACATAATTATGATTACTCATCACCTCTAAGAAAGAAAATATTTTAATGAATACTCTTAGTTTAAAAAATAAACATGCATATTATTATTCAACGCCTCCTATAATAATATTTTTTTTAATTCACAATAGATTATTTTATTGATTTACAAATATATATTTGCAAAAAATAATATAATTATAACTTAACAACAAATACTCTAGTATTAAAATTATTGCCTGATTATTAATACACTGCCCCAACCAAAACCCTAATTTTACATTCATCCTGTCCCAGCTAAATATATAAAATAATTTTAAATAATACAATTACTATTACTCATACTATTAAAAATATTACAAATTTACATTTAAACAACTTGGCAGCAGGGATTATTTTTATTTGAATATGTTACCATGAGGGGCTGCCCAAAATGGGCATTCCAATGTCCTAACCCTCCAAAAAACTAAAGGAACAGTCTCTCTGCTCCCCCTGGGAGGCAGGTGTTGGCAGTAGCCCCGATCTGTCCTACCCCGTGGGGGCAGAAAGCACAGTAGACACCAGGGAGTTTCTTGTTTTGAATATTTAAGGGTGGGGGCTGCCCAATCAAACACTAAAGGGACAGTCTTTCTGCTCCCACCTCAGGGGCAGATTGGGGCCATAGCCCCAGATCTGCCCCCTTCCCGGGGGAGGGGCGAGGCAGAAAGCTCAATAGGAACCAGGACTTACATGTTGAAGTACATTTAGGGGTGGGACTGCCCAGGATGGGCATGCCAATGCCCACAACCCCCCAAAACAATAGCCACAGTCTTCCTGCCCTCCCTGGGTGGCAGATGGGGGCAGAGAGGTAATGGAAATCCCACTAGGAACCAGGATTTTAATTTAATTGAAATTTAGCGGTGGGGCTGCCCTGAGTGGGAATTGAAATGCCCCCACCCACATATGAGCCCAGTATTTAAGCTAATTGGGATTACATTTTTATGTAAATGTAGGCAGATGGGGCAACAGCCCCAGATGTGCCCCAAAGGGGGTCAGAAAGACCACTAAGCACCAGAGAGTAATTCCTTTAGCCAGAGTAGGTGTGGGGCTGCCCATAATAGGCATGCCAATGCCCCAGCCCCTCTCAAAAACAAATTGATAGTCTTTCTGCCCCCCCCAGCATAAGGGAGCAATTGCCCCAATCTGCCCCTCCCCAGGGTGCAGAAAGCACACTCTGCACCAGAAATATGTTTATGGGTATGTCAGGGAGCGTCCCACTTAAGCAAGGGTTGCTCCCCTTTTTTCGTGCTCACATTTTGTCCGTTTCTGCCCACCTTGGGGGCAGATCAGCTATATCTTGAGGCTCATCTGCCCTCAACGGGAACAGAAAACCACTAGATGATAGCGAAGGTTTCTGTGTGTGTGAGAACTGGAGTTCGGCTGATGGTCTGTGTGTACTGACGTTTGGCTGGCTTTTTGTGAACCTGTCTTTTGCTGGCTAAGTATGGACTTGCACTTAGCTGGCAGTGTGTGTGGACTAGCGCTTGGCTCGCAAGGTGCGTGGACTGGTGTTTGGTTAGCGGTCTGCATGGATGGCACATTTCTGGTGGTGTGCATAGACTGTCGCTTGGCAGTCGATGTGCTTGGAAGACACTTGGCTAGCAGGGTGCATGGATTGCGCTTGGCTGGCGGTGTCACTTGCGTGGATACTCCAGAATTTAATTACCCAGAATCCTCTGCAAACCTCAGATTTAGCAAAAAAGTCATACTTTACTCACATTGGAACAGTTGTGGGGTCACCGTGCCAGCACAAATTTCCCACCATCTAGCGTTCCCCTTGGTCTCCTTATAAAAATGATACCTCACTTGGGTGGGTGCCCAAAGCAGAGAACCTAAAACTGTATAAAATGAAAAACTGATGGGTCCAAAAGGGCTGACTCTGCATTGGGCACCTGCCCAAGAGAGGTGTAATTTTTATCAGGAGGCTGAGGAGAACCTTGGGTGGTAGGAAATGTGTGCCGATACCGTGCTCTCACAAACTTCCCACACAGAAATGCGAGGAAAATGTGACACAATCAATTCAAAATAGCATTTGCTTTATGCCTTCCTTCTAAATTTCCTTCTACCTCTCTTACCTTCAGCTATGCCTTCCAATATTCCCCATTTTTTGCTGTATTTTGAAGTAAACTCTTTCATGCATAAGCTTTCCATTGCCCTTGAACAAAACTGTCAGTACTCAGGTGACATAATTTGCCAACTCAGGCCACCCATGTCTGTATGTCAGAGTATAAGTCCACTCTATTTCAGGACATCTTCATATTTTGTTTATCTAATTCTCCTATGAGAGTTTATGTCTGCTAGTGTTAAATGAGATTTCCCTTGAAGAAGAGTTTTGATCTTGCGAAGTAGTGTTTGTTTTTGAAAAAAACATTTCTTAAAATAGCACATTATTCAAGCAACCTGAGTAGACTGAATAGTATCCATTTTGAAACTGAAACAAATTATACATAGATTGAATCAAAAGTTCATAATACATTTGAAGTGACAATATCACATGACTGTATTATGGTCATAAGACCAACAGTGCCCATTTCTTGCATGATTTGTTTGGAACAAGAAAAGTTTGTCTATAAAAGAAATTACACTTTGGCACTTGGAATACATTCTTTATTTTATTCAGGGACTGCTACATTTCTGTATTTTCTTTATGCATTAGTCATAAGAAAACAACCATCTTATATGTTAACTAAGGTAACAAAAACTCCTAGCACACTGTCACAAAGCATATGGTTACTTCAGTATTTAATGAGTTTAAAAGCTGCAAATACTTCTTTCCACTAGCAAATACACATACTGTTTGCTTTATGCAAAGCAGGATTTGATATTATACTGTTTAGTCAAGCTTTATCCGTCCAAAATGTCTTAAAGTACAATGCAATAGAGAGTTTAGTCAATATGTGCTGGACTCAAAGATGTATTTATGTTTACACCAGCAACTGGACTTAACTGACATAAGCTGAGAGCCAAGTGAGTCACTTCTTTGTTTACCTCTAAACGACTGGTACTATGCTCAGATTGTGTCTGTGAAAGACCTCTAGGAATGCAACAGTAAATCAATAAGGCAACTGGTACCAGCCATAGATGGTCAAATGTCCATCATATGAATCTATAGAGCTTGCGGGACTGGGTAGAGTCAAGCATGTATTTCTAGAATGTTGAATGAAGTGGAGGAGGGGGGGCATAAAGGATTTTGGTTGGTGAAATGTCGCTCCTGCTGTTCAATTATACACACGATGTTGAAGGATAACATTACACCTCACTCAGTTAATTCACACACATGGACTTCCATGCACCTCTTAAACATAGTTCCTTGGATATCACATTTGCTGCACTGGAAAGGTTGCACTGCTTTGTGGAGTCGCAGTTGGCAATCGTAGAGTTATATTTATTGTAAAGTGCTTTCATACTCAGTGCAGGGAGAGGAGCTAACCTTGGAGTGGGCACTTAAAAGATGTAAAAGATCACTCTTTTGGTCAAAACATTTTTCATTACAGTTCAGGAAGATAATTTTACTTCTGCGTGAATTCTCCGGTGATTTTGAAAAGCTTTCTTCTGAGTAAACAACTTCTTGCACTCAGCACACGAAAAAGGCTTCCATCCTGTGTGCATACGCAGGTGACTTTGAAGATGCACATTTTGACTAAAGCTCTTATTGCACTCGGTGCAGGTAAACGGCTTTACCCCTGTGTGAATTCTCAAGTGACGTTTCAGATCATTCTGTTGAGTAAAGCTCCTCCCACACTCGGTGCAGGAAAAAGGTTTCACTCCTGCATGAATTCTCAAGTGACGTAGAAGTGTAGCCTGCTGAGAAAAGCTCTTTTGACACTCACTGCAGGTAAAAGGCTTCTCGCCTGTGTGGGTTCTATGATGGTTTTCAAGACACAACTTTGTAGTAAAACACCTGGTACACTCTGTGCATAGAAAAGGCTTCAATCCTGTATGAAGTCTTTGGTGACACTGAAGATTTGCCTTTTGAGTAAAGCTCTTCTCACACTCACTGCAGGGAAAGGGCCTCTCACCTGTGTGAATCCTTAAATGACGCTGGAGACCTTCCATTTGGATAAACTTTTTATTACATTCAGTACATGAAAAGGGTTTTACTCCTGTGTGGATTCTCAAGTGACGCTGAAGTGCTGACTTTTCATTAAAGGTCTTTTCACATTCGCTGCACCAAAAGGGTTTCAGACCTGTGTGAATTCTTAGGTGACGCTGTAGCGCTGACTTTTCATAAAAGGGCTTTTCACATTCGCTGCACCAAAAGGGGTTCTTCTCTGTGTGGCGTCTCTGGTAATGCTGAATATTCCAAAGGTAAGTAAATTTCTCCTCACACTCAGTAGCAGAAAATGGCTTTATATCTACGTGGATTTTAGGACCACATTCATTACTAGAAAAGCTGCTCTCACATTCTGTGCAGGAATGAAGCCTCTTCTCTGTGTGTGTTCTATAGTATGAATCAAAAGTATACTTTCGAGTATAGACATCCTTGGAGTCAGCAAATGTGGGTGATATGTTCCCATTTAGTCTTACTTTCTCCAATTTGTTTTCTGTTGAACAAAATGAAAAGTAAAAGAATTAATAAAAATCAGGCCGAATTAAAATACATTAATGTTAAATTGGCACAGTTTTAAATTCCGGCAAACAGCAAATCTCGGATTGGCAAACCACCCCTTGGGAGGCAGGTGTCAAACCACCCCGCATCAAGCAAATGTTTGACACTTGTATGCTATCACAGAACTAAACACCACTGCCTTCCAGCAGGAACATTTGACACGTTCAGTCAATCAAGAAAAAGACAATGGTTAAGCAGTCAGTAACCTAAATGAGTATCAGATGAAACCTACCCTTGATTGAAAATTGTTGAGCAATTGTGCAGGCAATAGTTATGTAATACTGTGAGAGATGTCACACAGTTTAGTGACAGGGAAGCAACAGCTATTCAGAAAGTAGGATTTGAAAACTATCAAGGTGTTGAACACATGAAGGTGACGGCTCAATCTCAGAGCTATGCAGAAAAGACCTGCCACCGGAGAAGAATACCGATTGAGAAACCATGCTATGTGGACCTGGGATCCATATGTTTTTGTGAGCACTATACAAAAACACAATTATAAACCTTCTCTCCAGCATCACACACAAAAGACACATCTTACACAAGGAAAAGAGAGAAAAGCACATGGAAGTTGCTAGGAAGAAGTGATCACCTAAAATGTCCTTACTTCGAGTTGTGAATTAAATGGACAGGTGCCAGTCTGTTTAGCACCAGACCTAGCTCTAACTACAAACCTTTATTGCTAAAATGCATGTGTTAGACCTGGCAGTCTTAGGATGGCCTTTCCCCAAACCTTTTGCCTTCCTCCCCCATTTTGGTTTGCTGCTCTTGTGTTTGCTGGCCTAAGGACTCTGCTCAATTTACCACTACTAACAGTTCTAGAGTGCTTGTGTTCTCTCCTTCAAACATGACAGAATTGGCTTATACCAAGTTGGCATCTTTAATTTACTTGTAATACCCTGGTAAAGTGGTGCTACATGTGCCCAGGACTTGTAAAGTAAATGCTACTAGTAGGCCTGCATCACCGATTGTGCTGCTCACTTAAGTAGCCCTTTAAACATGTCTCAGGCCATTTTGACCCGGCAACAAACCTTCCCTTTTAATAAATATAATTCACCCCTAGGGTAGGCCCTGGACAGCCCAAGGGGCAGGGTGCAGTGTATTAAAAAGGTAGGGCAAGAATTTTTAAGTTTCACATGCCCTGGTAGTGAACAACCCTTAAAATTGTATTTCACTATTGCCAGGTTTAACTCTCTCATAGGATAACATTGGAGTTACCTTATTACATTTAATAAGCTGTAACTTCTAAATTGGAACAGGTACCCGGTTAATGTTTGGTGCCTTTGGAATTGTAATGAAAAATCCGAACTTAAAGTGAAGTCGAATTTTTAATCACAATTTTGAAAATGCCACTTTCAGAGAGTTAGCATAATCTTGCCTTAGTCATTTGGTGACGGCAACCTGTCTCTGGTGCCCATGACTGGGCACAGTTGACTGTTGGGCTTTTTGAATTCCTCCTAGACAGCCCCACACAATCGGGAGCGTAGGTGTGACTGGTTGGGCCATCACTGGCAGGGTGGCAGGAAGGAGATGGACCAAGCCCTACTTACACTTGAATAGGCTGTGTCATGTCTCTACACATAGGGCTGCACCCCCCCCCCCCTGTAGTTAGTCTGGAGCCAGGGCCAAGAAGGTAGAACAACTGCAAGGGTAATTTACTTTGAGTGAGGTCTCACTGAAAGTAATTGTAAGACCTGCCTTGCCTGTAGATTTTCTGACAGGCAATGACCTGGAGCACACTATCAGGAGGGAGGTAGAGCTGAGTTCACACTTGCAGATGTTGGGATTGTCTGAATGGGTCTGTATGACCACAAGGTCCATGGCTTCCCAGGAGGGGAGTCAGGGATGCCTGGAGCCAGGAACAATGACCCAGGCAGCTGCTAAGAAAAGTAGGGACAAGGGTCACAATCAGCAAGCCTCTGAAGTTCCCCCAGTCCAGGATGACAGGGTATCTGAAGAAGATGCTCCTGAGCCATACGGCAAGGACATTACATTCCTTGGAGACTAGCTTCAGCTAGTTGGTTGCTAAATTGAGGGTGGGCCCACGAACACCGTAATTCAGAGTTCCCTACTATACTATCAGCGTACACACGCTGTGGTGTATCATCACCTGCATCCCAGTGTTGTGCTCTCCATTGACTGTCAGCCCCTTCCCCCACTCACACTTGGGTACCCGGCTGGGTCTCATTGTGAGTATCTTCTTTTTCTTCATTCACTCATGTGTGGCACACACTTCTCACGCGTCTGCGCAGTCGAATTACCAGATGTCCCTACATCCTTAGGTCCTGATCAGACCCCACACTGCACACAGGGTTGAAACGTCGTTGACACATAGAAACAGCGAACCATTAACATAGAATTTTGGAAACCTTGTACAAAAACTGTCACAAATTTGGCAACAATACTTTAGGTTCCTATTTTCACTGGAGACACTATGCACAATTATGTTTACATTCTTCGTGGCATTAAATATGTTCCTTCTTCCCTTTTTTTGTGATATAAAATCAACTGTGATATGCTACACCATTGGTATATGTGGTTTCATCTCCCTCTGACATTACTCTAACCATTTATATTGAGATTGCGCATCTTAATATCAAGATAGGCAGTATTATTCCACAGGAACCACTGTTTCTGATAACAATTTACCTACCCTCGTTCCTTAGTGAGTAGGTTCCCCTTGTTCTGGTTCTCAACATGATGGTTGGAGGGCAAACTAAAGAGGTTTGAAGGCTGCAGCTACTGAGGAGAGGTTAGACTGGCCTGATCTCTGGCTGCCCGACCCAGGGGGTACCAAGTCCTTGCCATGCACAGGCTGGCAAGCGTATGTGCTGTTGTGGCTGCCGGGTAAGGATGCAGCTGGAAGTCCTTTCCTCTGCCGTGAAAGATGCAACAGGCAGACTGAGGTTGACGGGCCCTGGAAAGGCCCTATGACCTGGCTGTAGCTCTGCTATCCTTGAAGCGCTCCAGCGCTGAGTCTGTCTCATCTCCAAAGAGCTGGGAGCCATCAAAGGGCATGTCCATAAGGACATTCCCTGAAAAGCCAGTTATTCTCAACCAGGCCACTGACAACGAAACTGCTCTGCCAAGCAAGCTAGTCGTATCCAGTCCACATCTGATTATGACCTTGGCTGCAACTCTCCCGTCTGCCAAAGCTTTGAAGAGTATGGCCAGGGCCTCCTCCAGGACCATGGGCTGCACCGGCGCAGCCAAATCCCACAGTGCATTGGAGTAACAGCCTAAAAGACAAGTAGTGCTCATGGACCGCAGAGCCAGGCTGGTGAAAGAATTTTTTTTCTGCATAAGGTGTCCAGACTCTTGGATTTTGTATCCAGTGAAGTGGTAGGGAATGTGCCATGGTTTATGTGGGAAGTGGGGGCTTGGACCACCAAGCTGTCCAGGGTAGTGTGATGTGTGAGGAAAATGGGGTACCCTGGGGTGGAGCAATGGTGGTGGGCAATTGTCCTGGAGTCTCTGTGCTGGACTTGGATCAGGTCCCCAGCAGGACATTTGTTGGGGCTTCATTAAGAGGGAGAAGCGGTTCCAAGGGGGTCCCTTCTGGCAGAAGCACCTCTTTAAGACATTAGTCACAAGGTCCAGGAAATCAGCCGCCCTTCTCAGCACTCTCCTGAGGCTTGAGCAGGGAGATAGCTCAGAGGGATTATCAGACAATCACATTTTAAATCACTTATGCTACATTTGTTACTTTTTAGCTTTTTAAATCATTGATGTCGCATTTTATCTTGCTCCACTTACATTTGTTTGTAACTTTGTTTGCCACTAGCTCTAACCACCACTTTGCCACTTTGTCTGCTCTGAGACTGCTGCACGCCGTGAGAGGGCGGGGCACACTCCTGGAGTAAGCGGCTCCCGCGATGTAGAGTGGGCCGCCATCTGGAAAGTTAGCAGGATAGTCTTTGTTGCAAACACTTGTGACACACTAGAAATGTACGTGGCTGATGCGGATGCACAGTGGAAGCACGCAGCGGGTGCGCCGCTGGCACGCTAAAGGCACGCCTAAGGCAAGCCCATCTGCACCCGTCCATGCACCGACCGTGCTCAGCGACAGTCACGCTGCACGTTCTAAACCAGACAAGAGGCCATCCATAAGGTGTCCCAGAGCCCAACTGCTGGACTTGAATCAGGAGAGAGGGGAATAAAATGCAAGGAGATTTCTGTGCATGCCAAATCTGCCAGCACACTAGACATTTGGCCCGACTGTCATAGACCACTTCCCCGGGTTCTCAACCAGGGAGTTGGATCCAGTCTCAAAAGACCTAGGGCCAGATGTAGGTAACCAACTACCGGTCGGTAAAGTCCAAAAAACGAATTTCGGCCTTTACCGACCTGTATTTGGCTTTTGAGATGTAGGGGACACAAAAATATCCGAATCTGTAAATTTACCGATTCAGGAAATTTACCGAATCGGAAACCTCACCGAATCGGTGAATTTATCGAATCGGTAAATTCACCTAATCGGTAAAGTTTCCCAATCGGTAAATTTACCGAATCAGTAAATTTACCTATTCAGAAATTAAGAAATGGTAAAAATGACTATTGAGATGTAGGTAACCTCTTAAATACCGAATTTGCATGAAATTCGGTATTTAAGAGTTGATATTTACCATGGATAGAAATCCGCTGGAAACCAGGTGCAGGCTATAAAAAAGGGCCCAAAATGCAACAGATTCACCAGAATGGCGGCATTCTACGTGATTGCGAGGCGGCTACGGCTACAGGCAGAAGGAGAGAGGGTCTGGAGAAGGGAGGAGCAGGTGTACAGGCAGAGGATCACCCTATTTCAGCTACCTGAGCCAGAGATCCTACAAAGGTACAGGCTAGACCCCCAAACCATCAGGGACCTCCACCCACTGTTGGACCACCCAACCCCAAGGGCGCACGCCATCCCACCCCATGTGCAGGTGCTGTGCAGCCTACACCTGCTTGCATCTGGGAGTTACCAGAGTGTGGTTGCTGTGGTAAGTGGGGTGCCCCAGAGCTGCCTGTCCCGTTTCTTTAAGAAATTCCTAGACGCCATGTTGCAGAGAATGCATTACTACATCAGCTTCTCTGCAACGCATGCAGAACTGCTCAGGACCAAGACAGACTTTTATCAGATCGCCCATTTCCCCAACATCATTGGCTGTGTTGATGGCACCCACATACCAATATGTCCACCTGCTGCCACAGAGTACATTTATATGGCTGATGGACGATACTCTCTCCTTCAAGCCTCAAGTTAACGCCCTGTCTTCATCCATCCACTATGTCTTGAAAACTGTACGAAAAGTACTCCCTTTTATACCTGACGAACATAGAAAGACCGTAGTAACGGGATTGGCAATATTCCGCCTAGACTACTGTAACAGTCTGCTCCTAAACACCCAACAGGGGCTGTTAAATAAACTCCAAATACTTCAGAATGCGGCTGCCCGCCTTATCACGGGTACTTCCAAATTCTCCTCAGTAGCACAAGATCTACACTGGCTACCAGTGCGGAAAAGAATAGCCTTTAAGACTCTGTGTAGTTTTTAAAGCACTAAATGGTTTGGGCCTCCACTGCATGACCTCGCTCTTTCAGCGGTACAAACCGACCAGGTCACTTAGGTCTTCGGACCAAGGACTGATCATAGTCCCTAAAGTCAGGAAGGCCAGATGGGGGGAAAAAGTTTCTCCCTTGGAGCAGCCAGGGCTTGGAATGCCCTGCCACTGGCCCTAAGGCAAATCACAGACTTGCTGCCCTTTAGAAGGGCCTTGAAAACTTGGCTATTTACACACTAATTCTCTCCGGCATGCACTCTAGTAGTCTCCCAGCGCCAGGACACCGTTTCGGTAACAGCGCGCTTAATACATGTGGAAATAAAATAAAATAAAAATAAATAGGAACAGGAAGTCCACCCACACCATAAATGTACAGGTGATCTGTGATTCCAAGTACATCATCACGGACATAGTAGCCAAATTTCCAGGGAGTACCCACGACTCTTACATCTTCCAAAACAGTGGGATCTACGCACGCCTGACAGCGGGGGAATTTGGCGAAGAATACTTGCTAGGTAACACACTGTGTGAAACTCCCTTAATACATATTGCAGATGGATGTGTTTGTGTGCATGTGAGTAATGTTTTTTTCTTGTTACAAATAGGGGACAGTGCATATGCCTTCGGTCCTTCATCCTCACACCCTACCTCAACCCTTCAACACCCAGCCAGAGGAGATACAACAGGGCACACAAATCTACCAGAAACATTGTTGAGCACACCTTTGGTTTGTGGAAGAGCAGGTTTCGCTGCCTACATAAAAGTGGAGGGGCCCGCCAGTACACACCAGTCACCTGTTGCAAGATGATTGCAGCCTGTGCAATGTTGCACAACCTTGCGGTTAAGAAGGGCACGAAGTGGATTTCTCTGATTATGAGGACCATGATGACGAGCAAGCAATGCCTGAACCACACACAGCTGGAGTTGCAACACCAACTGATGGCAGACACAGACGGGAAGAAATCACACACAACTTTTTTTAAGTAATTAAAGAGACACAGACAGGTGGAGTATGCACCCAACGTAGTTTAATTGTGTCACTACGTAGGTTTCTAAAGCACAGATCTGCAACACAAGTTGTTTACATTCGATGATGTGAGTACTGGGTCACTTCCCCATGAACTTAAATACTCATTCGCGTCCACGCTTACCAGTGCCAGTTGTTTGGTGCTCGCTGTGCTCACTTTGCGTTTGGGCTGTAGCCTCAGCGTGGCGCCTGCTGCTCCTCCTTGTCTCTACGACAAGGGAGCTTGCCACGCTGCTCCTACTTGTGCTCCCTTCACTCTCTGGCACATGTGCTGTTTGTGCATTTATCAGCGCCTCAAGAGCACTGGTCATCCTGGCCATGCCCCTTGTGACCTCATTACTGTTTTGGGTTAGTCCCTCCTGCATGTTTATGCTTCTCCTGCATAGCAGGGATGTAGCTGTGGCCAGGCGGTTGATGGCTTTATTTTGTTGATGCGCACACTGCCTTTCCTTGCGCCTTGATTCAAATTCATTGTCTAGTTTGGTGCACAGAAGCTGCACTGATTGTGACATTTCACGCATCCCTGCAGCCATCTCTTTGTTGCCATCTACTAGTTCCCTGATGCCCTTTCCTATTCACCGTCCTCATTTGGCGTTGACAAGACATGTTGGCCTTTCCCTGCATCCGCTGGATTTTTACCATGCTGCCCTCCAGGCCAAGGAACACACTTGAACCCTCCACATCTGCAGATGAACTGCTTTCTTGGACTCTGCGGCATCTTGCGCCAGTACGGCCCACCTCTGCACTGGACTGCAGTGTGGCAGAACTACCATCCACAGGCAAGGTGTGTGTGTCTTTCCCCTCCATGTCATCTGCTGATGACTCCATTTCCAATAGTGGGGCCACAACATGCCTCCTGCTTGGTTGTGATGCAGGTGTTGTCTCATGCAGTGATGCTGGCATTTCTGAGGATGACAGCAACAGAGGGGATTGTGACGTTCTGGGGACGCCTGCAACTCTGGAGCAATTTCTGTGTCGTGTGAAGCAGGATGGCTACTTGGTGCACCTGCGTCCTGTGATACATTCTGTGCACTTGGACCTGGCTCCTGACTCTCATCCCTCTCTGGTGCCGTGCCTTCAGTTTCCTGGGAACGCCTGCGAGATGTGTCACCTGTGGACATATGAGCGTACATTAGCTAAGCGCTACTGTCTCACAGTCACTACAATTAAATCTTTTTCACTTTCGCTTTATTCTGTCTGCAATCATTTCCCTAACTTGCTGGTTGCTGTGCTGTATGACATGGTCTTTCATTTCCTGACTACATGTCCCATGATGGATTGCTCCTGTATAGTGTTAGCAATACTGGACTGGGGTTCACTTAGCCACAAAGGGTAAAGGTAAGGATGATGGTGTGGGGGGATTGCTGTGCATGCGTCTTACCTTTTCTGCTTGCAGCTCTGGCTGAGCTGTCTACTTCTCCCAGTCCGCAGACGCTGTCAGGTTCTATGGTTGAGGCCACCATCTCCTCCAGGTCAGTACGGGGGGGCTTCTGGGTTCTTCCCTCCACCAGTTTTGGTTGCCTGCTTATGGTGTTCAGCCAATTTTTTTTTGTTTGGCTCCTGAGGTCGTAGTACCTCTTTTTCAGGTCCTCTGTGTCTCTGGTAGTCACTCCAACTGCATTCACTTTGTCAAGTATGTCCAGCCAGAGTTTCCTTTTAGCAGATTCTGCCACAGTGAGGGACTGCCTGCCAAACAGTTTTTGGAGCACCTTCAACACCTCCTCAACAAGGACCTGCAGCTCCATGCTGCTGAATTTCAGTTTCCTCCTCCTCTCTGGCTGCTCTTTGTCTTTGCTGCTTGCCATTTTTCAGATTTAAAAGTGCACAAAACTCTGTCTGCTGCTCAGGGACTCTCTGCTCCAACTGCCTCTCCAGAAGATTCTAATTAGTTGCAGCTGCCTGTGTAGCCACTTCCTGGTAGGGAGGGGGAGGGTGGTATCACCTGATTGGCTGCCTACTTAAGTTTCACTTTTGTTTGCTTTCCGATTCGGTATTTACCGTAAATACCGAATGCCCGATTCCGAATTTTACTGAATCGGTATTATTCACCGATTTTTTATCTACATACCATTTACCGATTCTAAAATACCGAATCGGTAAAATTCGGTATTTTAGAATTGGTAAATTAGGATTACCTACATCTGGCACCTAGTGAGCTATCCACTAGGGCTGGTAAGACAAAACCCAAGGAACATGCGCTAAAGTGTATTTTGATAAACACCAGATCCTTAGTGAAGAATAGCTTTGAGTGTGCTAGACTCTTAGTGGAAAAAGACATTAAATTGGCCTTCATCACGGAAACCTGGATGGATGAGGCCTCAGGGCCGGTCCTAGTGCCTCCGCTCCACCTGAATTTTTGTGCTATACCTTAAACAGGCCAACCCGGAGAGGAAGGGGGCTAGCAATAATTTATCACAACACTAAAATAGCGTTTCAGACAGCCAATAATACGGCTTGCGAAGCGCTTTCGCTCAATGTTGACCTATCGCCCTATCACTCCTTTAAGGGCAGTCTAATGTACAGACCACCAGGGTCTGGAACTTCATTTTCAACCTTGCTTGGGATATTACTTGAAGAAAGGCTCTGCTCCGAGTTTTTTACCTTTCTGGAGGACTTTACATTCCTTGTGGAAGCCCCCATGGATCCGGATAAGAGAGTCTTGCTAGATATGATGGGTAGCGCTGATTTGGTCCAACTTGTGAATGAACCCACCCATAGGGCAGGACACACTCTGGATGGGGTTTTCTCCAACCCATCAGTATTTAACATGCACGTGAACAATGCCTTTGGTCTGGACGGACCTTGCAAGAATCTTATTTGAAGTAAACACCCATCTCATCACCATAAACCTGGGGGCTCTAAAAATCAGATAATGACTAAGGTGTCTATTAGGATGGCGGCCACTGCCGGGCCAGCGGTAGCAACGGCCAGACCGGCAGCAGACATCCGCCCGCGATCACAACCCGGAAAACCCATTAGCATGGCGGTGATGACCACGGCAGTGAGATTTTCCGCCCGCTACTTTTCCACCAGTAGCAGTCCGCACCCAGCCTAGCGGGCAGAACTGGACTGCCACAATAGTGCTGGTTTCAGGGCCAGGCTCCGCCGCGGTCGATTGTTGACCGCAGAGCATACTAATTGGACCAGTGCTTTTCCCGCGGTCCTAGCGGGCGGTATTTTCCCACTACCATGGCGGTCGGAGTGATTTTCCAACCGCCATTCTAATAGACCCCTAGGGCCTGGAAGAGACTGGTGGGGTGCAAACAACAAGAACTGCTTAGTACTACCCAGAGGCTATTACCCACAGGGTGGAGGACGCCACCAGATGGTATATTCAATGGGTTGAGACAGCCTGAAATAAGTTATCCCCGTCTAAACTCGTACATCCCAAACGATCTTTACCCACTGCTCCCTGATACTCAGAGGATCTTAGAAATCAGAAACGAACCTGTAAACGGTTAGAACGCAACTGGAGGAAAAAATACACAATAGCTGAGAAAGAAGCCTATAAACAAAGCTTCACCACTTACAAACAAGCTGTATTTAACGCAAAAAAGCTATTTTTTATAGAACAAATTAACCTAGCAAAAAATTCCTCTAAAGAACTTTTTAATACCTTCTCTAAGCTGGCCAACCCAAGCCTACCTAAGGTCGAATCAAGTCAAGAATTGAGTGAAGAAATGACTAGGTTCTTCCAAAACAAGGTGGTAGCTATTTTTTCAGCCTTCAACAAACTCCCACAAAGAGCCACAGGAAATTTGATGACCAGAGCTAAGAAAGCCTTAGAGACCTATCCTTCACTTGAGAAATTTGTCCCACTTTGTATAAATGACACAAAGTTGCTTCTTCAATCAATTAAGTCAGGATCTCCATACGACCCTGTCCAGTGTCAGTGGCCAATATAGCCAATAAGTCCTATTGCTACTGTGTTTACACCAGTATTCAATGCCATGTTTAAATCAGGAGATTTCCCTAGCCTGTGGAAGATGGCCTCAATACTCCCATTACTGAAAAAACAGAATCTGGACCCAATGGATCCAAATAATTTTAGGCCCATCTCCGGCCTCCCACTCTCAGCAAAAGTAGTTGAGAAAGAAATAAACTCCCAGGTGAGTGTCTTCCTCTATGGGAATAAGCTATTGGATCCACTCAGTATGGGTTCAGAGTAGGGCATAGTACTGAGGCTGCCCTGATAAAGTCAACTGAAGAAATTAGGAAAGCCCTGGATCAAGGAGGCAAGGTTGCCCTTATTATGCTGGACCTATCCGCGACACGGTCCATCATGACCTTCTGATGGACCGCTTGTCGGAGTATGGAGTCAAGGGCAAGGCATGGATGCTGCTAAAAGCTTTTCTAACTGATAGAACACAAACAGTGTCCCTAGGGAAGTTTTACTCCAAACTTTTCTATTTACCAGGTGGAGTGCCGCAGGGATTGTCCCTCAGCCCTGCCCTCTTTAATGTTTATGTGGCACCTCTGGCCCCCCAGATGGATTCAGTCTTACCTCATATGCAGATGACAAACAAATTGTAGTGTCACTGCTACCAGGAATGAATGAATGAATGAATAAAACTTTATTTTTGGTTACTCAAAACCATTTAAATAGGGCGTCAAACTACAAATAAACATGATTGTCAGGCCGAAGTAGAAGAACAAACTTAAAAATAGATAAAATCAAAGATACAATTAAAAAAGGTACATTAGTCCATTTCTATGTGGGCTGGTGAGTCTCGATGATTATAAGGTAATTGACCGGTGGCCTAGCTATGCGGGGCCATCAGTTTTTGGCGTGCCTGTTGAATGAATTTACTGACACAGCCATATCTTTCACTGTTTCCATTGTGAATAGATAGTTGACGGCCTCCTTTATTTTTCTAATTCCTTGTCTAAGTAGAATTGGCTTTAGGTAGCGGTTGCGCTCGGAAGACAACCCCGGGCAGCAGAATAGGATATGTGCAAAACTCTCTTGTCTGTAGTTGCATAGGCGGCACTCAGAATGGGTTATATCAGATAACCCCGTGGAATAAAGGTCTTTAAGAGGGAGAGGATGTAATCTGAGTGCTAAAATCCTGCTTACTGCTTGTTTTCCCACCGCTTGGGTAAGATGGAGTTTCGAGGTCTGTATCAACTGCGGGAGTTTTAGAGACTCGTGAAAGCCTCTTAATTCCAGTGCTTCCAAATCAGTTGTGCGCGAGCAAAGCCGGACTTGTTTTTTTGTTGCGCTTTTAATGGCAGCGTAGTTGATTAACTCAGGATCCCAATTATCCACTGCAAGTTTCAAAATTTCTTTGGCGGAGGAGAGACTGTTTGACCACGGATTCCCTGCTTCCAGAAAGATATTCTTTATACCAAATTTCAAAGAGTTTTCTGGTGCCGCGATAGTGAGGTAGTAGTATTTACTCATTAAGGCCAGTTCCTCAAGTTTTTGTTGTGACAGGCCGAATTCAAGCCGCACTAAGGTGTTTCTGGTGCAGGAAGGTAGTTGGAATAGCTTTTTGTACGCCGAGCAATGAATTTTTTCCAGAGTGCTTGATAGTTTTCCTGGGAAGGCCTGCTGGGCATAGTTCAATGATGGTATTAGCTTTGCCTTCAATACTCTTCGAATTGCTGTTGCCGTGGGGCTGTGTAGAGTGGCGTGCAACTTCCCAAGGGCGTATGAGATGCGTTTCCCTTTTGTCCGTATTTTGTCCAGATTAACTCCCGGGCGCCCTGTCTCACTTAACCATACCCCCAAGTAATTATATTGTTGTGTACTGTCCAACGTCAACTTTCCTATTCTCCATTTTATCAGTTTTTTCTTCGGAAAAGAACCAAATATTACTATTTTTGATTTGGCTGCATTCACGATCAGTTTATTCTTTGTATTATAATTGCCCAGGGATGTTAAAGCTTTTTGAAGCCCGATTTTGGTGTGATCTAGTAATACCAAATCGTCGGCGTACTGCAATAATTGAATCTTAGTATGCCCAACCCGGGGTGTTGCTAGTGATGCTCCAGTCAAAGCTTTGCCCATGTCTGCGGTGTATAAATTGAATAACATCGGGGCTAAAACGCATCCTTGCTTCAAGCCGCGATTGGTGTCAATTTTTTCTGTGGCTGCTGTATTTGACAGTTTAATTCTGACCCACGTTCTTGAATATAGTGATATGATTGCTTTTAGTAGAAGGGGGTCGATGTTCCAGCTTGCCAATTTCTGCCAGAGAATAGAGCGGTCGACACCATCAAAGGCTGCAGTGTAGTCGATAAAGCAGGCAAAGATGGGAAGAGATTTTCGTGCCACTGCCTTATATGTTAGGTATGAGAGCGCAATGATGTTGTCCACTGTTGAGGCTCCTGGTCTGAACCCTGTTTGGTAGAAGGGCAGAAGGCCTTCCTTTCTGACCCAATTTGAAAGCTCCGCTAGTAAAGTGCTTGCGTAGGCCTTTCCCTCAATGTCAAGGAGAGCAATCATGCGGTAGTTTTGTGGGTTTGATTTCGGCCCTTTCTTATAAATAGGGTGCAGAAGTGACCCTCGCCATGAGTCCGGGACGTTCCCTGTTGCTCGACATTCGGCATATAACATGGTCAGGTTTTCAGTCCAGAAGTTTGTATCTTCCCTGAACAGGGAGCCTGGCAGTCCATTAAGTCCCGGCGCCCCATTGGGTCTGATTTTTTTTTAAATTGTGTTGACTAATTTTTTTTCTGATGAACTCGGCTGCTTCGCAATATTTGGAGAGTTCTTGAGGTTGGTCAGTTGGGTTGCATTGTCCAGGTCTATATTTGGATGAGTTAAGCTACCTTCCTCTTGGTACAAGGATATCACATGAGCTGTCCAGATCTCAGAGTCAATTGAGTTCTCCCTCAGCGTGCTCCCTTGGTTTAGGGTGTTGAGGTATTTCCAGAACTCTTGTGTTTTGCTGGGACTCAACAATCCAAAGATCTTTAGCCATTTTGCTTCAATTTGATTCAGTTTTTCGATCCAAACTTGCTTTGAGTGTAGTTTTGCTGTTTCCTGAAGGAGTTTTTTGTCTCGAGTTAGGCCAGTTTTCAGGTAAATCCTTCGTTTGGTTCGCACTTGTTTCGCACTTTCACGGATTGCAGGGATATAACCAAGGTTATGCCTAGGATAAGGATTAACTTTATTTGTTTTTCCTCCTTGTAGATATAATACTAGATTGTGAGCAAACCGGTCCCATTCTTTGATCGTGCCCCTATTTATTTCCTTTAGTGTGCCCTCCACCCATGCTTTTTTCCATTCCTCAAACTTGTGTATAGGAGCCGTGCCCCATTTGATCCTTCTCACCAAAATATACTGTTCAATACAGTTTGTTGATCCAATTTGTTTTAGCGTAAAATGGTTGACTGCTGTAGAATTTAAAGTTGTTATTAGAGACGCATGGTCGCTTTCCTTCCGCTGTACAACTTCGTACCCTGTCATTAGCCTCTGTAGCCTGCTGCTTAGCAGGATGTAATCAATTGTGGTATGATTGTTGTATGTTGGCGGGCAGAGCGTTTCTGGGGAGTTTTTTAGGAGTACGGAGTGGGCTGTTGACAACTGGTAGGCAAGCAAAAGGGCGTTAAATGCTTCCGTCGCGGAAGAAATATTGCTTTCAGCAGACTTTACCCCAATGTTATGGGTATTAAAATCTCTGAGGATTATTGAATCCATGTGAGCAAACTTTAAGAGGAGATTTTCAATGTTTACTAATAACTCGGAGAGCTTATCCTTTGCTCCTGGTCCATTTGGATTGTAGTAAACATTGATTAACAGTATGGTCAATGGGCCTTTGTTTGATGAGAGGCCTTTCAAAATGCCGGCCATGTACGAATTGGATGTTGTTTTTATTTCCCTAAATTGTATCTTCCGTGAAAGTCTGGTATATATTGAAATGCCTCCTGACGGTCTGCCAAAGATGTTCTCCTTAATAGCTGGTTTGTGGTAATCCGCGAATCCCCTTATTGAAACTGGTTTGATGGCCCATGTTTCTTGGATGCAGAGTATATCAATTCCTGCATGGAATGGAGGTGATGCCGGCTGTTGTAATAGTTTTGATATTCCAGCTACATTCCAGGACATAATCGTTGTGGTCTGTCTACCAATTATCTCCATTTTTTGTATTATACCTGATAAGTCTGCCTGTCGGTGCACTGGTCTGTCCCTGGTTGTAGTGGTGAGGAAGTTAGGAGTTGTGAATTAAGGCCCTGGGCACCCAGGACCAATCTTCAATAGCGTTGTTTTGTATTGAGCAGCTCCGGGTGCCTTTGCCCAGGTTTGTAGTGACCTTGATTAACCCATCATTTATCAGTTTTGGGTTTGTTCCGCTGTTGCTCCCATGAAGTATAGAGAGTGTTTTTATAGGTGGATGTTGTGGCTCAGCTAACGGAGTCTCCCTTTGTGTGCCAGGTGTCCAGGAATCGTTTAGATGCTTCAAATGGACGTATTTCAACAACGGCTTGGGGTATTTTGTCGCCGGTCGGTTTAAGATCTTTATGCCCCAGTCTTCCAATAGGTTCTTATTTCTTTTCAGTGTATGAACCGTGTCTAGATTAGAAAAGAGCAGTTCTGTGGGTTCGTTAATATCACCTGGTCCTTGCGTGAGAAAGGAGACACTTTCAATATCTGTAGACTTTATATTTTCCAGGCCTGGGATGTTCGCGAAGAGTGTTAATAGGTTGCTACGGTTGAGTATGTCCCATTTACCCTGTGAAATATATTCTGGGTGGAGGCATAGTTTCAGGTCATCCTGTATGTAGGGGATCTGGTTCTTATGTGCCCTATTTGCAGATGAATCTTGGCTCATTAAGTCCTGTGGGATTTTCAGTGCCATCGCGTTGGCATCATCCTTTGCGTGATTCCCGGTGTCCGATTTTAGTGTTGGGGGTAAAACTTCCCTTGCTCCAAGTGCTACAGTCTTGGTGAGGTCTTGGGAGTCCTTTCGGCCGATGCTCTGGTTGGCTTCCTTTATTGAGGTTTTACCTTTGCTGTGCAAGGCTTTGTCCCTCGTAGTGATCGGCGGGGGGCTATCTGCATGTAGTGCCTTAGATTCTGGCGGGACGTGGCTACCTACCCGCATTGTTTGTTCCTCGTGATGATTAGGGTGCACGCTGCTTGATGCGCCGCTTCTATCCCAGGATTTGGGCCGTTGGCATGTGCCTTCATTTATGTTATCTCCAAGGATTGGTTCAAGGTTAGTTTTACCTAGGTTATTTGGCCAGGTGACGTTTCCGTCTGGGGATGGTGACTTTTGTGGGGTATTTGACTCATAGTTATTCTTACTGTGTGTGGATGACTCTTTGGTTTCCGGTAATAGCCATAACCTGATTGAACCATTTTGATTGTAATTGCTCTTTTTTTGTTTGTTTAGCTTTTTTAGTTTTTTCTTATTTTTCCGAGATAAGTGACCAGTGTCAAGGCTTGACTCCTGCAAATTGTTTAAGTTTGCTTGTTCATTGACAATTGTGCTACATTCATCTGTAGTTATTTGTGGTGTCCTATTTGGTTGCTCTGCCGTCGTCCTTGTGGAGTCCTGCTGGATTTCGTTGCAGTTAAAGTGGACAGACGGCTTGTTTATCAAATTCAAAGTTTCGTTGCTCCTTTGCCTGCTGGTTTCTACCTTTAGGTCTTCAATTAATGTATTCATGATCCCGGGCAGTTTTTCCAAGCAAAGCAGCACGGGGCTACATCCACAGTCCTGCGGTTTGGGTGTAACTATATTATTTGCCTGAACGCGTTGGATTAGGGAGTTCAGATCTTCTAATTTGGAGTCTATACCGGATATCAGTCCGGCGACTGTGTGAAGGAGACTTATCTGGACATCTAGCTTGTCGGCGTGCATTATGGCGGCATTTATCATTGAAGACAGTACGTCGTTGATTAACACAAGGTGATGATCAAGTTTGTCTGACTGCCTTTCCATTGTGTGGTCCACCCCCTGTCCTTGGTGGCCGTGTCTAATGCCATTGTGAGTGAGTCCAGGGCTACCTAAGTTTGGGTATTGAATTGCTGATGTTTGAAATGGCTCTGCGTGTGCACTAAGTGCTGAAGTACTGATTGCGCTGCTCTCCTTGGTGTGGGTCGTCCCTGTTGCATGTTGGTCTTCGATCTCGCCGTCGCCGTCGGCTAAAGTGGCCCTTCGGGTGTCCCGGGTCTGTTGAATTGCTAAGGTGAGGGGGCTGGCTTGGCAAGCGTTGTTGATAGGCGTTGTTGGTGTTGTTTTTATTTGATCTGTAGGGCCACCCGTTGCTATAATTATTTCTGGTGATAGCGGGATCGCTGGGCTCAGGGAAGTGTTGTTTTCCAATGGTTCAGCAGCTGTGTCCGAAATAAATAAGGCGTTCTCTTGCTGGTTTGCACAAGTAGGCGTTCTGTGGGAAAAGAAGTCTCGTATATCTCTATTAATGACGATATTGGTCAATGTTTTTCTGTGGCTGCATGAAAGTGAGCCCTTGTCTGGCATTGGCCCGTGTGGAGGTGTAGTCTGTCCTTGATGGGACTTATTTGCCCGGGATGGTGTTATTGTTGTGTCTCCAATTTGAATCACCTCCACCTCTTCTTTAAACTCCACCTCCTCCTCTGCTGGTTCTTCTCTGTGACTAGACCCCATTGAGGCCCCCCCGCTGGAGGAGTAAAGCATTTTTTCCTTCAGGCGCTTTGCTGTCTTATGAGGTCGAGGTTTCTCTTGGCGTTGTAAGAGGTTCGAGTTTCTTGTTCTCATCTCTATAATTCCACCAAGAGTGGGAATCCTGGGTCAGATCCAAATTGCTCCTGATTTCTCCTGCTCCCAAGACCCAGCCACTGCAGGGGCTGGACGTGTGTGCGGATTAATGCTACTCTGCTGTGAGTGTTGCTGCTCTCGCTATGTTTGTTGTTTTATACTAGCGGCGCCCTCACGGCAGCTGGCTGGGGAGCCCTCTGGTGGCTGAGGCTCGGAGGGAAGTTGATGGGCTAGTCGGTGGAACCCTCTGCCGCGGCGATGTTTGAAATAGGGTGGGTGGGTTAGATTAGCCCAGCTTGTAAGTCGCCACGGCTCCAACACCCTCCATGCTCCACCCGAGCTCTGTTTAATGGTGCTATTTAATAGTCTGTGGTTGCACAGAGGCTCTCCCTCACCCTCCCTCATTCATGGGGGGGGGGGGGTCGTGCACTGCTATTGCTGCTCGTCTGCTTATTTTGCACTGAATAAGGGGGGTGTCCGGAGGGGAGGTGCAGAGTGCCAAGTGCAGAGTGCTTCTCAGGGTTTTTTTTTTTTTTATCAATGCAGTTCGGTGCAACCCCGCACTCCGCAGCACTTCCTTTCACTTTGCTAATTGGCCTTGTACTGTGGTCCTGGCTCTTGAGTCCAACTCCCGACTCCACCTTCAGAGATACCACTGGTGCTCACGGTCGGCTGCTCCGGTAGCCACAAGCCACAATAGCCACAAGCCCCTGGACACAGTGATGGCTATGGCGCCGCTCAACAGCTTCTGTAGAATCAGCGGCTTTAGTCTCTGTGTTTCCTTTTTGTGGAGTTTAGCGCTTGATGCTTGCTTGGCGCTCGGCGCTTGCAGCTCACCGCTCGTGGCTGCAGTGCAGTGCGGGGCGGGGAGGGGCTCACCTGCTGTAGCGGTGCCGGTGCCGGTGTGAAGGAGCCGCGATAAAGTGCCTGGGCTCCTGACCCCCCCTGGGCCACTTTCTGTCTCTGCTGTCTCTGCTGGCTCGATGGCGAGATTGCTGAGGCTCTCGAGGCTCTCGAGGCTCTCGAGGCTCGCGCGGCAGCTCCGACCGGCTCCCGGTCCTGGTCTGCTCTCAGTCCACCCTCCACTCCACCCTCCACTCTGCCTGTTTGTTCGTTCGTTCGTTTGCTCGCTCTGCGATCTGCTCCGTGGTCTGGCGGTCAAAGCAGACAAGTGAAAGTGTTACCAGGACAAGAAGTAGGGATGGGCAAGAAGTTTCATGACTGCATGTGAGCAGACAAAAAGTAGATGACACAGAATTTCCTTAAATTAAAATCAGGCAAAACGGAGGGCCTCCTGTTCGGAAATTAGGCCAACTTCTGGTCCCAGAATGGTGCCTTCTGATCTGAACACCCTCCCGAATCCTACGAGGAAGGTTAAAAATCTGGGTGTCATGGTTGATAATGGGCTGAGTTTTGAGGATCAGATAAATGCCACGACCTCAGCCCCTTTTCATCTCCTTAAACTGCTTAAAAAGATCAAACCTTTCCTGCCAGAAGACAGTTTACGAACGTTCATCTCATCCCTTATTTTATCACGGCAGGACTATTGTAACAGGCTATACTTGAATATTCAAGAGCGGCACTTAAACAAACTACAGGTCCCGCAAAATGCGGCAGCAAGACTTGTGACAGGTGCTCCCAAATTTGTATCAGTCACCAAGGAAATTAAAAGATTACACTTGCTGCCTACCAGGAATTAGGTGCACTTTAAGTTGCTATGCTTTGTTTTCAAAGTACTACATGGCCAAGGTTCTGAATTCTTGACTCACCAGTTTCAATGGTGCACTCCCAACAGAACTTTGGGTTCACTATGAGCCAAACTAGTGAGCTTACCGTCCACATAGAAAGCTAAGTGGGGGGGGAGGAGTTTCATTTTAGGTGCAGCCAAAGCTTGGAATGCCCTACCTTGTAATATGAGGAACGCCACTGACCTCGCTTGGCTATTTAACCTATAGAATCCCTCAGCTAATCCGTCCTTGCAACCTTGATCTCAGTGGAGTTGACCTATAGCGCCAGGACACCCGTGGGTAATCATGCGCTCTATAAATATAATTAACATAACATAACCATTATAGCAGAAGAAGCTCCGTCTTCCACAGCACGGAAAGAGGAGTGACCATGCCAGTATCTGGAGAGGTGTCCAGTTGACTGGTGTCCACCAAGTCCTTAACTAGTGTGAGTGCTGGGGTCTAGGGGCTAATATTCCTCAGGGTCCAGTGTCACTCCCATTCCACCCCCAGTCAGCGCTGGAGTGGATGTCATGCAGCGCCCCGCCGGCTCCATGTCTGAGTTGGGGATGAGAATGCAGACAGCGCCGCCAAGGGCCCATGCGGAACCGGGAGTGTCAACATCGGGACTGGGACAGAGGAATGTCGAGGTGGTACGACCAGTACCGGTCGAAAACCCTCCCTGGATCCAAGGAGCCTGACTGGTGCGAGGGGGCAGACCCGCTGGTGGGCAACCAGTAGTAGCCCCTCCTGAACCCGCAGAGCTCGAAGGTGCACCATCAGGTATGGCCCACGCAAATGTAAAGTGCATAGCCTTATAAAACTGCAGAGTTGGCCGGGGGTCTCTCCGGTTCCCCGGAAACTCAGGGAGGCGCGTAGCCGGCTCAGGCACAGGCTCAACCGTGGAGCCAAACCTTGAATGATGATTCTCCTTCATTTTGTCAGAAGACACAGAGTGGATGGCAGATACGGCGCTTCCCGCTAGCGCGTAGATGCATGATGCTCCTCCCCCTCATTGAGATGGCGTCCGAGCCCTAGGTGTGTGGAAACGCTGAGCTAGGGCTTTTCAGGCAGTTTTCCTTTCGCTTTTCATTTATGGCATGATTCTTTCAAACCGGCGATTGGCTCGTTTCAAAGAAGAAAACTGAGGAGCTTCTTTGCGAAGGCAGCGGTGGCTCATATGTTGTCAGGTAATCCATACTGTCATTGTTCACATGTATTTATAAGCCCCGTAGTGGGAGACCAAACCGATGGAGGAGAGCATATGGCTCCTTTCAGTTCCCGGAGACCTCCCGGGCATGTTTGCTGACTTTGCTGGTTTGGGGGGCTCGGAGGTTCTCTTTCCACAAGACTAAAGGAGTCCAGAGTGGTTTCTTAACAGTAGGCCATGAAGGATTTTTCAAGAAAATACGGGACATGACAAAAAATCAATTGTGAGTACGATGCAGACATCTGTTGATCATTTTATTTCGGAAAGAGAGCGGGGTGAGAGTTACAAAATTCTGATATATTGGTGAACGTTCGGGCAAGGACTTGTGGGGGGGGGTAGAATCTCAAGGCATTTTTCAGCAGACTTTTGGGAAAAAAAAAAGAGGGAGAAAAAAGCGTGAGAGAAGCAGGCTTGCCAAGTATCATGCATCAGGTGTGACACTAACGCATGTCAGTGTGGTGTTCCGCATCACCGCACTGAAATGCGTTGTCGCACTGTAACAATAGGATTTTCAGAACAGGCAGCTCACCAACCGTGGCTAACCCAGTCGTCACGTAACGACACTCTTCTCAGGCCACTATTTACAAGACATCTAGAATACTCACCTGAGAAAGTGAAAAGAAGCTATTTACAAGCCTGTATAATCAAAGATACCACTAACACCTAATGGATTCCATATCTTATCCTATGATTACCTCATCTTATATTCTTTAACGTCACCCGACGATATCTTTAATACTATATTTATAGTCCAGTAAGACTCTTATCTTTAACGTCACCCGACGATATCTTTAACGTCACCCGACGATATCTTTAACGTCACCCGACGATATCTTTAACGTCACCCGACGATGTCTTTAACGTCACCTGACGATGTCTTTAACGTCACCCGACTATGTCTTTAACGTCACCCGACGATATCTTTAACGTCACCCGACTATATCTTTAACGTCACCCGACGATATACTCTAATGGGGATACTAATGGGGATTTATCTTTAAGAGTTATTTCCCAAATGAAGTTCACACTCTCCCCTCATCATCAGTTACCTTTGCAGAAGGGCATATCCCATCCTTCTGTATGTCAGCACCTGGTTAAAAGGAAAGGTTAATCTTATTCATAAAAACAACATTCAAAGATATTTATTATTAAATCTTTATTCTACAATCAAGCATGACAGAATGAGCAAAAGACACATGAATTAAGTTAGTCGCTACCTATAACCTAAAAGGGGATAATCATGAATAGTTAGATGTATTCTACACTAAGCTCAGAACGCCTCACCTTAGACGTGTGTCTTTCCATTTCAGCAGCGGAGCTGGTCCCTCTCTCTCTCGCTTTGTCTTTAATGTGCTCGGGACTCTGCTCTCCCTCTATGGCTCACGAATACATGTCTGCACCGCTACGTCTCATCTACGCTGCCATGGTTCCAGGATATTCGAACCCTCTTCTGAACTTAGTCTCTGCCGCTCCTGTATGATGTCACTACCGGATTCTCAATCACTCTCTCTATTCGTTTCAGGATTTCAATTAGCTGATGGTATCAATCTTTATGCACCAGCCTTTGGACCAACTTCTGTCTACTCCACACGCTGCTCTCTCTGCCTTCTCTACCTGCTCCTTGATAATATAGAGCTCACTTTCTCTATGTAAAATTCTGGTATTATGTCGACTTCCACCGAATTCCTGTACCAGTCCCCGGCTCCTTTCACCTTCCACAGTGGCCACCTGCGTATTGCGCCTAGAGCCGGGGAGACAAACACATTCCTTTGATAAGGGCCAGTCTTGACCGGTTCCTCTCTAGCGAACAACAGGATGAATTCTAAACACTACCTTTACCCTACAAGCGCCTCGGACAGTCGAGGCAGAAATACAAAATGGCTTCTCTCTAACTTTCGGGCCTGTAGGCACTGAAAAACGGGAAAAAGCACTAAACCCTGTCAAAGCGCATAGTTAAGCCCTACAAATGAACGCAAATACAACTAGGACTGAAATGGTAGTAGATTATAGTCACCATGGGCCCGATTCACAGAACTAACTTAAGACAAAATCCTAAACTTACTACTTTTGGTATTCACAGAAGTTAAGATTTTGTCTTAAGTTCGTCTTAAGACAGACTTAAGACAGACTTAAGTTAGGATTTTGTCTTAAGTCGGTCTTAAGACAAACTTAAGACAAAATACCAACTTCTGTGAATACCAAAAGTAGTAAGTTTAGGATTTTGTCTTAAGTTAGTTCTGTGAATCTGGCCCCATCAGTCTGAAAATAGACTAAAATTACCCTGTCGCTACACACGCATAATGTATGTGTCTCACAGTGGCCACTGAAGTACTGGCTGGCTGTTAAAAATGTTTATTGTGGCAGCGCGCCATGACCCCATTGCTCTCACAGGCTTGCAGTTGAGTTAATTAAGGCAGGCTGCTCGCAGGGTGTCGTGACTGACAATGATGCAATGTATCACATCACCTTGAATCCCCGGGGAGCAGCCTGCTAATCATGTTGTGTGCTGAGGCCGGCGCGTGGGGGACGTCACATCCTGCTGCTATAGCCAGTCCGGGAAGTTGGAAAACGAAAGTGCCAGCTGCCCAGTGTTGTACGCGGCTCTGCAATTTATTCAAATATTGTGCTTGCCGCTTCGTGCTGCCTGCCGCAAGCACAGCTCTCAATGGTGCCACCATGCCCTAACAGCCTCCTCGATTCAATAATGCCAGAGACCTGAGGGAGCCCGAGAAGAGTGAGTGACCCACCCAGGTTGCAGCTGCCGCCAGGACAGAGTCTATGTGTCACCGTGACTAGACAGCCCAGCCCCATGACTCACTGGCCTGCCAGCCCGGAGTGTGACTATAATTGAGGCGACCGGCCGGCAAACCCAAATTACCGCAGGCGCAGTGGTTTGCGGCCTAAGTGAGCATGCAGCCACTGCCTTACAGAGAGACGGTGTCGCACCATGTCAAGCAATTGAGCGCCACACTCTTCCGGACATTGCGACTACAACTTCCAAAGTAAGTGCCGCCAGCCTGTGTGATTTACAGAATGAATGGCAGCGCATAGTCCGGCACAGCTGCAGCCTGCAGCCAGTGCCGGCCTGTGTTAGTACTAAGGTCACAGGTGACACTCACTGCGGGATTTTTTCAATTTCGAAAAATCCTGCTGGCCTGAGCCCCTAGTTGCTAATTATATATTTGTGCTTGGATTTCTTGCCGTACACCAGACAGAATGTTTGTAAACACTGCAATGCTTTGCAGTGTTCACAACCATCCTATCTGGTGTACAGCAAGAAATCCGAGCACAAATATATAATTAGCAACTGGGGTCTCAGGCCAGCAGGATATTCGAACTTGAAAGACAGAATGGTTGTGAACACGGCAAAGCACTTCAGTTTCACCCCACACTATTGCTTGCTTGATGGATGAATTACCTATTAAACACTTCAGCTGCTGTCAAAGAGATGTGCTACGAATAACATTAGCTAGACTGTAGTACCCACAAAAAGAGTCATTGTGTTGGGATAATGTGTGTCTGATGTGAAGTGACCTGACACCCTACATTGGTATGAGCATAACTAATAAGCAAATGAACTGTTGGTGAGAGAGGGACCGAAAGATGTTTAAAGTGCTTTAGGAATAAAATAGATGATATAAGGCATATGGATGATTGGTACTACACGATGGTTTTGGGCCATATATGATAGACAAAGAACATTACAGTAGAAATTACAGCAGTCACCAATAGTGAGTAACAGTAAAGCCATAGGTCAATTGCAGCAGTTTTAAGATGTTATTAGAGTTTCTCGTTGCTCAAATGTGTGTAATTCCTGATATTTATATATGCTTCCCTCGTTTTCATTGCTTGATTTTGCTTGCGCAAAAGTGTCACTCATAGTCATTGAAATGTCACTCATAATTACACTGAAATATGAAAATGTCACACTTAGGCAATCTGAAACCTTGGCAGCTATGGAGAAGACGGTGTTACTCGACGCTACTTGTCAAAAGTAACTCTCAAATAACTTTTAGGTGCACTAAAGGCTGCATCAGGTGATAAGAAGAGGCATGATGAGGAAGCAGCACAATCTTTACAAGCAATAAGAATGGTGGTAACTGGTTGGTAGAGATCAGAGTCTTCAGGCAGGAATCTCTGATGCCCGGTTGAGCCAGGAGGTGAAAAATTCCAAAGACTTTCCACTTTTCGCGAAAAAGATGGCACCTCTCACTGTCCCTACTTATTTGCCGGCTACAGTGCAGGAGACTCTGGGGGGTATAGGGGTGGTAACACCAGGGCTCTCGTTCGATGCTATCATTTCACCTCAAGGGATTGTTTCTTCGCCATTGGTTCAAGTGCAGGATTATGCTCCGAATGTCTTGATCTCAGCCCCTCATAATGGAGTAACGTTGGAAGTGGCTACTGCAACCTCTCTACCTCCGTCCCCCTCTCTCCCTCTCTAACTGGTCCAAATATTGTTCAAATCCAATCAAACGCTACTATAATGGTTCAGGACCCGGCTTGGGATCAGCCTGACAAGCCAGACAAACCAGACAAGCCAGAACAGCTGCCTTCCACAGAAAAATTAATGCTCTCAACTGGCTCAGGGTCCCAAATTCCTCCGGCAAGTAATTCGGATTCATCTATTGTTGTGACCAACTTAGAGGAAAATGGACATCAAACAGAATTTCAAGCACCGGTGTTTTTAATCCAGGAAGATAAGGAAATCTCATGCAAGATGGACATTAAAACGATGCTGAATATGATTCTGGAGGAAATTAGAGACATGAAGAAAACACAGCTACTAGAGATTCAGTCGATACAGCAACATCTGGAAAAAAAAGAGGAAGCAGTTTCGAGCCTGCCGGTACGTCTTGTTGAGGCTGAGTCCAGGATTTCCACCCTGGAAGACCAAATGATTGGTGTTCTATAACAAGTAGAATCAGTGGCACAGGAAAAATTCATCATGGAGACTAAGATTGAGGAACTTGAAAATGTTTCCCGGCGTTCCAGCCTTCGGATAGTTGGTGTTCCAGAACGGCTTGAAGGGAGTGACACTATCAAGTGGGTGGAAACATTCATAAAAAAGGCTGTGTTACCAGACTTCATGGGAGACTTAACTTTAACAATGTCTCATCGGGTCCCCGCCCATCTTCCTCCAAACAATAAATTTCCTCGCACGATTCTGGCCAACTTTGCAGACTACCCTGTTAAGGAAAAAGTTCTATCTTTAGCAATTCAGGCGAGGCAATTTGAAATTGAAAATGGAAGAAGGTGTAGAATTTTTTACGATATGTGAGTAACGCTGCAAAAAGACGGAAAGAGTTTGTTAAGTTATTAAATTTGTTTACGGCTCAAGGGGCACAAGCTTCGATTGCAGAACAATCAAAGCTCAAATTTCTTGTTCATGGCAAATTTCATTTATTCACCCGTTTAGAAGATGCACAAGAGCTGCTCAAGACAATTTCTGCCGGAAATTAATGGCTTCATTATTTTTCGCATTTAGTCTGATTTGAAGACTTTAGGATTCACAGAATCTTCTGTCTTGAAGAATTTATGCTCAGGGGATTTTCTTTTGGTAAAGGGAAGGGAGATCACGGGGGCCACTTTGATGTGCAATATCATGGCACCTGTATGTGTTGGGGGGGTGGAGCATCTGGACAGCGGGAGTATCCACATTTCCTTTAGGGTGGAGGGTTTTTGGTCTAGGGTGGTTTACGGAGGTCTGAAAAAAATGAGCAGTTGCTATACGGAATTTGTGAGAAGATTGAGGAACTTATTGAAATGTTGTTATTGAATTACAGTATGTTGAGCTTAACGGAGATAATTTTTTCCTTTTTTTTTCTTTCATAAATGAGTAATTGTCAAATCTTTTCTGTGAATGTAAATGGCATTTTCAATAGACGTAAATACGGGGGATTGATTAGGTGGTTGATTACTTTCAAACTTCAAATTCTTTTCTTACAGGAAACTCATCTGAAATCAAATACCCCAAAAATGTTATATCCTGGGAATGTTTCTGAGGGCTTTTTTTGCCTCAGCGGGGGTTGCAATGCAGGGGTGGCAATTTATTTTTCTTGTGAGTTCGACTGGGTGTTTCTCCAGGAAGAAAGAGATCCTAAAGGGAGGTGGATTTGGGTACAAGTGTCATTAAATAGCCGGATTCTGAATTTTGTTAATTATTACGGTCCAATATTTGATGATGAATCTATATTCCGTTTGCTACATAATTTGCTATTAGGGGTCACGGGTCAAATTGTTTTGGGAGGCGATTTTAATTATATTCAGGATTTGAAGTTAGATACTTCCAATAGAGGGAAAAAACTATTGAAACCTAAAACAAAGAAACTCTTTGATGCATTGATAGATGATTTCCAGCTAATTGATGTTTGCCATTTTTTAAATCGAACTGATCAGAAATATACTTGTTTTTCACGCCAACATCAACTGCAGCTCGTATAGATTATTTATTGCTATCACGTTCTTCAGTGATGCCGATATTGGTGCTAATGCCTTTTCTGATCACTCTTATGAGAAAGTATGTATAGAACTGGGTCTTTGCAAAAGGGTCAGGTCCAAGTGGCATATGGACCGGCTTAATCTGCAGGACCCAGTGTGGATCAACGAATTCAGAGACTGGATAAAAGAATACTTCTCTATTAATGAAGGGACCGCCGATATGTTTTCAGTCTGGGGGGGTTTTAAGGCGGCAGCTCGTGGAAGGATGATTACTTCATCCGCCAAGAAAATAAGGGAATGCCTTGATAAGATATCACAACTTCAGCAGTCATTAACTAATGCTGCTAATCCGGGGGGAGGAGCCAAGCTCGACATCGTGATGGCCGCACGGTAGCTCGGCTCCGCCGGCCTCCCTGCCCAAACTCATCTATCCTGCCGCCCATCCTGCCCAAAAACGATAACATTTTATAGACGAAGGTCTGCTGATACTTACCACCCGTCCTGGTGGCTCCGGCGTTCAGTGGGTCCGCAGCGGCGTCCTCCCGGGAAGTGCGGCCTCTGTGGTGTGGAGACCGGGGCCTTGCCTTCAGCGAGTGGCCGGCGAGACGGTGTCGGTGGCGGCCTCGGGTGGAGGATGGAGACCGGCCGGAGGAGGCCGTTGTGCGAAAAAGCCGGAGGCAACTGAACGCGCCTGGGACTACCGTCCGGTGGTCCAGAGGTGAGGTGTGGCAAGTTGTGTGTGGGGGACGCCATGTTGGTGGCTCCCCCCCTTGTTGCCCTGCCCGGCCATTCCGAATTTCATCGCTCGGTGGCGGAGAGTGGCTCCAGCGGAGCGGTGGCGCCGGCGGGTCCCCCTCATTTGGTGGCCCTAACTTTTGCATCGAGGTTGCTGTTTGGATGCTTGAGGGGGATCCCGCGGGGGCCCTTCTTGTGAGCCCGCCCCAGGAGTTGGTTCCATAAAGACGGCGCGGTAATCGCAAAATGGCGACTGATGCCGTGTGTTGTGGATCGCCCCGGGATATCGATGCTGTACCTCTGTACTGTGATGGGGCCTGCACTGGGGAGCGTGAACCCACGATTGGCGACGTCCTACGAGCGCTGAAGATTTGGCAAGTGACCTTGGCCCGGGATTCTTGTGTGCAAGACAATGCGGTAACCGCCATTGCTCCCGGGCCATTCCTCAGAGATGCGGATGGGCCCGAGGTGGTTGCTGTTTGTTTCACGCATTTTGGTGGGGGCAGCGATGTCTTGGTTTGCCTGCGGGAAGATTTGTTGGGGATCTTTGACACTGATGTGCATGACTGCCGTAAACAGCTTTTGCATTACCGTTGGCGGAGGAGATCTTATGGGTTGCTTCCATTGGCTGTTCAGCGGCTACTCCACAGCCTTTTCTCTCCGCTTTGTTTTATGCCCGCTACTTCGACATACATCGTGGCGATAGCTAAGAAAGGACTGGGGTGAGCCCGGTTGTTAATCCGGAGGACTGCTGTTCGGTACACGGAGTTATGGACTGCCCCAAATTGATATAATTTGTCGAGTCCTTACTATGTATGGCTACCTGAAAAACATGCCAGTTTCGTTTTGGGCGTACTAATTGTTTGTATGGGCGGGGGTGGGGGCCGTGCGCCTTGTTACATGGTATCCTCCCCCCTGGCTTTCCTTTTTCCCTTTTTATCTGTTTTCTTCCCTTTCCCTATATTATCTCATTCTATATTTCGGGTTCATGTTTAGGGCGACAGGCACGCTGCTGGGAGGGGTAGGCCATAGCCTTCTGCAGGGGTGCAGGGTGGGGCGGGTGGATTGGGGTCTATTAGATAGTTACTTGTTTCTATGGCTCTTTTTTGTCCTTTTCTTGGGTCTCCATGACTGTGCGTGATTCCCACGGGGTGAGTGCCTGGGGGGGAGGTTTGGGTATTCCTATATAGTATGGTACTTTCAGGTTCTGCCTATTCTGACTTAGCCTCCCCGCCACTAAGAATGTTTGCTGTCTGGATTGTTGATCGCCATTATCGCCGTGGGGCGGGTACAGTAACGTGGAGTCCCCTTTTCCTTTTTTCTAGTATTTTCGTTTTCTTTTATTCTCCGGGTTGGGCTGTATAATGATTGCAACTTTATCCATCTCACTGCTAATTTGATTTTCATGAGAGTGATGTTCTGCTTGTCTTTCGGCACATGAGGTTGCGGGTGGACACTGACTGAAGAAGAATTGCAAGGGCATCTATGGCTTGAACGCTTTGGACTATTCTGATGACAGAACTATGGATTCCCTATTACAATGTCGCTGGTTCTGTTCCCCGCCATGTGCACCAGGACGCTTATTATACAACCGATCCTTTATTCTTTAACATAAAATTAACCTTCTGTGATCCTGTGCCGGGGGGTTACATTCAGTTAGCATTATGGACTCGCAGCATTGTGTAGTATTGCGTAACCACTCCGTACTTTTTATTGACATAGGTGCTTTCCAGTTTGTTCTGTGGCCGGCCTCTGGGTTGTAGGCCCGTATTTGTATGCAACCATCTCACAAATAAAGGTTTTCAAAATTTTTTTTTAAAAAAAATGCTGCTAATCCGGCGGGATCCATAAATCAAACTATGCTGGAACAGGCTAGGAAGGCTTTACGAGATTTCTTTGTTTTGGAGGAAATAAATAGCTCCCAGACTTACTTACAGAAGGTGTATGAAGAGAGCCAAATGGTCAACTCGGGCTCGAGAAGAATCTGCTTGCATCGTTGAAATACTAGATCATCAATCAAACACAGTGGTTACTGATAGAGCGGAAATGTCTCGAATATTTTTTAATCATTTTCAACAGATCTATACCACTAATTATTGAGTTGATAAAGAGTTGTTCGAGGGCTATTTTGACTCACTTCAAGTCCCCAAATTATTACATAATCTGGCGACAATGCTGCAAATGAAAATAACTGCAGTTGAGATAGAGGCAGTAATAAAATCTTTGGCAGGTGCTAAAGCTTGTGGTGAGGATGGATTTTCCAAGTGAATTACATAAGTGTTTTATGAAGGAGCTAACCCCTTTTCTGATTAAACTATTTGATTACATTAAAATGGGCGGAGTAGTACCTACGGGATTTAAAAAAGCGTTAGTTGTCAGTTTCGTGAAAAAAGGCAAACCATCCAGTAATTTGAATTTTACCATCCTATCGGTTTACTGAATACTGATTATAAAATCTTTATGAAGATATTGGCTCTGCGTCTGACTCCCGCAGCTAAGGAAGTAATTTGTGAGGATCAAACTGGGTTTATTGCGGGTCGAATGATGTCAACTAATACTCGTTTCTTGACCCAAGCTTTGTATTTTTTAAATGTAAATACTACCCCTGCTTGTATCGTGATGGTAGACGCAGAAAAAGCCTTTGATTTAGTTAATTGGGATTCATTATTTTAAGCACTTTTTAGGTTTGGGTTTCCATCATCTGTAATAACTATGATTAAAAATATTTATCAGGGGGCACAGGCGCAGATTATAATTAATGGGGATCCAGCAGGCCTAATAAAGATAAATCGGGGAACTAGCCAATACTGCCCCTTATCACCTCTTTTGTTTACCTTTGTTAATGAACCCCTTGCGATTAGAATACACACGAATAGCAATATTAGAGCCCCTATTGAAGGGATGGCAAAACTAAAACTTTTTGCAGATGATGCCTTTCTATATTCAGATTCTGAAAAATTAAATATCCAGTCAACTATGGTGGAAATTTGAATATTTGAGCAAATAGGGTGTTATAAAATAAATCCTTCTAAAACAGAAATGTAAATGTTAAATACCCGGTTGGGTTCACTGGTGTAGCTAGAGGGGTGCGGGGGGGCGGGCCGCCCCAGGTAGCACGATTTTTGGGGGCGGCCGCAGCACTGCTGGCCCAAGCTGCCGCGGCCGCAACGGACCTTTAGTGCCACGGTGACGGCTCAGTTTGAAAATACAAAGCAGCGCACCTGAATTGCCAACAGTCGGTCCCGCGTTTGTAGGTGCTTGATTGTTGTTGTCCTGAACCAGCCTCCAGGGCCATCAATCTTGTAGCGCGCGAGCACTCCCAATGACGGCCTTGGGGTGACATTTTCGCCAGCCCTCCCATTGAGAACGTAGCAGTGACGCGTCACACGCTTCACCGCTACGCTCTTGTGAGGAGTCTGGCTGCTGCAGAAGTGATTAGTTAATCGAAGTTCGACCCAACCACCCCTCCTGCCATATAGACCCCGGAGCGACGAGTGAGGTAAGAGGAGAGCTGGAGCAGCAGGTTTATTTTATTTATTTTATTTATTTATGCGTTTTTATATAGCGCGGACTGTACCCGAAGGCGTCAGAGAGCTTCACTATAGGAACAGTAATGATATATGAGGAGAACATTACAATTGAATAAAATTGCAAAAGCAAACGTTAAGTTTCATGAGGCAAAAGTGGCAATTGTGAGCAAACAAAATACAAGAGGTAGCAAACGAAGCATTTACAGGAGGAAAAAGTGACATATGTGCAGGTTACAAAAGCATACAAAGTACAAATAGAGGTATAATACTGCAATATAGGGAGGCCACTCAAACACAAGAACAATCGTTACTTAGGCCATGGTGGCACTTGTGCAAGTATCGAAAGCAAACAAAATGTTAGAGGTAGCAAACAGTGTGTTACAAGAGAAAAGTGACATGTGCATGTTACAAAAGAGTACCAAACACAGGTACAAGGATACTACTGCAATAAATGGAAAACACTCCAACCACAAGAACACACTGGGAAGGCACTTCCATAGACATGGAAAATAGAATTCAGTAAAGGGAGGTCTTCCTTAAGATGATAGAGAGGGCATGAATTCATTTTGGAGGTGTCTTTGGAGGAGGTGAACTTTGAGGTCGGTTTCAAAGGCCTGGGTGGAGGTTGTGGAATGGGAGGAGAACTCCAACGGTGCTGTACCCACAATTTCCAGACACCTGGCCTCGGGCGGGGCGTCAGAAGTGGGCACTCCGTGAGTAAGGGAAGCAACCGCAAGACTTGGCTCCATCGCTGAGGAGGGCTGTCACTCACAGGCTCGGCAGCCCTGCCCTGGCGCTGCCTCCCAGCCTATGTCTCTCTAGGCAGTGGCTCCCTTCCTGTGCCCTGGGTAGACTTGGGGGTAGGTTACAGGCTCAGCCCACAAGACAGGCGGCTCTCAGCTCCCCACCATTGGCTGCACTTCCAGCCTTTGGGCCACCAGAGTGGGCTTTGTATCTGCTCTGTGTTGGCAAGGTGGAGCTGACTGACCACATGTGGTTTTTCTGAGTCCCCAGATAGATCATGCAGTCTGTGTGTTCTCTTTTGTACTGCCAGTCACCGGTGTAATCAACTGTGTAGCTTTGTATGTGCATGTAACTTACATGATCGAGGTAACGATTAGCGGCGATACTACGTGCCTCTCGGACCTCTTTCAAGTGCTCGCCGTCCTTTTTCCCCAGCACCCCCATCTCTCCCCCATCCCAGGCGCGGCAATCTGAGAGATAGCCCCGGGCGCCACAAGCTCTAGCTACGAAGCAGGTTGGGTTGTCTTCCAGATTAATTAAAACACCAAGCAATGAAAACTGAGCCCATCAGATATTTGGGGATATATGTCACAGCTTATCATAAGGACTTATTTAAGAATAATTATGATATCACAAGCATCAAGATCCAAAATCTCCTGAATAAATCGTCCAATCTTCCCCTGACATTGACAGGACGAGTGGCACTAATCAAGAAGTCTATTTTACCGCTTTTGATTTTCTTGTTTACAAATATCCCGGTTAAAGTTAAAGTTAGTTTTTTTAAACAAATGGATGCTATGATTAGAACTTTTTGGTGCAATAATAAGATTGCTAGAGTGAGGCTTAAGATTTTGCAATTAGATATTAAGCTGGGTGGGCTTGCACTCCCGAATACCCGATTATATCATGAAGCAGCATTATTTGACTATATAGCATGTCTGGTATCTAAACCTTATCAGATGGATAATTTTTTTATCAGCAAAATGATTCAGGAAGCCGGATCTCAACTCCTGGCCTTTTTAAAGACTGCGAAATGTCCCCAAAAAACTCGTTATAAGACATTGGTAGAATTTTCATATTGTTTATGTATGGTTTTTAAGCAAAAATATTTCTGGTTTTTTTGCGTTAAAATTAACCGAGTGTCGCGAGTTAGGATTATATATCCACTCTGCTCAATTGAAAAAATGGAATGACTCCGGTTTAGGGGTTCTGAGTCAACTAGGCATCCATGGCAGGGTGATTACTTGGCAGGAAGATCAAGCTAGATGCAAGGAGCTGAATAAAATGATCTTTTTTGGATTTCTTCAAATTATTAACTTTTAAAAAAAGTATAATTTTACTTCTTGCATCCCTCCTGGTAAAATTGCTTCCGCATTATACGTTGCAAGATTAACTGGAGTGGTTTATTGGTACGTTTACTAAACCAGCAGGAAGAATGTCCTTTGGTACGAAAGATGTTGGAAAAAGTTGAGGTGCATACACAATGTGTTTTTTCGTATCAGAATTGGCAAAATATCTCGTCTTTAGGTAACGAGGGGGCATATTATCAAGGGGGCTTATCTCCGCTTTTTTGGCTTTAAAAGCCAAGAAAGCGGAGATAAAATTATCTCCCTATTACCTAGCTGTCGCTAACACCAGTTAGCGACAGCTAGTAAGAGATAGCGACCATCTTGAACCCCACTTTGCATGTCAGTGATATTTATCACTAATGACATGCAAAGTGGGCGTGCCAAGATGTTAGCGACTGGAAACAGTCGCTAACATCGCTATCTCCTATTTCCAACTTTTGGAGATATTCGCGCTAAGCGTGAATATCTCCAAAAGCTAGCACCTGCCCTGAGCAGTTCTTAGCCATGTTATCCAATCGGAGGTGGATAATATGGCTAAGAGCATTAGCTCGGTAATGCATGAATATCGCTGACTTTTCAGCGATATTCATGCATTGCGGCCGATTTTTATCGCATTTGCGATAAACCTTGGTAATACCAAGGTTTATCTGCGATAAAAATCGCCGCAGCTCAGCGGTAAATTTTTGTCTCTAACAAAGCAATAGCGATAATTATCGCTATTGCTTGGTAATATGCCCCAAGGTTCTGAGAGCAGCTAATTATAAAAGGATGGCATTTTTTGCTAATTGGATGGATTATTACACTCCAGAAGCACTAAATAAAATTAATCCAGAAGTGCAGAATAGCTGTTTTCGCTACGGAATTTTGGCAGCAGGAGGATGGCGACATATTTTTTTCTCTTGTCCTAACATTCAAGTTTTTGGGGAACAAATATTTGTGTATTTTTGTACCATGATAAGGAAAATTTATAAATCTTCTCCAGAAGCAGTTATGTTTGGTATAGGTAGCAAGGAAGTGATACTTTCTGAATCTTAGGAGAGCTTTCTTGCCATTGTGATGTTAGTTGCTCGTTCATTGATCTTACAAAACTGGAGATCAATGACAATACCTAAGTTTGGGAAATGGATGAATAAAATGCAACGTGCAAAGTGTTTTGAAGAGGCTTATGCTAAGCGGGTGGGGGCAACACAGAAATTTGCAGGGGTCTGGGATCATTTTTGCTGACTGATTAATTTTTGTTTACCTTATGTGTTTAATTAGGATGGATGTGCTTTCAATGTAATATATTTTGCTTCTCTTTGTTTTTTCTTATAATGTGTAAATACTAGATGTTTCCTGGTGGTACTGCTCAATAAAAAGAAATCTTGTCGGAAGACCTCTTCAACTTCTTACTTTTCTTTTTCTTGTAGGACTTACCCAAATTCCTGGACGACTTCGACTGCAATGAAGATGGATGACTCCATGACTATTTCCAACACATGCATCTCGACCGGGATCAAGACCATCATGGCATCACACGTTGAGTGGCAAGGAGCTAGAGGGACTGCTTCCAAGCCCTTGGAGTGCATGCAGCGGCAGTCTATGCAGGTCTTTGTGTCATGGTCAAGCTCCAGGCATCATAGGAAACAAGATGCAGGTCCATCACCGACATCTATCAGTGACAGGCCCCACAGGGATTGAAGCCAGCTTTTCTCATGGACATACTGGCTATACCTGGAGAAGATTTTAAAGAAACGTAGATAAAATGTCAACAAAAGGTCAGTCAAAAAATGACTGAGGGTAGCTCTCTCTGGATCTGTGCTGACTGGTGTGGAAAGAAAAGAACTGACATCAGTTTGCTGGGGTTGAGCCTACATAGGCACTGCGTTCGTCACTTCCGCCGCAGACAATGCAGACTACGCCACGTGGAGCTGAATGATGCCACCTACCGGCATGCAGGGGTACTGCAAACAAAAAATTGACAGATCCAATCTGACACTTGGGGACACTTCTAAGGTAAGGAATCTGTGGCTAGAAGTCTCTCTCAGATAGGGGACCCTGTTAGTCTTGTCAGGGAGGAGTGGGATCAACTCCCAGGAAACCCCCTTAGGATGTGATAAGCTACATGCTGTCCCACTGCAACCAGATGCATCCCTTCTGGAAGAAGGCAAAAATCTATCTTGAGGCCAGTCAAGAAGTTATGAAGCTCTGGTATGACCAGAAGGCCATCCTGGTAGAGTTTCAAAATGGCCACAAAAGTGTGGGGCCTAGAGCTTGTTTGAGCTAAATAGGCCAACATGAGGTGAAGGAGCAGAAGGGGGAATCCTACCTGGTGGCTCTTAAGACCCCTAGAAACCTGTTAAGGGTGCTCTATGTGAACAGCCTTTAGCAACACTTTAAGAGGTCACAAGTAAGCATGCTAATGGTGACAGATGAAGGGATGGGAGAGGACAGCGCACATCTCCCTGATCTCCTGTCTGCCCATGAGCACGATAGGTCAGTGGAGGGTGTAAACCTCTTCTCTACTCTGAACGAACAAGGAACAGCAGAGGGACTTTTGCCAGTTGCTGAGGCAGTTCTCCTCTCTGTTCTCCCTCACCTTTGGACTCACACACCTGTGCGTCCATGACATGGACGCTGGAGACAGGGTGAAGGCCAGCATCAAGGAGGAAGCTTCCAAGATTTAGGTGTTAGGGTGATTGAGCCCTCCAATAGTCCCTGGTCCAGCCCTGTGCTGCTGGCACCCAAGGCTGGCCCACCGGGCACCACTCCAGAACTTAGGTTATAAGAGTACTACTGGGGACTCAATTCCATCACAAAAACGGACTCAAAGTCTATCCCCTAAGCTGATGAGCTCATTCACAGGCTGGGTCCAGCCAAGTTTCTCAGTCCCTTTGATCTGGCATCAGGCAGATTGTCCTGACTGGGGAGGCAAATGAGAGGCATCCATTCTCAACCCCAGAGAGCCCCTTCCAGTTTAGGGTGATGCCCTTTGGTTTAAAGAATGGCCCTGCCACCTTTCAGAGGTTAGTCAACAAGGTCCTAGCTGGGACTGAGACATTCTGTGCTGCCTAGCTGGACAACATAAGTGTCTACAGTCCTAGCTCGAACACCTGAACCACCTCCAGGAGGTGCTTCAGGCCATACAGAAGACAGGCCATACTATCAAGGCCAGTGAGTGCCAGATAGGACAAGGTGCTGTGGTGTACCTAGGCTAAATGGTGGATGTGTCAAGGTACAGCCCCTCAGGTCAAGATTGAAACTATCCTGGCCTGGCAGTCCCGTAAAACACAGACTGAGGTGACAGCCTTCCTGGGCCTCAAAGGATACTATAGGAGGTTTGTTAAGGGGTATTGCACCATTGTTGCACCCTTAACTTAAAAAAGCAGCCCAGAAATGTGATCTGGACAGAGTCCTCCCAGAAGGACTTTGATACCCACAAGGAGGCCATGTGTACAGCACCTGTACTCAAGCCCCTAACCTTCTCTAAGGAGTTCATAGTGCAGACACTGCAGAGCATGGTTTTGGAGCTGTCTTACCACATTTAAATGAGGAGGGCCTAGACCAATCGGTAACCTTCATTAGCAGGAGGTTACTTCCACAGGAACAGAGGTGAAGTGCGATTGAAAGGGAGGCCTTTTCTGTGGTCTTGGCACTGAAGAGTGATCACACCTGTTTGGGACTCCCGTCTGGGTTCAGACAGACCACAGGCCCCTCAGATTGCTCATGAGGGGTGAAAAATCTAAACTATTGAAGTGGTCCATCTCCCTACAGGGAATGGACTTTACAGTGAAACACCACCCTGGGTCAGGCCTCACCAATGCTGATGGTTTCCCCAAGTTTCTATGCTTTGAGAACTCCCCATGTGTTGGGTAGTTCTTGGTCCCCACTTTCAGCGTTGGGGGACACATGTTAGATCTGCCAGTCTTAGGGATGGGTCTTCCTCCAAACCTTTTACCTTACTACCCATTTATTTTGCTCATCTCAGTTTCGTTTTTGTTGGCCTCAGGACTTTGCACACTTTACAGCTGCTAATCAGTGCTAAAGTGAATGCGCTCTCTCCTTAAAACATGGTAGAGTTGGCTCATACCCCGTTGGCATATTTAATTTACTAAGGGCCATATGTATTATGCAAATTCGCAATCGCAAAGGCCGAAATTCACAGAATTTCGGCCTTTGCGAATGCGAATTTGCTAAATGGAATTTTAGATGCAAAACTGGTGCAAAATAAGGAATCGCAAATTTTGTGATTTCTTATTTCGCAATTGCATTTAAGGAATCGCAAATTTTACCTAGCGAAATGGCACTACATGTGCCCAAGGCCTATAAATTAAATGCTACTAGTGGGTCTGCAGCACTGATTGGCGACCAAAGTAAGTAGCCCTTTAAACATGTCTCAGGTTTGCCATTGCAGCATGTGCAGTTTTTAACTGTCAATTTCACCTGACAAAATAAACCTTTTGGCAGGACCACTCCTTCCCTTTTTATACGTGAAATTCACCTCAAGGATAGGCCCTGGGAAGCTCAGAGGGCATGGTGCAGTGTTTGTAAAGAGTAGGGCATCTACTTTTAAGTTTTACATGTCCTGGTAGTGAAAACACCTTAGTTTTTCACTACTGTAAGGCCTACCTCTTCCATAGAACAACACTGCAGCACCGCACCAGACATCACCATTGCCATCCCTGAAGACTATAAGATCACTCGCAAAGACCGTACCAGCCACACAGGAGGAGGGATCGCTATCGTCCATAAGAAATCAATCCACATCTCAACCAGCTCTGACGCCAACCTCGCCAACTCCGAACACCTCCACTTCCAAATACACATCGACCCCAAGACCACACTCAGAGGCACCCTCCTCTACAGACCTCCAGGACCCCGAGCTAAATTCAGTGAAGACATCACGGACTTCATCACTCCACGCGCGCTCCCCTCCAAAGACTACATCCTTCTGGGAGACCTCAACTTTCACCTTGAAAAGATCAACGACCGCAACACCACCACCCTCTTGGACAACCTCGCCAACCTCGGACTTAAACAACTAGTCACTTCCCCCACCCACATCGCAGGTCACACACTCGACCCAATCTTCACCTCCAGCAACCATGTCTCCTTCAGCCACACCACGGACCTCCTCTGGACTGACCACAGCTGCGTTCACTTCACCTACAACAAACCAAAACCCAACATCCACCTCCAACCTACCCTGCAAAGAAACTGGAACAAAATCACCACGGACCAAATCTCCGCATCGCTCCTTCGAAACTCCCCAGCCCTCTCTTCTAACACCAACGAAGCCGCTGCCAACCTCACCCTATGGTTATCCAACACCGCCGACACCTTAGCACCACTGAAAAAACGTCAAAGCAAACCTGGCAGCAAGAAGGCCTCATGGTTCAACGATGATCTCAAGAAGTCCAAAAAACTCTGCCGCTCCCTTGAAAAGGCCTGGAAAAAAGACCCAACCACCCGCACCAAGGACACCTTCAAATGCGCCACCCGCACTCACCACCAATTGATCCGAAAAGCCAAGAAAACAGCATTCAAGGATCGACTTGACAACAACGCCCACAACAGCAAGGAACTTTTCAACATCGTCAAGGAATTTTCCAATCCCTCGGCCAACTCCAACGACATCACCCCCTCTCAAATCCTCTGCGACTCCCTAGCCTCATTTTTCCACAACAAGATTGCAGACATCCACAACAGCTTTGACAACCAACCCGGAAACCAACCCACCCCACCATCTGCTGATCATCTCCCCCCCGTGAACACCCTTAACGACTGGAACCCAATCTCCACTGAGGACACCATCCGCCTGATGAATTCCATCCACTCAGGATCCCCCACAGACCCATGTCCTCACCACATCTTCAACAAAGCAGACTCCGTCATAGCACCGCACCTCCGAGACGTCATCAACTGCTCCCTCAACTCCGCCACCTTCCCGGAAGACTGGAAACACGCTGAACTCACCGCCCTTCTGAAAAAACCAACAGCAGACCCCACCGAACTCAAAAATTACCGCCCCATCTCGCTTCTTCCATTCCCGGCCAAAGTCATCGAGAAAGCTGTCAACAACCAGCTCGCCGCCTTCCTCGAAGCCAACAAATCCCTCGACTCCTCTCAATCTGGCTTCCGAGCAAAACACAGCACTGAGACCGCCCTCATCGCAGCAACAGACGACATTCGAACTCTACTGGACGATGGAGACACAGTCGCCCTCATCCTCCTTGACCTCTCTGCAGCTTTCGACACAGTCTGCCACAGCACCCTTTTACAACGCCTCAATAACATCGGAATCCAAGGAAAAGCACTTGAATGGATCACCTCGTTCCTCACTGGAAGAACCCAGAGAGTCCGCCTTCCTCCATTCAAGTCCGAGGCCTCTGAAGTCATCTGCGGCGTACCACAAGGATCCTCGCTCAGTCCCACCCTCTTCAACGTATACATGAGCCCACTCGCGGCCATCGCACGCCAACACAACCTCAACATCATCTCTTACGCGGACGACACTCAACTGATCCTTTCCCTCACCAATGTCCCCACCACCGCCAAAACTAACCTACACGAAGGAATGAAAGAAGTTGCCGAATGGATGAAACAAAGCCGTCTGAAACTGAACTCGGACAAAACAGAAGTCCTCATCTTAGGTACATCCCCCTCTGCATGGGACGACTCCTGGTGGCCAGAAGCCCTCGGAAAAGCACCCATCCCGACAGACCACGCACGGAACCTAGGTGTCATCCTGGATTCTTCACTCTCAATATACAGACAAGTCAACGCCGTATCCTCTTCCTGCTTCAACATTCTTCGCATGCTCAGAAAAACATTTCGCTGGATCCCCTCCGAAACAAGGAAAACAGTCACCCACGCTCTGGTCACGAGCCGACTGGACTACGGAAACACCCTCTACGCAGGTACCACCGCAAAACTCCAGAAGAAACTCCAACGAATCCAAAACGCCTCAGCCAGGCTCATATTAGACATCCCACGCAACGAACACATCTCTGGTCACCTTAAAGACCTCCACTGGCTACCCGTCAATAAGAGGATCACTTTCCGTCTGCTTACCCACGCACACAAATCACTCTACGACATCGGACCAGATTGCCTCAACTCACGACTGTCCTTCTACACCCCCTCCCGCCAACTACGTTCTTCCAGCCAAGCCCTCGCCACTGTACCTCGCATCAACAAGACCACCATGGGAGGCAGATCCTTTTCATACCTGGCTGCTAAAACATGGAACTCACTCCCCGCTTACCTTCGCCTTACCCAGAACCACCTAGCATTCAGAAAGCAACTTAAAACATGGATATTTGACAAGTAATCCTCCTCCCCTTCCTAAGCGCCTTGAAACCCTATGGGTATGTAGTGTGCTATACAAATTCCATGACTTGACTTGACTTGACTTACAACGATTAATAAGCTGAATTGTAATTTGGAATTGTAATGAAAAATCCTAACTGATGGTGAAGTCAGATTTTAAATTACAATTTTGAAAACATTACTTTTAGAAAGTATTTATTTTCTTGCCTTAGCCGTTTGGTGCCTGCAGCTTGTCTCTGTGTCACATGACTGGTACAGATGTTAGTTGGGTTTGTGTCTTGCTCATAGACAGCCACACATAATAGGGAGCTTTGGTGTAACTGGATGGGTCATCACTGGCAGGATGGGAGGGGGGAGCAGGGCCCAGCGCTACTTACACTTGAATAGGTTGTGTCGTGTCTCCATGCAAAGGACTGCATACCCCTTGTAGTTAGTCTGGAGCTAGGATCTAAAAGACAGGGCACTCATGTGCTTCAAAGGCATTCCCTTTAGAAGGCAATCCCAAATCGAAAGGCACAAATGGGTATAACTACTGAACCTCAGGCACCAACCCTTCAGTACTCTTCTGGACCTGTGGATACTCTGCCAGGAAGATGGTCTGCTGAGCTGCTGGTGGACAGCCACTCTGCTAGAATGCTGCCCTGCTGGGCTACTGCATTGCTGTGTTGCTGCCTGCTGCCCTTTTGCACGGGTGAGAAGGACTGGGCCTGTATCTCTTGAACCAAGATCCCGAGATCGACTTCAAGGGCTAGTTGGCTGGCCTCCTTACTTGAGCCGAAGACTGCAATAACTTTGCTACTGCACCTGGACTTCGCCATCTGTGAGTCTACCCTGCCAAGTGGGGTCACCCCAGTCCTGTACCCTTGAAAGCATGCCTAAGGTGTTCAACCAGCCTTTTTGGCTCCAGCTGAATTAACGCATATCGTTTACTGCGCGGCGCAACACAAGGGAGAACTGCTGCAACACCGCTGCTGCACGGATCAGAACCACTACAAAGACCTGCATCACACTGCGCTGCCGAATTAGAAACACTGCTGCATAACGCATCTTTGTTGCAGGCCCTCGGATGCCTTGAAAATGGCAGCCTAAAGGACAATGCAAAATTCTGCATCACAGCCTTGCAGCTCCTCAGAACCGACACATGGCCCCAACTTCGAGGGGCATCCTCGATTACAGACTTCAAATCACAAGCCCTCGTCGACTGGATCATTGATATTGATGCATCAGGACCTCACACCACAGCCTCGCGGCATCTTGGAACTGTCATATCGCTTTGGCTGTGCGATTCATCTTCAACACAGGTGCTCGCTCTACAAACCAGAATTTAAGGAACAATATATCCGGGCCGCTCTCCCTCACAAACTTGTGACTTTGTACCTGTCTGGCACAACCATACATCCACATTTGACGCTTTCCGCCTTTTGGCGCTATTTTTACTGAAATCTTTAAAATTGAATATCTTCAGTTCTACTAATCAGCTTTTTTGTCATTTTTGTTTTGTTTTTAAATGTTGTTGTGGGTTCCTTTTGATGTGCGCTCTCACTGTGCTACTGTTTGAAGTATTGCACAAAAACTTTTCACATTACCTCTGATTTTAGGCTGACTGGTCTGTGGCAAGCTGCTGAAGGGTTAAGTACAGGTTAATTTAGCATTTGCTAATGACTTCACTGAGAGACGAATTATGGTTTCTGCTTTTGAAGGGCTTTACCCTCCTCAACCAATAACCAAATGTCTTACAGTAGGTGTTCCCAAACTCGACCAGTCTTACTATGTTTCAAAGACCTGCAACAAACATGTAATCTGGTAGGACCAACTTAGTAAAACGTTGATTCCATGTTGTTGGCGCAAACTGTATATGTACTCCTGCACACCTCAGAATTATGCCACGCTATAATGTTGCATTTTGTGAGTTGTACAATACCTCACTGCATCAGGTCAGCCATTGGCTGTGCCAAGCTACATTCCACATTCCCACCTGTGTCAAAGAATCTGAATGGAAGCTGTTTTTCAACTGAGATCCTAAGGTTTGAGGTCTACCAACTATATCTGCCAACTGTGTGTCAACAGATGGGACTGAGCAGCTACTGCTGGAACTTGTACACATGGACTAACCTAAATCATGCTCCAAGCAGGAGAGATTCAAGCTACACAATGCCAACATAATATATTGTAATCCCTGACTAGAATGACATTTACAACTGAAATGGTAAAAAAAGGGGTTGGGGCAAGAGGGAAGAGAGAAAAAACTCACACTGTGTAAACACAAATGAAAGACGCATTAACATAGCCAATAGGTCTCTCCTTTGGGACCTTATAAGTATTTAGCCATGCAGCACATTACCCTGGGTGCTACAACATCTACTATTTATTAACATGGAAACTTTGACACTAATAGGTACAATATAGCACTGCATTGAGAGTACTTATATAACATGCTATGTTTCTATAACTGTTAGTCTGAACTCACATATCTGGAAGTGCTTTCATACTTAATAATGAGGAAGAATAAGAGACACAAATTCCCCTTATGCACTCTGCTTTGAGGTGTAACAATCAATCACAAAAGTGTCAACTAAGGCACAAAAATGCACACCAGCAACATCATCAACAATAAGTGTCCCTACATCAAATTGGGTTGTATTCTTCACTAACTTACATATCAAACAGTGTCAATTTAAGATTCATGTACACAGCACTGGTCCTTACCTAGCACACTCATGTGTCGATGAAGGTGGTGGTCATACCCTGGGGTGTTGCCCTGCACCTCATTGGGCAGGAGTACCCTCCTGCTTGACCTAGAGAACTTGGAATAAGTATCTCAGAGGGGCAGAGCCTCTCAGATCTGCTGCTTGAAAGTTAAGGAAGAAGAAGGGTCCATGCTGAGAAGTTTAATTTGCACCTACCAGGCCCTGCACTCTGGCTGACTGTGCCTGCTGCACAATCTGAAACTACAGACCTGTGGATCAAACCTGCTTCAAAAGGACCAGACAGTGGACCCCCTGCAAGTTACAGGTTAACAGAGCTCACCTGGAACATCATCACCATGAATCCTCAGCATAGAGTACTACCACTGGATTTGTAAGGGTTTTGTCCAAGTGGATTGTTGGAATGTATGTCCCGAACTTTCAAGGACCATCTTGGAGCTTCCAGACCCTTGGAGTAAGTTGTGGACCCTTTGGGACCCTCTTGTGAACTTTAGAAAGAAGTTCCAGATGTTTGGGGAAGTGTGGAGCAACTTTGGAAAAAAAACGACATAAATGGACCAACTAGACCTGGCCAGCCAAGCCGGCAATACTCAACCGTGAGCCAGCCTGCCGTCTAGGTTCGTCCCGCTGAAAAGTTCCGGAGATCCGACTTCCAGAGTTTGACCAGGAATAAGTTGAAACCCAAGCCGGCAAACCCTCACCGAATCTGGCCTGGTGAAGAGCAGTGAGGGACCCCTGAAGTTTCTAAGTCCAAACATAGAAAAGGAGACCGGGACCAACCGTGAGAGCCAAGCCACCCACCTTCAACCACGAGCTGGCCTGGATCCTTGGTTCGTCCTGTTGGAAAGCTCTGGAGGTCTGACTTCCATAAATTTGACTGGGAGCTCGTCGCAAGGCAAGCCGGCAAACCCTCACCGAATCCAGACTGGGTGAGAGCTTCTAAGTGCGAAGGTCAAAACTTAGATCGAGACCTCCCGTGAGCGGTGGCCGCGCAGGGCTCCATTGCGGTTGGCCTAAAACTTTTAATTTGTCCCGGTCTAGTGCGACCAGATGTCCCAATCGGCACAATAGGTTTTTTTCCACAACAAGATTGCAGACATCCACAACAGCTTTGACAACCAACCCGGAAACCAACCCACCCCACCATCTGCTGATCATCTCCCCCCCGTGAACACCCTTAACGACTGGAACCCAATCTCCACTGAGGACACCATCCGCCTGATGAATTCCATCCACTCAGGATCCCCCACAGACCCATGTCCTCACCACATCTTCAACAAAGCAGACTCCGTCATAGCACCGCACCTCCGAGACGTCATCAACTGCTCCCTCAACTCCGCCACCTTCCCGGAAGACTGGAAACACGCTGAACTCACCGCCCTTCTGAAAAAACCAACAGCAGACCCCACCGAACTCAAAAATTACCGCCCCATCTCGCTTCTTCCATTCCCGGCCAAAGTCATCGAGAAAGCTGTCAACAACCAGCTCGCCGCCTTCCTCGAAGCCAACAAATCCCTCGACTCCTCTCAATCTGGCTTCCGAGCAAAACACAGCACTGAGACCGCCCTCATCGCAGCAACAGACGACATTCGAACTCTACTGGACGATGGAGACACAGTCGCCCTCATCCTCCTTGACCTCTCTGCAGCTTTCGACACAGTCTGCCACAGCACCCTTTTACAACGCCTCAATAACATCGGAATCCAAGGAAAAGCACTTGAATGGATCACCTCGTTCCTCACTGGAAGAACCCAGAGAGTCCGCCTTCCTCCATTCAAGTCCGAGGCCTCTGAAGTCATCTGCGGCGTACCACAAGGATCCTCGCTCAGTCCCACCCTCTTCAACGTATACATGAGCCCACTCGCGGCCATCGCACGCCAACACAACCTCAACATCATCTCTTACGCGGACGACACTCAACTGATCCTTTCCCTCACCAATGTCCCCACCACCGCCAAAACTAACCTACACGAAGGAATGAAAGAAGTTGCCGAATGGATGAAACAAAGCCGTCTGAAACTGAACTCGGACAAAACAGAAGTCCTCATCTTAGGTACATCCCCCTCTGCATGGGACGACTCCTGGTGGCCAGAAGCCCTCGGAAAAGCACCCATCCCGACAGACCACGCACGGAACCTAGGTGTCATCCTGGATTCTTCACTCTCAATATACAGACAAGTCAACGCCGTATCCTCTTCCTGCTTCAACATTCTTCGCATGCTCAGAAAAACATTTCGCTGGATCCCCTCCGAAACAAGGAAAACAGTCACCCACGCTCTGGTCACGAGCCGACTGGACTACGGAAACACCCTCTACGCAGGTACCACCGCAAAACTCCAGAAGAAACTCCAACGAATCCAAAACGCCTCAGCCAGGCTCATATTAGACATCCCACGCAACGAACACATCTCTGGTCACCTTAAAGACCTCCACTGGCTACCCGTCAATAAGAGGATCACTTTCCGTCTGCTTACCCACGCACACAAATCACTCTACGACATCGGACCAGATTGCCTCAACTCACGACTGTCCTTCTACACCCCCTCCCGCCAACTACGTTCTTCCAGCCAAGCCCTCGCCACTGTACCTCGCATCAACAAGACCACCATGGGAGGCAGATCCTTTTCATACCTGGCTGCTAAAACATGGAACTCACTCCCCGCTTACCTTCGCCTTACCCAGAACCACCTAGAATTCAGAAAGCAACTTAAAACATGGATATTTGACAAGTAATCCTCCTCCCCTTCCTAAGCGCCTTGAAACCCTATGGGTATGTAGTGTGCCATACAAATTCCATGACTTGACTTGACTTGACTTACAACGATTAATAAGCTGAATTGTAATTTGGAATTGTAATGAAAAATCCTAACTGATGGTGAAGTCAGATTTTAAATTACAATTTTGAAAACATTACTTTTAGAAAGTATTTATTTTCTTGCCTTAGCCGTTTGGTGCCTGCAGCTTGTCTCTGTGTCACATGACTGGTACAGATGTTAGTTGGGTTTGTGTCTTGCTCATAGACAGCCACACATAATAGGGAGCTTTGGTGTAACTGGATGGGTCATCACTGGCAGGATGGGAGGGGGGAGCAGGGCCCAGCGCTACTTACACTTGAATAGGTTGTGTCGTGTCTCCATGCAAAGGACTGCATACCCCTTGTAGTTAGTCTGGAGCTAGGATCTAAAAGACAGGGCACTCATGTGCTTCAAAGGCATTCCCTTTAGAAGGCAATCCCAAATCGAAAGGCACAAATGGGTATAACTACTGAACCTCAGGCACCAACCCTTCAGTACTCTTCTGGACCTGTGGATACTCTGCCAGGAAGATGGTCTGCTGAGCTGCTGGTGGACAGCCACTCTGCTAGAATGCTGCCCTGCTGGGCTACTGCATTGCTGTGTTGCTGCCTGCTGCCCTTTTGCACGGGTGAGAAGGACTGGGCCTGTATCTCTTGAACCAAGATCCCGAGATCGACTTCAAGGGCTAGTTGGCTGGCCTCCTTACTTGAGCCGAAGACTGCAATAACTTTGCTACTGCACCTGGACTTCGCCATCTGTGAGTCTACCCTGCCAAGTGGGGTCACCCCAGTCCTGTACCCTTGAAAGCATGCCTAAGGTGTTCAACCAGCCTTTTTGGCTCCAGCTGAATTAACGCATATCGTTTACTGCGCGGCGCAACACAAGGGAGAACTGCTGCAACACCGCTGCTGCACGGATCAGAACCACTACAAAGACCTGCATCACACTGCGCTGCCGAATTAGAAACACTGCTGCATAACGCATCTTTGTTGCAGGCCCTCGGATGCCTTGAAAATGGCAGCCTAAAGGACAATGCAAAATTCTGCATCACAGCCTTGCAGCTCCTCAGAACCGACACATCGCCCCAACTTCGAGGGGCATCCTCGATTACAGACTTCAAATCACAAGCCCTCGTCGACTGGATCATTGATATTGATGCATCAGGACCTCACACCACAGCCTCGCGGCATCTTGGAACTGTCATATCGCTTTGGCTGTGCGATTCATCTTCAACACAGGTGCTCGCTCTACAAACCAGAATTTAAGGAACAATATATCCGGGCCGCTCTCCCTCACAAACTTGTGACTTTGTACCTGTCTGGCACAACCATACATCCACATTTGACGCTTTCCGCCTTTTGGCGCTATTTTTACTGAAATCTTTAAAATTGAATATCTTCAGTTCTACTAATCAGCTTTTTTGTCATTTTTGTTTTGTTTTTAAATGTTGTTGTGGGTTCCTTTTGATGTGCGCTCTCACTGTGCTACTGTTTGAAGTATTGCACAAAAACTTTTCACATTACCTCTGATTTTAGGCTGACTGGTCTGTGGCAAGCTGCTGAAGGGTTAAGTACAGGTTAATTTAGCATTTGCTAATGACTTCACTGAGAGACGAATTATGGTTTCTGCTTTTGAAGGGCTTTACCCTCCTCAACCAATAACCAAATGTCTTACAGTAGGTGTTCCCAAACTCGACCAGTCTTACTATGTTTCAAAGACCTGCAACAAACATGTAATCTGGTAGGACCAACTTAGTAAAACGTTGATTCCATGTTGTTGGCGCAAACTGTATATGTACTCCTGCACACCTCAGAATTATGCCACGCTATAATGTTGCATTTTGTGAGTTGTACAATACCTCACTGCATCAGGTCAGCCATTGGCTGTGCCAAGCTACATTCCACATTCCCACCTGTGTCAAAGAATCTGAATGGAAGCTGTTTTTCAACTGAGATCCTAAGGTTTGAGGTCTACCAACTATATCTGCCAACTGTGTGTCAACAGATGGGACTGAGCAGCTACTGCTGGAACTTGTACACATGGACTAACCTAAATCATGCTCCAAGCAGGAGAGATTCAAGCTACACAATGCCAACATAATATATTGTAATCCCTGACTAGAATGACATTTACAACTGAAATGGTAAAAAAAGGGGTTGGGGCAAGAGGGAAGAGAGAAAAAACTCACACTGTGTAAACACAAATGAAAGACGCATTAACATAGCCAATAGGTCTCTCCTTTGGGACCTTATAAGTATTTAGCCATGCAGCACATTACCCTGGGTGCTACAACATCTACTATTTATTAACATGGAAACTTTGACACTAATAGGTACAATATAGCACTGCATTGAGAGTACTTATATAACATGCTATGTTTCTATAACTGTTAGTCTGAACTCACATATCTGGAAGTGCTTTCATACTTAATAATGAGGAAGAATAAGAGACACAAATTCCCCTTATGCACTCTGCTTTGAGGTGTAACAATCAATCACAAAAGTGTCAACTAAGGCACAAAAATGCACACCAGCAACATCATCAACAATAAGTGTCCCTACATCAAATTGGGTTGTATTCTTCACTAACTTACATATCAAACAGTGTCAATTTAAGATTCATGTACACAGCACTGGTCCTTACCTAGCACACTCATGTGTCGATGAAGGTGGTGGTCATACCCTGGGGTGTTGCCCTGCACCTCATTGGGCAGGAGTACCCTCCTGCTTGACCTAGAGAACTTGGAATAAGTATCTCAGAGGGGCAGAGCCTCTCAGATCTGCTGCTTGAAAGTTAAGGAAGAAGAAGGGTCCATGCTGAGAAGTTTAATTTGCACCTACCAGGCCCTGCACTCTGGCTGACTGTGCCTGCTGCACAATCTGAAACTACAGACCTGTGGATCAAACCTGCTTCAAAAGGACCAGACAGTGGACCCCCTGCAAGTTACAGGTTAACAGAGCTCACCTGGAACATCATCACCATGAATCCTCAGCATAGAGTACTACCACTGGATTTGTAAGGGTTTTGTCCAAGTGGATTGTTGGAATGTATGTCCCGAACTTTCAAGGACCATCTTGGAGCTTCCAGACCCTTGGAGTAAGTTGTGGACCCTTTGGGACCCTCTTGTGAACTTTAGAAAGAAGTTCCAGATGTTTGGGGAAGTGTGGAGCAACTTTGGAAAAAAAACGACATAAATGGACCAACTAGACCTGGCCAGCCAAGCCGGCAATACTCAACCGTGAGCCAGCCTGCCGTCTAGGTTCGTCCCGCTGAAAAGTTCCGGAGATCCGACTTCCAGAGTTTGACCAGGAATAAGTTGAAACCCAAGCCGGCAAACCCTCACCGAATCTGGCCTGGTGAAGAGCAGTGAGGGACCCCTGAAGTTTCTAAGTCCAAACATAGAAAAGGAGACCGGGACCAACCGTGAGAGCCAAGCCACCCACCTTCAACCACGAGCTGGCCTGGATCCTTGGTTCGTCCTGTTGGAAAGCTCTGGAGGTCTGACTTCCATAAATTTGACTGGGAGCTCGTCGCAAGGCAAGCCGGCAAACCCTCACCGAATCCAGACTGGGTGAGAGCTTCTAAGTGCGAAGGTCAAAACTTAGATCGAGACCTCCCGTGAGGGGTGGCCGCGCAGGGCTCCATCGCGGTTGGCCTAAAACTTTTAATTTGTCCCGGTCTAGTGCGACCAGATGTCCCAATCGGCACAATAGGTTTCTATGTGCTAAATAGTGCTAAATCTTTAAGAATTCATATCTCCAGTTCCTACATTGTATTATTTTTGTTTTTGTGTCCTTTTAAAGACAAAAATATTTCCTATTCTCATAATTCAGTGTTTGATTTTTATTGTGAGTTGTGTCTTAATTATGTACTGAAGTGAAGATTTAAATACTTTACATACCTGTCTTTGAAGTTAAGCCTGGCTGATCGCAGCCAAGCTAACAAGGGTTGAGCATGGGAATAATTTTCTAAGACTTGTATTGAGCCCTATATTGTGTTAGCGGCCTTATTGCCAGTGGTAGATATATATGTACCACTACTCATAACCCACTTTCCAAAATATTGGTGTTTAGCGGTGTGGATGAGGACTTGTATTTAAAAAATAGACCTTTCAGTACAGTGAATTAGGATTCTAGAAATCCTCAAAATTGCCTTAAAACAAAACTTTTGCATTTGATTTTGGGAATTTGAACTAAACTGTTCTTAATTCATTGTTTTGATTTTTCCAAATCTGTTGTGCCTAGTTGCGTGACCCAAAACTAGGGAACCTAGGAGCCTTATCCCCAGAACAGTGCAGGGTGAAGTTTAGAGACACCCAGAAAGTGTGGTCAAAGTCTTGGGTAGACTTTTTGGACATATCACAGAAGGCATTGGAAGGCTGGATTGTTGGTGACAATGTTGACACATATGAGAGATTGTATGATTTGTTTTTGGGAGAACACATTTTCACTAATTGTGTTGAAGAGAAGTTACACCAGTACCTAGTGGACTCAAAGCTATCTAGTCCTAGAGACCTAGTCAATGCAGCTGATGGGTGGGTGAGAACCTGGGTTTCCACTCAGCACCAGAGAGGTAACCAGAAGAAAGGAGCACAGGCCCCTCCCAAGGGGAAAGCCCAGGGAAAGGAAAGTCAAAAACAGAAGGAGTCCTTCAAAGACCCACAAAAACCTGAACGGGGAAGGAGCAGTCAACCCAAATTCAAATGGAGGGTGTTATCAGGGACAGAATGGAAGGTTCTTTGATCCTTCAAAGGTGGATAAGTGCTTTGACTGTAACCAGCCAGGGCACAAAAAAGGGAGATGCTGTCTGTACCAAGATTCTCCCTCCTAAAGGGCCATCCTAAGGGAAGTGTGCGGGTGGAGGATAGTGCCCCCAGAGAGGGGTAGGCAGGTGATAGAAGCAACCTTAGTCTCCCTGGGTGGAGTGAATATTGCAACCCTTGCTGCTTACCTCCAAACATGGACAAGTACAGATAGAGGCCTAAAGTGAATAGGACTGAGGTTGAGGCTTTCAGAGACACTGGAGCTAGTGAACTTGATTCAGAGATCAGTGAGAGTGAATCGCCTATTGGCAAAAGATGGAACGCCAAATGAGAAGACTATAACTGAATAAACTATTACTCTTTCCTTTTCGGCGAAGAACCACCTTGAATTTTGTAAATCTAATAGTCATGAAATTTTGAATCTAAAGTCTTGGACCTCGCAAGAAAGAGTCCAGATGAAGAAATAGGAATTTGAGATTATAAACTGAGTGAGTGAAATGAAAATAGTGACTCTGAAGTTTGATTTTGATTTTTCTTTATTGTTTAAAAACAAAAAGAAAAAATAGATCTATTATTGCTTTGAAAAAACCCATTTGCTCGAATGTTTCTTTTATTTTTTATTTTTGATCTCAATAGAAATGGCATACAGCAGATGCTGTAAATTTGTTGGCATAAATTCACTAATATTGATACCAATAGTTCTAATTGGCCTACTATTGTATCTTATTTCTCCAGCTGAGCATGCTTACGCACAGGTTGAATTGAGTACAGTTGATAACAAAATTGAACATAAAATACAGACACATAGGGAACGTTTAGTTAGTGCTTTAAGGACTATATCTCCGCAAATATGTTGGGTGAATATGTTATTATAATGCGGGTTGAGAATTGCATGGTGAGTACTTTTATTCCCTCTACTGCAGCAACACATTTACAGCTATTGATTTCCTACAGCTTGTCTAATAATGTTTTTCTTAATATAATTAATAAACAAGAGTTCCTGATGCCATACTTGTCAGATTTCAATGTTTTGCTCTAGGACCTTCCGGTTTCTGATACTGGGAATAGGGAAACCTACAGTAAAAATATTTGAATACAGTTGTACAAATTAACCTTGGCACTAAACCAATTAACCCCTTAAGTGCTGCCTCGGTGCATTGGCCGACGGCAGCACTACCTCCCCAGTGCTGCGCACGACCATTGAACGTCCATTCAGCACTAGTTCTAATGGACAGCGCAGCACTGGGGAGGAATGTTTAATAGCAGCTATGAGGTTAAAAAGGAGTATGTGTGTAGTTTAGGAGAAAAAGAGCATGAATGTGTTAAAGAATATATTGAGAGAAGAGTGAAGATTTTAAGGGATTGGAAAGATGAGAGTGAAATTAGAGAAGAGATTAAGGCTAAAGAGGAATTTAGGTTTTCATATTGGCATTCAAGGTTGAGAATGGAGAATAAGATAAATGGTTTATTGTATATGGTGTGTCATGAACCCACAGGAGGTAGATAAATAGAGTTTGTGCGAAAGAGTGAGTATGAAAGGAGTTATGTTGTTAGTGATAATTTATTGATTGGTGAAGAAACAATATTTAGAGAAATGTATTAAATGTGTGTTATAAATGCTTATTTCAACCTACCATGTAATTAGGTGGGTTCTTGTTATCACACTTTAGTATTTCCCAGAGTCAATCATATGAATGAAATAGGCAATGTGGTTGGTTTGAAAAGCGTAAAACATGGTTTAGGTCAGATTGCGCAACATATATCAGGTGCTATGATTCCATATAGTGATGTGAAAATTAGGAGAATGTCTACGCTTAAGAGTCGACTTGCTTCTATTACGGCTGGTGCACTAACAAAATTTGACACAGATTTAATTGCTATGCACACAATGATAATGCAAAACTGCTTAGCTCCAGATATCCTTCTCACAAAGGAAAGCATTTTTGCAGGGTTTTGAATGCTGCACCTTCATCCAAGATAACAGTAGGATGCCTGTGTTTTAAACATAACTTACATTTCTTTTGAAGTTCAAGTTCTTGAACAGTATGGCTTGGGGGAGATAGTTTGTTCCTTGTTTAGGGAGATAGGAAAGGGTTTTTAGTAAGGTTGGTGAATGGATTAATAGCTTGGTTATGGGTATGTTTAGGACTATACTAACCCCTGTAATTATTGTGATAATTTGTGCAATTGTTGTTTCTCTTGTTCACATTTTCTAAATTAACATTTGTAAATTGTGGGTGTAATGAGAAAAAGAAATCGTCTTAGAGGAAGTGGGATGAAAGTGAAATGGATGATGCAAGAGATCAAGTGTATAATCAACTGAAGCTTGTGGAGGAATACAATGGCAAGAAAGTGACGCAGACTGTACTGTAACTAATTGGGGTTTTAGATTAATCAGAGGAGGTGGTTGTGGGAGCTTTAATTACATTTATAAAATTATGCATTGTTAACAATGTGAAATATGTATTTACACTTGAATTTACATATGTTCACTTATCTGATGTTAATGCCTTTAAAATGATTTTGCTACGTCCTGTTAAAGTGCCTTTTCTTGGATTATGATAACTAGGCATCTGTTTGGCATCAACCGCATCTTGTTTAAAACAGAAGTATCATCCTGTACATTCAATGTTTATTAATCATGCCGCAACCAGTCAAGCAAAGTTCTGTTTGTTTATTTCCAAGTTACATTATTTCCTATATTCGTAGAAAACGTTTCCAAGCATGAGCACAGTAATCTTTCAACGCTCATGATCTCTTCTGCTAACTCATTGTATTGCATTCATTCATAATAGTTCACTGTTGAATTGTAAGCAGTTTGCCCTGACATCTTCTGATGACATTAGCATAGAGGAGGCTGAATCAATATTCATGTAATGGGATAGTGCTTAGATGGTAAGGTAATAATTGGGTGCTCTGATTTGCCGTAATTTTTGCAGACACCATGATGAATCTGCACTTTCAATGTATTCCTATGAAAAGATTTCCAATATAAAATTGACAATTTTGGGGGTGAGCCAGACGTTTTAGGAGCCCTTACTGATGCTACTGGGCTGGCCTGGGAACCCAAAGTAGCCCTGGCAATGTTGACGAACCAGCCTCCCCCCCCCTGTTGCTTCTGTCACTACTGCAAAACCGGCCTCAAGTAACAAAAACAGCCCCTACCACTGCGAAATCGCCCCCCAGCCTTCCTGGGAAATACCCGCTACGGCCTATCCAGCCCTAGCTACTAGGGATTCTGTCTGATTTCTTACCGCTTTTGCTGCTAATTGTGACTTAGAATAATTTTTGATTCTGCTGACAATTCCTTATTGCCTTATTACTAAGTGTCTTCATGGCAATTACATTTTGCATCTGCATTTTATGATTTCTGTATTGCACCTTGTAAATATTTGTAGTAAATGTTTCTACATTTTGCATTTCCACCCTAATAATTACTTAATGAGTCTGTCCTTACTTGCGTGACTGTATTTTTGATATATTGTGTGGTGCCTTGTCTTAGGACACATATTGCCTCGTTAAATTGAGGTTTAACACAGTCACTGACCCATCCACCCATGGGCGCATCGTTGAAGTGTCTTTTTAGGGTGTAAGAATTTAGGGTTTCCTGCTCCTCCAGTGATGAGACAGTCAACTCTCCTGTTTTCCTCATTACAATTGGGTTTTGTGATTCTGGTGGCTGCACAGTACTGCACACGTCAGTGAAGAAAAATGATCCTAATCACCCTATCAGTTGCATTGTATGGCGGATGCCCAGTAAGGGTTGAGCTTCACCAGATCTTTGCTAGGGGATCAGCTGCCATGTAGAGTTGACAATGAAGTGATGGCTGGGGCTCAGTCGAGGGGCATGGCAACAGAAAAACACAAGGCTTAGCTGTGTTTGCTCAACTGTGATGTTATAGCAATATTTGTTCCTCACAGTGATGTGGAGAAATTAATTAAAAGCTTTTTTTATCCTGAGATGCAGGCATTTGGTGGGGCTGCACTCAAGAAACATAGTCCTCCATTGTAAGTCTATACAAACACCAAACTCTTCCTGTCCCTTCCTCTCCTGTGAGGATCTAAACACCCTTTCCACCTGCTTTGTCCTGTATCTTGGTCCTCTGAGAGTACCTGGCTCCTGGAGCACCTGTTGTTGCTGTCTGCCTAAAAGTCATTTTATTGTATTTTAGTGGGGCTCTGGGCTCTGCTACCAAGTTGAGAAAGGGAAACACGTGCCTTCATCCAACCAGATAACACTGAAAAAACAGCACCAGTAGGTTTTGCCTTTGATGGAAAAGCAAAGGAATACATATTAGGGGAAAAGGTGCCACAGTCCTTACAGGGGAGCGAGGTGATGCTGTGTACCTAACTTAATTCTTAAGCAAATAAATATTTCTCCAAGTGCTCCTGCCTCTCACCCTTTTGAGTCTCCAAAGAAGATGAAATTGAATGGCTTAGGAGAGATGAATGGCTTAGGAGAGTGAGCCCATGGAAATAAATGGAGATGAAACATGTTTTGGAAAGTGAGTGAGGTCTTTTAATTGCATGGATGGCATTTTGGTTGTATGGAGAGTGAAGTTGTGTCCGAGAAGTGTAATAGTTAGATAGTAAGACGAGAGGTTGTTGTCTTTCAAAGATAAGTAGATTTATTCGTATCACTTCTTCAGCCACAGCAAGGAGCGGCGTCCCTCAGAGGCACGGTCAGCAATTGACATCAGCTGACCGAACACCCAAGGACAAACGCTCCCCGCACGAGAGAGAACATAACAACATTCAGCAATACATAACATTTGATTAACACAAATACTAAATACTAACCCACTACATCACCTCCCCCCTTATATTATAATAAAAACACAAACATCTTCGACAGCAAAATCCTTGAATTTGGAAGAAGATTTTCTGATACAACACCCCCGAGAACTACTTGCTTCTCCTTCAACTGAATTACCCAAAGGCATATTTTCTGGCAAAAATACATTCTCACCTGAAGATCCTTGCCTTTCTTGATCATGTAACCAATGGGTCCAATCTAGCTCATGTTCCGCAATGGAAGTTTTCTTGTTTTCAATTAAATTTGCTTGTTCTTTAGTTACCTTTAACAATTGTCTTCTATTCCACCATCCCTTACCTTGACGAAATGCAGGACCTTTGCTACTCTTACAAACCAAAACAGGATTTGAAAATACAGATTCACCTTTTCTAACTTTGAATGGTTTCTTAAATAAAACCCAATTTCCCACCACAATTTAAGGATAGGCAGAAGCACTTCCTTTGTCAAACTTTATTTCATTTTCTCTTGTTTTGCTCTCACAATATCTGCTACAGTCTTACCTCTTAGAAGTTCAAAATGGGTGATATCAGTAGTACAGTGTGGAGAAGTATTAAAATTCCACACTTTCTCTTCCAAAAATGCAGCCAACGCAGTCTGGACCCCTTCCTTAAGTACTTTATTGCCCCTTTCTACCAGCCCATTAGAAGCTGGGAAGTACATGGCCACCTTCAAATGCCTAATATTGTGACTCTTCAAAAATTTACACATTTTATCTGAAACAAAGTGAGTCCCATTATCTGTTACTAATGACCTAGGCGTTGCTTCCAGTAAAAAACACTTTGTTCAAAAAAGAAATTGTGTTATCTGTGGTAGGAGAATCAACAAATCTGTAATACATCCACTTAGAATGATAATCTACAGCTAAAATCAAATATCTCGATGACTCAGCTAGAATATTGTACGGCCCTGAAAAATCCAATCCGACTTTTTCCCAAGGTTTCTCTGGAAACTTTGTGGGATGCAAAGGCATCTTTGAAAGTTTCAAGTGCTTGACTGATAGTAAACACTCTTCACAATCTTCTACCATACCTCCTACCTGGGTATCTATGGCAGGCTACCAGTAATGTTGTTTAATCCTCATGCAGGTTTTAGTCACCCCTAAATGCCCTTCATGAGCAATCTTGATCAAAGTTCTTCTTAGACAACCTGGGGATATAAACTTATCTCCCGTAACACCAAACCATCCTTAATAGAAATTTCATTTGCTTCTAATTAAAGATTTCTTAGCTCTCCAGATAAATTCCTAGACTCCGGCCATTTAGAAGAAGAATAATCCAAAACCTTGGACAGATTAGCATCCTTAGAACATGCAACTTTCCATTCTGACTCTGAAATAACTAAATTGCAATTCTCCTCTGCATCTAGTACTGCAACACACTCAACTTCATCCTCCTGCACATCTTCCACATTATCCTTTTCCATTAATATTCTTGACAAACAGTCAGCTTGAAAATCTTTGCCCCCTTGAATATATGTGTCATGTCAAAATTATACTCTTGTAGATTTGAAATTAATCGTGTTAACCTTGTACAATTGGTATTGTTTGCAACCTTGCAAAAAATAAAAGTAAGCAGCTTGTGGTCAGTAAAAATCACAAACGTGTGACCCCAGATATACATTTTAAACTTCTGAGCCGCCCAAACACACACCAGAACTTCATGCTCAATTGTGCTGTAATGTTTCTCAAATGATTTGAACGATCTAGAAGCGAACGTCACTGTTTGTTCCTTGCTGTTCACCTTTTGACTAAGGACTGCCCCCAGGCCATTCATACTAGCATCAACAGTTATAATAGATGGGCATTCATCACGAAAAGCATGTAATGCCTGAGCTGAAATAATTAGATCTTTTACATTTGCAAATACTCCATCAAGCTCTTGAGACCATACAAACTTTTGATCCTTCTTAAGTAACACTCGAAGAGGCTCAACAATTTGTGTATAGTTATTAACAAATCTCGCATAATACTCAGTGAGACCTAGGAAAGAACGGAGAGAATCTTTATCAGAAGGGGGTTTTGCCTCTTTGAGAGCCCTGATATCTGAAAATTTAGGCTTGATGCCCTCGCTAGAAATTGTGTGACCCAGGTTATCCAATTCTTTCACACCCAATTTACATTTGTCTGCCCTGACGGTCATTCCATATTTACCAAGAGCCACTAACACTTTTGTCAACAGTTCCACATGTTCATCAGAATCCTTCGAAAAGATTAATATGTCATCCAAATATATTTAGACACCTTTTATCCCCTTAAAAACTGTGTCCATCAATCTTTGAAAGACACTAGCTGCGGATGCTAAACCAAAGGGAAGTTTCAGGAACGTATAAGCACCGAAAGGTGTAATGAATGTTGTCAGTCCCTAAGACTCCCTAGTTAGTGGAGTCTGATAATAAACAGATTTGAGATCGAGCAGCAAAAACCACTTAGCACCTCCCAATTTGCAAGAAGCTCATGGATCTTAGGGAGAGGGTGGCAGTCGACTACGATGTTTTTATTCAAACCCCTCAAATCAGCACAGAGCCTAATTTCACCTGTCTTTTTGCGGGCAACCACAATGGAGGCCATCCACTGTGACGAATCGGTGGGCTGAATAATGCCTTATGAACATAACCCCTCCAACATGGATTTTAGTTCTTCTCCAGCACTCAAGGGGACTGGTCTGACTTTATGTGCCACTGGTTGCGCATCAGGTTATAACCTTATCTTGTGTTCAATCTCTTTCAAGCAACCAATTTGATCATTGATTTAAATTCAGACATTAAAGTTTTGAACCGCATCGCTGCGGCGGTTATCCGCACACGACCACCGTCATCAGCATCGAAGGGGTTAAATGTATAACAGATTCCTCCACACTGCATACAGAGAACTCATTAACCCTTACAGGATTATCATCCCCGGGACTAAATATAGACCCAAACATGCCAGATCTTTCCAGCCCACAATGTTTTTACCCTTAATGGCAACATATACTTTAATGGTAATTTTTCATTCTAAAATTTCAACATCAGATATAAAAAAAAAACATGTCTATGTCCTTTTCACCAAAGGCCATTGGACTCCCATCTGAATTTGAAAAAGCAACTTTTCTACCCCAGTTCTCCAGAAAGTACGAATCACACAGAATTGTTATTGGCGATCCTGAGTCAGCCATGACCTTTGTTTCTTTACCATCAACCAAAGCAACTGTGATCCCGCCACACGGGACACCCGACCCCGAGTCACCCCCTCACCTCTGTTGTCACCTCGCCCCGCATCATGCCCGCGTAGGCGCGAGGGATCCCCAACAACGTCCTTGACAACCGAAATCCCGCTCCTCTCTCCTTTGCAGGGTCCAATCAGGTGGAACGAAGGACCGGAAGGACTATCCTACGACCCCGGAAGTCCCGCCTCTCTACAGACGCCCGGATACAGAAAAGACGGAAGGAGAGAGACTGACGCCGTCGAAGGATCGTGGCAGGAGCTTTCGGCTAGAGCGGTGACGGACGGAGAACACGGGAACGGAGACAGCGAGGAGTGGTCCGAAGAGTGGTGGAGTCCCACGGAGGTGGCTGAAGAGCGGGCGTAACTCGGAGGAGAGTTACGGCGGAGCGCTTGAGTACCATCTCCCCTCTTAAGCACATTAGGTGCACTGTGTACATATTAGGAATCCCCTCCCTGTGTATATTGCTCCCCGCTATCCTAGGCACGTCACCAGTAGGCACTAGGCAAATTGTATATACGCACTTAGCACTGTATAAAGCGCACCCCTTTTCCCACCACCCTGTGCACTTCTTTTACTTCCCCTTCCAACTCTCGCCCGTACCTTCCTTCACCCGTACCTCCCTCACTTCCCTTTCGCTTCCTCACACGACCGGGTAACGGTAACGGTGACGGGATCAGAGTCCAAGTAACTAACGGCTCCCTTTCTTCTCTTATTGCCCTCCGAGGTGTTCTCCGACCATACCGAGGCAGCTACACGCAAGACCCGGACGCCCATCTGACCCTCTGAAGAATCGGCCAAACAGAGAAGAAGACGCATACCCGGCCCGGGGTTTTTGGATCTGACCTCTTCCCCTGCCCCCGCAATCCACTGTACAAAGACTTAATAAATCACTATCGCTCACTATATCCGGCCTCCTCGCCTGATTTTCCAGTCCGCCGTTCACCCACGATCACATCTGGTGTCAGAAGTGGGATTAACTGGAGGTATGGAGGCCGTGATGAAGAGGATGGCGGAATCCCTGGAACAGCTGGGAAAGCTAATGGAGCAGTTCCTAAAAACAGCTGAGGATGACCGTGGACAACTCCATGATGTACTAAAAGGACAAGGGACCACCCATGAACAAGCCATGGGGAAATTGACCGATGTCTTAGGTCAACCGAGGCCGATGTCCTCCCTCCCGTCGGTGGTTCTTCAGAAATATGTGCCGGGGAAGGACCCTGACTTCTTTTTTACTTACTTTGAACCGCTAGCACAGGTGGCCACCTGGCCTGCAGATCGGTGGGCTCATTATCTTGGACCTCTGCTAACGGGGGACCTATAGGCCGCCTACCAGCAAGCGAACATTCAGGGCAACACTCCATATGCAGACGTAAAGAAATGCATCCTTGAACGGTTGGGCATTGACGAGGAAACGTACCGAGTACGATTACGTCAGGTAAAGGAAGGACCCTAGGAGACCCCCAGAGCCCTCTCCTTCCGGATAAAAGACCTGGCCAACCGCTGGCTAAAACCCGATACCTCTACTAAAGAGAACATTCTAGAAAAGATATACCTGGAACAATTCCTGTCATCCCTGCTCCCAAGCACACAAAGATGGGTGCGCCAGCATGCCCACCTGACCCTGGACACGGCAATTGAAATCGCAAGCGCTTATAGCCGGGCCCAGGAGGTCCAGAGGGGAAGAGAGGATCACCCCCACAGATCTCACCCTCCTACCGGTTCACGACCCCCTCGCCCCCCTGTTCCCAAAAGGCCTGACCCTCCTCTTGTGTTCCCCGCTCCGATGATACAACGTCCTATTAATCCTGGACCCCAATGCTATAGCTGTGGCGGATTTGGTCACATCGCCAGAACGTGTCCGCTCAAAGAAGAGCCGATGGAAGTGGGTCTGGCGCGTAACTATGTGTGTTCCGTACCCGGGGCCACACCCCCTCCATTTTGATGTCCAGTGAGTTTTGATGGACAAACCTTAATGGCCCTAACCGACACAGGGTGTCGACAGAGCGTCCTCAGACCTCAGGCATTGTCACACCCTATTAAACCTTCGTCCAACACGGTAGCCATACAGTGTGTCCATGGGGATACAAAGACGTACCCCACCACACTGGTAAAAGTCCAACACGACAAGTATCCCGGAACCGCTCTCACTGTAGGACTGATCCCCACCCTACCGGAACAGGCGATTCTGGGGAGCGATTATCCAGGATTACCAGAACTGTTACGAGACACCACTGAGTCCCTGTCCCACTGGTGGGAAGAAGCACCCTTTCCAAAAGGATTGTCCTCCCCCGTACAGGCACGCAAACCAACCAAATCCAAAGCACAGAAGAAAAAAGAAAGAAGAGAATATACCGGCGCCTATCCAGTGATCCCGGATGACCATCCTTGGCAAACAGACCGAGAGTTTAGGGCAGCACAACAGGAAGACCCTCTACTACAGGAAGCCTGGGGAAGGGCCGTGGATCAAGAGGATCCCCTTACTGTAGGTCCCTACTTCTTCAAGAAAAACGGGCTATTGTATCGCCAGGGTGGGAACCAACAGAAACCCCAACTCCTGGTCCCCGGCCCCTTTCAGGAGAAGGTGCTCTTCCTAGCCCATAGTCACCTTCTGGGAGGTCACTTCGGAGAAGAAAAGACTAGCCAAACAATCTTGGACAAATTCTATTGGCCGGGGATTTTCCAACACATCAAAAGGTTTTGCAAAGAATGCCCCGTATGTCAGAAACATAGTAGGTACAGACCCCCTAGGGCACCGCTACAACCCCTTCCCGTGATTGATGTCCCCTTCAGCAGAGTAGGGATGGACATAATCGGACCCCTGTTACCTTCCCGCAGCGGATGTCGCTATGCCCTGGTTATTGTGGACTATGCAACCCGCTTCCCTGAAGCCCTTCCCTTGCGACAGCCCACCACACAGAACATTGCAAAGGCCCTCATTTCAGTATTTACTCGGGTGGGTTTTCCCAGAGAAATTTTAACCGATCAAGGTACTCCTTTTGTCTCTGTCCTGATGAAACAGGTCTGCTCCCACCTAGGAATCAAACAAATCCGAACTTCTGCATACCACCCTCAGACCGACGGACTAGTCGAGAGGTACAATGCCACCCTGAAACAGACCCTTAAGAAACTGCTGGGGTTGGAAGCCAAACGGTGGGAGGATATGCTACCCCTGGCCCTGTTTGCCATCCGTTGCGCCACCCAGAGTAGCACCGGATACTCGCCCTTCGAATTGTTATATGGGCGACCCCCTCCTACCCTGCTTGACATGGCCCAAGAAGCATGGGAAGCAGAACCAGACCGTACTCGGCCCCTTCCAGAATACATGGAAAATCTAAAAACCCACCTAGCAGTCATAAGAGACATAGTACGCCAGAATCTCGAGAGTGCCCAGAACAAGCAAAAGGGACAGTATGATAAAGGCACCAAACCCAGAACCTTCGTAGTAGACGATCTTGTGCTATTGATGTTACCCTCCTCCGATCAAAAACTCCTGGGACAGTGGCAGGGCCCTTATCCCATCCTGCGTCAGGTGACCCCGGTCACTTACGAACTAGACACTGATCACGCCCGTGGGGTAACACAAATATATCATGTCAATCATCTCAAAAAGTGGGAGGGCCCTCGTCCGGTTTTATCTGGAGCACCTCACCCGGGTCCCCTTTCCTTCACCCCCTGTATTGACCGCGATATCACGTCACAACAGAGGCAGGAACTCGAGACAGTCCTTTTCCCATTGCGACGAGTCTTTTCCTCTTCTCCGGGATACACCACCATCACTGAACACACTATACAAACAGTGCCCGGAAAGGTAATACGACAAAGGCCCTATAGAGTCCCCGAGGCCCGCAGGGAGGTAATACGAAACGAGACAGAACAGATGTTAAAGATGGGAATCATCGAACCATCAGTGAGCGAGTGGAACTCCCCGATAGTCCTTGTGCCCAAACTGGACGGGTCTGTCCGCTTCTGCATAGACTTCAGGGAAGTCAACAAAATATCCTCCTTCGACACCTATCCATTACCCCGCGTTGACGAAATGGTCGAACGTATAGGGAAGGCACAGTATATCTCCACGCTAGACCTCTGTAAGGGGTATTGGCAAATCCCCCTCAGAGAAGAAGACCGAAAAAAGACGGCCTTCTCCACCCCTGATGGGTTATACCAATTTCTAGTCCTCCCTTTCGGTCTTCATGGCGCCCCAGCCACGTTCCAACGGGCCATGAATACTATCTTACGGCCTCACTCACTATATGCAGGCGCGTATCTGGACGATATCGTTATTTACAGTGACCACTGGACACAGCATCTGGAGCACCTTCACCAGGTCATCACCTCCCTGGGGAACTATGGCTTCACCATAAATCCTGCGAAAACCACTCTAGCAGCGCAGACCGTTAAATATCTGGGCTACCTCCTGGGTGAAGGATTGATAAGACCGCAGGAAAGTAAAATTGAAGCCATCCAATCCCTCCCTTTTCCCCAAACCAAAAGAGACCTTCGTGCTTTCCTAGGGCTCCTGGGGTACTACAGACGCTTCGTACCCAACTTTTCCCAAAGAGCGGCCCCCCTCACGGACCTATTAAAGAAATCCATGAAAACGGACGCCCTTCTTAAAACGCCCACGACCGTCTTGGTACAGGCGTTTTCCGATCTGAAAAACGCACTGACCTCCCATCCAGTGCTAGTAAGCCCTGACTATACAGTACCCTTTATACCACAGACAGACGCCTCCGAACAAGGACAAGGGCCGTCCTATCACAAAAGAACCCCCAGGGAGACGAGAAACCCATTCTCTTCCTCAGTAGGAAACTGTTCCCACGAGAAAGAAACTATGCCGTGGTAGAGAAGGAAGCCCTCGCCATCAAGTGGGCGGTGGAAACCCTCCGGTACTATCTAGAAGGAAGACAATTCACCATCTATACCGACCATGCTCCCCTAGAGTGGATGGCTCGGAATAAAGGGCACAACGATCGAGTCCTCCGATGGTTCTTGTCCCTTCAACCATACCACTTCACAACCGTGCATAGGAAAGGCTTAGACCAAGGTAAACTATCTGTCTCGATACCCTATTTCCTCACCGGGTACAAGAAAGACAGCTAGGGGAAGGGAATGTGATCCCGCCACACAGGACACCCGACCCCGAGTCACCCCCTCACCTCTGTTGTCACCTCGCCCCGCATCATGCCCGCGTAGGCGCGAGGGATCCCCAACAACAGCGTCCTTGACAACCGAAATCCCGCCCCTCTCTCCTTTGCAGGGTCCAATCAGGTGGAAAGAAGGACCGGAAGGACTATCCTACGACCCCGGAAGTCCCGCCTCTCTACAGACGCCCGGATACAGAAAAGACGGAAGGAGAGAGACTGACGCCGTCGAAGGATCGTGGCAGGAGCTTTCGGCTAGAGCGGTGACTGACGGAGAAGACGGGAACGGAGACAGCGAGGAGTGGTCCGAAGAGTGGTGGAGTCCCACGGAGGTGGCTGAAGAGCGGCCGTAACTCGGAGGAGAGTTACGGCGGAGCGCGTGAGTACCAGCTCCCCTCTTAAGCACATTAGGTGCACTGTGTACACATTAGGAATCCCCTCCCTGTGTAAATTGCTCCCCGCTATCCTAGGCACGTCACCAGTAGGCACTAGGCAAATTGTATATACGCACTTAGCACTGTATAAAGCGCACCCCTTTTCCCACCACCCTGTGCACTTCTTTTACTTCCCCTTCCAACTCTCGCCCGTACCTTCCTTCACCCGTACCTCCCTCACTTCCCTTTCGCTTCCTCACACGACCGGGTAACGGTGACGGGATCGGATCTCGAGTCCAAGTAACTAACGGCTCCCTTTCTTCTCTTATTGCCCTCCGAGGTGTTCTCCGACCATACCGAGGCAGACACACGCAAGACCCGGACGCCCATCTGACCCTCGGAAGAATCGGCCAAACAGAGAAGAAGACGCATACCCGGCCCGGGGTTTTTGGATCTGACCTCTTTCCCTGCCCCAGCAATCCACTGTACAAAGACTTAATAAATCACTATCGCTCACTATATCCGGCCTCCTCGCCTGATTTTCCAGTCCGCCGTTCACCCACGATCACAGCAACACACAAGGACCCTTTAATCTCTAAAGGATCATCTGTGTAATCCACTGTTAAAAGTAAATTATCAAGAGACTCAGCACAACCGTCTGTGTCGATGTCAATACTTCGAATCTGAGCATTTTTCTTTTGAGCCCTGCACAGTTTCTGAAAGTGATCAATCTTTTTGCAGATAGAACATCATCTACCTAAAGCAGGGCAACCTGTAAAGTTACCAATGTGGAATTTGACCCACATCTGTAACAATAAGATTGTTTTTTCTTTTGTGCAAATTTAGTTGAACTGTCTTTTGAGCTCACTGCAAATAGACCTTCCTCATGAGCTTCCTCAGACCCAGAAACAAAATTAACTTTGGTTGTAGAACTGGATTGCATGACTTTAGTAGAGATGGCGAAGCATTCAATATTTAAGGCCATGTCTATCACCTCCGAAAGCGAGGGATTTTTGCAACTGAGAATCCTTTCCTTTATATTTTGTGATGCACAATTGAAAACAAGCTGGTCTCTGATGATGTCATCAGATAAAGGACCAAATCCGCAAGTGCAGGCTAGAACTCTCAGAGCTGATATATTCTCTTCCACTTTCTCTTCATCACCTTATTTTCTCTTTCTAAAACGTATACCTTTCTAACATTATGTTAGGAAGCTCGGAAAACAGTTTTTTAAGTATCTCAATAGCCTCCAGATAAATGTTCCAGTGTCTGTTACCCGATTGGCCAGACGGAGGAGGAATAGGAGGTAAATTTTGAAAAATGTGTTGTGCTGCCAACCCAAACTGCCAAAAATAAGAGCGAACTTGAAAGCAGGTGAGTATTCTGTTGGAACAAACAGAACCACTCTTGCCTGGGTAAACCTGTTTTACCTGGTTTCGCAAGAAAAGGTGGAGGTTGTGTAAGTTGAGAAATCTGTTGTTGTGTTGCCATAACTATAATTATTTAAAAGATATTATAGCACTAAACAATTTTTAAAACAAAATATTTAAACTTGCTGCAATTTGTAAAATCTAGATGCTTAAATTTACTTGCAGGTGTGCGCATCAGCGTTTATTTCATATATGCTAATGGTAAAAAAATAGAATATTGGTGTGCGCATCACCGTAATGCACAATCTGTTGTTTTAAAACAAAATCAATCGGAATCAAGGTGTGCGCATGTAATGTAATGTAATGTAAAGGCACATTTTTATAGCGCGGCTATCACTCCAGGGAGCATCTTGGCGCTAGTACCGTAGCCAGGTGGAATGAGGCTGGCTGACTGTTGGAATTCGGAAGGTCCTGCACATTCTACACCATGGCTTTACAGGCGGTATCAGTAAGGTTAAAAATCCAGGTTTTCAAGGCTTTCCTAAACTGGCTCTCTGAAGGTATTTGACATAGCTTTGGTGGAAGCTTGTTCCATGCCCTGGATCCCAATACAACAAGGGATTTTCCCCCCTTGGTGGCAAGTCTGAAACTTGGGATCCGCAGTAGGTTCTGGTTTGAGGACCTGAGGCTCCGTACTGGTAGGTAGCGCCTAAAGCCATTTGACAGGTACTTAGGTCCTTGCGAATGAAAGGCCCTAAAGGTGATGACCAGTATTTTGAATAGAATATGCTTATGTAGTGGCAGCCAATGGAGGGCATTGAGTGCGGCCGAGGCAGATGACTGCCTCGGCCAGCCAAGGACCAGGCGGGCGGCTGCATGTTGGACCATCTGCAGCCTGTGGAGCACAGATTTATTTGCTCCCGCATACAGGCTATTGCAGTAATCAAGTCTTGATGTTATAAGTGCAACCACCACCATATGCCTTGCTGTCAGAGGAAGGAAGTCAAAAAACTTTCTAAGGCCTTTAATGATGTTAAAACAGGTACCAGCCAACGTCACCGCCTGTTGTTTAAATGACAGGGAGTCATCAAACTTAATGCTCAAATTACGGGCGGTGGAAATGGTATCACCGTGACATGCAATCAGCTGATCGCTTACTGCCACCAGCAGCGCTGAGTTGCCCACATTAAGATGACCTATGTGTGTCTTTCCACTACGTGCGCACGTAGGATTTCCAGCTCTTTAAACTGATGCGCTCTAAGCCTCCGCGTGCCCTTTCATAAGGCCTTTGTTCTGACGCATGCTGAGTGTGCCCGCCGTCTCAAGCCTTTGAAATCTCAGCACGCGAGAGACTAGCGCGCAAAGGTAACGCTGGCCCAAGCCCAATCGGGGATAAAACAATTAGATTGATCCTACCAGTTTCCAGCCCTCAATGAGATTGCTTTGAGGACTATCGCTTTGCAAGGAAAAGCTTCAGACCAATAGGAAGCCGTTGCTGTTTAGGATTATGCGTGGGATTCATCGAGTGTGGCTGAAGGTGTTCCAGAAGGTATTCCCGGTCGTCGCCATTATGTAATAGTTAGATAGTCAGGCGAGAGGTTGTTGTCTTTCAAAGATAAGTAGATTTATTTGTATCACTCTTCAGCCATGGCAAGGAGCGGAGTCCCTCGGAGACTCAGTCAGCAACTGACATCAGCTGATCGATACACCCAAGGACGAACGCTCCCCGCACGAGAGAGAACATAAGAACATTCGGCAATACATAACATTTGATTAACATGAATACTAAATACTAACCCACTACAAGAAGCGAGACACCCTCCAAAAGAAGATGAGTTGAGACTGAGAGACATGCAGTCCTCCTCCTCATCACCTCACCCGATCCTGCTTCAGATCCTCCTGGTCTTGGTCCATCCTTGGTCCTGATGTATCTGGTCCTGTGGTCCTTGTCCTCCTCACCCTCATCCTTGCGGTTCTGTCCCTGGTCCCCTTGGTCTTCGTCTTACTGCTCCTGGCCCTCCTAGCCTCTCTGATCTCAGCTGTGCTGTGTTTGTTCCTATGTCTCTTGGTCCCAGTCTCCCTAAGTTTCCCGGGGATGGTCTTCCTGACCTGATGGTCCTTGTCCTACTGGCCCTGGCCCCGCCTGTCCTGGTCTTAGTGGCCCTGGTCATATTTATTTATCATCATCATCATCATAATAGAAATTATTTTGGTCATACCCATAAAAGTACAGATAAAATAATGATTTTTTTTTTATGAAAGTCCAATACATGCAAAATGTGATTCACATAGAATATCTAGCAGCAAATAAATATGCATACTTAAAATATCATAGTATAGACACAATAAAAATACCATACTAGCGGAGGGAGTACCAAGACTGTAGAGTGTTTGGGGATAAAATGTACCCCTCGTCAAGGCCTGCAAAGCGAGTTGAAACCTTAGTCTGTAGCTACCATAGTGGTGTAGTGGAGGAGGTGCAAGGGAGGTGGGCCAAGGGGCAAAGGGATCTGTGTGGATATATGTGCAAAGCAAATCGCCGCAGAGTACCGCTCGACCTGTTATGGTTGGGTCATAGCATTTGATCTTTGGCACCAGCTTTGATGTGAAAATTTAGCAGCCAAACAAACATATTTTTCAATATTTTTTAGCTTCTGGATTTACATGCTTCTACAGGACCAGAAAAGCTGGAAGGTCCTTCTCCTACCTTTCAGCCAAGACCTGGAATGATCTCCCCCTTCACCTCCGGCAAAGCCTGACACTGCACCAAATCAGGATAGACCTTAAGACCTGGCTTTTTGAATGACCACAGCAGAGCTGCCCACACACACCCCTCAGCGCCTTGAGACCCTAATGGGTAAATAGCATGCTCTACAAAACCCTGATTGATTGATTGATTGACATGCTGAGGCATAGCAGTCGACAAAAAAAACAAGAAATCTTGGTGGAGAACCATTGAACATCATTTTACTTGCTTTGCTGCTAGACCCGGCCCACCTTTTTATTTTAATTTTATTTCCTTTCTTGCAGTGCATAAGCTGCATTAACAGTGCCACATTTGTCATAGTACCACTGATAAGGAAACACAAAATGCTTCTCCTTAGTTACAGCTACACAAAACAGCCTAGCAGAACCTAAAAGCCATCTATTCAATTCTCCACACCCTGATTGCATAGGGCCTGATGAAAATATGTTTCTACACACACAAAAGAAAGAGGAGAGAGGTCCCTCACCTTTTCCGTCCTCCCTTGTCAATGACCATACACTTGCACACAAAGGAGGTGATTCCGATCTCGCTGGGAGAAGGCTCCGTCCGGAGGGCTTTACAACCGACTCGTGCTCTTGGGCTCCGAGTGCCCGAGTACGATGCAAACAAGCGCTGATGGACACGGGTGGCTCATAGCCCCGTTGAAGTCAATTGGAGCCTGTTGTACGACACGTACATAGGCTCCCATTGACAAAAAAGGTATGTTGCGCACAAAGGCTCCCGTAGTGGGGACTTTTCTGTGCCAACCGAATCGTACATGCATGTGTAGGGGGGCCCTTGGGTACCCCCCTTTGATCGACTCGTAAGAGTACGGATGAAGGGGGTCCAGCGCGTACCCCCGAAGTACGCTTCCCGGAGCGTTTACTTGTCGGAGGCTCCGACTCAATCCGGCTGCCCGAATCGTGCAAGGTACTGGCTCAGTCGGAATTCACCTCCAGTGCACGCACGGTTTGCTTATGGACGAGACGTACGGAGCAGTTCGGACCCGGAAAGCAGTCGGTCGGTGATTTCACTTTTCTCCTATCGTACTTATTCACTCGTACAGCTGTATGAGTCGGTCGGAAAACACATGTACGACTCGTACTTTTTCCGGCAGGATCGCGTTGGGAGCCCTTCCGAGCGAGATCAGAATTGTCTCCAAAGAGGAAAAGGAGGAAGTAACATTTTATATCAGAACAGCAACCTCTCAGGGAAAAACACAAGGCTTTTTAAAAATACCCTCATCCACTTGGGCGTGTGTAGTGTCCTATGTCATATGTTATTCTTATGTATTATGTAATGTTATTGCCTATGTCATGTAGTGTCCCAAACTTGCTTTCTCTCTTATTGTGTACTTGTATTCTGTTCTAGAATCTATCTCTAGTTGCCAGGAGAATGGTGAGTTCCTTCTGAGCCTTCACCTGACCGATTGGCCTGACAGCTGTGGGTCCATTCCTATGGGTATTTCTGAGTAATAAACTACTTGTTTGAATATACATTGGGCTGCCACCTCGTTTGTTAGCTGCCCAATTCTACAGCGTGCTAAAGCATCCCTGCACAGACCAATGCTTTGGATGGAGCAATACACACATATAGAGAGATCCACAATGCAAAAAATGGCCTAATTTAAACTAGCTCCTGAAAGTCCCTGGTTACTCTTTAATATTGCCCCCCCCCCCCCCCGATAGGATTAAAATGAATAACACTGATGAAATGGGGACATTAGTGCCCTTACATTCCAATTATCTGATATGTCATCAACATGTTTCGGACGGTATTTGTTGCCTACTGGGTCAATCAGCCTTCCTCAGGACTAAAGATCCCATGCTTATTTCCTCCCCTTTTATTTGACCATTATTAAGTGGTTGAAGGTACATTTTCCAATATACTGTGACTTTATCTGTCACTCCTATGTACTCAGAGTTATCCAAATGTCATTACAATATTTTCTGAAACTGGGGTACAAGCAGGAGAGTCTCCCTGTGGTCTCACAGTTTTCAAGGAACAGACACATCTTAGTCTTGCCGCTCAATGCCCTCCGAAGGTGCCCAATATTAGAGAGGAACCAGGGACGTCCCTGCAGTAGTTTTAATTAGGTCACTGTCTGCATGATGGATCTCTCTGTATCTGGGTGTTATCTTCCCCTTTACCCTTTGCTCCATCCCAGGCGTTGGTCTGTGCAGGAATGTTGTAGCTCGTCCACTGATGAGGCATGCCACTATTAGTGGGTGAGGGCATTTTTAAAAACCTTGCGTTTTTCCTTGAGACGTTGTTGTTCTGATATAAAATTTTACTTTCTGCTTTTCCTCTTTGTGTGAAATAAAATATGTTTCTACCACTGGTGACAATGTTACACATAGTTAAAATACATTTTTTTAAATGCCGACAATGGTGCCTCCCCCAGTTCACAGTTGTGTGCCACACACTGTCAACCACAGACCCTGGAACCGTCCATAGGGCTCCAATGACCAAAACAGCAGCCTACATTTTAAGAGAAAAATATAGAATATTAGCCACAGTCCTGGTTTGGAGAGCCAGGCATGTAGTGGATTATGAATAGGAATTAGTAAAACGACCTCAGTTTTGTTTTATTGCCTGTCTGTTGTGGCGCTCTTGCCATCAAGATAGATTCAGAGTGCTCTAAACAATTGTAAAATACTCTTGTCATTTCTATTACTAATAATTCTTCTCAGACAATTTGTAGCAGAGGAAAAAAAACACCAACTTTTGCCGATTCTCAGTTTTTTTTACCAGCCTGACCATTCAGCCACCGACAGTGCCTGTAAAATATTGCATTGCTCCTTTAAAGTGCCCCTGCGTACAGGCAGGTCACTCCCCACGCTGCACAGCTGACTCCACCTGTCTGCGCCTGCTGCTGCGAGTTCGAGCCCACTGTGGCCGCCGTCGCTTTCACTATTTTACTTTTCATTGCATTTTAGGCGCTCCTCTGAGCTACTGTGTTGCCTGTCCTTGGTATAGTATTTTGCCTCTTCTGCTGATTTCATTTTGTACTCTTATCTGTTGATTTAATTTGTACTCTTATCTGTTGGTTTTATTTTTTTGCTCCCTGTAACCCCCCTGGTTCTGATGGAGCAAGGATTCGCACGTAAAGCGACTTGTTCTGATTCAAAAACCTCGCCTAACTTGTAATCATATTAATTCAACCTGTCCGTCATTTATTTAGCATATTCCCCAACACGCGGGTGTCCCCAGGAGGCTTGCCTGTGTGTCTTTTTATCCTAACAATGCTTGCACTACGGAAATGGCTGCTTCGCAGAAATCCAGTCTGCGCATGCGTCGGTCATACCCATGTGATGTGACGCACTCGCATTTTGGAGGGATGTTTTCGCTCATGCGCATTGTTGCAAACATGGCCGCTTACCTTTCACCACGCTCTCTGCTTGCCACAGCTGCTTCTGCATATCTGTCTTTTGCACTAAACTTTAATGCTATAGATATTATAAAGTAAGGGGTGCAGTGAAGTTTATAACGGTATACAGTGTAATCCTTTTTTCGTATGATTCTAATTTGTTTTCACTTGCTTTTCATGTACCACGTATCTATGGGCCCGGGGATGGGGAGCCGCGCCATACTGGAAGCTCTTCTGAATCCTGTCACGTGACATGGGAGAAACCTCACTGCGCAGAAGCTAAAACCAGCCAGCTGGCTCCTGAAGCTCGATGCGCCTGAGAACCTACCTAGAAGATGCTGCAGTTTTCCTTGACTGTGCAACAATGTATCTGTATAATGCTCTCTCTCATTGTCTTCTATATTCCTATGCCTGGGAACGTGAACCCAAGGGGCGGGTATGCAAAATTGAATAATAATGATGAGAACACTGAATTATAGGAGGTGACAATGACAAAGTCACCTCTCCTGACCAATCATAATGTGGGAATCTGTCACTTGCAACATTTGTGGGTGGTCTAGGGGTCCCAAAACAGTATAATTAGTATAGTATAGCTTAGAGAAATTGTCCGACTTGTCCGAGTAGCAGACCTACGAACTCTATAGGTGATTAATATAAGAGTGCTGCGGAGCACTCTGTCCATACTTTCCACAAGCTCCTAGGGGTGGAAATAGTCCTAAATGCTGGCGGAGCACTTTGCTGGGAAATTCGAAACCCAATCGGGATTACTGGCGGATTACTTGCTGAGAAGGGGTAACGCAGGCGTTGCATCCGAAGCTGTAGGTGTTGGTCGTACCTTGGTGAGCCCAGTCCTGACCCAAACCTGAGGGGTATCCTGTCCTGACTGTCCGTGAGCTGTACCTGCTCGCATTCTGGTATTCCAATCCTTGAGGGTCCTTGTCCCCGTCTTTCCAAACTGACCCGTGGCCAGGGTTAGTCCTCATTCCTACCTAGGTAATTATTAACTGTGGGTTTACGTCTTTCTATCTCTCTTTCTTCTCTTCCAAATAAAGCACTCTTTCCTGTGATATTGCCCTGCCGCCTTTTGAAAAGCAAATTATATGCAAATTGTTTATTAGAAATGTTCCACTTCTCTCCCTTCCTGTAGGATATTATTAAATTGTCATATTTCATTAGTGTGTTCCATTTTTCCCCTCTCCTTTAGCATGGTTGCAGTGAAATTAGTAAGAATAGCATAAGTAGCCTAGTTTAAGTACACATTTTAGGTCCTGTTCATGTCCCATGCCCTAGTTTAAACTTATGGTGAATAGCTCGTTTCTGAATACTCTTACCCTGTAGTGTTCTCATTTACTCTAATGGTTCTTGCCCTAATCCATAGTTACATTGTGGCATTAGTTTTAATAATTGATGTGTTGATTTGGCTTGGCCTCATTAGCTTGGCATATTCATTCTGAAAATTCTTGATAAAACTTTAAAACTCATCAGGTGTCTGTGGTCATTTTACAGTATAAAGTGTGGATAAATGTACTTGGTATAATAAGGGTTCTACTCCTTTTTAGGAATCTTGTCACCTATCCACTGCTAGCTCCTGATCCATCAGGAGTAATGTGCCTGTGGTAAGTCAGGTACATGAATAGTAAGTGGTGTAAGAGTCACCCCCCGAATTACTCATAGTAGCGTGCCAAGGATTTCACCAGGTTCACGCAAACACTGTCATTCATGTGCACGCCAGGGCCCTGTGCGTGGAAAATTGGTAACTCTCAGTGACCCGGGTGACCTGCGCGCTCTATCAGTAATTTTCTGGTAGCAGAGCTATGGTTAGGACTAGTTAAGATAGGTAGGCAAGATAATTAAACAAACCGTGAAAGTAAATGTGCTGCTGTTCTATTGATTGCATTGATTCAAATATTGCGCAAATGTTTTGAAGGATTTATATGTATATGTAAATGATTTTTGCATTGCTGCTATAAGTGTTATATGTGATATTAACAAAGAATTGTTTGTAAGTGTTCAGTGTAGTCCGAATCCCCGGGGAAGTATATAGCTAACGGTGAGCAGAATCCGGTTGGCTGGTAAGGTCACTTGCCGTGAGTCATTAGTGCAGGGTTAGGAATACCTGGAAGCACTAATTAGGATCTTTTTTGCATCTGAATAAATGATAGCTACGAGTCCTTTGTATAAAACTTCCATTGTGATATCACCTAGTAAGGGTCACATACGGAAGGAGTAGTAGGGTCTCCGAGGCTTGAATGGTAAGTAAAATAGTCCACTGGTCAAATCCTGACTTAGTATATATCCCGGAAAGAAGTGGATGAGTCAGGGGAGTAGCAGGTTCTATATTGCTCGTGTGAGAGGTTAGGCAGAGAAGTCTATCCGGAGTGAATGAAAAGTAGACAGAAGTGGTTTACTTGTAGTGAAAGAAAATTTTTCTATCTATTTAGAACACTCAGACACAGTGGCAAACGTTGTGTGTTGTTGACTAAAATTTGCACTCGCACTTTAGGAAAAGTTAATAGTTTCCGTTACCTTGTGAAGGAGGGAGTCGGTCGAAAGACTGCTCTGACGTCACTCCGTGCCGCGCTGGTATTGGTTAAGACAGCGGGTGTGTAGTGAAGCTGAAATTGTAAGGGAGGGGTGAGTGCCGGAGCGTGAGACCTCGTCTCGCGAAAAGGCCGCGCACCCATTGGACAGGGATTTTTGTAATCACAGTGCTGATTGGTTACTGAGAAATAGAAATCGCATTAGCATTGGAAGCACAAAGGTAAACAAAATTAATCAAGCCGAGTTAGAAGCTAGTCTGGAAAGGTGTATGTGGTATCCAGAGTTTATACCTAATCCACAGTACTTAGGCTTTCATAAGGATCAGGTTCTACGAGGTAGACCGCGCATAATGTATGGAGTAAAAAGAAAAATGTCATTTGCTGATAAAATAAAGAATTTTTTTTAAACGGACAAGCCCATTAGAACGAGGGAGGGTGTGATCATCCCTCCACCAAATACTCCTGCCTCCTTCATGATGTTTGAGAAAGGGTATCATTCCTGTGTATGGTTAGAAAACTGGGTAAAATATACTGCAGATGACGGAGTCCTAGCATTCCCTATTGATGGTACGTTTAATGGCAGGATCCTGTTTAACTTAAGGACCCGCATGAACGAATTACATCCCAGACCTAGATTAACCCAGTACGAAGCCCTAGAAGAATGGGAAATTGAGGCTCTGGAAAGAGATAGACCCCGGATGGACAAGGGAGTAAGCAAATGGTATCCGAGGGTCCATAGAGAAACCAAAGAGCAGAAAATGAAACAGTGGAGACAAAATATGATGGTAGAGGGATTGTTTCCAATGATGGGGGTACTAGAACAAGGGAAAGGGAAATGTAAAGAGAATACCCATCACTTAATGGCCGTGGGGGACTCTGAAGATGAACACCTAGAGGATTTGCTGATGAAAAACCCCCCTCCCTATGTTGCAGAGTCAGAGCCTCTGAGTTCACCAAACCCGTTTTCTAGATATCCTAGATGTCGGAGGGATAGTGAGACAGATGGAACGGGAACGGATAGTAAAACCAGTGATGGAGATGGGTTTTGCAAACCTAGTTCTACGGTTCCGAATTACCGCCCGTTTGGAGAAGACCCACCTCGGTTGGTTACTCCGACAGCCCCAAGTATTTACCCTCCCTTGGTACCCCAAGTGTTGCATGACAATTCGGCAGAAAAGGCTTTACGTGAGAGAGAGAAGGAAGCTCTAGCTAGACAGCGAGATGATTTGGTTCGGACCATAGCCCAGATACATCCCCATCCAGATTCACTGACTATCCCAGTAACTATTGGCCCAGCTATTCCTCTTTACGGGGATAGACTGGCCAGTCCTCGTCCTCCTGTTATAACCCCAATTATGCCAACCCCAAGTATTCCACCCCCAAGAAAGGAGACACTCATAGTCGATGATCAAGAAAGTGACTGTGAGTCAGTAGTCCTAATGGATATGCCCATTAGGGAATCTAGAACCAGCATGTCAGGGGCAAGAAGTCAGAGTAGGGCAAAAGAGGTTCTGATTGAAAGCACATCTGGGGTTAGGAGTGCCACAGTAGTATCTCCAGAAGAATTATACAGATGGACCAAAGAGTTGGAGAAAGAGACCACTCCCCAACCGAAACCCTTAGAAATCTATAAACTAAGGATAGAAATAGAGGAACTAATGGCTGGAAATGTAGGATTAGACCGATTAAACTCCTTTAACGAAGAAGAGTTACTGTTTATCAGCAAAAACCTTACCCGGAACGCGAGATTACTCCATGAGAGATTGATGGACACTGCTGCGGACATGGGAATAGATGTCAGTCGTTCCAAAGTCCTTCAGAAACCCTACAGAGCAGATTTTTCCGACAAAGACTTAGAGAGCTTGAATGTAGTGGGGAAACAAATCCAGATAAAAGAATTGCTGAAACTCCTACAGAAATGGGGGGATGTAGAAAAATGGAAAACCCGGTGGGCAAAGAAAAAGGAAGACAGCAGGGCAAAATCCCAAGCTTCAGAATACGTGCTTAAAGAAGTAGGTCCCGCAGAGAAATTGTGTGCCATGAGAGAAGTCCCGGGGGGAAAATACGTCCATGTTCCTTGGTCCCGACAAGACATAGTGTCATTTACTAATGACTTCCCGAAATTACGGGAGAAGCCAGTCGACTGGTACAGACAGGTCGAACGCTTCATAAAAGTTCAGATATGTCTCCTGAAAGACCTAGATGGGTTTTTCGACATTGTAGTACCAGTAGATTTGTGGACCGAGTGCAAAATTGAAATTGATTAGCCCAATGACGAGTATGCGAGAGACCCCAGAACCGGGGCTCCCTCACCCGAAGTGATGAGGAAGTATGATCAAGTCATACAATACCTCAAGAAAAAGGTGCCCGCAAAGGAAACCGATTGGACCCGGATAGATAGAACTACCCAAGAGCGCGATGAAACCGTCCACTCCTTTTATGAAAGGTTACTGCAAGTATTCAAAACTTACAGTGGAATCGATAATGTGGACATGAAGGGCATGACCCATTTCAGTTACAGATTCGTGCTAGGATTAAGGCCTGAAATATCCCAATGGATTCGAGACAACAAAATAAGTTGGAAGGGAAAGCCCATAGATGATGTCCTCAAGTACGCCAAGTACTGCGAGGATGAAATAGAAAATAAAAAGAAAGCCCTCAAGGAGAAAGTTATTGGGGCACAAGTGAAGTTGGCTGAACAGCAAGAAAAACAGTTAAGTAAATTGAATTCTAATAATAATGCCCAGAATACCAATGCTGGGGGAGGAGGAAAGCCCCGGGTAAAAATGAGTCGGGAAGAGGCTATGAAGAAGTTCCCTTGCCATGGGTGCGGCCAGATAGGGCATTGGAGAGACGAGTGTCCACACCTACAGGCCGGTAATGCCCCTATAAATGGTTTAAATCCACAGGTGCAGAAAGAGGGGACAAGAAAGAACCAGCAACAGGTAAAGCTACCTCCAGTACCTCGCGCTCCTAGACAGAATTATAAGAATCAGGGTCAGCAGAATGAGAGGGCGGAGGTATGGGAAGGAGAGAATGAGAGAAATGCAGCACTTCCGCAGTACTTGTTAAATGATTCCTTCCTTTGTGATGATCAAGATTGACGGGGCCTGAGGGGGGGGGATAAGGAGTGCGTACTTGGCGCCTCCTTACCGGTAGACCAGACTGGACCATACATTGAAGGAAAGGTTGAGGGAAAAGACGTCACCTTTCTGTTGGACACTGGTGCTACCCGGTCCACTGTGAGAACAGTGGATGTTCCTAACCTACCCCTCTCGGGAGAAGCAATCCAAGTAGTGGGTGTCTCCAATCAAATAATCAGTACTCCCGTAACTGAACCCATGGAAATCTCTATAGGAAATTTTAAAGAAATGCACAGATTTGTGGTCTGTGATTCCAGTCCTGTGAACCTGTTGGGATGCGATTTGTTGTGCAAAATGAACTGCACCATCTTTTGCACACCAAAAGGTGTCGAAATTCAGACCCCCGATGAAGATGGCTTGTACAAACTGATGTTAGTGAGACCTGACACTGAAATTAGACCCTTGTCTGTTGAAGACTTACCTGAAGAGCTCCAGTTAAGAGTGGTACCGGAAGTATGGGATTTCACGGGAAGAGATGTAGGCTTAATGGCAAATGTGGACCCAGTTCAAATAGCAATAAAAACAAATACTGTTTACCCCAGAACAAGACAATACAAAATGAGTGCAGAAGTGAAGGCAGGAGTCGCAATTGAAATAAACCGGTTGCTTGAAGCAGACATCATACAAGAAGTAATGAGCAGTCCCTGTAATTCGCCCATAATTGGAATTAAAAAGCCTAGTGGAAAGTACCGGGTAGTGCAGGACCTACGCAAGGTAAACCAAATTGTTGTACCTTGCTGTCCCATTGTGCCCAACCCTGCAGTGATACTATATCAGATTCCTTGGAATGCGGAATGGTTCACTGTCATTGATCTGTGCCATGCATTCTTTTCAATCCCATTGCATCCAGAAAGCAAGTTCCTTTTTAGTTTTGAATTTGACAGCCATGTCTATGTCTGGAATCGTGTCCCTCAAGGGTACACTGAAAGTCCATCGATTTTCAACCAGATCCTAAAGAAATGCCTTGAATCTTTAGTACTGCCAAGAGAGTCAGTTTTGGTGCAGTACATAGACGACCTTTTAGTGGCGTCTAAAACTCAAACTGACTGTGTCACAGACACCATTGCCTTGCTAAATCACCTAGGAAAGGGAGGACATAAAGTATCACCAGACAAATTACAGTTCTGTAGAAACTCAGTAAAATATCTGGGGCACCAGATAGAGAAAGGGATCCGAAAAGTCACTACAGAGAGGATCAAGATAATTCAAACAATGGACCTACCCCGAACGCAGAAAGAAGTAAGAATGTTCCTAGGAGTTGTGGGGTACTGCAGGCAATGGATTGTAGGATTTGCAGCTCTAGCCAAACCTTTGATAAAATTGACCAAGAAAGGAGTGGAAGACCCAGTCAGTTGGGACAGTGAAAGCATGTCCGCCTGGGTAAAATTGCGAACGTGCCTATGTACCGCTCCTGCATTAGGTATGCCTGATTATTCCAAGAACTTCGAACTGTTCTGTGACACAAGAGAAAATTGTGCACTCTCAGTCCTGACCCAGGAGCATGGGCTGGTCAGGCGTCCTGTGGCCTATTTTTCGGCCACTCTAGATCCAGTGGCTGCTGGATTACCCGGATGCCTGAAGGCAGTAGCTGCTACTTGCGTCAGTCTAGAACAAAGTGAGAATATTGTCATGGGACATCCTGTCACTGTATATGTTCCACATTCTGTTGAAATCTTACTGACGAGAACCAAGACCCAGTATCTCACACCTAGTCGGCTGACTAAGTATGAGAGAATTTTAATTGGTGCTGAAAATGTAATAATTTCCCGGTGCAATGTCTTAAACCCTGCAACACTGTTACCTGTTCCTCTGGATGTAGAAGCCGAGGATGAAATGGAACATAACTGCATCGATTTAACAGAATTCAGCACTAAGCCCCGTCCTGACATCCGAGAAATAGCTTTACTTGATGGGGATCTTACAATCTTTGTGGATGGCTCGTGTTTAAGACATGAGAATGGAGGTCTGAGTGCTGCCTATGCTGTAGTCACATTGACGACCACCCTGGAAGCATCTTACCTATGCGAAGTGAAATCTGCACAAGTAGCAGAACTCATCGCGTTGACAAGAGCATGTAAGAGGGGTAAAAACAAAAGAATAACTGTTTATACCGACAGCCAGTACTGTTATGGGGTTGTTCATGACTTCGGCCAACTATGGTTACAAAGAGAATTCATGACCTCCTCAGGTACCCCTATCAGGAATGGAAAGGTGGTACAAGACTTACTGGAAGCTATTCAATTGCCCAAAGAATTGGCTGTGGTCAAGTGTGCGGCTCACAGATCCGGAAATGATGATGTGACAGCCGGAAACAGATACGCTGACCAAATTGCCCAGTTTTGTGCCCAACACCAAATGTCCCTCCAAATTGGGTTATGGGGTGGTGGAAACAGCTGCCAACTGATGTTGTTTGAAAATGTGTCAACGTGGGAGGAATTGAGAGACTTACAACAGGCAACAGACAGGGAAGAAAAAGGCAGATGGAGGGCAAACGAATGCAGAATAAGGAATGATGGTGTGGTGGTGAACTCAACTGGGGTGCCTGTACTGCCCGACAGCCTGGTAGATCCCATGGTCAGAATGATACATGAACCTACACATATGGGAAGGGACGCAATGTGTCGTGTGTTTGACAAGGTGTTCTATAATTCAAGGTTCAGGAACCAGGCGGAAAGGCTTTGCCAGAGGTGCCTAGTGTGTCAGCAATTTAATGCAGGAAAGAGGACTGTAGTAGAACAGAGTACCATTGGAAAGGCAGTAGGTCCCTTTGTCAGGATGCAGGCGGACTTTATAACAATGCCCAGATGCAAGGGATATAGATATGTCCTGGTCATAGTTTGCCTGTTTTCCAGGTGGGTGGAGGCCTACCCAGCAAAGAAAAATGATGCCTTGACTGTAGCCAAACTATTGCTCAGGGAGTTGATACCTAGGTACGGAATTCCTGAGACGATTGAAACAGACCAAGGTGGGCATTTTGCCAACGATGTCCTAAACGAACTCTGTACAGCATTTAAGATGGAGCAAAGGCTGCACTGTGCATACCATCCAGAGGCTTCTGGAATAGTTGAACAGATAAATGGCACACTAAAGTCCAGACTGGCGAAAATGTGTGATTCCAACAAAATGAACTGGATAGAAGCTTTGCCCCTTGTGCTGATGAGTTTGAGAAGTATTCCGAACCGAAAAACAGGCCTGAGCCCCCATGAAGTGCTAATGGGGAGAGTGATGCGACAGGCATGGGTACCTGGACACAAACTGCTAAGTATTTCTGATGATTTGGTACTAGAATACTGCAAGCAGCTGGGTGACCAAGTGCGTTCTATCTCTCACCAGATTGGAGAGACAGCTGACGACTGGCCCAAGACTCCAGCACATAAACTGCAACCAGGTGATTGGGTGGTGTTAAAGAAACACACCCGGAAGAGTTGCCTTGGACCAAAGTGGGGAAAGCCAAGACAAGTGATCCTTGTCACTACGACTGCTGTAAAGTGTGCTGGTGTACCGAAGTGGATCCATGCCAGCCACACGAAGCGGGTAACTGGAGAAAACGCGACTGAAGCTGAAGGCAGCCCAGCTGAGGAGACTCCTGAAGAGGGTCCGGATCTCGCTGACATCGAACTGCCGAGCACAAGTCGAGACGTTGATTGGTTCCCTGCCGACGACCAGGTTCTTGATCCAATACGAACCAGAAAATATTCCTATCTAGACAGTGAGTGGGATAGTCCAGGTGAGACAGAACTAGAGGACGAAGGTCAGGTCATCGAGACTCACATCACACCTGATCAGGAAGTAGGCCAAGTAGGGACAGATCAAGTCATCGACACTCCTCCTGAAACTCCAGAAACTGGAAAGGGTCAGATAGTGATTAAAGCTGAGGTTCATGCGGAAGAAAATCAGGAGATCGAAGTGCATGAACAGGAACAGATAGATATAGACGAACGTGTTCAGGGAGCAGAAACCAAATCGTCTGAAATTAAAGAACCAATACAACTCCAACCTGAACAGGGCCAGCTTAGGGACCAGGCAGAAGAAATAGATGAAAGACCTGGAACTAGTCAGACAGGAAGGGAAATAGACTCTGACAATACAAAAGTGCCACAACGAAGTGAAATCAAAAGAGTGCACGAGGAAGGCCAAGTTTCCTCGACCACTGACAGTCACAGAAGCAAGGGTGAACCCCGATACGTCAAAAGACTAAGACTTCGAATAAAGACAGTTGAAGAAAAATTAAAGGACCGAAAAAGGGCTGAAAGTGAAAGAAAAGCAGCCCGAGGCAAGTCTCTCAGAAAAAGCGACAGAGTAAAGAAACAGAACAGGCTGTATCGGAGCCCTGAATGGACATACTTGGTGTTGGAAGAAATTGATGAGCCCAACCACAGTGGCAAAAGTGACGAAGAGTCCATCACTGATCAGAGTTCTGACGAAGACCCTCCTTGAGACAAACCCGAGTGAGCCTTTGGTGTAAAGAGACAAAGAGGGGTTGCAAAAGCCACCTGTAAGCTATAATGTCTGATTCAAGTGTCACTGGAAGATCCAGATTTAGTTGTTGCAAAACTTGCTGTAAAATATGCTTATGTAATATAGCTATGTTGATAGTGATATGGATAGGATTAACAGTCTTTATACCTTTTATGATAAGTAAAGATCCTAACTTGTCCCCTACTGAACCAGAGACGGTAGACACAGAAATTGTACAGACTGAAGAAACACCACGAAGTTTAGAGAAACGTGACAATGCAGTTAGTCTGAGACACACACAACCTAAATTAGAAGCATCAGATGAGGGTGCACTACATTTCCACAAGATGAGAAACCGGACACATTTAAATGTTTTCGCTAACCTTTTAGTGCACTATGTAGAAGCTATGGAAATAGAAGATTGTTATGTCTGCATGAAGCTACCCACTTCTGTAGCTGAAGGTGTGACATATCACCATTTACCCCTAACCTACGGAATTTCCTGTAGTATATTAGCAAGCTTGTTTTATAGAAGTACTTTATAGTACTACTACTCAAATGCTGACGTAGTTTTTTCAGAACTTCCTATTAGAGGCCACCTGAACCGTGTACATGTTAGAAGCGAGGTAACCCGTTATATGGGAGAATATTTCCTGACCATAGGTGACATAGACTTAAATGAAGCACGACAAACTAATCTGACCTGTTCCTTGCAAGAGCAGGAAAAGATGTTTATAAAAATGGCAGACAGAAGGAGGGAAAAGTTTCAGAAAAAGGCAAATGACGAAAAGGATAGAGTCCCTAGGTGGGCAGAACATATGGACAACACCTCTCAAGGCGAAGCTAGTCCTGCTTTGTTGCTGGATTTTGAACGGAAAGGGAAACTTTGTCTCCATAGAGAAAGGACAGAATATTATAACAATGTATTCATCGGTTCCAGCGAGTGTGAACATAATTACAAGGTAATTGGAGGTTGGGGTTTCAAAAATGGGTCAGAACCTGTGTTTCCCGGAATTTATTATATATGTGGGAACAAGGCTTATTTCAAATTGTCGGATCACTGGTATGGAAGCTGCTACTTTGGCATTGTCTTCCCAAAAATATACCATGTGAATAATGCTGCTGGAAGCAATGAAGAGACTAATGGCTTAGCGCGTAGAAAACGTGAAAGTGTAGGAGAAATTATAGGTGATATTTTTAGTGCACTGATACCTGGAATGGGGGTAGTTCTGAATACTCACAGAATCTGCAAATTGTCTACAGTAGTGGATCGGTTATCAACTGACACTGCTGCTGGATTCCTGCTGGTCAATACTGAAATGGTTGCGATCAGATCAATGGTTTTACAGAATCGCCTTGCTCTTGATACCTTATTGGCAAAAGAGGGCGGAGTCTGCAGGATGCTGAAGGCGCAACATTGTTGCACCTACATACCTGACAAAAGTATCAAACTTAAAAGATATGTAAGGAACATAACTAATTTGGAAAAAGAACTCAAACCATTGGAGGTTGACAGTGCCTGGACGAGACTGACTGGAGGTCTCTCCTCTATAGGTAGTTGGTTTTCTAACTTAGGTAAAAATCTTCTATGGAAAATACTGATGCCAATAGCTGGAATAGGTGTGGTTGCACTGATCATATTCATCTACTGTAAATGTCAAAAATGCAAAAAGTACACTGTGAATAAGAGAGGAGTGAGGAGAAATATTGATGAGCTAGAATTAGAAGAATTAAGAAACAAGATTTATAAAAAGGCTAAGAATCACCACTCTCATAGAGAAGCTGAAAGAAAACTCAACAATAAATTCGTTGAGATAGAGATGAATGATATGGAAGAATGAAGTTGGCATCTGTTTCCTTTATAGTGATGATAGTAAATATCATCAAAGAGGGGATTGATGGAGCAAGGATTCGCACGTAAAGCGACTTGTTCTGATTCAAAAACCTCGCCTAACTTGTAATCATATTAATTCAACCTGTCCGTCATTTATTTAGCATATTCCCCAACACGCGGGTGTCCCCAGGAGGCTTGCCTGTGTGTCTTTTCATCCTAACAATGCTTGCACTACGGAAATGGCTGCTTCGCAGAAATCCAGTCTGCGCATGCGTCTGTCATACCCATGTGATGTGACGCACTCGCATTTTGGAGGGATGTTTTCGCTCATGCGCATTGTTGCAAACATGGCCGCTTATCTCTCACCACGCTCTCTGCTTGCCACAGCTGCTTCTGCCTATCTGTCTTTTGCACTAAACTTTAATGCTATAGATATTATAAAGTAAGGGGTGCAGTGAAGTTTATAACGGTATACAGTGTAATCCTTTTTTCGTATGATTCTAATTTGTTTTCACTTGCTTTTCATGTACCACGTATCTATGGGCCCGTGGATGGGGAGCCGCGCCATACTGGAAGCTCTTCTGAACCCTGTCACGTGACATGGGAGAAACCTCACTGCGCAGAAGCTAAAACCAGCCAGCTGGCTCCTGAAGCTCGATGCGCCTGAGAACCTACCTAGAAGATGCTGCAGTTTTCCTTGACTGTGCAACAATGTATCTGTATAATGCTCTCTCTCATTGTCTTCTATATTCCTATGCCTGGGAACGTGAACCCAAGGGGCGGGTATGCAAAATTGAATAATAATGATGAGAACACTGAATTATAGGAGGTGACAATGACAAAGTCACCTCTCCTGACCAATCATAATGTGGGAATCTGTCACTTGCAACATTTGTGGGTGGTCTAGGGGTCCCAAAACAGTATAATTAGCATAGTATAGCTTAGAGAAATTGTCCGACTTGTCCGAGTAGCAGACCTGTCACTGACCCTACGAACTCTATAGGTGATTAATATAAGAGTGCTGCGGAGCACTCTGTCCATACTTTCCACAAGCTCCTAGGGGTGGAAATAGTCCTAAGTGCTGGCGGAGCACTTTGCTGGGAAATTCGAAACCCAATCGGGGTTACTGGCGGATTACTTGCAGAGAAGGGGTAACGCAGGCGTTGCATCCGAAGCTGTAGGTGTTGGTCGTACCTTGGTGAGCCCAGTCCTGACCCAAACCTGAGGGGTATCCTGTCCTGACTGTCCGTGAGCTGTACCTGCTCGCATTCTGGTATTCCAATCCTTGAGGGTCCTTGTCCCCGTCTTTCCAAACTGACCCGTGGCCAGGGTTAGTCCTCATTCCTACCTAGGTAATTATTAACTGTGGGTTTACGTCTTTCTATCTCTCTTTCTTCTCTTCCAAATAAAGCACTCTTGCCTGTGATATTGCCCTGCCGCCTTTTGAAAAGCAAATTATATGCAAATTGTTTATTAGAAATGTTCCACTTCTCTCCCTTCCTGTAGGATATTATTAAATTGTCATATTTCATTAGTGTGTTCCATTTTTCCCCTCTCCTTTAGCATGGTTGCAGTGAAATTAGTAAGAATAGCATAAGTAGCCTAGTTTAAGTACACATTTTAGGTCCTGTTCATGTCCCATGCCCTAGTTTAAACTTATGGTGAATAGCTCGTTTCTGAATACTCTTACCCTGTAGTGTTCTCATTTACTCTAATGCTTCTTGCCCTAATCCATAGTTACATTGTGGCATTAGTTTTAATAATTGATGTGTTGATTTGGCTTGGCCTCATTAGCTTGGCATATTCATTCTGAAAATTCTTGATAAAATTTTAAAACTCATCAGGTGTCTGTGGTCATTTTACAGTATAAAGTGTGGATATATGTACTTGGTATAATAAGGGTTCTACTCCTTTTTAGGAATCTTGTCACCTGTCCACTGCTAGCTCCTGATCCATCAGGAGTAATGTGCCTGTGGTAAGTCAGGTACATGAATAGTAAGTGGTGTAAGAGTCACCCCCGAATTACTCATAGTAGCGTGCCAAGGATTTCACCCGGTTCACGCAAACACTGTCATTCATGTGCACGCCAGGGCCCTGTGCGTGGAAAATTGGTAACTCTCAGTGACCCGGGTGACCTGCGCGCTCTATCAGTTCCCTCTCCCCCGCTGCAATCCGTTTTTTTCCCACAGCAGCGTCCCCTGAAAGATTTTTTTCATGAAGCTGACGAACTTACCAAGCGTCTGAAAGATCGGGGTTACCCAGGAAATCTGCTAAAGCGTGCGAAGAAGAGGGCCTGGTATAGCCCGAGGGATGAATTACTTGAGGTCAAGGAGAAAAAAGAAAACTTGAATAACATTGTGTGTGTTACGACCTACAACATAAAAAGTAATGATGTAAAAAAGATTGTATCAAAGTACTGGAACCTGGTTGCTGGAGAATTGAAGACTGAGGAAAAACCCATTTTTGCCTTCAAGAGAGGAAGGAATGTGAGGGATGAAGTCGTACATGCCTACCTGGAACCAGAAAGACAACCAGACCTCCGGAGTATGTTGAGTCTACCACCCATCATTGGCCATTTTAAGTGCGGTTCTTGCAAGGCCTGTGACCTCTGTCAGGAGGGGAACCAATTCACACACGTAGGCAGGACATACAAATTCCATGACTTTAGCAATTGCAACAGCTCCCATCTGATTTATGCAATAATGTGCCCATGTACGAAAATATATGTAGGACAAACGACCCAAAAAATAAAGACACGCATCCTACAACACATGAGTAGAGTAAAATGTAAAACACAGGGAGCTCCGTTGGTGGAGCATTTCAATACTTATAAACATACTCCTCAAGATATAAAATGGTGGGTTTTGGAAAAGATACGTATCAACCCAAGGGGAGGCTCAATCTCAAATGCACTAAAATATAAGGAATGCCGTTGGATACATTCCTTAGACTCAGTGAGAAATGGATTGAATGAGACTGAGGAAACCAATAGACAAATGGGACAACTATGATTAAGAAATCTGTGAAATGTTTCCTGTTTTTGCATTTGAGATGTAGGTACCTGTTTTATAAAGGTTGGTTAATAATGAATATATGATCAGATGCTTCAGTGATATACTCGTATACCTTTGTAAATTTCCTTGGATAAATATCTTTGCACTTGTAATAATGTTGTATATATTGTAAAACAGAAATTTTATAAGCGCGATGCTGTTTTAATTAACAAAATAATGTACACCTTGGTACTATTTCGTGCCATTCTGAACTTATCCAAGGGATGTCACGTTAGATCACTAAGATATGTGACCCCCTTGTCCCCTCAGGAGGTATATATAAAACGTGGCAGCACAATTATAGAAGTCATAGGTCATGTATCAACACTTAAAGAGTCAAACATCTTTTCGGTTTGCCCACGCAACCGAGTAGTTGTAAGAAGCACTAGCAATACGTGCCAGGTCGGGTTAAAGATTCCCTCCCCACTTTAAAAAAAAAAAAAAAACCGAATTTCTATGGCAACCACGCAGCGCCGACCGTGTCATACGCTAGCGTGATGACTCAGCCAGCTGATGACCAATTGGAACATATACACTAACTGGTTACCAGGGTAACCACGCACACGTCGTTCTGATCAACCCAGCGGCAATCCTAAATAGAGCGGCTAGCGCCGGTTATTGCAAAGACGCCGGCGTATCTGATTCAGTCCTGACCACGCTAGGAAGGAAGATGCAGTCGTGTCCACGCTAGGAAGGAAGAGGTCTCTTCTCCAGCGTTTTGAATCGAATCAAAGGTAAGACTAGTCCCCGTATTAATGCCCATGCTAATGCACTAACAGTTGGGACATTGCCGTAACAGTGCGCTAATACCCGCTTTTTAACCTGATTTTCAGTGCTATCCCTTGGCTCTTCAAAACATATGTGGAAGCACGACTGGGTACAAGAGTAATCCGAATACCCAGGTGAGTTTAAGCATACACAGACTGTATGACTCGTGCCCAGCTGTTGCCTCATTAACATGATATGCTAAATACATACCCCTCGTTTTCCTAGTCAGAAAATAAAGTCCGCACAGCGGTTCCATAAGAACAATCATCGTGGGAGCATTCTACGCACCACTGATAGGTAAGAAAAAGAGGAAATGGGCTAATTCGTATGGTCCCAACCCTATATAACCCAGGTATTAATTAGGTCCTCTATCTATCTGAACAGACACACGCAGTTCAAGCTATTCAAGATACACCACCTTGACAGTTGATTTCTTTTGAAGGTGAGTGCAATCAGGTCTTCCACAGGCACTTATATTAGATGCCTTTCAGAATATCCGTATTAAAACACCTCCCCTTTTTAATTACTTAGGCTGTTCTGTCCCCTCCCAGTCCTGATGAAGACCCGTGTTTGACGTCATATGTGCGCGCTTAGAGGGTCGAAACGTCGACGAATGGCTGGATCTGTATTTTCAATACCCTGTGATGAAAATTAACCTATGTGGTATACAGTGGTATATGTGTAATTGTACAGACCAAAAGTTGAATCATTGTATATTTTCCCTGTATATAAATATTGTATAGTTTTTTTCACTTTTGCGCCGCCAGCACTGAGCACTAAATGTCACAAAATTGCACTTTTTCACACATTGTACAGCCTTTTCTTGAAAATTACAAAGAGTATTTATGAATGACTATAATTCATAAAATAGTGCATAAATACAAGATTGGTGTGGGATTCTGATCCTTTTGTATTGTACCTGATACACTACATATAACTATGAGTGAGTAAAAGAAATGTGGCACACCCGAAGGAACCAATTGTCGTAATATTGAAGGATTTCACCCGGTTCACGCAAACACTGTCATTCATGTGCACGCCAGGGCCCTGTGCGTGGAAAATTGGTAACTCTCAGTGACCCGGGTGACCTGCGCGCTCTATCAGTTCCCTCTCCCCCGCTGCAATCCGTTTTTTTCCCACAGCAGCGTCCCCTGCAGCCCTGCCCCCCCGCTCACCCATTCGCTCATTCATCCTCCCGCCCACTTCCCAGCTGCTCCTCCCTCCAACCTCCTCTTCTTAATGGCAGCCGTCCGTGCCTGGACCGCGGCCAGTGCCAGACCCCCTCGCCCCAGCGAGCGCCACGACACCCGTCACCGCTACAAAACCAACCTCCTCCACGCACTCAACACCGTCCGTACAACTACTTACTTCCAGGCCACCCCGAAGGGCACCCATGGACCCTTCACCTGCCGAAACTCCCGCTTCACCAGCCAGCGTACACCAACATGACCTGCCCCTCCCACCAGGGCAGGCCACAACCATCTCAGATGCATTCTACTCAACACCCGCTCCATCCAGAGGCACGACGTTGAACTCTGGGACCTGCTTGACTCATCCTCTCTAGACGTCGCCTTCCTGATGGAGACCTGGATGAATCGGCACCCGACATTGCCATAGCCATCAGGATGGCTACAAGATCACCCGTAGGGACCGCACCAACAGACCGGGAAGAGAAATCACCTTCGTCCACAAGAACACCCTTAGAATATCGACCAGCACTGAAGACACCCTCAGCTCCGGTGAACACCTGCACTTCCAGATCTACATCGATCCCAACACCACCCTCAGAGGAACCCTCTAATACAGACCCCCCGGACCCTGGCCACAGTTCAGCGACTCCATCACCAACATCGTCAGCTCGCAAGCCCTAGCCTCCACAGACCACATCCTCCTCGGAGACCTGAACTTCCACCTCGAGAATGCCAAAGACAGCAAGTCCACCACCCTGCTAGACAACCTCGCCAACCTCAGACTCAAACAGCTCGTCACGACACCCACACACTCCGCCGGGCCATGCTAAACGCCCTCTTTTCCGCCAGCAACCACGTCACCTTAAGCCACACCACTTAACTCCACTGGACCGACCACCACTGTATCCACTTCTCCTTCAAGAAAAACACTGCACACAACCACCCACAACGAATCCCCCACCACAGCTGGAACAAGAACATCGAAAACCAGCTAATCACCACCCTCGCCCGAGACCCACCAACTGACGACACCGACACAGCTGCCCCTAACCTCAGGAAGTGGGTCGACGACTGCGCCAACACCCTCGCCCTGATCAAGAAACCCTCAAACAGACGTACCGACAGAAGGGCCATCTGGTTCACAACCTACCTCCAGGCATGCAAGCAGACTCGCTGAAGACTCAAGAAGAAGTGGCGCCACAAACAGACACCAGGCAACCATGCAGCCCTCAAGAACGCCAGCCGCAGGCACCACCAACTCATTTGAACCCCAAAAGGACTTCCTTCAAGGAACGCATCGACAACAACGCACACAACAGCAAAGATCTCTTCAACATCGTGAAGGAACTCGCCAACCCCAGCTCCAGCTCCAGCTCCAACGACATCCCGCCGTCACAAGAACTCTGTGACTCTCTAGCCACCTTCTTCCACCGCAAGATCTTAGACATCCACGACAGCTTCAACACTCAGCACCCCCCGTCAACCTCTAACACCTCAGACCCACCCAACCCCAGCCACACCGACGTCCTGCTCTCCTGGAACCACGTCAATGATTAAGAAATGAACAGCATCCACTCCGGCTAACCGTCAGACCCCTGCCCTCACCACATCTTCAACAAAACGAGCTCCATCATCGCACCCCAACTCTGTAAGATCTTCAACAGCTCTTTCGAGTCCGCCACCTTCCCGGAGAACTTGAAACACACCGAGATCAACGCCCTACTCAAGAAACCCAAGGCAGACCCAAAGGACTTCAAGAACTTCCGGCACTTCTCCCTGCTCCCATTCCCGGCGAAAGTAATTGAGAAGATCGTCAACAGACAACTGACCCACTTCCTCGAAGAGAACAACAGTCAACCTTGTAAATGTGATAATTTTTCACCTCAGGATACGATGCACTTCATCATGTTTTGTGAACTGTACCAGGAATGCGAGGTAAATATCTGTTACCACTCCTGAAGGAGGCTGGCTTTATGCAAGTTAGACCAGCTCTCTTGTATTTACAAAGGTTAAGCTGCCCTCGTGTCATGTTCTGTGTCGCTAGTTTTCTGGTGGCCGCGGTTCAGAAAAAGAATATGACAGATAAAGTGGCTAATGTTGGTTAAAGCTCAATGTTGTGTCCCTTTCTAACTTCACCTGCATTTTGCACTTTATACTTCTGATGAGCATGGACTGTTAGGTGTATTATACTATTAAATATGTATCATGTCTATAGTTAACTTCCTCCCTTGTAGATTAAGTTTTTTTAGCCTGAAATTTTATGAAATAGTTTTCTCTCTCTATTCTTATGAAATCAGACATCTGAATGTATTGTGATCACATCTATTTTTATATTACTTTTTAATTCTTGTACATATAACTTATGATTGAATTGTGTAAATAATGATGTGTATATATATATATATATTTATATATGTTCATGATTGTCTTTTTATGATTTTAAATAATCGAAATAAAGTGTTTTGACTGACTGACTGAGTCCGCCACCTTCCCGGAGAACTGGAAACACACCGAGATCAACGCCCTACTCAAGAAACCCAAGGCAGACCCAAAGGACTTCAAGAACTTCCGGCACATCTCCGTGCTCCCGTTCCCGGTGAAAGTAATTGAGAAGATCGTCAACAGACAACTGACCCACTTCCTCAAAGAGAACAACACCCTGGACTCGTCCCAATCCGGATTCCGCAGCAACCACAGCACCGAAACCGCCCTTATCGCCGCCACCGGCGATAGCAGGACCCTGCTAGACATCGGCAAAACCGCAGCCCTCATCCTCCTAGACCTCTCGCCGCCTTCGACACCGTCTGCCACCACACCCTACGCACACGCCTCCACAACGCAGGAATCCACAACAAAGCCCTGAACTGGATCACCCCCTTCCTCACCGACAGAACCCAAAGAGTCTGCCTCCCTCTATTCCGATCACATGACCTCAACATCGTCTCATACGTCGACGACACCCAGCTTATCCTCTCCCTCACTTAAGACCCCGCCACCACCAAAACCAACTTCCACGAAGGAATAAAGGCCGTCGCCGAATGGATGAAGAACAGTCGCCGAAACTGAACTCAGACAAGTTGAAGGTCCTCATCCTCAGCTGCACTGCCTCCGCTTGGGAAGACTCCTGGTGGCCAGCCTCGCTGGGAGCTGCGTCGATACCCACCGACCATGCACAAAACCTGGGGTTCATCCTGGAGTCAGCTCTGTCTATGATCCAGCAAGTCAACAACGTCTCCACCTCCTGCTTCAACACCCTCTGCATGCTTCACAAGATCTACAAATGGATCCCCACCATAACCAGAAGGACGGTCATCCAGGCCCTCGTCACCAGCAAGCTGGATGACGGCAACACCCTCTATGCGGTAATCACGGCCAAACTACAGGAAAGACTCCAACGCATATAGAACTCGCTCCTCCTCACGGTCGGAGTGGTCGCTCCCTGGCAGACACCTGGTATCGTAGCGCTGCTCCGTGTCAGAAGCTCTCTCAAATTTGCATTGATTTTCGCCTGCTGTGTGCCTGTATAGCGCTTTGCCTAAATAGCGCTGTAACTTTTCAGTTCTGCTTGTTTACTGATAGCTTGTATAGCGCTTTGCCTAAATAGCGCTGTAAGTTTTCATTTCTGCTTGTTTACTGATTTCATTTCTGCTTGTGTACATTGACTGCGCATTTGTCAATAGCGCTCCGCTCTGCTCCTCCCCCCGCCTCCATTTTGCGTGTTTGTTGTCGTCCTCGTGTGCCCGACCCGCCTCCCAGCTGAGACGCCCTCCCACTAACTTGTAAAAGCGTTCCTCGCCCTGCAGACCCTGTGACTCGCTCCTCCTCACGGTCGGAGTGGTCGCTCCCTGGCAGACACCTGGTATCGTAGCGCTGCTCCGTGTCAGAAGCTCTCTCAAATTTGCATTGATTTTCGCCTGCTGTGTGCCTGTAGAGCGCTTTGCCTAAATAGCGCTGTAACTTTTCAGTTCTGCTTGTTTACTGATAGCTTGTATAGCGCTTTGCCTAAATAGCGCTGTAAGTTTTCATTTCTGCTTGTTTACTGATTTCATTTCTGCTTGTGTACATTGACTGCGCATTTGTCAATAGCGCTCCGCTCTGCTCCTCCCCCCGCCTCCATTTTGCGTGTTTGTTGTCGTCCTCGTGTGCCCGACCCGCCTCCCAGCTGAGACGCCCTCCCACTAACTTGTAAAAGCGTTCCTCGCCCTGCAGACCCTGTGACTCGCTCCTCCTCACGGTCGGAGTGGTCGCTCCCTGGCAGACACCTGGTATCGTAGCGCTGCTCCGTGTCAGAAGCTCTCTCAAATTTGCATTGATTTTCGCCTGCTGTGTGCCTGTATAGCGCTTTGCCTAAATAGCGCTGTAACTTTTCAGTTCTGCTTGTTTACTGATAGCTTGTATAGCGCTTTGCCTAAATAGCGCTGTAAGTTTTCATTTCTGCTTGTTTACTGATTTCATTTCTGCTTGTGTACATTGACTGCGCATTTGTCAATAGCGCTCCGCTCTGCTCCTCCCCCCGCCTCCATTTTGCGTGTTTGTTGTCGTCCTCGTTGTAGGAGAGTAGGGTCTGCAATCCTATGATCACCCAGATTTTTTGCTTTTGTTTCACTGGTTTACGACTTTCTCTGGCTGTGGGCCTGTTAATCAGACCCACAGCCTGGCTGTTCTCTTTCTAAATTACGACATGTACCCTCGGTGCATTTACCAATTGGTACTGGGCCACCTTATCAGACCCTGTAACTCAGGGCATAGGTGTACCCAGGGCCGCCAGGGGCTGCAGCATGTATTATGCCACCCCTGGCTGGCCTCCTAAATTTGACACAACTGGCTGCATGACAGCTGGGGCGAAGTCGTGTAATCACACTTTGCTTTAGATATAGTAGCCCTATATCTAACCATACAATGGACACCCGAGTTCCTATCAGTCACTCCTATGGCAGGCCTTGACAATCCTGAAGGCAGAGTGCATGGGCTCGTGTGAACTAGGCTCTGGCCCGAGCCGAGCCCGGTTGCAGCTTGCGGAACCAAGACCCAATGGCTGTTCCATGGTAACGCGTACCACATCGGTAACTTCGGTGTCGCGTTATCAAAACATGTCGAGTAAGGTGTCATACGAATCGGGATGCTGCCCTCTCACCAACTCTGGCGACGAGGTTAGCATTCCGCCCTTCTAGAGGGACACGACATGTACGTAACTGTGAACCCCGGTTAAAGTTAACTAAAGCCTCAGCTCCACAAAATGGATGCTGCCACCACAGACACGAGTCTGACCTCCTGCTGCTGGGAGTCCTTCCAGCGAGGAGCGCTTGGACAAAGGGTTTCCTGTCGAGGGCGGTGTTCGCACCGTCCTAGACAGGGTTTGTGTATTCTGGGTAGGTAGGGCTTTTGCGAGAAGGTGACTGCGGAGTGGCACCCCGGTGCTCACTACGCATCTGCCGGTCAGAACCAGTTCCAGGGGCGCCAGCCCTGGCCTGGGGAAAGTCCGGCAGGGGAGAGGGGTGTAACTACCCCCCTTCCTGGTCCCACCCTTAGGGCAGGACCTAGTCATGTACCCACCCCTTTCTTTAGAATAAAGGCCGGAGCGGGGACCCTTCCAAATTAGATCATCTTTGAATCAAGAACTACTTTCTACGAAAGGACACTCAAGACTCTTCTCAAGATTTCTCCCTTGTGACTAAGGAGTAGTCACCCTGCATCAGCGGGCACCATCTAAGAACTCTGCGGTTTGCTGCAAGTCCTTCCTCAAGGATCCGACGGCCCAGCTCGACGAGAACCGGCTTCCCTGGCACCTCTGACCTCTACCCACGTCATCAGCTCAGCTGTGATCTGTGGGTGCGACGAGACCTCGAGGGACCGGCCATCATCAGAACCTGCGCGCTCTTAACCAGCACGACCATCGAAGCAATTCTCTGGTGAGTGCTCTGGGGTCCGAGAAGCCCCGACCCTGAGCCGCTCCAGCACCGAAGTGCAGTCTCCCAGCATCTCCACGATCTGCGTGGGGCCCTTCTGCTCGCTGCTCAGCACGTTGTCTGGTCACTAGCCGCTGGCTTGTGCCCTTCTGTGACGACATCCGACAATCAACACTGCTGGTCTGGTTGCTCCAGACTGGCCCTTGCTTCCATCTTTGCGAGAAGCACCCCGGACCCTCCTGGTCCACTCAAGACGCCATCTTAGGCCCACCACGTGGCCCTGAGATCTGCCAAGGCTTGTTGCCCCATCCTGGGCCCAGCGACGCCGACAGCATCATCCTTCGTGGGACAGCTCGCACCTCCACCGTGGTCGCCGGCAACGCCTCCTGATCCATGAGACTGCAGAGCCTAGCGTCGCCCACTCGCCTGGTCGAGGTGACGGCCAACCGGTGCCCTCCTGGTACCCTCTGACTACTGGCTAGTAGTACGAACTTGGTCCCCTCTGCTTTCAGGTATCAACGATCTCTGATCCAGGCTTGGATCTCTACGAACTATTCATCACTGGTCGCCGGCCAGCAACTCTTTTTCTTCCGGCTCCTGGCTCGTCAGCGAAGACCCCGACGCCTGTAAGACTTGTGCAGCCGCAGCCCTCGTGGCTAGGTAACTCGGCATTTCGGTGCCTGCATAGCCTCTTTACTCTAGGGTCCTGAGTCCCTCGCTTCCGACTTGCCTTATCGGGTCCGCCCGAGACCTTAAACTTTCCGTGTCCCCGGACACTTGTTTTAATTGTGCACTTGAAGTATTTTCCTAAGAGATTTGGTTTGTGCTTAGTACCCTGTCCTCATAAAGAGTACAGGGCTGTTGTGATTCTTAATAAATATCCTGTTTATTTTCATAACACTTGTGTGGTGTCCTTTCACTTGGTGTTCAAGGGGTACATGTGTGGTAAACAGCTGGCTTAACACGCCCTCTCGAGTCTTTAGCCTTAGACTGCTCGTATCCACGCTACTAGGATAGCTGGTCTTTAGGTTGACTTACAACCAATCATCATAAGGGTCGTTTGGAACGATACATAGCGGTCGCTAGAATAGCGAATGCTGCATATCGGGCCAACTTCTCACATTGGTGAGCAGCGGTTGGGATTTGAGCTTGCTGTTGTTTTACCACACGTATCCTAAGAATATCTTGTTGAAAGATCACACAAGTACTGTTAGTACATATAACTAAAGCTTAGAATACTCTGAGTTCTACTGAACCAGCCGTTGCAGCTCTTCAAGGCTTAGCACACCTTGGCTGCAACTCTTAGCAAGGGAACAGTAGGTAAACACATAGTGTAGGTAGGTGCATCACTTACACCACACTAGAAACAGTATGTCGGACAAAGGAGGAAACTCTGAGTCTCCCCTTGTGTCAGTTGACCCTCCACAGGTCATCCCTTCGAGATATACTGTGCTGAGCTTCAAGGAGTTACGACAAGTGTGTCACTCCAGGAAGATCAAGCAGGGGTCTAACCCCACAACGTCCTTTCTGATTGGTCTCTTAGAGACTTATGATGCCAGAAAAGCTGAGACCCGTCCCAGCTCTTCTAATCCAGAAGGAGACATGCCTCCCCTCGAGGGAACCAGAGATGACCCTGACCTAATCCTCCTCGCAGCCGAGAATGAGAATGTGGAGGAAGATGAGGATGAGGATCTCTCTGGGGATGAGGCAGATAAGGGACAGGTAGAAGTCGTTAGACTAAGCAGGTCCAACTTAAGCAAACATGATAGTGGTACTGGGGGACCCCCAGCGCTACTGTCAGGTCCGCTTAACATTGGGAATGGACGAGCCCGATCTCTGTCGAGAGACTCCGGCAGATCCCTTCAAACCAATGGCTCTCACAACTCTTCTCAAAGAGGGATGACGTCCCCTCAGAGGAGAGTGTACGAAGCTAAGGAAAGGGCAGCTAATCTGAGGATCGAAAGGGAAGAACTTGCCCTGGCCAAAGAAAGGCTTGCCTTTGCTAGAGAGCAACAGTTAAGTGGGGTAGTCCCCACTGGTGGCAGCATTGTACCTAGTAATAGGGAAAGGAGTTTTGATACGAAACACCTTGGTAAGATAGTGCCCCCCTTTAAACAAGGGGACGACATCCACAAATGGATTACTGCTTTGGAGAGGGCCTGCACTGTGCAAGGTGTTCCCCAGAGTCAGTGGGCAGCTATCTTGTGGCTCTCCTTTGAGGGTAAAGGAAGAGACAAGCTCCTCACCACAAGGGTAGAGGATGCCAATAATTACCACGTCTTGAAGAATACACTCGTTGAAGGGTTTGGCCTAACCACTGAGCAGTACAGGGTGCTGTTCAGGGATACCCAGAAAACGCAGTCTCAAGATTGGTCTGACTTTGTCGATTGTGCCACTAAGGCTTTTGAGGGCTGGTTGCTGGGCAGTAAGGTTACTGATTACAAAGGATTGTATAATTTGATGATGAGAGAACAAATTTTAAACAATTGTCAGAACCAGTTGTTGCATCAGCATCTTGTCGACTCGGATCTGACCTCTCCCCAAGAATTGGGAAAGAAGGCAGACAGATGGGTTCGCACGAGAGTTAAACAGAACCAGGGCCAGAATCAAGGTGGTCAGAAGAAAGCAGACCAGAAGGGTAAAGATTCAAAGGGGGAACAAAATGACCAGAAGTCTTCGACAGGTCCCCAACAACCCAAAGAGGGTGGGGGTCAGGCTCCCCAAAAGAAGAAAGAAGGCCAATCCAAAAGATGGTGCCAGTACTGCAAAAGTAAATCTCACTGGTTTAGTGAGTGCACCAAGAAAGGAGGAGGGCAGACTCCTGCCACTGCAGCCCCTAAGGCACCTGTGCCCCCTAGTACAGTCAGCAGTGGTAGTGCGTGTAGGAGAGTAGGGTCTGCAATCCCATGATCACCCAGATTTTTTGCTTTTGTTTCACTGGTTTACGACTTTCTCTGGCTGTGGGTCTGCCAATCAGACCCACAGCCTGGCTGTTCTCTTTCTAAATTACGAGATGTACCCTAGGTGCATTTACCAATTGGTACTGGGCCACCTTATCGGACCCTGTAACTCAGGGCGTAGGTGTACCCAGGGCCGCCAGGGGCTGCAGCATGTATTATGCCACCCCTGGCTGGCCTCCTAAATTTGACACAACTGGCTGCATGACAGCTGGGGCGAAGTCGTGTAATCACCCTTTGCTTTAGATATAGTAGCCCTATATCTAACCCCCAAATGGACACCCGAGTTCCTATCAGTCACTCCTATGGCAGGCCTTGACAATCCTGAAGGCAGAGTGCATGGGCTCGTGTGAACTAAGCTCAGGCCCGAGCCGAGCCCGGTTGCAGCTTGCGGGATCAAGACCCAATGGCTGTTCCATGATAACGCGTACCATATCGGTAACTTCGGTGTCGCGTTATCAAGACATGTCGAGTAAGGTGTCATACGAATCGGGATGCTGCCCTCTCACCAACTCTGGCGACGAGGTTAGCATTCCGCCCTTCTAGAGGGACACGACATGTACGTAACTGTGAACCCCGGTTAAAGTTAACGAAAGCCTCAGCTCCACAAAATGGGTGCTGCCACCACAGACACGAGTCTGACCTCCTGCTGCTGGGAGTCCTTCCAGCGAGGAGCACTTGGACAAAGGGTTTCCTGTCGAGGGCGGTGTTCGCACCGTCCCAGACAGGGTTTGTGTATTCTGGGTAGGTAGGGCTTTTGCGAGAAGGTGACTGCGGAGTGGCACCCCGGTGCTCACTACGCATCTGCCGGTTAGAACCAGTTCCAGGGGCGACAGCCCTGGCCTGGGGAAAGTCCGGCAGGGGAGAGGGGTGTAACTACCCCCCTTCCTGGTCCCACCCTTAGGGCAGGACCTAGTCATGTACCCACCCCTTTCTTTAGAATAAAGGCCGGAGCGGGGACCCTTCCAAATTAGATCATCTTTGAATCAAGAATACTTTCTACGAAAGGACTTCAAGACTCTTCTCAAGATTTCTCCCTTGTGACTAAGGAGTAGTCACCCTGCATCAGCGGGCACCATCTAAGAACTCTGCGGTTTGCTGTAAGTCCTTCCTCAAGGAATCCGACGGCCCAGCTCGACGAGAAACCGGCTTCCCTGGCACCTCTGACCTCTACCCACGTCATCAGCTCAGCTGTGATCTGTGGGTGCGACGAGACCTCGAGGGACCGGCCATCATCAGAACCTGCACGCTCTTAAAAACCAGCACGACCATCGAGGTAACTCTCTGGTGAGTGCTCTGGGGTCCGAGAAGCCCCGACCCTGAGCCGCTCCAGCACCGAAGTGCAGTCTCCCAGCATCTCCACGATCTGCGTGGGGCCCTTCTGCTCGCTGCTCAGCACGTTGTCCGGTCACTTGCCGCTGGCTTGTGCCCTTCTGTGACGACATCCGAGAATCAACACTGCCGGTCTGGTTGCTCCAGACTGGCCCTTGCTTCCATCTTTTTGAGAAGCACCCCGGACCCTCCTGGTCCACTCAAGACGCCGACAGCGACATCCGTCGTGGGACAGCTCGCACCTCCACCGTGGTCGCCGACAATGCCTCCTGGTCCGTGAGACTGCAGAGCCTAGCGTCGCCCACTCACCTGGTCGAGGTGACGGCCAACTGGTGCCTTCCTGGTACCCTCTGACTACTGGCTAGTAGTACGAACTTGGTCCCCTCTGCTTTCAGGTTTTCATCAATCTCCGATCCAGGCTTGGATCCCTACGAACTATTCATCACTGGTCGCCGGCCAGCAACTCCTTTTCTTCCGGCTCCTGGCTCGTCAGCGAAGACCCCGACGCCTGTAAGACTTGCAGCCGCAGCCCTCGTGGCTAGGTAACTCGGCATTTCAGTGCCTGCATAGCCTCCTTACTCTAGGGTCCCGAGTCCCTCGCTTCCGACTTGCCTTAACCTTTCCGTGTCCCCGGACACTTGTTTTAAACTGTGCACTTGAAGTATTTGCTAAAGAGATTTGGTTTGTGCTTAGTACCCTGTCCTCATAAAGAGTACAGGGCTGTTGTGATTCTTAATAAATATACTGTTTATTTTCATAACACTTGTGTGGTGTCCTTTCACTGGGTGTTCAAGGGGTACATGGGTGGTAAACAGCTGGCTTAACGCGCCCTCTCGAGTCTTTAGCCTTAGACTGCTCGTATCCACGCTACTAGGATAGCTGGTCTATAGGTTGACTTACAACCAAACACCATAAGGGTCGTTGGAACGATACATAGCGGTCGCTAGAATAGCGAACGTTGCATATCGGGCCAACTTCTCACATTGGTGAGCAGCGGTTGGGATTTGAGCTTGCTGTTGTTTTACCACACGTATCCTAAGAATATCTTGTTGAAAGATCGCACTAGTACTGTTAGCACATATAACTAAAGCTTAGAATACTCTGAGTTCTACTGAACCAGCTGTTGTAGCTCCTCAAGGCTTAGCACACCTTGGCTACAACTCTTAGCAAGGGATCAGTAGGAAAACACATAGTGTAGGTAGGTGCATCACTTACACCACACTAGAAACAGTATGTCGGGCCAAGGAGGAAACTCTGAGTCTCCCCTTGTGTCAGTTGACCCTCCACAGGTCATCCCTTCAGGATATACTGTGCTGAGCTTCAAGGAGTTAAGACGATTGTGTCACTCCCGGAAGATTCAGCAGGGGTCTAACCCCACAACGTCCTTTCTGATTGGTCTCTTGGAGACTTATGATGCCAGGAGAGCTGAGAAACTTCGTAGCTCTTCTAATCCAGAAGGAGACATGCCTCCCCTCGAGGGAACACGGGACGATCCTGACCTCATTCACCTCGCAACCGAGAACGAGGATGTGGAGGAGGATGAGGATGAGGATCTCTCAGGGGACGAGGCAGATAAGGGACAGGTAGAAGTCGTCAGACTAACACGGTCCAACTTAAGCAGACACGATAGTGGTACTGGGGGAACCCCGGCGCTACTGTCGGTTCCGCTTAACATGGGGAATGGACGAGCCAGATCTCTATCAAGAGGCTCTGGCAGATCCCTTCATACCAACGGCTCTCACAACTCTTCTCAAAGAGGGATGACGTCCCCTCAGAGGAGAGTGTACGAAGCGAAGGAAAGGGCAGCTAATCTGCGGATCGAAAGGGAAGAACTTGCCCTGGCCAAGGAAAAGCTTGCTTTTGCTAGAGAGCAACAGTTAAGTGGGGCAGTCCCCACTGGTGGCAGCAATGTACCTAGTAATAGGGAAAAGAGTTTCGATACGAAACACCTTGGGAAGATAGTGCCCCCCTTTAAACAAGGGGACGACATCCACAAATGGATTACTGCTTTGGAGAGGGCCTGCACTGTGCAAGGCGTTCCCCAGAGTCAGTGGGCAGCTATCTTGTGGCTCTCCTTTGAAGGTAAAGGAAGAGACAAGCTCCTCACCACAAGGGTAGAGGACGCTAACAATTACCAAGTCTTGAAGAATACACTCGTTGAAGGGTTCGGCCTAACCACTGAGCAGTACAGGGTGCTGTTCAGGGATACCCAGAAAACGCAGGCTCAAGACTGGTCTGATTTTGTCGATTGTGCCACTAAGGCTTTTGAGGGCTGGTTGCTGGGCAGTAAGGTTACTGATTACAAAGGATTGTACAATTTGATGATGAGAGAACAAATTTTAAACAATTGTCAGAACCAGTTGTTGCATCAGCATCTTGTCGACTCGGATCTGACCTCTCCCCAAGAATTGGGACAGAAGGCAGACAAATGGGTTCGTACGAGAGTTAAACAGAACCAGGGCCAGAATCAAGGTGGTCAGAAGAAAGCGGACCAGAAGGGTAAAGATTCTAAGGGGGAACAAAATGACCAGAAGTCTTCGACAGGTCCCCAACAACCCAAAGAGGGTGGGGGTCAGGCTCCCCAAAAGAAGAAAGAAGGCCAATCCAAACGATGGTGCCAGTACTGTAAAAGTAAATCTCACTGGTTTAGTGAGTGCACCAAGAAAGGAGGAGGGCAGACTCCTGCCACTGCAGCCCCTAAGGCACCTGTGCCCCCTAGTACAGTCAGCAGTGGTAGTGCGCCTCCCAAGGGTTTAGTAGGGTTAACCCTGGGTTCTGAGGGGCGTGACAACTTAGTTGGTACACTCACTCAGGCTGTCCTTGTCAGTACAGGGGACGTGGACGTGTCCCCTGACGTAAGCCCCAATACTTTGGGCAAATACAGACAGACGCCTTTCATAAATGGAAAGATGGCTCAGGCCTATAGGGACACTTGTGCCAGCGTCACCATGGTGACGCCTAACTTTGTGGACCCTGGACAGATCATGCCAGGTACAGAATTCCTGGTGACCAATGCAAGCAATGTCACTACCAATCACAGTATGGCAATTGTAGCTTTCTCCTGGGGAGGGGTAACTGGCCAAAAGAAGGTTGTAGTTAGTCCAGACCTCCCAGTGGATTGTTTGTTGGGCAATGATTTGGAGTCGTCACAATGGTCAGAAGTGGAGCACCGGACTCACATGGAAATGTTAGGTTTGCCAGCACATGTGTTCGCTGTGACTAGGTCACAGGTCAGGAAATGCCCCACTGAGCAGGTGCTGGATCCTGGAACAACGGACCAGACACCTCCCAAGAAAAAGAGCAGTAGGGTTAAGGCTGCGCCTTCCCCCTTGCCCCAGGTCGAGGATCAAGTCTCAGAGGAGGCTGACCTACAGGAATTGAGGGAAACTGAGCCGAGGGAGTTCGAACTTGATCAAGTTGAATTCTTGGGCTCAGGGGGACCCTCAAGGGAAGATCTGGGGAAGGACCAGTTAGACTGCCCTTCTCTTGAACCCCTCAGACAGCAGGCTGCTGCTGAGGCTGCTGGGAACGCCACAGGTACCCACAAGGTATACTGGGAAGATGGACTCCTGTACACTGAGTCAAGAGACCCCAAGCCTGGCATGACCAGGAGGCTGGTCGTCCCCTTGTCTCAGCGTGGTTTCCTACTTACCTTGACCCACGAGATTCCCTTAGCAGGTCACTTAGGCCAGACGAAAACGTGGGACAGGCTTGTCTCGCACTTTCACTGGCCTCACATGAACGAAGATACCAAGGAGTTTTGCCGCTCCTGTGTCACTTGCCAAGCCAGTGGTAAGTCAGGTGGCACGACAAAGGCCCCCCTTATACCAATGCCTGTGGTGGGGGTGCCCTTTGAACGGGTGGGGATCGACATCGTCGGTCCCATGGAACCACCGACAGCATCAGGGCACAAGTTTATACTGGTGGTAGTGGATCATGCCACCAGGTATCCTGAAGCTATTCCCCTTAGGACCACTACAGCACCTGTTGTGGCAAGAGCCCTAGTTGGAGTATTCTCCAGAGTGGGCTTCCCTAAGGAGGTCGTCTCCGACAGAGGTGCAAACTTTATGTCGAGCTACTTAACTGCTATGTGGAAGGAATGTGGTGTCAACTACAAGTTCACTACACCCTATCATCCACAATGCAATGGGCTTGTTGAGAGATTCAACAGGACCCTAAAAGGGATGATTCATGGACTACCGGAAAAGCTTCGGCGTAGATGGGACGTCCTGATCCCCTGCCTCTTGTTCGCCTACAGAGAAGTCCCACAAAAGGGGGTTGGCTACAGCCCTTTTGAACTTTTGTACGGGCATCCTGTAAGAGGACCCCTGTGTTTGGTGAAGGAAGGATGGGAGAGACCTCTCAAAAAGCCTGCAACCAACATAGTGGACTATGTGCTCGGCCTCCGCTCGCGGATGGCTGAATACATGGAGAAGGCATCCGAAAACCTTAAGGCCAGCCAAGAACTCCAAAAAGCTTGGCATGACCAAAAGGCTGTCTTGACTGTTTACCAGCCCGGACAGAAGGTGTGGGTGTTGGAGCCAGTGGCCCCAGCAGCACTCAAGGACAAATGGTCCGGGCCCCACACCATCCTGGAGAAAAAGGGAGAGGTCACCTACCTGGTCGACCTGGGAACTCCCCGGAGCCCCCACAGGGTGCTTCATGTCAACAGGCTAAAAGCATATGTCGACAGGAAGGACATGAGTTTGCTCATGGCCCTAGATGAGGGACAGGAAGAGGAGAGTGACCCTCTCCCCGACCTGCTCTCTCAGAATCCTGACGATGGCTCGGTAGATGGTGTTGTCTTTTGTGGCAGCCTCTCCGAACATCAACAGAGCGACTGTAAACAGGTTCTTCAGTCGTTCCGACATCTGTTTTCTCTGACACCCAGTCAGACCGATTGGTGCACCCATGAGGTCGACACTGGTGACAGCTTGCCCGTAAAGAGTAAAATCTACAGGCAGCCTGATCACGTTAGAGACTGCATCAAAAGTGAAGTGCAGAAAATGTTGGAGCTGGGAGTCATTGAACCCTCGGATAGCCCTTGGGCTAGTCCCGTAGTTCTAGTGCCGAAACCTCACACCCAGGGTGGTAAGAGAGAGATGAGGTTTTGCGTAGACTACAGGGGTCTCAATGCAGTCACTAAGACTGACGCCCACCCAATACCAAGGGCAGACGAGCTTATCGATAGATTGGCTTCGGCCAACTACTTAAGTACGTTTGACCTGACAGCTGGGTATTGGCAAATCAGGTTAGCTGAGGACGCCAAGCCTAAAACAGCATTTTCAACCCCTGGTGGGCATTATCAGTTCGTGGTGATGCCCTTTGGTCTGAAAAATGCACCTGCCACCTTCCAACGGTTGGTGAATCACGTCCTTACTGGGCTGGATGACTTCTGTGCGGCGTATCTTGACGATATTGCTGTCTTTAGCTCCACCTGGGAGGATCACCTGGTCCACCTGCGGAAGACGTTAGAGGCACTGCAAGCAGCAGGTCTCACTATCAAGGCCACCAAGTGCCAGATAGGGCAGACACAGGTTGTATACCTGGGCCACCTTGTCGGTGGAGGTCAGGTTCAGCCACTGGAGAGCAAGATACAGTCAATCAGGGACTGGGCTCCTCCAACCACCCAGACTCAGGTTCGAGCTTTCTTGGGCCTGACTGGTTACTACAGGAAGTTTGTCAGGAACTATGGTTCCATCGTGACACCATTAAACGAACTGACAAGTAAGAAAATGCCAAAAAAGGTTCAGTGGACAGCGAGCTGTCAAAAAGCATTCGATGACCTAAAGCAGGCCATGTGCACGGCGCCTATCCTCAAGAGTCCGGACTACTCCAAACCATTCATTGTCCAAACAGATGCTTCTGAGTTGGGTGTGGGAGCTGTTCTTTCTCAACTGAATTTTGATGGTCAAGACCAGCCCATTGCTTTTATAAGCAGACGGCTGACCCCTAGAGAGAAGAATTGGTCAGCTATTGAGAGGGAGGCCTTTGCTGTGGTTTGGGCCCTGAAGAAGCTGAGGCCATACTTGTTTGGCACTCACTTCAAGATTCAGACCGACCATAAGCCCCTCTTGTGGCTAAATCAGATGAAGGGTGAAAACCCCAAACTGCTTAGGTGGTCCATTTCCCTACAGGGGATGGACTTCACAGTGGAACATAGACCTGGTACTGATCATGGCAACGCCGATGGGCTCTCCAGATATTTCCACTTAGAACAAGAAGACTCACCTGGTCAAGGTTAGTTAGTTGTTCCGACGTTTGGTGGGGGGTCATGTAGGAGAGTAGGGTCTGCAATCCCATGATCACCCAGATTTTTTGCTTTTGTTTCACTGGTTTACGACTTTCTCTGGCTGTGGGTCTGCCAATCAGACCCACAGCCTGGCTGTTCTCTTTCTAAATTACGAGATGTACCCTAGGTGCATTTACCAATTGGTACTGGGCCACCTTATCGGACCCTGTAACTCAGGGCGTAGGTGTACCCAGGGCCGCCAGGGGCTGCAGCATGTATTATGCCACCCCTGGCTGGCCTCCTAAATTTGACACAACTGGCTGCATGACAGCTGGGGCGAAGTCGTGTAATCACCCTTTGCTTTAGATATAGTAGCCCTATATCTAACCCCAAATGGACACCCGAGTTCCTATCAGTCACTCCTATGGCAGGCCTTGACAATCCTGAAGGCAGAGTGCATGGGCTCGTGTGAACTAAGCTCAGGCCCGAGCCGAGCCCGGTTGCAGCTTGCGGGATCAAGACCCAATGGCTGTTCCATGATAACGCGTACCATATCGGTAACTTCGGTGTCGCGTTATCAAGACATGTCGAGTAAGGTGTCATACGAATCGGGATGCTGCCCTCTCACCAACTCTGGCGACGAGGTTAGCATTCCGCCCTTCTAGAGGGACACGACATGTACGTAACTGTGAACCCCGGTTAAAGTTAACGAAAGCCTCAGCTCCACAAAATGGATGCTGCCACCACAGACACGAGTCTGACCTCCTGCTGCTGGGAGTCCTTCCAGCGAGGAGCACTTGGACAAAGGGTTTCCTGTCGAGGGCGGTGTTCGCACCGTCCCAGACAGGGTTTGTGTATTCTGGGTAGGTAGGGCTTTTGCGAGAAGGTGACTGCGGAGTGGCACCCCGGTGCTCACTACGCATCTGCCGGTTAGAACCAGTTCCAGGGGCGACAGCCCTGGCCTGGGGAAAGTCCGGCAGGGGAGAGGGTTGTAACTACCCCCCTTCCTGGTCCCACCCTTAGGGCAGGACCTAGTCATGTACCCACCCCTTTCTTTAGAATAAAGGCCGGAGCGGGGACCCTTCCAAATTAGATCATCTTTGAATCAAGAATACTTTCTACGAAAGGACTTCAAGACTCTTCTCAAGATTTCTCCCTTGTGACTAAGGAGTAGTCACCCTGCATCAGCGGGCACCATCTAAGAACTCTGCGGTTTGCTGTAAGTCCTTCCTCAAGGAATCCGACGGCCCAGCTCGACGAGAAACCGGCTTCCCTGGCACCTCTGACCTCTACCCACGTCATCAGCTCAGCTGTGATCTGTGGGTGCGACGAGACCTCGAGGGACCGGCCATCATCAGAACCTGCACGCTCTTAAAAACCAGCACGACCATCGAGGTAACTCTCTGGTGAGTGCTCTGGGGTCCGAGAAGCCCCGACCCTGAGCCGCTCCAGCACCGAAGTGCAGTCTCCCAGCATCTCCACGATCTGCGTGGGGCCCTTCTGCTCGCTGCTCAGCACGTTGTCCGGTCACTTGCCGCTGGCTTGTGCCCTTCTGTGACGACATCCGAGAATCAACACTGCCGGTCTGGTTGCTCCAGACTGGCCCTTGCTTCCATCTTTTTGAGAAGCACCCCGGACCCTCCTGGTCCACTCAAGACGCCGACAGCGACATCCGTCGTGGGACAGCTCGCACCTCCACCGTGGTCGCCGACAACGCCTCCTGGTCCGTGAGACTGCAGAGCCTAGCGTCGCCCACTCACCTGGTCGAGGTGACGGCCAACTGGTGCCTTCCTGGTACCCTCTGACTACTGGCTAGTAGTACGAACTTGGTCCCCTCTGCTTTCAGGTTTTCATCAATCTCCGATCCAGGCTTGGATCCCTACGAACTATTCATCACTGGTCGCCGGCCAGCAACTCCTTTTCTTCCGGCTCCTGGCTCGTCAGCGAAGACCCCGACGCCTGTAAGACTTGCAGCCGCAGCCCTCGTGGCTAGGTAACTCGGCATTTCAGTGCCTGCATAGCCTCCTTACTCTAGGGTCCCGAGTCCCTCGCTTCCGACTTGCCTTAACCTTTCCGTGTCCCCGGACACTTGTTTTAAACTGTGCACTTGAAGTATTTGCTAAAGAGATTTGGTTTGTGCTTAGTACCCTGTCCTCATAAAGAGTACAGGGCTGTTGTGATTCTTAATAAATATACTGTTTATTTTCATAACACTTGTGTGGTGTCCTTTCACTGGGTGTTCAAGGGGTACATGGGTGGTAAACAGCTGGCTTAACGCGCCCTCTCGAGTCTTTAGCCTTAGACTGCTCGTATCCACGCTACTAGGATAGCTGGTCTATAGGTTGACTTACAACCAAACACCATAAGGGTCGTTGGAACGATACATAGCGGTCGCTAGAATAGCGAACGTTGCATATCGGGCCAACTTCTCACAGTGCGCCTCCCAAGGGTTTAGTAGGGTTAACCCTGGGTTCTGAGGGGCGTGACAACTTAGTTGGCACACTCACTCAGGCTGTCCTTGTCAGTACAGGGGACGCGGACGTGTCCCCTGACATAAGTCCCAATTCTTTGGGCAAATACAGACAGACGCCTTTCATAAATGGAAAGATGGCTCAGGCCTATAGGGACACTTGTGCCAGCGTCACCATGGTGACGCCTAACTTTGTGGACCCTGGACAGATCATGCCAGGTACAGAATTCCTGGTGACCAATGCAAGCAATGTCACTACCAATCACAGTATGGCAATTGTAGCTTTCTCCTGGGGAGGGGTAACTGGCCAAAAGAAGGTTGTAGTTAGTCCAGACCTCCCAGTGGATTGTTTGTTGGGCAATGATTTGGAGTCATCACAATGGTCAGAAGTGGAGCACCGGACTCACATGGAAATGTTAGGTTTGCCAGCACATGTGTTCGCTGTGACCAGGTCACAGGTCAGGAAATGCCCCACTGAACAGGTGCTGGATCCTGGAACAACGGACCAGACACCTCCCAAGAAAAAGAGCAGTAGGGTTAAGGCTGCGCCTTCCCCCTTGCCCCAGGTCGTGGATCAAGTCTCAGAGGAGGCTGACCTACAAGAATTGAGGGAAACTGAGCCTAGGGAGTTCGAACTTGATCAAGTTGAATTCTTGGGTTCAGGGGGACCCTCAAGGGAAGACCTGGGGAAGGACCAGTTAGACTGCCCTTCTCTTGAACCCCTCAGACAGCAGGCTGCTGCTGAGGCTGCTGGGAACGCCACAGGTACCCACAAGGTATACTGGGAAGACGGACTCCTGTACACTGAGTCAAGAGACCCCAAGCCTGGCATGACCAGGAGGCTGGTTGTACCCTTGTCTCAGCGAGGTTTCCTACTTACCTTGGCCCACGAGATTCCCTTAGCGGGTCACTTAGGCCAGACGAAAACGTGGGACAGGCTTGTCTCGCACTTTCACTGGCCTCACATGAACGAAGATACTAAGGAGTTTTGCCGCTCCTGTGTCACTTGCCAAGCCAGTGGTAAGTCAGGTGGCACGACAAAGGCCCCCCTTATACCAATGCCTGTGGTGGGGGTGCCCTTTGAACGGGTGGGGATCGACATCGTCGGTCCCATGGAACCACCAACAGCATCAGGGCGCAAGTTTATACTGGTGGTAGTGGATCATGCCACCAGGTATCCTGAAGCTATTCCCCTTAGGACCACTACAGCACCTGTTGTGGCAAGAGCCCTAGTTGGAGTATTCTCCAGAGTGGGCTTCCCTAAGGAGGTCGTCTCCGACAGAGGTGCAAACTTTATGTCGAGCTACTTGACTGCTATGTGGAAGGAATGTGGTGTCAACTACAAGTTCACTACACCCTATCATCCACAATGCAATGGGCTTGTTGAGAGATTCAACAGGACCCTGAAAGGGATGATTCATGGACTACCGGAAAAGCTTCGGCGTAGATGGGACGTCCTGATCCCCTGCCTCTTGTTCGCCTACAGAGAAGTCCCACAGAAGGGGGTTGGCTACAGCCCTTTTGAACTTTTGTACAGACATCCTGTAAGAGGACCCCTGTGTTTGGTGAAGGAAGGATGGGAGAGACCTCTCAAAAAGCCTGCAGCCAACATAGTGGACTATGTGCTTGGCCTCCGCTCGCGGATGGCTGAATACATGGAGAAGGCATCTGAAAACCTTAAGGCCAGCCAAGAACTCCAAAAAGCTTGGCATGACCAAAAGGCTGTCTTGACTGTTTATCAGCCCGGACAGAAGGTGTGGGTGTTGGAGCCAGTGGCCCCAGCAGCACTCAAGGACAAATGGTCCGGGCCCTACACCATCCTGGAGAAAAAGGGAGAGGTCACCTACCTGGTCGACCTGGGAACTCCCCGGAGCCCCCACAGGGTGCTTCATGTCAACAGGCTCAAGGCATATGTCGACAGGAAGGACATGAGTTTGCTCATGGCCCTAGATGAGGGACAGGAAGAGGAGAGTGACCCTCTCCCCGACCTGCTCACTCAGAATCCTGACGATGGATCGGTAGATGGTGTTGTCTTTTGTGGCAGCCTCTCCGAACATCAACAGAGCGACTGTAAACAGGTTCTTCAGTCGTTCAGACATATGTTTTCTCTAACCCCCAGTCAGACCAATTGGTGCACCCATGAGGTCGACACTGGTGACAGCTTGCCCGTTAAGAGTAAAATCTACCGGCAGCCTGATCACGTTGGAGACTGCATCAAAAGTGAAGTGCAGAAAATGTTGGAGCTGGGAGTCATTGAACCCTCGGACAGCCCTTGGGCTAGTCCCATAGTTCTAGTGCCGAAACCTCACACCCAGGGCGGTAAGAAAGAGATGAGGTTCTGCGTAGACTACAGGGGTCTCAATGCAGTCACTAAGACTGACGCCCACCCAATACCAAGGGCAGACGAGCTTATCGATAGATTGGCTTCGGCCAACTACTTAAGTACGTTTGACCTGACAGCTGGGTATTGGCAAATCAGGTTAGCTGAGGACGCCAAGCCTAAGACCGCATTTTCGACCCCTGGTGGGCATTATCAGTTCGTGGTGATGCCCTTTGGTCTGAAAAATGCACCTGCCACCTTCCAAAGGTTGGTGAATCAAGTCCTTACTGGGCTGGATGACTTCTGTGCGGCGTATCTTGACGATATTGCTGTCTTTAGCTCCACCTGGGAGGATCACCTGGTCCACCTGCGGAAAGTGTTAGAGGCTCTGCAAGCGGCAGGCCTCACTATCAAGGCCACCAAGTGCCAGATAGGGCAGACACAGGTTGTATACCTGGGCCACCTTGTAGGTGGAGGCCAGGTTCAGCCACTGGAGAGCAAGATACAGTCAATCAGGGACTGGGCTCCTCCAACCACCCAGACTCAGGTTCGAGCTTTCTTGGGCCTGACTGGATACTACCGGAAGTTTGTCAGGAACTATGGTTCCATCGTGACACCATTAAACGAACTGACAAGCAAGAAAATGCCAAAAAAGGTTCAGTGGACAGCGAGCTGTCAAAAAGCATTCGATGACCTAAAGCAGGCCATGTGCACGGCGCCTATCCTCAAGAGTCCGGACTACTCCAAACCATTCATTGTCCAAACAGATGCTTCTGAGTTGGGTGTGGGAGCTGTTCTTTCTCAACTGAATTTTGATGGTCAAGACCAGCCCACTGCTTTTATAAGCAGAAGGCTGACCCCTAGAGAGAAGAATTGGTCAGCTATTGAGAGGGAGGCCTTTGCTGTGGTTTGGGCCCTGAAGAAGCTGAGGCCATACTTGTTTGGCACTCACTTCAAGATTCAGACCGACCATAAGCCCCTCTTGTGGCTAAATCAGATGAAGGGTGAAAACCCCAAACTGCTAAGGTGGTCCATTTCCCTACAGGGGATGGACTTTACAGTGGAACATAGACCTGGTACTGATCATGGCAATGCCGATGGGCTCTCCAGATATTTCCACTTAGAACAAGAAGACTCACCTGGTCAAGGTTAGCTTATTGTTCCGACGTTTGGGGGGGGGTCATGTAGGAGAGTAGGGTCTGCAATCCTATGATCACCCAGATTTTTTGCTTTTGTTTCACTGGTTTACGACTTTCTCTGGCTGTGGGCCTGCTAATCAGACCCACAGCCTGGCTGTTCTCTTTCTAAATTACGACATGTACCCTCGGTGCATTTACCAATTGGTACTGGGCCACCTTATCAGACCCTGTAACTCAGGGCATAGGTGTACCCAGGGCCGCCAGGGGCTGCAGCATGTATTATGCCACCCCTGGCTGGCCTCCTAAATTTGACACAACTGGCTGCATGACAGCTGGGGCGAAGTCATGTAATCACACTTTGCTTTAGATATAGTAGCCCTATATCTAACCATACAATGGACACCCGAGTTCCTATCAGTCACTCCTATGGCAGGCCTTGACAATCCTGAAGGCAGAGTGCATGGGCTCGTGTGAACTAGGCTCTGGCCCGAGCCGAGCCCGGTTGCAGCTTGCGGAACCAAGACCCAATGGCTGTTCCATGGTAACGCGTACCACATCGGTAACTTCGGTGTCGCGTTATCAAAACATGTCGAGTAAGGTGTCATACGAATCGGGATGCTGCCCTCTCACCAACTCTGGCGACGAGGTTAGCATTCCGCCCTTCTAGAGGGACACGACATGTACGTAACTGTGAACCCCGGTTAAAGTTAACTAAAGCCTCAGCTCCACAAAATGGATGCTGCCACCACAGACACGAGTCTGACCTCCTGCTGCTGGGAGTCCTTCCAGCGAGGAGCGCTTGGACAAAGGGTTTCCTGTCGAGGGCGGTGTTCGCACCGTCCCAGACAGGGTTTGTGTATTCTGGGTAGGTAGGGCTTTTGCGAGAAGGTGACTGCGGAGTGGCACCCCGGTGCTCACTACGCATCTGCCGGTCAGAACCAGTTCCAGGGGCGCCAGCCCTGGCCTGGGGAAAGTCCGGCAGGGGAGAGGGGTGTAACTACCCCCCTTCCTGGTCCCACCCTTAGGGCAGGACCTAGTCATGTACCCACCCCTTTCTTTAGAATAAAGGCCGGAGCGGGGACCCTTCCAAATTAGATCATCTTTGAATCAAGAACTACTTTCTACGAAAGGACACTCAAGACTCTTCTCAAGATTTCTCCCTTGTGACTAAGGAGTAGTCACCCTGCATCAGCGGGCACCATCTAAGAACTCTGCGGTTTGCTGCAAGTCCTTCCTCAAGGATCCGACGGCCCAGCTCGACGAGAACCGGCTTCCCTGGCACCTCTGACCTCTACCCACGTCATCAGCTCAGCTGTGATCTGTGGGTGCGACGAGACCTCGAGGGACCGGCCATCATCAGAACCTGCACGCTCTTAACCAGCACGACCATCGAAGCAATTCTCTGGTGAGTGCTCTGGGGTCCGAGAAGCCCCGACCCTGAGCCGCTCCAGCACCGAAGTGCAGTCTCCCAGCATCTCCACGATCTGCGTGGGGCCCTTCTGCTCGCTGCTCAGCACGTTGTCTGGTCACTAGCCGCTGGCTTGTGCCCTTCTGTGACGACATCCGACAATCAACACTGCTGGTCTGGTTGCTCCAGACTGGCCCTTGCTTCCATCTTTGCGAGAAGCACCCCGGACCCTCCTGGTCCACTCAAGACGCCATCTTAGGCCCACCACTTGGCCCTGAGATCTGCCAAGGCTTGTTGTCCCATCTTGTGCCCAGCGACGCCGACAGCATCATCCTTCGTGGGACAGCTCGCACCTCCACCGTGGTCGCCGGCAACGCCTCCTGATCCGTGAGACTGCAGAGCCTAGCGTCGCCCACTCGCCTGGTCGAGGTGACGGCCAACCGGTGCCCTCCTGGTACCCTCTGACTACTGGCTAGTAGTACGAACTTGGTCCCCTCTGCTTTCAGGTATCAACGATCTCTGATCCAGGCTTGGATCTCTACGAACTATTCATCACTGGTCGCCGGCCAGCAACTCTTTTTCTTCCGGCTCCTGGCTCGTCAGCGAAGACCCCGACGCCTGTAAGACTTGTGCAGCCGCAGCCCTCGTGGCTAGGTAACTCGGCATTTCGGTGCCTGCATAGCCTCTTTACTCTAGGGTCCTGAGTCCCTCGCTTCCGACTTGCCTTATCGGGTCCGCCCGAGACCTTAAACTTTCCGTGTCCCCGGACACTTGTTTTAATTGTGCACTTGAAGTATTTTCCTAAGAGATTTGGTTTGTGCTTAGTACCCTGTCCTCATAAAGAGTACAGGGCTGTTGTGATTCTTAATAAATATCCTGTTTATTTTCATAACACTTGTGTGGTGTCCTTTCACTTGGTGTTCAAGGGGTACATGTGTGGTAAACAGCTGGCTTAACACGCCCTCTCGAGTCTTTAGCCTTAGACTGCTCGTATCCACGCTACTAGGATAGCTGGTCTTTAGGTTGACTTACAACCAATCATCATAAGGGTCGTTTGGAACGATACATAGCGGTCGCTAGAATAGCGAACGCTGCATATCGGGCCAACTTCTCACACTCGTGTGCCCGACCCGCCTCCCAGCTGAGACGCCCTCCCACTAACTTGTAAAAGCGTTCCTCGCCCTGCAGACCCTGTGACTCGCTCCTCCTCACGGTCGGAGTGGTCGCTCCCTGGCAGACACCTGGTGTGAGAAGGTGGCCTGATATGCAGTGCTCACTATTCTAGTGAACACTATGTATCAGTCCAGCAACCCTTATTGATGATTGGTTGTAAGTCAACCTTATAGACCAGCTATCCTAGTAGCGTGGATACGAGCAGTCTAAGGCTAAAGACTCGAGAGGGCGTGTTAAGCCAGCTGTTTACCACACATATACCCCTTGAATACCAAGTGAAAGGACACCACACAAGTGTTATGAAAATAAACAGTTATTTATTTAAAGATCACAACAGCCCTGTACTCTTTATGAGGACAGGGTACTAAGCACAAACCAAAACTCTTACAAAAATACTTAAGTTAGCACAGTATATACAAATGCCCGAGGGGCACGGAAAACCATATACTCTGAAAGTGGAATGCGAAATTACTAGCAGGTAAGTACAGTACTAATAGCTTTTGGAATCGCTAGGACTTGACTAGGGAATCGTTAGATTACGTCTAGGAGGCCTAGGGGACTCGGGTGCAGTGTGTGCACTCTCACGCGAGATGCGGGACAAAAGTCTATGGTAGCTAGGAATTAGAAAGTTAGTGTTCTCGGGCGAACCCGACCTGGTAGGGAGAAAACGAAAGTAGATTCTGACCCTTGGATAGTGAGGCTATGCTGGGGCACCGAAATGCCGAAGTTACCTAGCCCAGGGGCTGCAGCTGCATAGGTCTGAAAAGACGTCGGGAATCCTCGTAGACGGACCAGGAGCCGGAAGAAAAGATGCTGGCCGGTGACCAGTGAAGAAAGTTCAGTTGGATCCAAGCCTGGATCTCGAAGATAGATGACACCTGAAAGCAGAGGGGACCAAGTTCGAGACTACTAGCCAGTAGTCAGTGGGCACCAGGAGGGCACCGGATGGTAGCCACCTCGACAAGGTGAGTGGGTGACGCTTGACTCGAAGATCTCACGGACCAGGAGGCGTTGTCGGCGACCAGGATGGAGGATCGAGCTGTCCCACGAAGATGGAAGCTGTCGGCGTCGCTGGACCCAGGATTGGGCAACAAAGCCTTGGCAAATTCAAGCCCACGCGGTGGACCTAAAATGGCGTCTGGAGTGGACCAGGAGGGTCCGGGGTGCCTCTCTTGAAAAAGGAAGCAAGGGCCAGCCTGGAGCAACCAGACCAGCAGTCGTGAAGTCGTTGGGCGTCGTTCAGAAGGCCACAAGCCAGCCGGCTAGTAGCCAAACAACGCGGTGCACAGCAAACAGCAGAAGGGCCCCACGCCGATCGTGGAGATGCAGGGGGGCTGATCTTGGGTGCTGGAGCTGCGCAGGGTCGGGGCTTCTCGGACCCCAAAGCACTCACCAGTGGAGGACACGGTGGGCTTGCAGTAAAGATGTCGTGCAGTCCTGGCGATCGTCGGTCCCTTGAGGTCTCGTCGCACTCACGGTTCTCAGCTTGGCTGTAGAGGTGAGTAGAGGTCAGAGGTGCCAGGGAAGCCGGGTCTCGTCGAGCTGGGTCGTCGGATTCGTGATGAAGGACTTGCAGCAGACCGCAGTGTTCTTTAGGATGGTGCCCGCTTGATGCAGGGTGACTACTCCTTAGCCACAAGGGAGAATCTTGAAGAAGAAATCGTGAAGTCCTTTCGAAGAAAGTGGTATCTTGATTCCAAAGATGATCTAATTTTAACAGGGGGCCCGCTCCCATCTTTATACTAAAAAAGGGGGCTGACCCGGTGACTAGGTCCTGCCTATGGGTGGGACTAGGTGGGGGGTGGTTACACCCCTCAGCCATGCTGGACTTCCCCAGGCCAGGGGCTGGTGTGCCCCTGGAACTGGTTCAGACCGGCCTATGCGTAGTGAGCACCGGGGTGCCACTCAGCAGTCACCTTCCTGTAAAGCCCTGCCTACCCAGGATACACAAAACCATGTCTGGGACGGTGCTAGCACCGCCCCTGACAGGAAACCCTTTGTCCAGGCTCCCCTCGCTGGAAGGACTCCCAGCTGCAGGGGGTCAGACTCGTGTCTGTGGTGGCAGCATCCATTTTGTGGAGCTGAGGCTTCAGTTAACTTTAACCGGGGTTCACAGTTACATACATGTCGTGTCCCTCTAGAAGGGTGGAATGCTAACCCCGTCGCCAGAATTGGCGAGGGGTTAGTATTCCAATTCGTATGACACCTTACTCGACATGTTTTGATAAAGCAATACCAAAGATAGCATTTAACCGCGAGGATTATAATGCACTTAATAGTATATGGTATGCGATATCATGGAACAGCTATTAGGACTTGATTCCGCAAGCTGCAGACAGGCTCAGCTCATGCCAGAGCACCATCTCACACGATTCCAAGCACTCTGCCTTCAGGATTGTCAAGGCCTGCCATAGGAGTGACTGATAGGAATCTGTGTGTCCATTTTAGGGTTAGGTATAGGTATACTACACCTACAGCAAAGGGTGATTACACGACTTTGCCCCAGCTGTCATGCAGCCAGTTGTGTCAAATTTAGGAGGCCAGCCAGGGGTGGCATAATACATGCTGCAGCCCCTGGCAGCCCTGGGTACACCTATGCCCTGAGTTACAGGGTCTGATAAGGTGGCCCAGTACCAATTGGTAGATGCACCTAGGGTACATGAGGTAATTTAGAAAGAGAACAGCCAGGCTGTGGGTCTAATTGGCAGGCCCACAGCCAGAGAAAGTCGTAAACCAGTGAAACAAAAGCAAAAAATCTGGGTGATCATAGGATTGCAGACCCTACTCTCCTACATGACCCCCCCCCAAACTTTGGGACAATAAGCTAACCTTGACCAGGTGAGTCTTCTTGTTCTAAGTGGAAATATCTGGAGAGCCCATCGGCATTGCCATGATCAGTACCAGGTCTATGTTCCACTGTAAAGTCCATCCCCTGTAGGGAAATGGACCACCTAAGCAGTTTGGGGTTTTCACCCTTCATCTGATTTAGCCACAAGAGGGGCTTATGGTCGGTCTGAATCTTGAAGTGAGTGCCAAACAAGTATGGCCTCAGCTTCTTCAGGGCCCAAACCACAGCAAAGGCCTCCCTCTCAATAGCTGACCAATTCTTCTCTCTGGGGGTCAGCCTTCTGCTTATAAAAGCAATGGGCTGATCCTGACCATCAAAATTCAGTTGAGAAAGAACAGCTCCCACACCCAACTCAGAAGCATCTGTTTGGACAATGAATGGTTTGGAGTAGTCTGGACTCTTAAGGATAGGTGCTGTGCACATGGCCTGCTTTAGGTCATCGAATGCTTTTTGACAGCCTGCTGTCCACTGAACCTTTTTTGGCATTTTCTTACTTGTCAGTTCATTTAATGGTGTCACAATGGAACCATAGTTCCTGACAAACTTTCTGTAGTATCCAGTCAGGCCCAAGAAAGCTCGAACCTGAGTCTGGGTGGTTGGAGGAGCCCAGTCCCTGATTGACTGTATTTTGCTCTCCAGTGGCTGAACCTGGCCTCCACCTACAAGGTGGCCCAGGTATACAACCTGTGTCTGCCCTATCTGGCACTTGGTGGCCTTGATAGTGAGGCCTGCTGCTTGCAGAGCCTCTAACACTTTCCTCAGGTGGACCAGGTGATCCTCCCAGGTGGAGCTAAAGACAGCAATATCATCTAGATATGCTGCACAGAAGTCATCCAGCCCAGTAAGGACTTGATTCACCAACCTTTGGAAGGTGGCAGGTGCATTTTTCAGACCAAAGGGCATTACCACAAATTGATAATGCCCACCAGGGGTTGAAAATGCTGTTTTGGGCTTGGCATCCTCAGCTAACCTGATTTGCCAATACCCAGCTGTTAAGTCAAATGTACTTAAGTAGTTGGCAGAAGCCAATCTATCTATAAGTTCATCTGCCCTTGGTATTGGATGGGCATCAGTCTTAGTGACTGCATTGAGACCCCTGTAGTCTACGCAAAACCTCATCTCTCTCTTACCATCTTGGGTGTGAGGCTTTGGCACTAGAACTACTGGACTAGCCCAAGGGCTATCTGAGGGTTCAATGACTCCCAATTCCAACATTTTCTGCACTTCAGTTTTTATGCAGTCTCTAACATGATCAGGCTGCCTGTAGATTTTACTCTTGACTGGCAGGCTGTCACCAGTGTCAACCTCATGGGTGCACCAATTGGTCTGACTGGGTGTCAGAGAGAACATATGTCTGAAAGACTGAAGAACCTGTTTACAGTCTTTCTGCTGATGTTCAGAGAGGCTGCCACAAAAGACAACACCATCTACTGACCCATCATCAGGATTCTGAGTGAGCAGGTCTGGGAGAGGGTCACTCTCTTCCTCCTGTCCCTCATCTATGGCCATGAGCAAGCTCATGTCCTTCCTGTCGACATATGCTTTGAGCCTGTTGACATGGAGTACCCTGTGGGGACTCCTGGGAGTTCCAAGGTCTACCAGGTAGGTGACCTCTCCCTTTTGCTCAAGAATTGTGTGGGGCCCAGACCATTTGTCTTTGAGTGCTGCTGGGGCCACTGGCTCCAACACCCACACCTTCTGTCCAGGCTGATAAACAGTCAGGACAGCCTTTTGGTCATGCCAAGCTTTTTGAAGTTCTTGACTGGCCTTAAGGTTTTCTGATGCCTTCTCCATATACTCAGCCATCCTGGAGCGGAGACCAAGTACATAGTCCATTATGTTGGTTGCAGGCTTTTTGAGAGGTCTCTCCCATCCTTCCTTCACCAAACACAAGGGGCCTCTCACAGGGTGCCCATACAAAAGTTCAAAAGGGCTGTAGCCAACCCCCTTTTGTGGGACCTCTCTGTAAGCAAACAGAAGGCAGGGCATCAGGACATCCCATCTACGCCTGAGTGTTTCAGGTAGTCCATGAATCATCCCTTTTAGGGTCCTGTTGAACCTTTCAACAAGCCCATTGCATTGTGGGTGATAGGGTGTAGTGAATTTGTAATTGACACCACACTCCTTCCACATAGCAGTTAAGTAGCTTGACATGAAGTTTGCACCTCTGTCAGAGACAACCTCCTTAGGGAAGCCCACTCTGGAGAACACTCCAACTAGGGCCCTTGCCACCACAGGTGCTGTGGTGGTCCTAAGTGGAATAGCTTCAGGATACCTGGTGGCATGATCCACTACCACCAGTATAAACTTGTGCCCTGATGCTGTCTGGGGTTCCATTGGACCAACAATGTCAATCCCCACTCTTTCAAAGGGCACCCCCACCACAGGCATTGGTATAAGGGGGGCCTTTGTTGTGCCACCTGACTTACCACTGGCTTGGCAAGTGACACAGGAGCGACAAAACTCCTTGGTATCCTCATTCATGTGAGGCCAGTGAAAGTGTGAGACAAGTCTGTCCCAAGTCTTTGTCTGGCCTAAGTGACCTGCTAAGGGAATCTCATGGGCCAAGGTAAGTAGGAAACCTCTCTGAGACAAGGGTACAACCAGCCTCCTGGTCATGCCAGGTTTGGGGTCTCTTGACTCAGTGTACAGGAGTCCATCTTCCCAGTATACCTTGTGGGTACCTGTGGCGTTCCCAGCAGCCTCAGCAGCAGCCTGCTGTCTGAGGGGTTCAAGAGAAGGGCAGCTTAACTGGCCCTTCCCCAGGTCTTCCCTTGAGGGTCCCCCTGAACCCAAGAATTCAACTTGATCAAGTTCAAACTCTCTGGGCTCAGTTTCCCTCAATTCCTGCAGGTCAGCCTCCTCTGAGACTTGATCCTCAACCTGGGGCAAGGGGGAAGGCATAGCCTTAACCCTGCTGCTCCTTTTCTTGGAAGGGGTCTGGTCCATTGTTCCAGGATCCAGCACCTGTTCAGTGGGGCATTTTCTGGCCTGTGACCTGGTCACAGCAAACACATGTGCTGGCAAGCCTAACATTTCCAGATGAGTCCTCTGCTCCACTTCTGACCATTGTGATGACTCCAAATCATTGCCCAACAAACAATCCACTGGGAGGTCTGAACTAACTACAACCTTCTTTTGGCCAGTTACCCCTCCCCAGGAGAAAGCTACAATTGCCATACTATGATTGGTAGTGACATTGCTTGCATTGGTCACCAGGAATTCTGTACCTGGCATGATCTGTCCAGGGTCCACAAAGCCAGGTGTCACCATGGTGACACTGGCACAAGTGTCCCTATAGGCCTGAGCCATTTTTCCATTAATGAAAGGTGTCTGTCTGTATTTGCCCAAAGTATTGGGACTTATGTCAGGGGACATATCCATACCCCCTGTACTGACAAGGACAGCCTGAGTGAGGGTGCCAACTAAGTTGTCACTCCCCTCAGAACCCAGGGTTAACCCTACTAAACCCTTGGGAGGTGCACTACCACTGCTGGCTGTACTAGGGGGCACAGGTGCCTTAGGGGCTGCAGTGGCAGGAGTCTGCCCTCCTCCTTTCTTGGTGCACTCACTAAACCAGTGAGTTTTACTTTTACAGTATTGGCACCACCTTTTAGATTGGCCTTCTTTCTTCTTCTGGGGAGCCTGACCCCCACCCTCTTTGGGTTGTTGGGGACCTGTCGAAGACTTCTGGTCATTTTGTTCCCCTTTTGAATCTTTACCCTTCTGGTCTGCTTTCTTCTGACCACCTTGATTCTGGCCCTGGTTCTGTTTAACTCTTGTTCTAACCCATCTGTCTGCCTTCTTTCCCAATTCTTGGGGAGAGGTCAGATCTGAGTCAACAAGATGCTGATGCAACAACTGGTTCTGACAATTGTTTAAAATTTGTTCTCTCATCATCAAATTGTACAATCCTTTATAATCAGTAACCTTACTGCCCAGCAACCAGCCCTCAAAAGCCTTAGTGGCACAATCTACAAAGTCAGCCCAATCTTGAGACTGAGTTTTCTGGGTATCCCTGAACAGCACCCTGTACTGCTCAGTGGTTAGGCCAAACCCATCAACCAGTGCACTTTTCAAGACTTGGTAATCATTAGCATCCTCTACCCTTGTGGTGAGGAGCTTGTCTCTTCCTTTACCTTCAAAGGAGAGCCACAAGATAGCTGCCCACTGACTTGGGGGAACACCTTGCACAGTGCAGGCCCTCTCCAAAGCAGTAATCCATTTGTGGATGTCATCCCCTTGTTTAAAGGGGGGCACTATCTTACCAAGGTGTTTTGTATCAAAACTCCTTTCCCTATTGCTAGGTACAATGCTGCCACCAGTGGGGACTGTCCCACTCAATTGTTGCTCTCTAGCAAAGGCAAGCCTCTCTTTGGCCAGGGCAAGTTCTTCCCTTTCAATCCTCAGATTGGCTGCCTTTTCCTTAGCTACATACATTCTCCTCTGGGGAGATGTCATTCCCCTCTGAGAGGAATGTTGAGAGCCATTGGTATGAATGGATCTGCTAGAGCCTCTTGATAGAGATCTAACTCGTCCATTCCCAATGTTAAGCTGACCTGAGAGTGGTCCCAGGGCTCCCCTAGAATCCCTCTCATGTCTGCTTAAGTTGGTCCTGGTTAGTCTACTGACTTCTACCTGTCCCTGATCTGCCTCACCCCTAGACTCCAAGTCATCATCCTCATCATCAGCATCATCTGCTTCCTGAAGGGGATGGGCCTGGTTATCAAAGGGTCCCTGTAGGGAGGGCATATTGCCTTCTGAAGTAGAAGGGTCTGGGTTACCAGCCCTCCTTGCATCATGAGTCTCTAAGAGACCAATCAGAAAAGCAGTTGTGGGGTTAGACCCCTGCTTAATCTTCCTAGAGGTACATACTTGTCGTAACTCATGGAAGCTAAGCACAGTATATCTTGAAGGGATGACCTGTGGAGGGTCAACTGACACAAGGGGAGACTCAGTGTTTCCTCCTGTGACCGACATACTGCTTCTAGTGTGGTGTAAGTGATGCACCTACCTACACTATGTGTTACCTACTGGTCCCTTGCTAGAGTTGTAGCCAAGGTGTGCTAAGCCTTGAGGAGCTACAACAGCTGGTTCAGTAGAACTCAGAGTATTCTAAGCTTTAGTTATATGTACCTAACAGTACTTATGTGATCTTTCAACAAGATATTCTTAGGATATGCGTGGTAAAACAACAGCAAGCTCAAATCCCAACCGCTGCTCACCAATGTGAGAAGGTGGCCTGATATGCAGTGCTCACTATTCTAGTGAACACTATGTATCAGTCCAGCAACCCTTATTGATGATTGGTTGTAAGTCAACCTTATAGACCAGCTATCCTAGTAGCGTGGATACGAGCAGTCTAAGGCTAAAGACTCGAGAGGGCGTGTTAAGCCAGCTGTTTACCACACATATACCCCTTGAATACCAAGTGAAAGGACACCACACAAGTGTTATGAAAATAAACAGTTATTTATTTAAAGATCACAACAGCCCTGTACTCTTTATGAGGACAGGGTACTAAGCACAAACCAAAACTCTTACAAAAATACTTAAGTTAGCACAGTATATACAAATGCCCGAGGGGCACGGAAAACCATATACTCTGAAAGTGGAATGCGAAATTACTAGCAGGTAAGTACAGTACTAATAGCTTTTGGAATCGCTAGGACTTGACTAGGGAATCGTTAGATTACGTCTAGGAGGCCTAGGGGACTCGGGTGCAGTGTGTGCACTCTCACGCGAGATGCGGGACAAAAGTCTATGGTAGCTAGGAATTAGAAAGTTAGTGTTCTCGGGCGAACCCGACCTGGTAGGGAGAAAACGAAAGTAGATTCTGACCCTTGGATAGTGAGGCTATGCTGGGGCACCGAAATGCCGAAGTTACCTAGCCCAGGGGCTGCAGCTGCATAGGTCTGAAAAGACGTCGGGAATCCTCGTAGACGGACCAGGAGCCGGAAGAAAAGATGCTGGCCGGTGACCAGTGAAGAAAGTTCAGTTGGATCCAAGCCTGGATCTCGAAGATAGATGACACCTGAAAGCAGAGGGGACCAAGTTCGAGACTACTAGCCAGTAGTCAGTGGGCACCAGGAGGGCACCGGATGGTAGCCACCTCGACAAGGTGAGTGGGTGACGCTTGACTCGAAGATCTCACGGACCAGGAGGCGTTGTCGGCGACCAGGATGGAGGATCGAGCTGTCCCACGAAGATGGAAGCTGTCGGCGTCGCTGGACCCAGGATTGGGCAACAAAGCCTTGGCAAATTCAAGCCCACGCGGTGGACCTAAAATGGCGTCTGGAGTGGACCAGGAGGGTCCGGGGTGCCTCTCTTGAAAAAGGAAGCAAGGGCCAGCCTGGAGCTACCAGACCAGCAGTCGTGAAGTCGTTGGGCGTCGTTCAGAAGGCCACAAGCCAGCCGGCTAGTAGCCAAACAACGCGGTGCACAGCAAACAGCAGAAGGGCCCCACGCCGATCGTGGAGATGCAGGGGGGCTGATCTTGGGTGCTGGAGCTGCGCAGGGTCGGGGCTTCTCGGACCCCAAAGCACTCACCAGTGGAGGACACGGTGGGCTTGCAGTAAAGATGTCGTGCAGTCCTGGCGATCGTCGGTCCCTTGAGGTCTCGTCGCACTCACGGTTCTCAGCTTGGCTGTAGAGGTGAGTAGAGGTCAGAGGTGCCAGGGAAGCCGGGTCTCGTCGAGCTGGGTCGTCGGATTCGTGATGAAGGACTTGCAGCAGACCGCAGTGTTCTTTAGGATGGTGCCCGCTTGATGCAGGGTGACTACTCCTTAGCCACAAGGGAGAATCTTGAAGAAGAAATCGTGAAGTCCTTTCGAAGAAAGTGGTATCTTGATTCCAAAGATGATCTAATTTTAACAGGGGGCCCGCTCCCATCTTTATACTAAAAAAGGGGGCTGACCCGGTGACTAGGTCCTGCCTATGGGTGGGACTAGGTGGGGGGTGGTTACACCCCTCAGCCATGCTGGACTTCCCCAGGCCAGGGGCTGGTGTGCCCCTGGAACTGGTTCAGACCGGCCTATGCGTAGTGAGCACCGGGGTGCCACTCAGCAGTCACCTTCCTGTAAAGCCCTGCCTACCCAGGATACACAAAACCATGTCTGGGACGGTGCTAGCACCGCCCCTGACAGGAAACCCTTTGTCCAGGCTCCCCTCGCTGGAAGGACTCCCAGCTGCAGGGGGTCAGACTCGTGTCTGTGGTGGCAGCATCCATTTTGTGGAGCTGAGGCTTCAGTTAACTTTAACCGGGGTTCACAGTTACATACATGTCGTGTCCCTCTAGAAGGGTGGAATGCTAACCCCGTCGCCAGAATTGGCGAGGGGTTAGTATTCCAATTCGTATGACACCTTACTCGACATGTTTTGATAAAGCAATACCAAAGATAGCATTTAACCGCGAGGATTATAATGCACTTAATAGTATATGGTATGCGATATCATGGAACAGCTATTAGGACTTGATTCCGCAAGCTGCAGACAGGCTCAGCTCATGCCAGAGCACCATCTCACACGATTCCAAGCACTCTGCCTTCAGGATTGTCAAGGCCTGCCATAGGAGTGACTGATAGGAATCTGTGTGTCCATTTTAGGGTTAGGTATAGGTATACTACACCTACAGCAAAGGGTGATTACACGACTTTGCCCCAGCTGTCATGCAGCCAGTTGTGTCAAATTTAGGAGGCCAGCCAGGGGTGGCATAATACATGCTGCAGCCCCTGGCAGCCCTGGGTACACCTATGCCCTGAGTTACAGGGTCTGATAAGGTGGCCCAGTACCAATTGGTAGATGCACCTAGGGTACATGAGGTAATTTAGAAAGAGAACAGCCAGGCTGTGGGTCTGATTGGCAGGCCCACAGCCAGAGAAAGTCGTAAACCAGTGAAACAAAAGCAAAAAATCTGGGTGATCATAGGATTGCAGACCCTACTCTCCTACACCTGGTATCGTAGCGCTGCTCCGTGTCAGAAGCTCTCTCAAATTTGCATTGATTTTCGCCTGCTGTGTGCCTGTATAGCGCTTTGCCTAAATAGCGCTGTAACTTTTCAGTTCTGCTTGTTTACTGATAGCTTGTATAGCGCTTTGCCTAAATAGCGCTGTAAGTTTTCATTTCTGCTTGTTTACTGATTTCATTTCTGCTTGTGTACATTGACTGCGCATTTGTCAATAGCGCTCCGCTCTGCTCCTCCCCCCGCCTCCATTTTGCGTGTTTGTTGTCGTCCTCGTGTGCCCGACCCGCCTCCCAGCTGAGCCGCCCTCGCCCCTCCCCCTCCACTATCCATATATGACAGCAATTCCCGCGCGCAGCGTTTACGCGCAGCGACCGCGCCCAACCCGCGCCGAAGGTGCGCCAAAGGTAAGCCCGTCTACGCCCGTCCGCGCCTGGACCGCGCCCAGCGCCAGACCCCCTGGCCCCCATCCCTCCCAGCCCCCCCGCACTACCTACGATGCCGCAACCCTCCTAGCCCTTAACCCCGGTCGCGCTCCCAACTGCGTCCAAGCCGCTCCTGGACACACCCATGGACCTTTCTCCTGCTACTCCTGCAAATTCATCGGCACCGACAACATCTCCGCTACAACCTCACCACAGATTCCCGACCCCAACCACCTACACTGCATCCTCCTCAACACCCGATCAGTCCACAGGCACGCCATTGACCTATGGAACCTACTAGACACCATTTCTCCGGACATCGCCTTCCTTACGGAAACATGGATGAATGCTTCCTCAGCACCAGACATCACCATTGCCATCCCTGAAGAATATAAGATCACACGCAAGGACCGCACCAGCCACACAGGAGGAGGAATCGCTATCGTCCATAAGAAATCAATCCGCATCTCAACCAGCTCTGACGCCAACCTTGCCAACTCCGAACACCTTCACTTCCAGATCCACATCGACCCCAAGACCACACTCAGAGGCACCCTCCTCTACAGACCACCAGGACCCCGCGCAAAATTCAGTGAAGACATCACAGATTTCATCACTCCACACGCGCTCCCCTCCAAAGAATACATCCTTCTGGGAGACCTCAACTTTCACCTCGATAAGATCAACGACCGCAACACCGCCACCCTTGTGGACAACCTCACCAACCTCGGACTTAAACAACTAGTCACTTCCCCAACCCACATCGCAGGCCACACACTCGACCCCATCTTCACCTCCAGCAACCATGTCTCCTTCAGCCACACTACGGACCTCATCTGGACTGACCACAGCTGCGTTCACTTCACCTACAACAAACCAAAACCCAGCATCCACCTCCAACCTACCTTGAAAAGGAACTGGAACAAAATCACCACGGACCAAATCTCCGCATCGCTCCTTCAACACACCCCAGCCCCCTCTTCCAACGCTAACGAAGCCGCCGCTAACCTCACCCTATGGTTATCCAACACCGCTGACACCTTAGCACCACTGAAAAAACGTCAAAACAAACCTGGCAGCAAGAAGGCGTCATGGTTCAACGATGATCTCAAGAAGTCCAAGAAACTCTGCCGCTCCCTTGAAAAGGCCTGGAAAAAAGACCCAACCACCAGCACCAAGGACGCCTTCAAAAACGCCACCCGCATACACCACCAACTAATCCGAAAAGCCAAGAAAGCAGCATTCAAGGATCGACTCGACAACAACGCTCACAACAGCAAGGAACTTTTCAACATCGTCAAGGAATTTTCCAATCCCTCGGCCAACTCCAACGACATCACCCCCTCTCAAACCCTATGCGACTCCCTAGCCTCTTTTTTCCACAACAAGATTGCAGACATCCACAACAGCTTTGACAACCAACCCGGAAACCAACCCACCCTGCCGTCTGCTGTCCATCCTCCCCCCGTGAACACCCTTAACGACTGGAAGCCAATCTCCACTGAGGACACCATCCGCCTGATGAACTCCATCCACTCAGGATCCCCCACAGACCCATGTCCTCACCACATCTTCAACAAAGCAGGCTCCGTCATAGCACCGCACCTCCGAGACGTCATCAACTGCTCCTTCAACTCCGCTACCTTCCCAGAAGACTGGAAACACGCTGAACTCACCGCCCTTCTGAAAAAACCAACAGCGGACCCCACCGAACTCAAAAATTACCGCCCCATCTCGCTTCTTCCATTCCCGGCCAAAGTCATCGAGAAAGCCGTCAACTACCAGCTCGCCGCCTTCCTCGAAGCCAACAAATCCCTCGACCCCTCACAATCTGGCTTCCGAGCAAAACACAGTACTGAGACCGCCCTCATCGCAGCAACAGATGACATTCGAACTCTACTGGACAATGGAGACACAGTCGCCCTCATCCTCCTCGACCTCTCTGCAGCATTCGATACAGTCTGCCACAGCACCCTTCTACAACGCCTCAATAACATCGGAATCCAAGGAAAAGCACTGGAATGGATCACCTCGTTCCTCACCGGAAGAACCCAGAGAGTCCGCCTTCCTCCATTCAAGTCCGAGGCCTCTGAAGTCATCTGCGGCGTACCTCAAGGATCCTCACTCAGTCCCACCCTCTTCAACGTATACATGAGCCCCCTCGCGGCCATCGCACGCCAACACAACCTCAACATCATCTCTTACGCGGACGACACTCAACTGATCCTTTCTCTCACCAATGACCCCAGCACCGCCAAAACCAACCTGCACGAAGGAATGAAAGAAGTCGCCGAATGGATGAAACAAAGCCGTCTGAAACTGAACTCAGACAAAACAGAAGTCCTCATCCTAGGCACATCCCCCTCTGCGTGGGACGACTCCTGGTGGCCGGAAGCCCTCGGAAAAGCACCCATCCCGACAGACCACGCACGGAACCTTGGCGTCATCCTGGATTCTTCACTCTCAATGAACAAACAAGTCAGCGCCGTATCCTCTTCCTGCTTCAACATTCTTCGCATGCTCAGAAAAACATTTCGCTGGATCCCCTCCGAAACAAGGAAAACAGTCACCCACGCTCTGGTCACGAGCCGACTGGACTACGGAAACACCCTCTACGCAGGTACCACCGCTAAACTCCAGAAGAAACTCCAACGAATCCAAAACGCCTCAGCCAGGCTCATATTAGACATCCCACGCAACAAACACATCTCTGGTCACCTTAAAGACCTCCACTGGCTACCTGTCAATAAGAGGATCACTTTCCGACTGCTCACCCACGCACACAAATCACTTTACGACATCGGACCAGATTGCCTCAACTCTCGACTGTCCTTCTACACCCCCCCCCGCCAACTACGTTCTTCCGACCAAGCCCTCGCCACTGTACCTCGCATCAACAAGACCACCATGGGAGGCAGATCCTTTTCATACCTGGCTGCTAAAACATGGAACTCACTCCCCGCATACCTTCGCCTCACCCAGAACCACCTAGCGTTCAGAAAGCAGCTTAAAACGTGGATATTTGACAAATAATCCCCCTCCTCTTCCTAAGCGCCTTGAAACCCTCTGGGTATGTAGTGCGCTATACAAATTTTATGACTTGACTTGACTTGACTGCACGCCTCATCATCGACATCCTCCACCACAGCCATATCACCGCCCACCTAAGGCACCTGCACTGGCTCCCCATCAACAAGAGGATCACCTTCAAGCTCCTCACCCACACACACAAGGCACTCCACAACACCGGACTCTCATACCTCAACTAACGACTCACCTTCTACACCCACAACCACCAGCTTCGCTCTGCTGATCTTGCCCTCGCCACCATTCCACGCATCCACCGAACGACCACCGGTGGCAGATCCTTCTCCCCCTTTGCCGCCAAGACCTGGACCACCCTCCCGATCCACCTGCGCCAGACCCAGGACCTGCTGACCTTCAGGAGACTTCTCAAGACCTGGCTGTTCGAGCAGTAGCATCTCCCCCCTTAGCGCCTTGAGACCCTTGCGGGTGAGTAGTTTGCTCTTCAAATGATTGATTGATTGATTAATTGACATAAGAAGGTGCGCTGCACGTTTCCGCGCTCGCACACACGCACTCACTCACACAGTAACAAACATGTTCTAATTTCCCTTACCAGCTGCTTCTTCGAGCTCGCTCCACGGCTGCTGCTTGCTGGCAGGATTTGTGAAATTAAAAGCAGCTCTGGGAAGTTCTCCGTTAACACCTGAGGCGCAGGGTCTAGCGCCTAGGTGCCTGACTCCTCGGCACTCCTGCTCACTAAGCACTCCCTGGGATACTGCGCTCTCTTTCCTGGCAGCGACGTGCTCGTACAGAACCGGCAGGCAGTAGTAAAGTCCAGTTGTACCATCTTCTTGCCTCCAGCATGCGAAGAGCCCACCAGTGATACCTGGCGAGGTGCAGAGGGTCACACCTGGCAACACGTTCATCGCCAGAGACCGCTGAGCCGGTTGTACTAAAAAGATCCTTATTGTGTTTCGGTTACATGTCCACACAACATGCCCGGCTTGAAGCTGGCATCCTCTCTCGGCAGCTTCCACATCTGACCAGCTCCTGGCAGCCACATAGAACATGCACCCACTCTGCATTCTATTCCATGACATCACAGTCAGATGACGCAGCAGCCATTCATGACATCAGATGGCTCAGTGAGCTGCACAAGCCATGCTGATGGTTACTGTGATACGCAATTCATGCGTCTGAATTCCAGATGTATGAGCTGAGGTCATGGGTTCGAATCCCAGCAAGGTCACGTCAGCGGTCAGTAACAGAGAACAGCTTGACTGGATAATACTGACATCAGTTATTTACCGCGCTCAGAAACGTCTGAGCAGCCCATGAAGCACTAGCTTAGATAAGCAATTTTTTAGGTCTCCACCGTGTAGGGCTTCGACAAGCCCCACGTTCCCTGCTTTAGTCTGCCTCCAGTCCAGGGTCGTACCCACCTGAGTACAATATATCATTATAATGCAATGTCTGCTCCCTGGTACTGATTGCATTGCATTTATGAGTATTGTTTTTTCATTCGAATGTTCCCTGCCAGTTTCACCTCGTGCTTTCTTGTTTCCGGGCGTCTGCCTGTGTTCAAGCTCTGACTACCAATCAATTACAGATCTAGACCGAGGCGCTGTTTTCAATAAATGTACCTGCTCCATCGATAAGAATTATCCGGGTCATCTATTTTATCACGCGGAGCAGCACACAACATACAACCGATGAAATGCAAACCTTACCCCAAAGTATTCTCCTTTTGATTGTGCATTTGTTAGTCCTCGTTGGCCGATCTGTCTGGTTTTCTTATATTTATTTATTTGCTGGTTAAGCGTATGGTTCACCAACTGAATGGCTTCTTGGCGCTAGGACTAGAGCGCCGAGTGACTGATTATCAGGAAGGTGTTGAGAGGGAGACCCCTCCACACCTGGGGCCAAGGTGACTAAAAGTCCAGCCACCATACAGCTCTTTCATAAATCATATCATTTAAAGGACTAGATTCTCTTACCAAAAGCTGATTTCCTTTTATGTGTCACTGGAGCAAGTGAAAGACAATGCAACAATTGTGGCACCGTTATACCACATACATGATCTAGTATCCACATAACCCAGAAAACACTGAAGCTCATGCGTAAAATAACCATACCTACTGTTGTAATGTATGTAATGTAAATGAGCACTTATATCGCGCGACTATCACTCCAAGGAGCATCTTGGCGCTGTGGACCAGAGATAGAGGACAAACTGGTCAAACTGCTCTTATTAGAGGGGCCGACAATCACCCTAAGGCTTTGCACGCTTTATCAGAGAGACTGTAAATCCAGGACTTAAGTGATTTTCTGAACAGTATTTCAGTGGGGATTTGACGTAATTGGCAAGGGAGTTTATTCCAGGCCTTAGATCCTATAACTGCCAGGCATTTCCCTCCCTTTGAGATAAGCCTAAAGGGAAGGGATAGTTAGCAGATTCGCGTTTGAGGATCTTAGGTTACGCGATGGACAGTAGCGCCTAAAACTTTTCTGAAGGTACTTGGGGCCTTGTGAGTGAAAGGCCCTAAAAGTGATGACCAGTACTTTAACCCCTTAGCTGCAGCAGCTATTCTCCCGCAGTGCTAAGGGGGAGGGTGGGCCGCGCAGCGCTCCCATACTCATGACAGACCTGCTCCGTCATGAGCCTCGGGTGGGCTGTGCTTGTGACGGAACGGTTCCGTCACAGCCCCGCCTGCTCAATACAACTCTCAGCGGAGGCGCGGAATTCGTGCCGCGCAGGCACAGCGAGCGGGCCGTGACAGACCGTTCTGTCACCAGCACAGCCCACCCGAGGCTTGTGATGGAACGGTTCCGTCACAAGCACGCAAGGGGTTAAACAAGATACGCTTGTGCATTGCTAGCCAATGAAGAGCTTCTAGTGCGGCTGAGACGGAGGACTTCCTAGGCCATCTCGGCACTAGCCGAGAAGCTGCATGTTGGACCATCTGGAACTTGTGTAAAACTGCTTTGTTTAATCCCGCATACAAACTGTTACAGTAGTCCAATCTAGATGTCATCAAACTTAATTCCTAGATTACGGGCAATGCTAATTGTATTTGGGGCGCCTCTTAAGCTCATGCTAAGTGTGAAAGGTTACGAATCTCAGAGCCCACTTCAACTGTGTAGAACATCTGCCTGTTCTTTGTGCTCACCTCAGCTTTTTTTCTGGGTCCTATTTTTGCACAGTTACTTCTGCTAAACAGCAGTAAAGTGTCTGTACTCCCCTCTAAACATGATTAAATCGGCTTATCCATAATGGATGTATTTAACTTGCCTATAAGTCCCTAGTTTTTGTTATGGAATATGTACCCAGGGCCTGGAAGTTAAAGGCCACCTGTGGCCTGCAGCACCCATTGTGCTAACCACAGAGCAGGCCTGGAAAGCATGACTGCCCTGTGTGGCCTGACTGCAGCAGACTAAAAACATGCTTTAAGGCCTGTCAGAATAACTCTTTCTGACAGGCAGGAAACCCTGCTTTTGAATATTAAAAAATCACCCCTAAGTCCAACTTGTTGCCCTCATGGCAGTGTGCCTGATATTTAAAAGTGGAACATGTGTAAATTTAAAGTGGGCATGTCCTCCAGTGACTAGGCCCCAAAAGTTATTTTTACTGGCAGGGCAGTAGATACATTTTTGAAAATGTCAAAGTACACATTGTACACTTTAATCTGTAACGTTTGATAGGGCTCAGCAAAAAAGTAATTCAAATACTTTTTTTAACATTTATTAGAAGCCTAATTCAATATTGAAGTTGGATTTTAAATAAATATTTACAAAAAGAAACTTTTAGCAAAGTCCTGGAGACTGATTACCATTAGCTCCCCAGCCCCATGTCAATCAAGTGCTTCACCTGTGAAATTCCTTCAAAGGAACCACACAGAAGGCCACTTTGATTGACAGGTCGACCTGAATGGGAAGACATGGCTCATCTGAGTTCAGCAAAATATTCAGGTTTGAGCTGTTGCTATCCTGTTGGTACAACAGTGTAGAATTCTACCTGACAGGTCTGTCTGAGGCACATGTAGAATGTTTGTTCTATTGAAAGGGATCACACAGGACCGGAACACAATTCTTGTGTATCCCCATGTCTGCTGAGGAACCCTGGTTTTGTCCTACCAGGCTTCTGTCTCCTGTTTTGTTGTGTGTCCATACCTTGTTTCAAACTTGATTTTAGTGCTAGATGTCAGAGGATGCTGGTTATTTCCATTGTACCTACCCATACACACCCCCATCTCTCAGAGTCCACATTTACTGTGGCTAAAGATTTCGGCCACCTTGGCATGACCTGATACATGGCATGTTGGGCCTGTTTGCAGTTGGAGAAATAGAAACCACTGGAAAAGTGGGCAGGGTTCTCACCAGGAACTTTTACCACATTAGTTAAGGAGTGTGGAGTTGTCACCCCCACCCCCTAGCTAGTGCCATTCGTAATTGTGGCACCCCAAGGCACGGTTCTCAGAAAACTTACAGGACCTGCGGAAGATCAGAAGAGGACTCTACCTGCTGTCTGTGGCATCAGATGAGCCCTGAAGGACTGAACATGCTCCCTTTTGTGCCTAGGATAAAGAAGGGGACTCCCAGGGGTCACTGACCTCCTCCTGGACCATTGACCTACTGTGAGGATACATGGACACAACATGCTGCAAGAGGCCTTTTCCCTGTAGTGCCCAGCTGACTAGTGGCCACCAGAACTGGGATGGATTTTGCATTTGGCTCCTGCCTGTCACTCTGAGAGTCTTTAAGTGCCTTCCCGGGTGCCTTATAGGTGTACTACTGTGGTTGGTTGGGAAACAGAAGTTTTTAGGAAACATTTGAACCCTTTTCTGTAGAAGAGTAGGGTCTGCTTCCTATGGTCACCCCCACTTTTTGCTGTGATTCTCTGTTTTTTTGACTTTAGTCTGGCTGTGGCCCTGCTAATCAAGACCACAGCCTAGCTGTTCTCTCTCTAAATTGATACCATGTACGTTAGGTACATACCAGATTGGGTATTGGGTCACCTTTGTGAGCCCCTGTATAGTGTACCATAGGTACCCAGGGCGTAGGTGCATCCAAGGCCTACCAGGGGCTGCAGCATGTATTATGCCACCCCTGGCTGACCCTCCAAACTGGCACCACAGGTCTGTTCACACAACCTGGGTAAGGTGGTGTAATCACCCCTTACTTAGATATAGTATATCGATATCTACCTTATATATCGACACATAGTAACCCATGAGCCACTCCTATGGCAGGCCTTATCAATGCTGGAGGCAGAGTGCTTGGTTTTATGTGAGAGGGTGCCCTAGCATGAGCTGAGCCCCTCTGCAGCTTTCGGAACCATCTCCTTATAGCTGTTCTATGATATAGCCATATCATATACTCTTAAGTGCAGTATAATCCTCGTGGTTGATGCTAACTTTGGTTTGGCTTCATCGAAACATGTTGTGTAAGGTGTCAAACACTTTGGAATACTACCCCCCCTCCCCCCACCAGTTCTGGTGGCGGGGGTAGCATTCCACCCTTCTAGAGGGAGAAGGCATGTAGTTACTGTACAACCCGGTTAAAGTTAAACAGAGCCTCAACATCACAAAATGGATGCTGATGCCACAGACACAAGTCTGGCCTCCTGCTGCTGGACGAAAGTCCGGCATGGGAAGCCTGGACAATAGGTTTCCTGCCCAGGGAGGTGCTAGCACCTCCCCAGACAGGCTTATGTGTATTGGGGCAGGGAGGGATTCATTCAGTGAATGCATTTCAGACACTGCCTGGGGCACACAAGGTGCTCCATGCATAGCCCGGTTCAAACCAGTTGCTGGGGCACTCCAGCCCGGCTCTGGCGCGACACTGGACAAAGGGAAAGGGGTGTAACCACCCCCTTCTCAGGTCCACCCATAGGAGGGACCTAGCAGGTAATCCAACCCCTTAACTTGGTATAAGTATAGGAGCTGTGTCCCTAGGACTTTAGATTACCCTGGACAAAACTTTGAAACACAAATCTTGGACCTTCAACGTTCCATTTCGCTTGGAAGATGGAAGATATCTCCCTTGTGGTCAAGGAGTGACCACCCTGTGCAAAAAGGCACTACCAGTAACTTTCCAGTCTGCCTTATCGAGGCTCCCGCCAGAACTCGAAGACTCTGCGACACAGGACATGGACTTCCAGACATCTCTGACCCTGCTTGACAATCCCAGCAAAGCTGAGGCCCGTAGCAGACACGAGAGACGTGGGACCGGAACTCCTGGACATCCTGCATTTTGCTAACTGCATCGACTCCCGAGGTATCTCGCAGTTGTGCATTGGGGTACAAGAAGCCCCAGACCCAAGCACTATTTGCATTGAAGCTCAGGCCTCCACACTCCAGGAGTCTCCCATGGGGCCCACTCTTGCATTTCAGCTTGCTACGTCTTCCTGGTCTGTTGGCTAGTGAACCCCCTGAAGACTTTCTTTTCAATCTACCTTATTTTCCTGGTTGCTCCAGGCTTGCTCCAGCTTCCCTACAAAGGAAAAGTTCCACAGACCTTGCTGGTCTGCACCAAAGCCAATCTTCATCTCCTGTGTGGATTGCATTTGCCAAAGCTTGTTGGGTCCAATCCGGATGCCAACAATGTAGTCAACTAGATCCTTTGTGGGACAGCTCGAATCCAACTCCTGGTTGTCATCGACAACTCCTGGAGCTCATAGCTGCAGAGACAAGCTTCACCTCTTCACCCGAGATCAACGCAACATCGCCTGGTTCCTTCCTGGTTCCTTCCTGATCACTGGCTAGTGACCCAGACTCTGTCCCTTCTGCTTTTAGGTTCTTCAGATCTTCGATCCACCCTTGGATCCACCCGGACACTTTTCCTCTGGTCACCTGCAGCACTTCTTTGCAGATCTCCATTGAAAACGACGACGAAACCCGACACGAAAAGGCACCTATGCACCCGGCTTCCCTGGGTGAGGTAACACGAGTACTCCGGTGCTCCCATGGGTCTTGACTCTCAAAGTGTCCTAGTCTAAAGGGGTTTTGTCGTAGTCCATTACAACGATAATAGTAATGACGTTGGAAGAACATACACAGCACAACTCACAAAGCACATATAGATAATATATTCGCTTCTGAACCTTTTCCACAGTTATTAATAAAGACCAGCAGTTATTACGGTAGACCAGCAGTAAATAGTTTCAGACCGCTTCCAGGGCCTCCCAAATAGATCTATATTTCTGCAATGCTCTGAACCCTCTAGCTTTAGCCAGAGCCCTTTCCCTTTCGCTGGTTTCCCTAAGAATTATCCACCATTCTATCTCATTCGGATGTTTTGGGGAAATCCAAGCTCTAGCCATTGCTAAACGGGCAGCAACTAACATTATTGTCTATATTGAGCCTTTCCCATCCCCTTCTTCTTTGTATCACAGCATCTTTTCAGTCACCATGAATATAATATTTATATTTAGTTTATTTTGAATTATACTTTGAGCTCTATCCCAGAATTTCTCCAATGACGGGCATGTAGCAAACATGTGGGCAATACCTGCCGCGTGTAGCCCGCACTTAGGGCATTTCTGGCGTGTCCCATCCTGTGTCCTTTCCCATGTGTCACTGCCATTAGACCACCGAGCGATCCTCTCAGGTGTATAATATAGTAAGCAAAGTGCATGAAATTGCTGCAGCCGTAGACTAACCGAATGCACAGTTCTTGTAACAGCATCAAAGGCTGCCCGCATATTACACGCTGTAATATTTTCACCCAGCGTCTCACTCCATCTAAGTGCTAATTTATCACATCCTTCTGTTCGCTGTTGACAGAATATTCTATATGCCTTACTGATAGTATCACCTTGTTTTATAGTATAGATGAAATCCAACATAACAGAGTCAGCTACATTGCGGAGCTCCAGAGTTCTAAGCAAATGATCTCGGATCTGCAAGTATTTAAAAAACATGCTTTGGGGAATATCGTAAGTTACCCGGAGGTTCTCAAAAGACTTAATAGCACTGCAATCATAAAGTTGTCCCAATGAATATACCCCATATCTAGCCCATCGCAGAGCAGTGCTATCCTGAAAGACACCAGGCAGCATTGGATTTCCCCAAAGCGGAAATCTCATATGCAGTGAAGGAAGGGAGAATCTGGACTGAATGCTTTTCTATATATATACACAATCCCTAATTGTCTTGAAACGTACTCGTTTAAAATAGTTGGGGTCATTGATTTGGTAAAGAAACATCTGACTGTCTGCCCCCCAAGGCCAGCCACTGCCAAAAATTGGTTCGTTCCGGAATAAGAAGGCTCCTTAAACGGCCAACAAAAGTAGACAAAAAGTAAAGTTTAAAGTCAGGGAAATGTAGGGAAAGCATTGCTGCTATTGCCCGCCTAGCTTTTTTATAGCCCCTTAGACCTAAAAAGATATAGAAATTTCGGAAGTATTTTCATTTTAATGACATTGCATCTTCCTAAAATACTTAGTGGGAGTTTATGCCATGTTTTTAACTGCTTAGTAACTTTAGCTAATAAAGCATCATAATTCAGAGCAAGTATAAGTTCTATTTTGGAAGAAATTAGTACCCCCAGATATGTGGCGCTCTCACACACTCCGTCTATCACATCCTCCGGTTGAAAATTAAGTATAATTTGGGTTTTATTCCTATTCAATTTATAGCCAGAGTAGCTGCCAAATAGTTTAGCCTCTCGGTCAATCACTTCTATAGCCTTCTTTCGATTTTCAGAAAAAATGGCTATATCATCGGCATATGCTGTTAATTTTAAGAAACGCTGCTCTATTCGAAGGGACAAATCAAATTATTATCCAAAAGTGCTCGAATGAATGGCTCAATATAAAGAGCAAATAAAAGAGGAGAGCGGGACATCCCTGGTTAGTCCCTCGTTGAATAAGAAAAGGAGAAGTTTGAGTATTTAAATACAGTAGCTTAGCCATCGGCTTCTGGTAAACTGCCATTAAAAGTTTGCAGAAATTTTCTTTAATACCAAATAGTGTGAGAGTTGTCCAGAGATAGTCCCAGGCCACCCGGTCGAATGCTTTTTTCTGCATCCAATAATACCATGCCCAGTCTCTTCTTCAACTTGCCAGCAACATCAAAAGCGGGGATTGCTGTATTTACATGAGTGGTGGTATCTCTTCAATAGATAAACCCATGTTGCTGGGGAGAAACTAAGGCAGGCATCATTGGAGCTAACCGGGCGGCCAATATTTTAGCAAATACTTTTGCATTAAAGTTAATTAATGATGTTGAACGATAAGAAGCCCTTTCCTCTGGAGCTTTCCCTTTCTTTAAAAAAAAACGATATTTGCCATGTTCCAGGAGTCAGGTACGCCTCCTATATTTCCAATTTGAGAAATCACCTTAAGCAATACCGGAGCAAGAATACTTTTACAGCATTTGTATAGCTCTGCAGGGAGGGCACCCTCCCCTGCCGCCTTCCCTGATGGTAATGCCCCAATTGCCTCCAGTACTTCCTCTAATATAACATTTTGTTCCAATAAAGATTAATCTTCATCTGTTAGAGTCTGCAATCTGCACCTTTCTAAATAGCTAGACATATTAGTTATGTCCTGCTGAGCCTCCGGGGAATACAACTGCTTATAGAAGATAGAAAATTGATTGGCTATCTCTTGAGGACACATATAAAGTACCCCTCCCTCACCCTTTATAACCTTGATTCTAGTTTTAAGCTGTTGATCCATAAGTTGATATGCAAGGACTTTGCCAATTCTGTCACCATATTCGTATTGTAATGTCTTGTGTTTAGTATAACACAATGCTACTTTCTCCCTTAAAGCCCTAGTTATCATCGCTTTTTGTTCTGATAGCATAATATATAGGGAGTCTTGATTAGTATGCTTTTTTTTTTAACTTTATTTTTCAGATTTATATCATTACAGTTACAAACCCCCCCATTGGCATCAGAACAACACATATACACATCGACTGTCTCATTAAGGCACTTTTGTTGGATATAGGCTTCACCAAGATACACATAAACCCATGAGGTATAGCAGAGTAACATACATATAAAAAGGTATCATTGTGAGAAAATAACCAGACCCTGCACTATACACTATACTGGGCCATATGTAGGTGGCCAAATACCGGTCGGTAACGGCCGATTTCGGCCGTTACCGACCGGTATTTGTAGTTTCAGATGTAGGGGGCCAGAAAATTACTGATTCTGTATATTTACCAAATCGGTAAATTAACCGAATCTGTAAATTACCGAATCGGTAAATGTACAGAATCGGTAATATGGGATGTAGGTGGCACTGGAAACAGTGCCACAGGCCCTTAGGAATTCGTTATTTACCATGAAATACAATTGCATGGTAAATAACGAATTTCTGTGTACATGCACATCTGTGCATGTACACCTGTGCCATGTGGCACACATACATGCCCTAAGGGCATGTATGTGTGTCACATGGCACACAAGCCAGAATCAGGGGTGCAATAGGGTGTCAAAGTGACGCCCTGTCCCCCTTGACAATTCGGTAAATTTACTGAATCGGTATTTACCGATTCGGTAATTGCCATTGGTTCCGATGGGCCTCAAGGCCCATAGGAATCAATGGCATTACCGAATCGGTAAATACCGATTCGGTAATTAACGATTCATAACTATTACACGATTTGTAAATACCGAATCGGTAAAATTCGGTATTTACGATTCGATAAATGCCATTTACCTACATATGGCCCACTATGACTTAGGAGACTCCCCTAGCCTCCTCATCTGACCCCGATCGCTGTGGCAAAAATAACTCGCCACTCGTCCCTTCTGAATCGCTTTGGGAGGTTTGCCCCCTTACTTCCAATCCTGTAGCACACTTGGCTCGCCAGGCAAGTAACTCCTCTTGTAGTTTCTCATCTCTCCTGCTGCGCTGCATATGTGTTTCTTCGGCTAGGGACCATTCGCCCACATCTCTGAGCCATGTGGGTATCTCTGGGGCCCTCTGTCCCATCCAAGTGATAGCCACCCTGCGTCTGGCCAGCACCAACATCAATTGCAGTATTCTATAGGACAGCTTTTGTTTCTTTGACCTAGGGACCCGCGTCAGCAGGCAGTGCAATGGTGTCAGTGTGATGCGGAGGCCCGTAGTGGCAGATATGTGATCTTCAACGCTCGCCCAAAAGCTCTTGATTAGCGGGCAATCCCAAGCCAAGTGCAGGAAACCCGCCCCTTCTGCACTGCATCTGGGACAATTATTCCCCCTGTCTGCGGAATAATGCTTCAGTAAGATTGGAGTAAGGTAGGTGCAGTGTAGGAAGTTAAAATGTATTAATTTAAAATATGCGTTACAAGAGACCTTCTGTCTCATCTTCGTTTTTTTTACCTGCAGATGTGTGGGATAGAGTAGTATATAATTGGAGGGAGAAAGGCATAAGAGTGGTGGGTGATCTGTATGATGCTAGTCATTTCAAATCTTTTGAACAACTACGAGAACAATATTTTCTCCCTAGAGAGCATTTCGTGAAATATCTACAGATTCGTAACTGTCTAACGTGTATTGGGAATAACTTTAAACCGAACTCTTTGATCGAGGACATTATGAAAGGGGCAAGGATTGGAGTTTTATATAATCATATGTTAGACACTAAAGAAAACGATATAGAGCAACAGAATAGTAAATGGTGTGTTAAACTATGCAGACAGGACATTCAAAAAGAAATTTCATTAGGTATGGCTAAAGATTTATTCCTGTCTGCAAAGTTGGTGGCGCAACATTTTAAATCAATCTATAATTTATATTACACCCCAGACAAGGTGTCTGGGGTGTAATACATGTAAAACATGGCTCTTCACCCAGTAAGCTCACTCCCCCACACCAGTCTATCCGTCAGCGCCAGGACACCTCCGGGTATTAGAGCGCTCTATAAATTTGCAAAATAAATAAATAAATAAATGGTCGGGCGATGCAATAGGGAAATGTTTTCGTTGTGGGCTTGTCTCAGCGGATGATGTCCATATTTTCTGTACATGCACTGTATTAGCTCCCTTGCTGTCTCAGATAGAAAAATGCATTTCGGCAATTGTGGGTAGTCAGATACATTTATCAGCAACACAGATATTATTGGGTGTCGGAATGGGCACATTGAGTACTAACATTCCGAAGAAGCACGTTAAACTAATTTTCTTAGTGACTGCAGTGTATAGGCTGTGTATTGCATCCGCATGGTTGCAACAGGAACCGCCTGCTTTTGAAGCTTGGCGGTCTCGGTTTTTTTCGGTACACAACATGGAGCACAGCCTGTATGCTCTAAAGGGCTCCCGCAGAAGGAAGATTGGGGAACAGATTTGGGGATTAGTTACAAATTATTTGGAGATGTAAGAGGAGATTTGAGGGGATTGTTTATCATTTTTGATGGATCTAATTGAGGCTGTCCTTATGAAATGTATACCTAATAGCGTTTTTTTTTTCTTGTGTTTCTTCATTTCTTTTTCATATTATTCTTGTAATTGTATGAGTCAAAATGACATGATCTGGATTTTTATCTGCTCGACAAAATGTCTCCTTTTTTTTCTTTGTTGTACCAACCAACTCATGTGTTTTTGCATAAATAATTTAAAAAAAAACAAGAGACCTTCTGTGTTAGAGCCCCTATGCGCTTACGCTGTCCCTGGACCCGTGGCGTACCCAAATCCGCTTCCCAGGCCGCCCAGGCCGCTGGCACCGGCGGGGCCAAGTCCCGTCGCATGGCTGCATATAATAGGGAAATAAGCCTGCGTCCTCTGCCACAGTACAGAAGAATATTCAAGGTGTGAGTCATTGGTGGCGCCTCCGGATACTGAGCCCAAATTGACTGCTCTACATTGCGCAGACTCTGATAGTGTAGATAATGCCCTCTCCCAAGGCCGAAGCCCTCCTCCGCTTGTTCACAAGTTAGAAAGGTCTCGGTGGGGTATAGGTTGGCCAGGGATTCACACAGCCCCCCTCGTGCCAGCGACGGAAGGACATATTTTGTTCCATTGTCACCATGGGTGCCAGGATGCAGATCGACAGGTCCCTGTGGAAGGGCACTGTTCACAAGACTCTCTATATGAATCGGTGCCACATACTCGCCGTGTGCCTCACGACAAAGGGCAAAGTCTTACTCACCCCCTGCCCCGCATCAAAGCCACCTGCAGCTCCTGTACCGTTACTCTACCCGCCAATAATTGCGTCTCCCAAACATCTGCATCCGTGAACCATCTTGCAGCCGTTGCAACTGCGCAGCATAATAATATAAATCAAAGCGTGGGGCCTCTAGGACTCCCTCCTCATAGGAGCGCACCACTGTATGAAGAGCTACCCTACCACCAACACGCCCATAGTAGGGACGTAAGTAATATGTTCAGGGTCCGAAAGACCCAGGGGGAAGAGGACACAGCGTATTCTGGAGGATGTAAAATGTCCTAGGCAGCATTACCATCTTGGCGACGGCCAGCCGACCCATTAGGGATAGCGGCAGGGTATTCCAGAAGGACACTGATTGCTGCAGGGATTTTATCACCCGATCAATATTGCGTGTCAATAATTGTGCTTCCGTTGAGGCCACTTGAATACCCAAATAAGGAAAGCTCTCCCTTTCCCATTGCAGCCCGAGCTCCGGCATGCCCTCCTGGGGAACCAACTCAAGACCCAACAACGGATAGATCAGGGACTTGTGTCTATTGAGTTTCAGTCCCGACGCTTCGCTGAACCTATCTAGTTGATATAGCAATATTGGGATCGCCTCTCTTGGGGCTCTCAGATAATACAAGGCATCATCTGCATATAGTGAAATAATATTACAAGTATCTCCCACCCGTATGCCCCACTGTGACAACTCAGAGCGGATCCGAACGGCAAAAGGCTCTATAGCCAGGGCAAAGAGTAGTGGTGAGAGGGGACACCCCTGTTGTGTACCCCGTCCCAATTGCCATTCTTCCGAATGCACCGTTCCAAGTCGTACCCTAGCCCGAGGGGATTTATATAGGATACAGATCCAATGGCAAAGGTAGAGGCACAAACCCATCACTCGGAGGACCTCTTGCAAATATCCCCAGTCAACCGTATCAAACGCCTTGGCGAGGTCAATGGACATCAGTACAGTCTGTTTTTCCGACCCCTGGACCTCATGTGTGATGTGATTCAAGTGCCGTAGGTTCATGGCGGTGTTACGCCCAGGAATAAAGACGCATTGGTCCGGATGGACCAAGTACGCCATATGCGGTGCCAGACGGGTGGCCAATAGCTTGGTCAAAATTTTCACATCTGTATTGATCATAGTGATCGGGAGATATGAAGAACGGTCGAGTTTGTCCCTCCCTGGTTTAAGGCTCATGCCTTGATTAGTATGCTTGAATCGAATAGCCTCAGCATGTTGAAATTCCAAAATAGCCAATTTTTGATGAGCATCCCTAGTTTGTCTCTCTTGTTCTCCATTCCTCTGATATATATACTGCTGGGTGGCTCCCCTGACGTACGCTTTCATAGCATCCCAGACCACAAAGATTGAGGCAGAGCCAATGTTATCTTTAAGGTAATAAGCAATTTTTAGGAAATGTAAATAGTCTAGGACTTTTGCCGACAGTTTTAGCTAGAAAAGAAAATACTATAGGGCTGTGGTCGGATGTAATCCTGGGGCAAGTTTCCATTTTAGCCGTCGATAAAATAGCATCTGAGGCCCAGGCCATATCAATTCTTGAATATTGACCATGAGGTGCAGAATAATATGTATACCCAGGCTTATTTACATGCAAAATCCGCCAAGTATCCTGTAAAGAGTGAATTCGAGCTAATTCCAAGATAGAAGCTCTCACCTTCTTCATTCTTGAAGTATGTGGCGGGCTAGTAGAGTCTATAGCGTAATTCATTACACAATTAAAATCCACCATAGCAAGCAACTGGCCCTGCCACCCGACTAGTTCTAAACAAATATCGTCAAATAGAGTGGGATCATCGCAGTTAGGCCCATACAGGATGCAAAATACATATTTAGCTAAATTAATCTCCATCTGGGCAATTGCCCATCTCCCCCTTTGATCCGCAGCTACTTTAAGTATTTGACACTCAAATGTCTTTGAAATTAGAATAGCAGGCCCCCTAATAGACACATTCTGAGAAGTACAGACAGCATTCTGAAAATCCAATTGCTCAATTGCTCAAGAAATCGCCGGTCCTTATATGCTAGATGTGTTTCAGTTAAAAGCACTATCTGAGGCTTATACACCTTTAGATCTTCCCTAGCTAACTGCCTCTTAGATGCTCTACTCAGCCCAGACACATTCCAAGTTAAGCATTTTATTGCTGCCATAACTGTTTAATATTATAAAAAAAAGCAAGCACATTAGTATCCCTGAATATTCTTCCACAAAAATAAAGCTGTAAACCCCTTTTTTTTTACCTTTTAGACCATCTAATACCCCTTTCCCCCCATCATCCCACCCCTCCTCAACCTGAGCCAACCGGCTCATCTTTCTTGTCTCCCAAGAAGGAATCACCCCCGGAAGTGCCCTTAAACAGTAACTTTGTAACTTTTACATTTCTCGTAGAAAGTCAATGGTAACTCGCGGCTGTGTTTAGACACTGCACGCGTCTCCCGTGGGCCTCCTACTTCCTAACCTTTGGATGTTTAGAGTAGCCCAACGATTCCCTAGTCCCTAGGCCTACATTCTATTCCAGATGTGGTTCTTATACCACTATTTTAGTATATGGTTTGTGAGGTCCCTAGGGCAAAATGTATACTGTGCAACTTATCGCATGCTAATTGAGTAACTTGTATTGTGCTTTTACCTCTGACCTCATAAAGAGTGCAGAGGGGTTGTGTTTAGAATAAATACATATATATTTGATATATACCTTGTGTGGTGTCCTTTCATTTGGTATTCAAGGGATTATAATTGGTAAAACAACTGGCTTAATGCGCTCCATGAAGTCTTAGCCTGATGACTGCTGGCCCATGCTACCACTAGGATAGCTTTCTGTAAGGTTGACTTTACAACCACTATCAATAAGGGTCGATTAGACTGGTGCAAGGTGCCCATTAGAACTAGTGGACATCATATGCCAGGCTAACTTCTCACATTTTCCTCCAGAGGTTCAGGGGAACCCACCAGAAAGAGTATCCAACCGGTAGCTCCACAGCACTGCATTAGATTTGATCTCCGTCTTGTGTGGCGATCTTCGCTCCCCTGGTTAAACTACAAGTCCCATTATGCAGTGGCTCTGCTCCGGAGGACCAGTGGGACCAACATGCTTCATGAATCGACCTTCAGTTCCACTGCCTCAACAGTGTTCCGTGCTGGGAAGATTTTTCTTCTCAAAAACTGACAAAGTCTCTCTGTTGGGACATAGAAGAAATGTCAACGGTTTTCTTCAAGAGTCCTTTTCTGAAGTGCAACTTGGAGACTTTTCTGAACTTGTTTCACTTTCATACTTTCGCCGACACCAATCTCCTTGGTGTATCCAACCCAGGTTCTATTGCGGGCGGCCTCATATCGTGCCTAGGTCCCACTCTATAGCTTTGGTAAATGATCATTGACGCTTAGTGATTTTTGGTGTTATTTCTACTTAAAACTTTAAAAAATCATATCTCCGTGCCCTGTTTTGGATTTTTTTAATTTGAGTGTTTATTACATTTTACTCAATTTTTCTAAAATGGCTCGGGATTTTAATGGTTGAGTAGTGGTTTGACTTTATTAATCTTTTGGTACTGCATGAATACTTTGCACATTGCCCCAAGTTAAGCCTGTCTGCTCTTTGCCATAGCTACAAAGGGATTGAGCTTGGGTTACTGTAGTGACTTTAATGGAAGGATTACTATTATTCCTGGAGGTGGGCCGTCACCTACCCCGAAAAACAATCCCCTTTCTAACATATGGTAATTATCTTGCTGTGTCCTGGTCCTGCAACCTTTAACCCCTTCGCTGCACATGACGAGCTCAGCTCGTCATGCAGTACACTGGTCGTGTGCTCATGACGAGCTCAGCTCGTCATGAACAATGGGGAATCAGAAAATGCTGCGCCGCAGGGGAAAACCTCTAGCAGCCAAGGTGTTAAACATACCTAAATTGTGATGTACTGTAATTGCAGGGCCTGGCTTTCGGCCTGGGGCAAAGTACTTTGAACCTGAATGCCTCAGTCATTTTGGACAAGGAGAAGGTCGTTAACTCAATACCCTACCTCTTTAGGGGAGTTAGCAATGCGTGCAGGCACACCCAGTGTACACCATCAAGTGTGCAGTCATGAGCAGGGCGTTGAGGGGGATTTTTGGTTGCATAGCTCACCATGAATGATGAATTTTGTTACTTTTTTATTGTCGTAAACATAATTCCTCTTCAAGTAAAGATTTGTTTTAACAAATGTTATTTTTCTTCTTACTACCTTACCTCCCTTTCCCTACTCCAAGAGAAGTGGGAGGGGATGGCTTGGGGCTCTGGAGGATGAGGATTGGAGGGACGTCCTGATGGCCCCTAGGACGATTGCGGTGTCGGCGAGGCTCCGCCTGGTCCAAGTCTATTTTCTGCACACCGCCTATCTTACACCCCTGCGTCTCCACCGCGCTGGGCTTCTTATGGTGTGGTTGTGTACTGCGATTCAGGGGTATTGGGAATCTTTAACACAAGACCTGACAGCGGCCCTGGGCTGTGAGTTGCCTCTTCATCCCATTCTTGTTCTGCTGGGTGTCACAACAGATTGGACGGCTCCAGGGCTGAGAAGCTCTTCCTCAATACAGCGTTGGTGGTTGCCAAGCGGGACATTGCTGCTCACTGGCTGGACACTGCCCCTCCCACCCTAGGGCGCTGGCGCCGGGGGGTGGATTGGTGCACTGCACAGGAGCGGCCTCTATATGTAGCCAGGGGGGTGTCCTGAGAAATTTTGCCGCATGTGGGGCAAGTAAGTCTGGGTAATCGACGACTGAGATGGAGAGGTCAGCTCTTCAGATACAGGTGGATACACCATTATTGATTTCCTTATGTAGCCTTGATGTCACTGCGATGTGTTTTTCTCCCCATTCTGACAATGTACAATGTAGCTGAATGGTGCTGTTTGTTGTTACATCCAAAACTCGATAAAATTGGTTTTCAGAGTTTTCTTTGTTCAATCCTTTAACAAAGTTTTCAGTGAATATGTGGGGTTTTCTTAAATTTTCTGATATATTTTATCTCCCTGCTGAATCTAAGAAGACAGTGTTGGTGGGCACAAGGCACGACAAAATCTACATCCTGCATCCAACCCACGTGCCCATTGTCCACGCTGCACGCGACTACAGCCAAGCAGCCATGTCTACAGTGCCCTCGAGGGCATGCACAGTGTGCACGTGCACAGGGCGATGCTGCCAGCCAGGCTCTGCGTCCAGCCCCACTGCTCCTCAACCATCTACACAACAGGCTGTGGGACGGGTGCAGGGCTGCTCATTCATTCAGACTCTGCTCCAAGCTGCAGTGCTTACAGAACCACCTTTGTATTGTATTTGACTGTGACCCACAGCACTGCAGGCTTCCTTAAACATATTTTAAAAATCCAGGGACCTTCTGTTGGAAAGGCAGATACAGAATGGTGCAGAGGATCTGCAGTGCTTCTGGGGCTGCAGATTTAAAGAACAGACACTTACTTTTCTTGACCTCCCATCACATCCGTGGGACATGCTCCCCATGTTCCCTTATAACCTCTTCCACCTCATTTTTGTGTCATCCAATCCTCAGTCATTTTTTTTATATTATTTTTACTATTTTTGACTCTGGTGTCTGCTTTTTGAGGGTCCTTTTAGAGGATCTTCATAGTGTGATCAGTGGTGTCATCACTGACACCATTCATGATGTCATCTGTGCCACCGTTTGACGTAGCGAACAGTGCATTCTGAGTGACAGTTTTGGTTTTGTAGCTATCGGTACTGGCAAATACAGTACAAGTCAAGTGTAAGTATTGGTTGCAATTTTAAAGAAGGACCCTGAAGAAACCCTGTGGAAGACAAGAGGATGGGAGCACTCCACCCGCGGATACTCTGGAACTAGGTTACCTGCACCAGGGAAGCCGGGTGTATCGGTGTGAAGTGGCGTCGGAAACAGTCATCAAACTCAAGGGGAGACTTCAGGAAGATGCCGCTGCTGGAGACGGTGAAAGTGTCCGGAGGAACACAAAGGTGGATTCAAGGTGAAGAGTACCTGCAAGCAAAGGGGACAGAGTCTAGGTCACGCGGGAGTGACCAGGGGCCACAGAAGATGAGGGCCCACCGATGTCAGGTGTTGCAGGAAAGATGACGGTGACCTTGGAGCTCTTGCTGTGATGACCAGGCAATGCTGTGGAAGACCCAAAGCCATTCACACGCTTTCCCATGTTGGATTTCGAGAGTTGAGGGGTTGTTGTCCGTCGGGAGCAGCAACTAGCCTTGGCAAGTGAAACAACAGGGAAAGCAAAGAAGGCGCAGTGTCAGGAAGAGCAAGGTCCAGGTGACTTACCACAAGCAGGGGAGTCAGGACAGTCCCCGAGCACTCAGATGCACCCAAAGAATTCAAAGGTGACCCTCAACAGGACCCACAGGTCGGAGGCACTGGAGTCGCAAGAGGAGCTCGAGCAGCTCACCAAAGAAGCAGGCCTATGGTGCAAGTGATACGGTGGGGACAAAGTTCTTGGTCACTGGAGATACTTGAGGTGGGGGCTACTTGGAGCCCAAATCTATTGAGGAAGGAAGCCAACAAGCTTTTACAATGGCAAGTCAACATGTTGCACAGGGGTACAGTTCCTGCGGCTCCGATGAGGAATACTGCTTCAAACTTGGTGAGAGGACAGGGCAGGCCTCGAGGGATGTGAAGAACTACCACCTGTGTTAATGTGTATGATTCCAACATGTTTGATACCAAACATGACATGGTTCGTTACAGCCAGTTTCGAGATGATCATCGTGCAATGCCCCTCTGTTATATGGCTGTCTCACTTACAACCCGGAAGAATGAACTCCGAAGGCTCATGCAGGGGCACCCTCACATTCAGAACCAAGCACCCTGCCTTCAGGATTGAAAAGGCCTGTAGGGGTGACTTATAGGTTGTAAGTGCAGTGACTGTAGATATAGGGAACCTATATATTTAGTAAGTGGTGGTAGAACCAGCTTACACAGGCTGCAATGGCAGGCCTGTAGTGACAGTTTGAATGGTCTCCCATGGGTGGCATAATACGTGCTTCAGCCTATGGGAGACCTATGCCCTGGGTACATTAGTACCATATACTAGGGACTTATAAGGTTACCCCAGTATCCAATCTGGGGTGTACCTAAGTACATACCATAACAATTTAGAGGAGAAAGCAGGGAGACTGGGGTCCTGGTTAGCAGGATCCCAGTCAGACTAGCCAGAAACAGCATAGCACCAGGCAAAAAGTGAGGGTAATCATAAAAGCAGATCCTAGGAGGAGCCAAGATGGCGATCGGGTTGGTCGCATAGCCGCTCGGCTCCGCGAGCCTTTTTGCCCCGCACATATATCCTGGCACTTATCCTGAGCCGCAACGGAATATCTGAATACGCGATGGAAAACTTTCACTAACCGTTTGATCCTGAGGCTTCTGTGTGCGGCAATCCCGTGGTATTGTCCCCGATTGTTCTGTGGTCTTCGTAGAGCTGGGACCGGGGTGTCGAGTGAGCAGGGCAGCCGGCCTCAAGTGCGACAACAGTGGCCACCGGTGGTGACGAGGAGTCGGCCGGAGAACACCGGCGGTCCGATGGGCCGATGGCGACGGTGATGACCCAGTCCGTCTGACGGAGTGCCTCGTGGGGTGTGCGGTGCAGCAGGATCGAGGGGAGTGCCCGATATTTGGAGGCCCCCTTTCCAGAATTGTGTCCGGACATAACGAATGCTCCTGCCTGACATCGGCAGACGGCTCCCAGAGAGCGGCAGAGATTTTGTTTAGCCCTTTGGTGGCCCCTCCCTGGGATGCCTGCCTTGACTCCTTGGGACCCCGCGCTAGATTTTGCTGCCTCTTGGTGTGGGGCCTAATCCCTTGGTGCAGTGGAAAAGGGCTAGGCCGTGTCAACTAAGATGGCGGCGGGCACCCCCCTACGCAGGCCACCTCCGGACAGAGAAGCCGCTGTACGGGAGAATCCTGGGGCCTGTTGGCACGAGAAAGCACCCACGTCCAAGGACATTTTGGCTGTGTTAACAACTCTGCATTCGACCCTGGTCTGTAATGCCTGGGAGCTGGGAAGAAGGATGGCCGTCATTGTTGTCCCATCGTCCCGTGCGGACATGGTTTGATCTCTGCGACGAGTCGACGAGTCCGTCTCCGAGTCAGTGATGAGTGTTGCGGCTCTGCCTATGTTAATGGAGACGCTGGGAGATCCGGTCCGTGACCTCGCTGTCGACCAGATTGTTGCACAGGTAGGCGACTCGTCGGGGCACATATCTCATCAGCGGCTGAAGAAACAACACAGCTTTGTGGTTCGTGCTGCCCCGGTGAGGTTTCGGTGCTTGACGGATGGTGTGACTTTCTTTCCCTGGCTGGTGGGACTGTGCTCGGGCTAGAGGCTGTTTCCGGATTCGATGCTGCTGAGGGCGGGTTTCCGCTTTACTTTTTCGGCTGGGTTATGGTGGCTGAAGTCCCATGGAGTGACAATACTGCCCGGTCTGCCCGGATGATTGGACCTCTTTGAGCTGCTTTGTTCGTTGCTTGATGGGTGGACATATGTTGGTGTAGCTGCCCGAAGAGGCCAGGGGTGAGACTGCCTAGGACTCAGTGGACTGATTGTTGGCTGATGGCGATTTGGGGGACACTCGGTCGGGATGTCATTGATGGTGCTATTGGTGATTAATGTTCTCCATGACTACACTGGTGCCGATTTAGGATGTTTATTCTGTGCGGTGGTGGGGGCGGGGCCGGGTGGCCAGATTGATGGCCCTCCTCCATACTCTCCTAATTTTCTTCTTTTATTCCTTTCTCTTTCCCTTCTTCTATATTTCGGGTTTCTCCTTTAGGGCGACAGGCACGCTGCTGGGGGGGGGATAGGCCATAGCCTTCTGCAGGGGTGCAGGGTGGGGGTAGGGGGTTAGGGTTTGTTGATTTGTCCTTTCTTTGTTTCTATGGCCCTTTGTATTTCTTTCCCTTTGGTGTCGTCAAGCTTCGTGTCTCCTACAGTATGTTTGGTGTCGAGGGGTGGGATGCAGCTTTGCCATGGCAAGTGTTTGTTCGCACGTTTATCCTGACTCGTACGCCTTACCCCGGTATTTCGAATGTATTTGTATTTCGCACGGATCTTTGCTTCCGGCTTGCTATTGTAGGACCATGTATGGCTGTACGGCACTGCTTTTTGAATCTTTCTTTATTGAAAAATGAACCTTCTTTCATCCTGTCTTTCGACCGCTCTGCTTGAAATACAAGTTATAACCTTGACACCTCTACGTCCCCAGCTTGGCTGCTGTATCTCCCTATATTGATTTGTTGCATTTATGATTTGATTGGCGGCCGGCCGGGATGGTTGTAGACCTGTGCCTGTATTTACTTGAAGTATCAATAAAGGTTTCAAAAAAAAAAAAAAGCAGATCCTACTTTCCTACAAAGAGCAATAATAACCAGTCCTTCACTCATTAAAGATGGCGTTTTGCTTGCTATTGGTTATGGGAGATACATTAGTTATGTGAGATGGTCATACATCTGAATTGCTTCTGGAGTTCTCTCCATTTTAATGTATATCTTAATTTTCATTACTGTTCTGCTTCACTTGCACTGGTAAGATAGAGCTGCTTCCTGTGGTTCAGGAATTGAGCCATATTCTTCGGGGAGACTTTTATAAAATCCTGTTTACTAATTACAGGTTTGTTTATTTTATTCATGTTATTGATTTATTTGCAGTTTAAGTTTATACATGGTGAAAAGAAAATATAAATAAAAAAGTGTTTGGGGAACAATGTTTTGGACGATTAGGGTACATAAACTCTATTTAGAACATGCATGATTCCCAGGGAAATAATATTTTTAAATACAACAATAAAGCAGACTACATGCATGGGCTTTGAGTCCACTAGAGACGTATAGATGCCATCCATTACAAAAAATAATTTCACCCATTTCTCAGACTGGCAATGGAAAGAAAACATTACTGATGTTGAATTGAATGGAATGGCACAGAATGGAACATTAATTCAGATGCAATTACCTAGTGGCCAATAAATGTAAATGTTTGTATGAACAGGTTTCATTCCAAAGGTGCTGGTCCAATACCGACCAACACCCTTGTTATAATATGTATTCCACTATGAGAGTAACCCCAATCAGCATCGGTAAGTTATGCCAAAGAAGGCTAACTCATTCAGGTTTAAGCGCTGCAAAAGAGCATTTGTCAAAACTTAGGGGCCGATTAGGATGGCGGATGGATCGCCACCACCATGCAGCCGATGGCGATCCATCCGCCATCCGTGACTGACCGCCACCTATTTCCCCCCACCATATTACAATGGCTGGGGGACCGTGGCAGACAGAAACACTGTCCGCCGCTTTTCTGCCCCGGTCGCCTTGCGGCCGGAACGGAAAAGGGTTCATATGGCTGGTGGTGTCTTCCAGACACCGCTAGCCATATTAGGCATGCGGTCTTTACTTTGGGGCCCCCCTGCGGGCCCCAATGGTGAAGGCGAGAGGGGGGGTAGACATGGGGGGATACCTGTGATACCCCCCTGCATTTGCATACACAAAGCAGCAGGCACCGCGCGGTGCCTGCCGCTTTGTGTATGCAAATGCATGCCTGCATTTTTAACATTGCGGCAGGCGGTGCTTTCAGCACCGCCCGCCGCAATGTTAAAAATTGATGATGCGCCCGCCAGTGTGGCGGGCGCATCATAAATGCCATGGCGGGACCGCCGCTCATGTCGCGGACGGTTCCGTTTCCACAGGGATGGCGGAGGAGCAAAGTCTGTCCGCCATCCTAATCGGCCTCTAAGTGTGGATTTAGTTTTGAGTGATTTACGCCTGAGTTAACAAATCATGAAAAAAAGCAATTCATATCCACTTTAATAATTGCTATTATAAACAAAGAGAAGGCCTATTCTGAAACAGGAGCTGTAGAAAGAATTAGGGAATCTCACAGAAACATAATAAAGATCACATTTTAGGTTTATTTTAAGTTTAATGACAATGATTTTCAAGCACTCTCAAAGTGAGTATACATGATTTTGACGATTTTTTCTTCCTCTCTCAACCTTTTGAAAGAAAATGTAAGTCTTTTGCAACAAGGACAGGCTCAGATGTGAGAAATTATACAATTAGGTTGTGGATTACATAATCTGTGGGCACCTAAAGTGCTCCTGCAGCTCATATACAAGTCTACTGCGTTGATCTTTATAACATGACTTCACGACAGGTGATGATCACTAAAAAAGAAGCATCAGACTCAGACATTCTCTTATTAGGAATAGAGATAGAGATTATCCCATTTTCTTTGGAAGAAGACCTGCATTTTATGTGGATTCTTTAACATGGAGTCATAACCTTGCCAATCAGTCCCTTTCATTTCTCTCATTTTCAAAAACACTCCCCCTGAGGCTGGAATGATACATACCGTAACTCCTTTCTTTCTTTCCTTTCTTTTTCTTGCGTGGAAATTTCCACTTTGCGTTCCATTGCTGGACACAAAACAACCCCCCATTCATAAGCACAACTGCATGCACCAACCTGCTGGGACACTCACTCCTTTTCACTTCTATCACTCTGCACAGAGCGTGTAACCCCTTTGAAGCCTGGACATACTTGCAGCGCCTGTTCCAGTCCTTCCTTTTTATCATACAATCCTCAGGAATGGTTATTATCTCATTAAAACAAATGAAAGCTGCTGCGGGTTGACTCCTGGTTACGCCCTCCTATTAACTGTTCGACAACAGTCGAATGTCGCAGGATTGCATTGGATCCTCCACAAAATGGCCATCATTCCTGTTTGAAAGTGTTGAATGGCCTAAAATACACATGGTAAATACCTGCTTTGATAAGTTAAATAAGTTTGTTGCAATTCGAATACAAAAGAGTTCAACTCTGCAGAACTTTTCTGCTTTTGTTATGATGCACTGTAGAGAATGACCTAAGTTAAAATCTGCTGTCAGACCTCCACCTCTGCTCCTGGTCCCCATAACCTGCTTCGCTCAACCTTCTGCGATGCCTGAGACCAGTTGCCTCGTCCTCTGTGTCCATTAGCCTGAAGATGGTCTTTTTTATTTTTATAATTTTCCTCTGAGGTCCACAAACTGCTGCCGCCATCTTTGAAGAGTCATCATCCATTGCAAGATGGGGTTGTTGTTTATAAGCCAATAGGTCTCGCCTTTTTGATGTAATGTGTATGACATTGCTGTTTGCCATTGCAGTGCCGCATGGAACAAAATGAAAAAAGAAAAGCTGCAAAATGAAACGGGGGCTACTTTTTAAGTTACCAATCCAAGTGTGTAGGAGGGTGGATACCGGACTATGGTTGCCCCCAACTTTTTGCCTCGTGTTTTGCTGGGTTGCCGACTTAGTTGACCTGGGACCCTGCTATTCAGGGCCCCAGGCCTACTGCTCTCTCTCTAAAATGGATTCCATGTACCTTAGGTACATATCTAATTGGTACTGGGCCACCTTATCAGACCCTGTAACTCAGGGCATAGGTGTACCCAGGGCCTACCAGGGGCTGCAGCATGTATTATGCCACCCCTGGCTGGCCATCTAAATCTGACACAACTGGCTGCACGACAGCTGGGGCAAGGTGGTGTAATCACCCTTTGCTTTAGATATAGTATACCTATATCTAACCCTAAAATGGACACCCGTATTCCTATCAGTCACTCCTATGGCAGGCCTTGACAATCCTGAAGGCAGAGTGCTTGGAATCGTGTGAGATGGTGCTCTGGCATGAGCTGAGCCCGTTTGCAGCTTGCGGAACCAAGTCCTAATAGCTGTTCCATGATAACGCGTACCATATACTCTTAAGTGCATTATAATCCTCGCTGTTATATGCTAACTCTGGTATCGCTTTATCAAAACATGTCGAGTAAGGTGTCATACGAATTGGAATACTAACCCCTCGCCAATTCTGGTGACGGGGTTAGCATTCCACCCTTCTAGAGGGACACGACATGTATGTAACTGTGAACCCCGGTTAAAGTTAACTCGAGCCTCAGCATCACAAAATGGATGCTGCCACCACAGACACAAGTCTGACCACCTGCTGCTGGGAGTCCTTCCAGCGAGGGGAGCTTGGACAAAGGGTTTCCTGTCAGGGGCGGTGCTAGCACCATCCCAGACAGGGTTTTGTGTATCCTGGGTAGGCAGGGCTTTAGAGGAAGGTGACTGCAAGTGGCAACCCGGTGCTCACTATGCATCTGCCGGCTAGGACCAGTTCCAGGGACACACCAGCCCCTGAGCTGGGGAAAGTCCGGCATGGGAGAGGGGTGTAACCACCCCCCTTCCTGGTCCCACCCATGGGCAGGACCTATTCGCGTGCCAGCCCCTTTTCCTAGTATAAAGATAGGAGCGGGCCCCCTTCCAAATTAGATCATCTTTGAATCCTGAAACTACTTTCTACGAAAGGAACTCAAGACTTCTTCCTAAGATTTCTCCCTTGTGACTAAGGAGTAGTCACCCTGCACCCGCAGGCACCATCTAAGAACACTGCGGTTTGCTGCACGTCCTTCCTCCGGAATCCGACCGACCAGCATGACGAGACCCGGCTTCCCTGGCACCTCTGACCTCTACCTACCTCTACAGCTAAGCTGAGAACCGTAGGTGCGACGAGACCTCGAGGGACCGGCCATCATCAGAACTGCATGACTTCTATCCAGCACGACCGCCGAGGGATCCTCGAGTGAGCGCTTTGGGGTTAGAGAAGCCCCGACCCTGAGCAGCTCCAGCACCGAAGTCCAGCCCCCCAGCATCCACGAGATCTGCGTGGGGCCCTTCTGCTTTTTGCTGCTCACCGCGTTGTCTGGCTACTAGCCCGCTGGCTTGTAGCCTTCCCGACGACGAACGACGACATCAACACTGCTAGTCTGGTTGCTCCAGCCTGGCCCTTGCTCCCCTCCAAAAGAGGAGCACCCCGGACCCTCCTGGTCCACTCCAGACGCCATTTTGGGTCCACCGCGTGGGCTTGAATTTGCCAAGACTTGTTGCCCCACTCCTGGGTCCAGCGACGTCGACAGCAGCAACCATCGTGGGACAGCTCGCACCTCCATCCTGGTTGCCGACAATGCCTCCTGGTCCGTGAGACTGCAGAGCCCAGCGTCGCCCACTCACCTGGTCGAGGTGACTCCATCCGGTGCCATCCTGGTGCCCATCTAATCACTGGCTAGTGATTCAGAACTTGGTCCCCTCTGCTTACAGGTGTCCTCCATCTTCGATCCAGGCTTGGATCCACCGAACAATCTTCACTGGTCGCCTGCCAGCAACTTCTTCTTTCAGGCTCCATAGACTGCAACGAGGATTCCCGACGTCTTTTCAGACCTATGCAGCCGCAGCCCCTGGGCTAGGTAACTTCGGCATTTCGGTGCCCCAGCATAGCCTCACTATCCAAGGGTCCAGATCCTTTTTCGTTTTCAGCCTAACTAGTCGGGTTCGCCCGAGAACACTAACTTTGCTTTTACTAGCCTCCATAGACTTTGTCCCGCATCCCGCGTGAGAGTGCACACTCTGCACCCGAGTCCCCTAGGCCTTCTGCTAGCAATCTGAAGGTTCAGTAGGCCAGTCTTAGCGATTCCAAACCCTATGAGATTAGTACTTACCTGCTAGTAATTTCGCATTCCACTTTTGTAGTATATGGTTTTCCGTGCCCCTCGGGCATTTGTGTAAATTGTGCAACTTATAGTATTTTCGTAAGAGTTTTGTTGTGTGCTTAGTACCCTGTCCTCATAAAGAGTACAGGGCTGTTGTGATCTAAATAAATACACTGTTTATTTTCATAACACTTGTGTGGTGTCCTTTCACTTGGTGTTCAAGGGGTATATGTGTGGTATAACACTGCTGGTAAGAAGAGGCTGTAATAGTCTCGTGTGCGACTGGAGATTCTAGACCTTCTGTTTTAAACGTAATTTCTACATTTGTAGTAGCGCTTTTCAGCGCTTTGCCCTCCTTGTATCTTGGTGATATTTTAAAATGCACATTTACCTTGTCTGATCGCCGCTCTCGGCGCAACGTATTTAATTGATCGCCACCTTTGGCGCAACGTCTGTGTTTTAATCGCCACCTTTGGCGCAACGCTTTTTACTATTCTTGTTGAATACTTTCCTCCTCGCTTCCGGCACCGAACCGCCACGGCTTGTGCCGTTTGCAGCGGCGGTGGCCTCACGAGCGCACTAATTTCCGCCCTCCATCCCCACTTCCACCCTGCTGTCCAATTGGCAGGTCAGCGGTCTAGTGGATTTCTCCCCCAGTGTATTTAATGACACAATGGCGGAAGCGCAGCGGACGAGCGCAGCGGGAGCGCCGACTTCGCGCCGAAGTCGTGCCAAAGTCCTGCCCGTCTGCGCCCGTCCGTGCCAGCACGGGCCCAGGGCCCTACCCCCCTGTCCACATTCCTACTTCCTATTCACGTACTGCTCTACTGCAGCTGCGGGGGTCCTCTTGCCCCTCGCACTCTGTCCTGAACTGCCAAAATGCGCCCATTTCCTGCCCTCACTGTTCTCTTACTCTGGACTCCCTTAAATCATGCACAGATAGCAGGTCATCCACGTTTTGGAATCTTTCCGTCCCTAAGTATACCCCCCCTCCCCTCCTCCACAATTCCTCCCCTGCCTTGAGCTTCATCAGTATCAACTGCCGTTGTCTCTCAAAACATAAGAGAGACATTTTTGACCTCTTGGAGACTGCTAGCCCTGCTGCCATGTTTATCACCGAAACTTGGTTAAATGATAGCTCTGGCCCTGATATAGCCATGGCTCTCCCCAATAATTACACCTATGTTGGGCGAAATCGAGTACTTAAAGATGGTGGGGGAATTGCCATCATCTTCAAGAGAGAATTCTCCTGCAAGTGGGAAGACCTTGACTTTCCTAACTGCGAAGCTGGTCTGTTCAAACTCACTCTCTCTCCTCAATTCACATTAACGGGCACCCTGATCTACCGCCCGCCAGGCTCCGCTAGCAGCTGGGCTGCTGCACTCCCTGATCTTATTGCCCCGTTCTTAGTACAATCTACCAACTTCACCATTCTTGGTGATTTAAATATTCACTTCAACTCGTCCTCTTGTGCCATTGCTAAACGCCTCTTACAGGATCTTGAAGCATTAGATTTACATCTTCACAACTCCGACCCTACTCATAAGGCCGGCAATCTTTTAGATCCCATCATTTCCAACCTAACTGGCATTTCCTATCTCTCCTCTACTCCTGTCCTCTGGTCTGATCATTTTATTGTTAATTTTGCTATTAAAACGTCTGTGGCTGACTCCTCTAGGCCCGACCTTCCTCACAAAGCCAGTAGAAACTGGAAACGTCTTGATTTAAATAAATTAAACTCTCTTCTCGTCAACTCCAAACCCACGGTTCCCAAGATTACTATCAAAGAGCTCCCTGCTGTTACATCATGGTTAACCACCGCGCTGGATTCCTGTCTTCCGACCCAAAATAACAAATCTCAAATCCATCACCCCCCAGCACCCTGGTTTAACGACTCCCTTCGGGCTGAAAAATCCAACTGTAAAAAATTGGAGCGCATATGGCGTTCCAACTATGACCCTGCCCATAAAGTCAAATACAAGTCCGCCCTCAAAACTTATCATGCGGCCTGTGATACCGCCAGAGCTAATTTTGCGAACAGCACCATACTCACAGCTCAAAACAGACCTAAAGCCCTGTTCAAAATAGTCAAGGAGCTCTCGGGTGCATCCTCGGTACCTGAGGATCCTTGTCTAGACACTGCTCAGTGTAATGCCTTAGCCAATTTTTTTCTTGAAAAAATTGATAAGATTTATGCCATTTTTAATTCTACTCCCGCCTCCTCCACTCACTCCGTTCAAGACCTACGTAACTTTCCGCCTGATATCATTCCCTGCCCTCTGCCCACCTCTTCCCCACTTCTTGCTTGGGATCCTATTTCCCCCGCGCTTCTAAATAAGTATCTTCAAGACATCAAATCTGGCTCCCCCCTGGACCCCATGCCCCCGCAAGTTCTGCGCTCTCTGGACCCAGCACTCCTCCACATTATTCTAGATGTCTTGAACGCCTCTCTGACAGAAGCGATTGTTCCAAACGAATGGAAACACGCAATGGTGGTCCCACTATTAAAAAAGGTTAACGCAGACCCAAACAACCTCTCCAATTTTCGCCCTATTTCTTTGCTTTCATGCTTTTACAAGATTTTGGAGAAACATGTTAATTCTTTGCTTAGTTCCTTTGTTGAATCTTCCAATTTTCTTCATGGCTCACAATCCGGGTTCAGGGCTGGTTTTTCCACGGAAACCACTCTCCTTGGCGTGTCAGAGACCATCAGACGCCAAGTGGATAATGGGGAGACTGTGGCACTCATTCTGCTTGACTTGAGTGCCGCATTCGACACCGTCTCCCATCCCATCTTATTATCCACGTTGGAGGCGGTTGGTGCCGGTGGTCCCGCCTTGGCCTGGATTGCCAATTTTCTTTCTGACCACACGTTTCAAGTCTTTTCCTCTACTTCTGTCTCTTCTATTCTCCCCTCCACTCACGGTGTTCCCCAAGGGTCCATCCTTAGTCCCCTTTTCTTTAACCTGTACGTGAGGCCGCTTGCTTTTTTAGCGGAACAGGCGGGCCTCACAATTTACTCGTACGCTGATGACACTCAAGTCATCTACTCCCTCTCCACCAATAAAAATCTCCCCTCGTCCTCTCTTCAATCCGGGCTGAAACAAATATCGGATTGGATGTTGAAGCACAAACTAAAATTAAATGGGGACAAGACAGAACTTCTGCTGTTTGGCCCAGACACTTCACTCTGGGGCCCACACCATTGCCATCGGAAATGGGTCCTCTACCCATTCCATCAGAGTCTGCTCGCAATCTTGGGGTTCTTTTCGATAACCAGCTAACCTTCAAGCAACACGCTGTGAAAGTCTCCGCCACCTGTACCACCATCATCAGGTGGCTGAGAAAAATCACGTGGATGCTGCCAGCGGACACTTTGAGGACCGTAGTCCAGGCTCTTGTCATCTCCCGCCTGGACTATGGGAACATCCTTCTCTTGGGTACCGCCAAGGAGGTTACCAGGAAGTACCAGGTGGTGCAGAATATGGCAGTTCGCCTTATCTGTCACCTTCCTGCTAGATCCTCGGTTACTCACCATATGCGGAAATTGCACTGGTTGCGAATTGAGAATAGAGTTAAGTTCAAAGCACTTTGCTATATGCACAAGATCATGACCGGTTGGGCACCTCACTATCTGTCTGCCCTAGTGCAGCAATATATTCCCCCCCGGACACTCAGGTCTTCCACGCAGAACAAGTTCATGATTCCACGCATCAACAGAGCCAAAATGGGAGGACGCTCGTTTTCCCTGCTGGCCCCTTCCTTATGGAACGCTTTACCTCAACTTTTGCGCTCTGAATTCTGCTTTCTCACATTCCGTAAGGGAATTAAAACTTGGCTTTTCAACACTTAACTCTATGTTTTAATATTTCTCCCACCTTTTTTTACCGTTTAGTCTGCCTTAGCGCCGGGAAACCTCCGGGTAGCTGCGCGCTTAACAAATGTAATTATAAATAAATAAATAAATAACAGCTGGCTTAACACGCCCTCTCGAGTCTTTAGCCTTAGACTGCTCGTATCCATGCTACTAGGATAGCTGGTCTATAAGGTTGACTTACAACCAATCATCAATAAGGGTTGTTTGGCCTGATACAAAGTGCTCACTAGAATAGTGAACATTATATATCAGGCCAACTTCTCACAAAGAGGGATTACTTTTATTAATGTTCTGGCACGGCACAGTGCAGTGCCGTTTCTACAAGGCCATGTAACGCCACCCTTACTGGCTTTTCATGGCCTTGTAGATATGGTGTGAGGCGAAACAAGTTACTGCGTTGCCTTACAACGCGACGGGGAGGTGAGCCAATGCATTTACACTGAGTGTACCCACGTAACACTCATGCGCTTTGACACCCATGCCCTTTGACACCCATGCCCCTTTGACACCCATGCCCTTTGACACCCATGCCCTTTGACACCCATGCCCTTTGGCACATTCCCAGATTTGCAACTTTCTGTGAACCTAGGAATGCCCCAAAAGCCTCCCCCTCCCCAACAAGGAGGAATAACTTTATTTCCCATCATTTATTCCTCTTTATATCTGTGCTACATTCTGCAGCACACAAAGAAGGGGGAAATTGCCTCCATTGATTGTTTTTGTGCAGGAAGGTCTCCCTTCCTGCACAAAAACAATAATTCCCACAACGCTGACACCCTTGCACCATGAGGCAAGGGCAAGGATCAGCCATTTGAGAGGATCCTCAAAAGAGCTCCTCCCTTTCAGAAAGCGCGGACCCTCAGGAATCTACAGTTTGGACAGTCTGGTACCAGGCCTGATAGGAATCCTCGGCTAGTGGTATTGTTTTAGGTTTTATGGCGCCAGTCAGAATATCACACTTTGTATGGAAGGTTCAGTGATTAAAACGGTGCTATAGGGTAAAGAGAACCACAACCCTCTTTAAGTCTGGCAAAGGCCTACACATAACCCAAAACGCTCCCTAGCACACATGGAATATCAATGTCTCTTTTCAGTATATCAGTGTTCCACATTCATCAATCTTGCATTCAGAAATGATTCTTGTTCATAGGGTCCGGTAGATTCTTTTGAAGTTTTATTCCTGGAATTTCACAGCCAACACGTGTTTCGTCGTATTGGGAATGTAACCCACGACTTTCTCAAGGCTCATTCCTGAGTAAAGCAGTCGTATTTATTATGCGGTGATAATTCCAACCCGCAATGGGTTTCTGTTGGGGACGTTCTGTAAGTAGTGATTTGGTCGGTAGAAAAGCCTAGTGTGGCTTCCGAGTTTTTAAATAATGGCTTTCGCCAGCTGTGGTAGTTATTCTCCTTCGTCCCCGGTCTCCAGTAACACTCCGATTTTACCAAATCTGGTACTAGGCCTGGTTGAGCCACAAGTGGACAGATTCCCAAAGCTCTCCATGTTAGACCCAGTCCTAATCAGTGGGGCACAGAGGAAGGAGAGAAGTCAGCAGACCCCAGATGTGCAGATTCCTTGGTATAGTGGTGACGAGCTGCGAGGTACCACCCCAGGGCTACCAACCATCGTACATGATTTCATGACACGGGTTGGGATCCCATTACACCGCCGCTGGGGAAGAATCTACCTGTTTACTTTGGCCCACTGTCATTGACACAAGACTCATGTTTTTTCCAGCTGTCACTTCATGGCGTAGCATGCGTATTAGGTGGACAAGATTGAATGTAAGAGGGCCACCTGTTCGTATGCGCTACCCCAGAGTGCGTGTACAACACTTCACAGTATTCATCACCACGAAGAGACGAGGTGCATCTACCTGCGTTGAAGGAAGCAGTCCTACCTCATGTGTGCATGTGTTTCTGAGAGAAAGCCACTGGTTTAGGTGAAAAGTACAGTGTTATTCCACATTTTCTGCTTCAAGAGTGCTTGTTTCCTGTGTTTCCAGGGAGCCCCATTCTATGCCTAGTTATGTTTGCCCCTGAGCTGCAAACATATAGCAACCAGCCCTCTGCATGCCTGTGTGAGTCTCACATGAATGTTTTTCTTTGGCTCCCCTGACATTAGACAGCAGTGCACTGCAGGAGGACTGGCGCAACACGCAAGAGTACAAACCACACCTCTGAAATCTTATTTTAAGAAACATTCAGGAAAGAGTGAAAATAACCTTTATTAATGATTTATTCGAAATTCATTAAAAACATTAACGCAGACCAGGTATGTTTTTACACTGACAAATCTATTGAGAAGTCTAAATAAACCTGTAATAATAAATTAGAATATACATATACATGCACTAATGTTAGTTTGAAATTTTCAGGCAATCGAAGCACTGAGGAAGCAAATTCCTAACATTGATCCAACAGCAACACAAAATGTTGGAAACTCTCATCGCAAAATCCACACCTTAATTTAATCTGGGCTAGTGCCAGTCCCAGTGCCACATTTGGTATGTGTTGGGTAAATCCAGCAAATACCTCATTATCAATTCAAGAAAAAACAGTTAAATATATATTTTTGCTTTGTCCCAATTCATATTAGCTATGTGTAGTAGCTATAGTAGACCTTGTATTTGCCATTTTATAATTTTAGTATGTCATCAAATAGTTTCGGAAGCCCTCGCACAGTTCCTTTATCTGCATCCCACATTTCATTTTCCCTTCGCACCCCTCTTCTTCCCTCGATACTTGCTGCCAGCTGTAGTACAAGAGATATCAATGAGGAAAAGTAATGTTTTTCAGGAGAAAAAGATCTTCTTTTGCCATGGCCAAGAGGTCTCCAGACTATTGGAGTTGGCCCTTCAGGGGGGGAGAAAGCCGCGAAGGATGCATCTAAAACTCACCACCATATTCACGCATCAAGTGTTTTGCTGGAAGAAAAAATAACATGTATGAGAAAATAATCGTAGTCCAAAGGCTTCTTTTCCACAGCACATATATCTACAAGCAGCACAGAGTCACAATAGATGTATTTATGTTCTCTCAGTTACACAAAAGCCCTGATGAAAAGACCAGAAAAAATCTGCGGCAGTGAGGCTGCCTTGATCAGCTTCAGACCGACAACATAAAGTGAGCAACATTTATTAATATTTTTGAAAGATCACAAGATCATGGCAGATGGATATTTGTAAGGGGCTGATATAAGATCTGAATCTAAAGGAGGGGTCTAAAACTGAATGTAGGAAGACATAACCCCTGTCACATTTTCTGGCTAAGCAGATTTAAATTTACACTCAAGGTATTTCAATACATCCCATGTCAATATCCTGTGGTGGGTATGAAGTTATTGTGAAGTTATTGGAGTGTATCTTAAAAAATAATGATCTGGGTGTGTTAATCCATATTATGAAGACAATGTGAAAATTGCCTCGAAGCCAGCTGAGCAGACAAATATAATTTGTGTGTAAGAATGTGCCCAGACTGGAATGTTGCAGGCAGATGGTATACTGAGTGACACATTTTCTCTGTTTACCTGTTGCTCTGGTGTGTCTCAGAGCAGGATATGATATTTGGTTTAGAACCTACTTATACATATTTGGATAAGAAATATTACAATATGAAAGGCAGAGAAGCAATATAGCCTTCTAGCCCTTTGCCAAGGGTTATACCAGTTGTTAAAGGCCCTGAACCCAAGTTATGTGTGCATTTGTGCCTGCATCACCATATGGTCTTTATAGGGGACACACAGTGACCATGCAATGGCCAGCGCACTACTCCCCTCCAAAAAAGGCAACAACAAAATTGGAAGTGAAAGGCCCTCCAACCTTCAGATACAAAACATTAAGCTCTAGGTGACAACACGGTGGAGCAAAAGCGATACCACATGTAGGAGTTGAGTTGCACACAAATGCTGGAATACGCTTTAGATTCAGGTCATCAACAGCATCTCATGCAAGTTTCTGCTCTACGCTGTGGGGGTCATTGAGAAGAATGGACTGTTCTTGGACACCCTAATTGGGAAGGTGCAATGGGGAGAAGTTTGGAGCACAGAGGGTACTTGAACTTCTCTTCCTTAAGCTGAATGTTGTGCCAATACTGTCACTGATTACCAGAGGCCTGGAAGATCTGTCAGGGACTCTTTCAAAAATTAGAAACTTTTAGAGACACTTTCAGTATCCCCGAAACCACCCAGAAGAGACTTGCAAGATATGTTAGGATATCGACTGGACTTTATTTAGTGGGTTGTACAATTTGTAGGTCTAGCCTAAAGTCAGCTTTAGTTATCTGGAAAGCCTCATGTAATAAAATAAATCAGTCACCAATGTGTTATCGTTCAGTGGATTTAAAGGTTCGCTTTTGTTAAACAATAAATTAACTTTAACTGTGTTTTTTCAGTGAATACTTAAAGATATAAAACAAAGAGGGGCTTTGGATCAACCCTCTTCATCCATGGGTCTATTCAGCTGTAATTCACATTTTTCTTCTGCCCACAACGCCAGACAGAAGGGGGCAATGGGTCAGTCTATTTCAGCAATTGGCTCTCTTTCACTGTGAATAATGGTGTATATATCACCTGATCACGTGCACATCCACCGAAAAAGAAGTGCACGTCAGTGTTAGGACTGGTGGATCAATACTTTACTTTGCCAATGTGTTCTGTCCATTCTTTTCGTTTTATGATTTTAGTCGTCTGCATGTGTTTTCAGGTTTCAGCAATTCAAAGTAATTAGTGCCTATATTTTCATGGGATGTGCATTAAAACTGAAAGGGTTCCCATAGCTGTTCCAACTACTGCTGGAAAAGCGCCTGTCTTGTTCCATTAAAAGTATATTGCATGGTTATTTTTCCATTATAAATCTGTATTGCGAGTGTATGGCCGCCATGTTTAGGCAACAGCATTTTTCATTTTTTTTATTTTTATTTATGTGGCATATGCTAGTAATAAAATTAAAAAATAACCATCACACCAGCTAGCCGAAACTAGACCTAATGGTGTAGTGTGCTATTTCATCGTGTTATCCTTTTTATGAGTTTTACTATTTATGAGTTCTGACTCCCGCCACCACCTTGAGTGAGCTTTGTCTGTTCAGTCTCGCTACCCCTAGGGTGATATGTGTGGTATGCTCCAGTGAGGACCAGGGTAACCAGTAGTAAATGGAGGAACCCTCAAAAGGATGTTCACCGTTGACAACTCACCTATGGTAAGAGCACACAAATCGCTTCAGTAAGGAATCACGCAGGCTGAAAGAACCCACAACACCTTTATCAAGGGGTATGAATCATTGAAGAAGTTTGGAAGAATTTGATGAATAAATTGGAGTTGGTAGTACCGACTGGTATTTGGCTTTTGAGATGTAGGGGGCCTATTCGGTAATTTTACCGATTCGGTAAAATACCGAATCAGTATATTTACCGAATCGTTAAATCCATATGTAGCTGGCACTCCTAAGAGTGCCACAGGCCCTTAAGAGTCGGTATTTTACCACACAATCCTATTGTGTGGTAAAATACCGAATTCAGGTGTGAATGCACATCTGTGCATGCACACCTGTGCCATGTGACACACAGACATGCCCTTAGGGCATGTATGTGTGCCACATGTCACACAAGCCTGTACTTGGGGTGCTAGAGGGTGTCAAAGTGACACCCCCTGCACCCTTGCAGGATTCGGTATTTACCGATTCGGTAAATACCGATTCGGTATTTCCCATTGATTCCTATGGGCTCAAAAGCCCATAGGAATCAATGGGGAATATCGATTCAGTATTTACCGAATCGGTAAATACCGAATCTTACAGATTCGGTAATTGTGTTTAAAAAATTACCTACATCTGCCTCCTTCTAATTTATTGATTCACAAATACCGAATCTGTAAAATTTGGTATTTATGAATCGGTAAATTACATCTAGCCCTAAATATTTAGAAAAACGTGGTTAAATTACATTAAGGCACTACATTTGAAAATATCAGCCAAGAAAGATTAAGAATATCATATTTGAGAGCCCTGAAGAAGCGCAATTGAGTGCGAAACACGTGTTTGCTATTTCCGGCTATTCACAGCTTTGGAGGCTGCATGCTGTTTTCAGAAAATATCTAACCGGAAAAAATCACTTCTGTCTTTTGTGCTTTAATTCTCAGTAATGGCATTTATGATTTAAGATACCGGTGGGGACCAGTAACTGAAACTATTAGTGCCGGGCAATATTCCTATTTCCAGATACTGATTGTTTTTTATATATATACATATACAAGCATCATAGTTTGTATAAAACAAACCAATGGTGGATCACACAGGTACGAACAAACCCCAGACAAAAACCTATCCTGGTCCGCAATGTCAGTCAGAAACGTAGGAGCCTAATACTCGGTGTGGACTCGGTGTGGAGCCTAATACTCGGTGTGGATCGTTAATGGCTGTTGGACAGGCCACATAAAGGGCCGCTCTCCCCCGGCCCAACCAGGCCTGAGTCCAGTCCCGCAAGTACCACACACCACCATTGCACGTCCTCCGTCCCCTCAGGGACCCCTGCCCTCGAGCATGTCGACCTCGTGGGCCCGATCCACTGCCGGCCCACGCGCCCAGCCTGGGGCGCCATCTTGGACACTCCAACACGAGGCCGCCTGGCCCCCGATCGACCTCAACCCCGGGCCTGGCCCGGCCTCAGACATTCCGGCACCACCCTCCACCCAGGAGGTGAGCGGGCTACTTGGCAAGTCAATGGGAGAAAGAGGTGCCGATGGCTCTCCCCCACCAAGTGCCGCTCGCCCATCGCCTCCCCGGGCGCTGGCTCCACCCCCCTGCTGGGTGTCTGGACTCCCTCATCCCGGACCTCCCGACCTCCAAGTGCGAGGGTCCGGACATCAAAGCACGCCAGCCCTATAACTGGGGCAGCTCCAGAGCAGGAAGGCAGTTGTATCTTGGAGTCGAGAGACGTAAAGAGGAACTCATCCTGGACGGACTACTGGCGCTGCCATAGCTCTGTCCTGTGCACCATCGTCCTGCCTGTTGGCGCTGCCACAGCCGTCGTAACCTTCATCCTTCATCGTCGTCGGGATCTGCTGGCGTGGCCGCGGACCGTTGTAACCGTCATCTTCCACCGGGACCTGCAGGCTCCGCCGCGGACCGTCGTCCTTCCTTCATCCATCTCGGGACCTGCTTGGCTCCTCCACGGCCCGATCATCTAGAACGCCGAGCTCGAGGATTGAGAGCTATTTTGTACTCATTGGTAACTAAGACTGTCCCGCTACCCCTTTCCTAAACCAGAGACCTAGAACCGAGGGGACCCCTGAGTCCAGACCTCCTTGTATCCATCATCGTAACCTAAGAATTGCATATAAAGTCTCGTTAACCTTCAACCTTGTGTGGTGTCCGTCTGTGGGGGGGAAGTTACTTATCTGTACAGTCGTTGGAGACGGCTCTCCCTGGAGACCTCTCCCCGTAACCTCGGCCGACCCTCCCGGTCCGTCTAACATTGGTGGCCAGCGGCGCGATCCGAATCACCGCATAAACGTACAGAGAGTAGCTCACCCCACGACGAAGTCACAATGACCACGAAAGAGAGCGGATCAACCGAGAAATTCCAAATGGAGAAATTGGAGGAGTACAACCATCGTGAACTTAAACAATTCTGCATCGAACTGGGTATCGCTACCACCGGACTGAGTACCAAGGACGATTTTAAGCATGCCCTAGAATCTTGGGCAGAAACCGGGGCTGCCGGAACCCCTGATCAAAGCACCGTAGAAAAAACGACCACGGCCCCTGAAGGGCAAAGAACGGGTCTCTCGCAAGACGAGATCCAGGAAAGAGAAAGGACCCGACTACACGAACTAGAAATGGCCCGACTTAAAATGGACGTTGAACTTAAGTTGGCCGAACAAAAAATCAACTTAGAGCACCTGCGTCTCCGAGAAGAAAGAGAGGAGAAACAGAGACAAAGGGAGCTCGAGGAAAAGAAACTAGCGTACGAACACGAACGAAACCTAGCCGAGATCAACCTACGCAAGCAGAATAAAGAAGCAGGGGTGCCCGAGCGACCCCCCACCTCAGGGACCACAGACAAAAAAGTACACATCCCCAAAGATGTTGTCCGAGAATATTTCAGAGAGGACGACATCCAGCAATGGTTTAAAGCCTATGAAATCGCTATGACTGCACACCGGATCGATAGGAGCGACTGGGGAGCCGGTCTCTGGGGAAGATTCCTCAATGAGGGCCGCGACACCCTGCTACAGCTCCCGGACCACCAGATGACCTCCTACGACCATATGAAAGCGGCACTCCTCACCCGCTATGGTCTCACACCCGAGATGTACCGTCAGAGGTTCCGAGACTGCACCCGCATCCCGGGTACAACTTGGGTGGACTATGTAACATACTTTAGCCGAGCCTTCGAGGGCTGGATCCGAGGAAGCAACGTCACGACCTACGAGCAACTATTTAATCTGATGGTATGGGAGCATCTGTCGAACAATTGCTTCATTGAACTCCGCCAGCACCTCCTCGACAGCAAGTTAACGGATCCCCGGCAGCTCGCAGCCGAAGCTGACCGATGGGAGATCACCAGAGTGGGCCGGAATGGGTCCTACGAACAGAACCGGAACAACAACGGTCAGCACCGACCCAGAGGAGGAGGAGGGGGCCAGGGGCGAGGAAGAGACAACGCCCCGGCCGCCCCCACCACCAACACCACCCCCCCGGCCAACCGGGGCAGCACCCCAGCGCGACCGGGGTACAGAGCCAATGTCACGTGTCACCGATGTCAACGAGTCGGCCACTATGCGAACGACCCAAACTGCCCGCAGTACCAGAGCCCAAGACCCCGCCAAGTGGCCGCTGCAGCCCTAGGGGAAGAACAGATCTCCGAGGAGCAGGAAGAGTACGAACAAGAGCATCAAGAGTGGGAGCCAGCCGCCATGGCTCTAGCCTGCTTAGGGGGGAAAGACATGGTCCCGCGGGTCCCCCTACCCGCTAACACCCAGAAGTACAGCCAGTGGGTGAGCATCAATGGACACCAGGCCGAAGCCCTTCGTGACACCGGGGCCAGTGTAACAGCCGTCCGCTGTCACCTGGTGGCCCCAGAACAGTATCTACCGAACATTCTCTGCCCTGTACGATCAGCCGATAACTCGGAAAGCCTGTGTCGGATGGCCTGCGTCCCCTTCGAATGGGGGGGGGTCTCCGGCATGTTGAAAGTAACGGTCCGAGACGATGCCCCCGTAGACTGCCTCCTGGGCAATGACCTAGAAAGCTCTCCGTGGGCCGCCGTGGAGAGAAAGGAACACCTGGGGATGTTGGGCGTCCCAGACTGGGCGTGCGTCACCACCCGTTCCATGGCCGCCCGTGCCAACCATCGGCCAGAAGAACCCGAATGGCCGGCGCCACCGCCTCCGGTCGCCCCAGCCGAAAACACCGACCGCAACATTCCCTCCGAACCAGCCCAACCTACCGACCTCGCTAACCTCGACCAGTGGCCTCAAGAAGGGGGGCCCACGCAAGAACAATTTCGCCAAGAACAGAAGACCTGTCCCTCCCTCGAGGGACTCCGCCAGCAAGCACTCGCCCAAAGCGCAGGAGATACCTCCGGAACTCATTGGGTCTACTGGGACAATGACCTGCTGTACAGCGAGCAAAGAATCGCCGAGCTGGGGAGCAACCGAGTACTAGTGGTACCCCTCCGTTTCAGAGACTTCCTGTTAAACCTGGCCCACGATGTCCCCCTGGCAGGACATCTGGGACAAGATAAAACCTACAGTCGCCTAGTGACCCACTTCTTCTGGCCCAAAATGAGGAACGATGTGCACCAGCATTGCCGATCTTGCCCCACGTGCCAAGCCAGTGGAAAGAGCGGCCGCAAACTAAAGGCCCCCCTGCAACCTTTTCCCGTGGTCACTACCCCGTTTGAGAGAGTCGGAATAGACATTGTGGGGCCCTTGGACCCACGCACAAAACAAGGCCATCGATTTATCTTGGTGCTAGTGGACCACGCCACCCGCTACCCTGAGGCTGTTCCTCTGCGAACTGTGACAGCCCCGGTAGTCGGCCGGGCCCTGATGGGGATCTTCTCCCGGGTGGGCTTCCCCCGAGAAGTCGTCAGCGACAGAGGCACGAACTTTATTTCCAAATACATGAAGTCCCTCTGGCAACAGTGCGGGGTCACCTACCGATTCACAACCCCCTATCACCCTCAAGGGAACGGACTCGTTGAGCGGTTCAACCGCACGCTAAAGGGAATGATCGGGGGGTTGGAAGAGCCCCTCCGTCGCCAGTGGGATGTGCTGCTGCCGTGCCTCCTCTTCGCGTATCGAGAGGTCCCCCAGAAATCCCTGGGCTTCAGCCCATTTGAACTGCTATATGGACACCCAGTGCGAGGGCCGCTCAGTCTCGTCAAAGAAGGCTGGGAGATGCCTCCGTTAAAGAACCCTCCAGATGTCTTCCGGTACCTCCTCACCCTCCGCAACCAGACCCGGCGGTTCAGAGAACTAGCAAAGGCCAACCTAGAGGCCAGTCAAGAGGACATGAAAAAATGGTATGACCAGAATGCCTCATCCATTGAATTCGAACCTGGCCAACAGGTATGGGTGATGTCCCCCACTGAGCCATGCGCCCTACAAGACAAATGGACGGGACCCTTCAAAGTAATAGAGCGCAAGGGTCCTGCCACCTATCTCATCGACCTGGAATCCTCCCGGAACCCCCTCCGGGTCCTCCACGCTAACAGACTAAAGCCCCACTTTGTGCGAACAGAGCTCAGCCTCCTGATGGCCACAGACACTGGGGTTGAAGAAGACTCCGAGCCTCTCCCTGACCTCCTACGGACTCAAGAGCAAGACGGCTCCGTGGATGGGGTCCGGCTCTCAGAGGCCCTCACCAGAGAACAACGCCAAGAATGTCAAGCCCTCCTATCACAGTTCGCCAGCCTGTTCTCCCTCACCCCAGGTGTCACTTCCTGGTGTGTGCACGATGTGGACACCGGGGACAGCCCCCCTATCCGCCACCGGGCCTACCGCGTGCCAGACCGGGTACGGGCCTGCATCCAGGAAGAAATAGCCAAGATGCTCACGCTCGGGGTCATCGAGCCCTCAGACAGTCCCTGGGCCAGCCCTGTCGTACTGGTCCCCAAAGCAGCTGCCCCCGGCACCACACCAGAACTCCGGTTCTGCGTAGACTACCGGGGCTTGAATGCGGTCACCAGAACAGACGCGCATCCCATCCCCCGGGCAGATGAACTAGTCGACCGAATGGGAGCTGCCCGCTACCTCAGCATCTTCGACCTGACAGCAGGCTATTGGCAGATCGGCCTCACACCCCGGGCGCAAGAACGTTCTGCCTTCTCCACCCCCGATGGCCATTACCATTTCACGGTCATGCCCTTCGGCATGAAGAATGCCCCAGCAACCTTCCAACGGCTCGTCAATCAGGTCCTGGCGGGGCTCGAAGGATTCAGCGCCGCCTACCTAGACGACATCGCTGTATACAGCCACCATTGGACCGAGCACCTCCACCACCTCCGAGCAGTGCTGCAAGCCCTTCAGCGAGCTGGCCTCACGATCAAGGCCAGCAAGTGTCAAATTGGGCAAGGGTCTGTAACCTACCTCGGACACCAGGTGGGAAGCGGCCTAGTGGCCCCTCTACAGCTGAAAATTGCCGCCATCCAGGCCTGGCAGCCCCCCATCACCCAAACCGAGGTACGAGCCTTCCTGGGCCTCACGGGCTACTACCGAAGGTTCGTGAAAGACTATGGTACCATAGTGGGGCCCCTCACAGAACTCACGTCAAAGAACCAGCCCAAGAAAGTCACCTGGACCCCAGAGTGTCAAACTGCATTTGAACAATTGAAGGCCGCCATGTGTTCCGCCCCTGTGCTCCAGGCCCCAGACTACAGCCGGGAGTTCGTAGTCCAGACGGACGCCTCCGACCAGGGCATTGGGGCAGTCCTGTCTCAAGTGAACACCGAAGGCCTTGATCAACCGGTGGCCTTCATCAGCCGGAGACTCCTACCACGGGAGCAACGCTGGAGCACCATAGAGAGGGAAGCCTTCGCCGTGGTATGGGCCCTCAAGAAGCTCCGGCCCTACCTTTTTGGCACCCACTTTCGGGTGCAGACCGACCACCGACCCCTGCAATGGCTGATGCATATGCGGGGGGAGAACCCAAAGTTGCTACGCTGGTCCATCTCCTTGCAAGGTATGGACTTCACAGTCGAACACCGGCCTGGGCCAGATCACGCCAACGCGGATGGCCTGTCCCGGTTTTTCCGCCTCGACGAGGAGAGTCCCCAAGAGGATGGGTAACTCTCCCCGCCTTCAGCTGGGGGGGACGCATGTTGGACAGGCCACATAAAGGGCCGCTCTCCCCCGGCCCAACCAGGCCTGAGTCCAGTCCCGCAAGTACCACACACCACCATTGCACGTCCTCCGTCCCCTCAGGGACCCCTGCCCTCGAGCATGTCGACCTCGTGGGCCCGATCCACTGCCGGCCCACGCGCCCAGCCTGGGGCGCCATCTTGGACACTCCAACACGAGGCCGCCTGGCCCCCGATCGACCTCAACCCCGGGCCTGGCCCGGCCTCAGACATTCCGGCACCACCCTCCACCCAGGAGGTGAGCGGGCTACTTGGCAAGTCAATGGGAGAAAGAGGTGCCGATGGCTCTCCCCCACCAAGTGCCGCTCGCCCATCGCCTCCCCGGGCGCTGGCTCCACCCCCCTGCTGGGTGTCTGGACTCCCTCATCCCGGACCTCCCGACCTCCAAGTGCGAGGGTCCGGACATCAAAGCACGCCAGCCCTATAACTGGGGCAGCTCCAGAGCAGGAAGGCAGTTGTATCTTGGAGTCGAGAGACGTAAAGAGGAACTCATCCTGGACGGACTACTGGCGCTGCCATAGCTCTGTCCTGTGCACCATCGTCCTGCCTGTTGGCGCTGCCACAGCCGTCGTAACCTTCATCCTTCATCGTCGTCGGGATCTGCTGGCGTGGCCGCGGACCGTTGTAACCGTCATCTTCCACCGGGACCTGCAGGCTCCGCCGCGGACCGTCGTCCTTCCTTCATCCATCTCGGGACCTGCTTGGCTCCTCCACGGCCCGATCATCTAGAACGCCGAGCTCGAGGATTGAGAGCTATTTTGTACTCATTGGTAACTAAGACTGTCCCGCTACCCCTTTCCTAAACCAGAGACCTAGAACCGAGGGGACCCCTGAGTCCAGACCTCCTTGTATCCATCATCGTAACCTAAGAATTGCATATAAAGTCTCGTTAACCTTCAACCTTGTGTGGTGTCCGTCTGTGGGGGGGAAGTTACTTATCTGTACAGTCGTTGGAGACGGCTCTCCCTGGAGACCTCTCCCCGTAACCTCGGCCGACCCTCCCGGTCCGTCTAACAATGGCCTCCAGCATTATAATCCCAGAGTCCCCCGAAGGGGAAGTTCCAGACTATGCTTAAGACGTCTTTGGGAGACCCATTACATTATCCCCCCGAAAGTTTCACGAGACAGTATAATTAAAACATATTAAATACAACAATGCCACTGTGTAAAATTTATTATGTGAAAAACATTGTACCACAAAGTCCTTACAAAGCCTATTTCCCTCCTGCAACTTGGAGTCATTAGATTTTTGTTTGGCCTGGAAAGGGGGGCCCGGGGTGGGGGTTGGGGGCGATTTGAACCCTGGCGTGCCTTACCATGCTAAATCCTAATCTGGGTCAGGGTCCTATTACAATGTTAGTGGCTATTGTGGTGAAGTGCAGATGCTTAACATGAGGCATGTTCCTGATGTAGCGCTGGGTTCTACATGATGGACTTAAACTAATATAACCGGTGCTTTAAATGGGGAAAAAAAGTGCAGGTACTCATCAGATCGAGCTGGGGGTGTGGCAAGGAGGCGGGGCTAGAGGCAGGGCTAAGGGTGGGTCTAATGAAAAACATTTGACGGGCCCAAGAATTTTTTCGGTTGCGAATGATGACAAATCGCTTCCCTTCGCCATTCATTGTTGACGCCCTTGCATGTATTAAGTTATACTAGTTGACAGACTTGAAAAGTAACTAACTATCAGGTTTCTCTTTTTGTCAGAGGCCCCTGTATATTAAACAAAACATTAAAAGGTGCAGACTTGTTTTACTGAAAATTAATTAAAGGAAAAAAGACAACATCCTAAAATGCAACTCTGACCCGCATCGGGTGGAAGGGAGCCATCAGTTGTCCTGCTAGCGATCCTGGGAAAAGCAAGTTATCTGGGGTCTCACAACGGAGCAATAATATTTCCCCCTTTCAATCACTTTCTAGATTCTTTGCCACCCAGCAAAACCTAGCTCAAACTTCTGAGGGGCTAGCAAAAAGATGGAGGCCCATACAACCATGTACATATGAGCACGGTGTCACTGATGATGGTGTCAGCAGGCCTGCTGTACCCACTGTTTCTGATATGGGCGGCACCCTGTACCCACATAGGTTTGATGCTCAAAGCTTCCCTTAGGCCTGCTCCTTCTCCTCAAGTCCAAGGCTTGGCTTCTCCTGGTGCTACCACTCCTGCTGTGTGACTCACTTGTTTCGTGAATACCATATGCAGCCAGCTGTTGTGTCAACTGGTGATGACCAGTCTGGTGCACCTCATAGTGCAGTGGAACCCTACAGATTTCTAAGCTGCTGTAGTGGAAATTGGGAGGGGCATTGGGAAGAGCAGACATTTGGCACCATCGGTTCATATCTCTGTACTGCTCACAGATGCACACTTATGGATGCCTCCACAGTATTGTCCCGGAAAGACATACCTGCGATTCCCCGGCTAACCATGATCCTTCCTTCTTTAGACTTCTCTGCCTGCTCCCTCCTTCTAGAGCGGGTATATGTGTCCTGGCATGTAGTGGTGTGGGATGGTCTTAAGCTCCCTGCCTGGCCTGAGGGGTCTAGCCCTCTGGCCACATCTGAAATGACAACTACATTCTTGGGACAATATTTACAGTAGTCTGTGTACCACTTTGCCAATTCACTAATTTTACATGGATGGAAATCCATTTTCATATTATAATTTTGTCACAACACACTAGTGGCGCTCTGTGGGTGCAGAACTCCCAAGCAGGAGTGGTGGGAGTGCATCCAGAAGAAGGCAGCAAATGGAAGATAAACCACACCTTGAAAAGATGGTTTTACTTTATTTAGCTGAAAACTGCAGTTATTTTCCCCAGAAAGTTATGTGAATTTGCATCAATTTGCTATAAAAGAAGGTGAACTGCCCCTCCCCAAGGCAGACAGTCTTTGACATGCAGAAATAAAACTGAATTTCCCCGTCTGTGATTATTGTAGGATGTCAGTAACATTCACTGAATCTAGTCATTTCTGCATCTGTGGCAGGTAACAGGATATGGGCCTGTGCCAGTATGGTAAGAGCTCTGCCTCCAGACATCCTTTCTTCTTGATGTCCATGTCAGTCGAAGCCCTGGTCCTCACCCACCTGAATGGAGGCAACTCTCTGCCCATTAGCCTCCTTAACACTATTCATACTCCCATGAAAGCACCTTAACCACTGCAACACTTCCCATGTAGAAGTTGGCCAAATCCACCCACACTGAAGCTATTGTAATTGCATTTATATAGAGCTTAATACCCCTGACGAGGCGCCAAATCGCTTTTTCAGCGAGTAGCACGCTACTCCGGAATCCAAGAATGATTTGTGTGGACTAAGTATAGTGAAAATGTGAAAGTAATTTGAGTGGTGGATAGGTAAGTCAGTTATTTGGATTCAGAAGGATAGCAGAGGGATAGAAGAGGGAAAAAGGTTTGCATTTATATAGCGCTTGTTACCCCTGATGGTGCTGAAGCGCTTTTGTGTGGAGAGTAGCACTTATCGGGGTTAAAGAACAAAGAAATACCAAAAAGTGTGACTGAGCATGTGTATGACAGCAAAAAAGCATACTTGGCAATCTGGAATATGCCTAGTTTCTGAGAAATGCTTGATATCAGACACAAGCATTCTGGACGCAATTTACAGTGTAACATCATGGAAATGAATGAGAAACATTCATCAAGCCATGGGACGTCATGTCTTAGTCGTGTTTGAATGCTTATATTGTTAGCTACGTTCAGTGTTTTCTGGTAAATGCGCATTTTCAACTCCGTGCACATTATTCCTCCCCTTCCGGTGTGCCCCAGTAAAGTCAATACTGTGTTTAAGTATTTTGATAAATCCATTCTGTAGGAAGGTGGATACCTGACTATGGTTGCCCCCAACTTTTTGCCTGGTGTTTTGCTGGTTTTCCGACTTAGTTGGCCTGGGATCCTGCCAATCAGGACCCCAGGCCTACTGCTCTCCCTCTAAAATGGATTCCATGTACCCTAGGTACATTTCCAATTGGTACTGGGCCACCTTATCAGACCCTGTAACTCAGGGCATAGGTGCACCCAGGGCCTACCAGGGGCTGAAGCATGTATTATGCCACCCCTGGCTGGCCATCTAAATCTGACACAACTGGCTGCACGACAGCTGGGGCAAGGTGGTGTAATCACTCTTTGCTTTAGATATAGTATACCTATATCTAACCCTAACAAGCATTGGAAATGCAATAGGTCTCGCATTAGAAAAGTTGGAGTTATTGGTATTGTAAATGACATATGTTATTTATTTGTTGGTTTTTAAAATTGCTAAATTGATGGCTTTGTCATTTACAATGCCAATAGTTATAACTTTTGCGAATGTGACACCTATAGCATTTGGAATGCAACATATTTTGTATTTACGTGACTTAGATGGCAGCTCTTGTCGTTAGGCCACATCTCTAGAGAGCAGGAGAGTGCAGCAGGGGAGAGAAGCACAGCAATGCAATAGGTCTTGCATTAGGAAAGTTTGAGCTATTGGTATTGTAAAGGACACATTTTTTATTTATGTGCTTGTTTTGAAAATAGCGAATTAATAGCTTTGTTATTTACAATGCCAATAGTTTTATCTTTTGCAAATGTGACACCTATTGTAACACAATATGTGTTGTGAGGGTGAGTGAGGGTGAGGGTGTGGGGTTGAGGGTGAGGTGTTGAGGGTGAGTGAGGGTGAGGTGTTGAGGGTGAGTGAGGGTGAGGTGTTGAGGGTGAGTGAGGCTGAGTGAGGGTGAGGGGGTGAGGGGTTGAGGGGGAGGGGTCGAGGGGGAGGGGTTGAGGGTGAGGGGTTGAGGGTGAGGGAGGGTGAGGGGTTGAGGGTGAGTGAGGGTGAGGTGTTGAGGGTGAGTGAGGGTGAGGGTGGGTGAGGGGTTGAGAGTGAGTGAGGGTGAGTGAGGGTGAGGTGTTGAGGGTGAGAGAGGGTGAGGGTGAGTGAGGGTGAGGGGTTGAGGGTGAGTGAGGGTGAGGTGTTGAGGGTGAGAGAGGGTGAGGTGTTGAGGGTGAGAGAGGGTGAGTGAGGGTGAGTGAGGGTGAGTGAGGGTGAGTGAGGGTGAGTGAGGGTGAGTGATGGTGAGGGTGAGGGGTTGAGGGTGAGTGAGGGTGAGGGTTGTGAGTGAGGATGAGTGAGGGTGAGGGATTGAGGGTGAGGGGTTGAGGGTGAGTGAGGGTGAGGGTGAGTGAGGGTGAGGTGTTGAGGGTGAGTGAGGGTGAGGGGTTGAGGGTGAGGGTGAGTGAGGATGAGGGTGAGTGAGGATGAGGGGTTGAGGGTAGGTGAGGGTGAGTGAGGGTGGGTGAGGGTGAGGGAGGGTGAGGGTGAGGGTGAGTGAGAGTGAGGGTGAGGGTGAGTGAGGGTGAGGGTGAGGGTGAGTGAGGGTGAGTGAGGGTGAGGGTGAATGTGAGTGAGGGTGAGTGAGGGTGAGGGTGAGTGAGGGTGAGGGTGAATGTGAGTGAGGGTGAGTGAGGGTGAGTGAGGGTGAGGATGAGGGGTTGAGGGTGAGTGAGGGTGAGGGGTTGAGGGTGAGTGAGGGTGAGGGGTTGAGGGTGAGTGAGGGTGAGTGAGAGTGAGTGAGGATGAGGGGTTGAGGGTCGGTGAGGGTGAGTGAGGTTGAGGGTGAGTGAGGTTGAGGGTGAGTGAGGGTGAGGGTGAGTGAGGGTGAGGGTGAGGGTGAGTGAGGGTGAGTGAGGGTGAGTGAGGGTGAGTGAGAGTGAGGGTGAGTGAGGGTGAGGATGAGGGGTTGAGGGTGAGTGAGGGTGAGTGAGGGTGAGGATGAGGGGTTGAGGGTGAGTGAGGGTGAGGGGTTGAGGGTGAGTGAGGGTGAGGGGTTGAGGGTGAGTGAGGGTGAGGGTGAGTTAGGGTGAGGGGTTGAGGGTGGGTGAGGGTGAGTGAGGGTGAGGGAGGTGTTGAGGGTGAGTGAGGGTGAGTTAGAGTGAGGGTGAGTTAGGGGTTTAGGGTGAGGTGTTGAGGGTGAGTGAGGGTGAGGCATTGAGGGTGAGTGAGGGTGAGGTGTTGAGGGTGAGTGAGGGTGAGGGTGAGTGAGGGTGAGTGAGGGTGAGTGAGGGCGAGTGAGGGCGAGTGAGGGCGAGTGAGGGCGAGTGAGGGCGAGTGAGGGCGAGTGAGGGTGAGTGAGGGTGAGTGAGGGTGAGTGATGGTGTGGGTGAGGGGTTGAGGGTGAGTGAGGGTGAGGGGGTTGAGGGTGAGTGAGGGTGAGGGGTTGAGGGTGAGTGAGGGTGAGGGTGAGGGTGACTGAGGGTGAGGGATTGAGGGTGAGGGATTGAGGGTGAGGGGTTGAGGGTGAGTGAGGGTGAGGGTGAGTAGAGGGTGAGGGTGAGGGGTTGAGGGTGAGTGAGGGTGAGGGGTTGAGGGTGAGTGAGGGTGAGGGTGAGTGAGGATGAGGGGTTGAGGCTGGGTGAGGGTGAGTGAGGTTGAGGGTGAGTGAGGGTGAGTGAGGGTGAGTGAGGGTGAGTGAGGGTGAGTGAGGGCGTGTGAGGGCGAGTGAGGGTGAGTGATGGTGTGGGTGAGGGGTTGAGGGTGAGTGAGGGTGAGGGGTTGAGGGTGAGTGAGGGTGAGTGAGGGTGAGGTATTGAGGGTGAGGGGTTGGGTGAGGGTGAGGGTGAGTGAGGGTGAGGTATTGAGGGTGAGGGGTTGAGGTTGAGTGAGGGTGGGTGAGGGTGAGGGGTTGAGGGTGAGTGAGGGTGAGTGAGGATGAGGGGTTGAGGGTGGGTGAGGGTGAGTGAGGTTGAGGGTGAGTGAGGGTGAGTGAGGGTGAGGGTGAGTGAGGGTGAGTGAGGGTGAGGGTGAGTGAGGGTGAGTGAGGGTGAGGGTGAGTGAGGGTGGGTGAGGGTGAGTGAGGGTGAGGGGTTGAGGGTGAGTGAGGGTGAGGGGTTGAGGGTGAGTGAGGGTGAGGGGTTGAGGGTGAGTGAGGGTGAGGGTGAGTTAGGGTGAGGGGTTGAGGGTGGGTGAGGGTGAGTGAGGGTGAGGGGTTGAGGGTGAGTGAGGATGAGTGAGAGTGAGGGTGAGTGAGGGGTTGAGGGTGAGTGAGGGTGAGGGTGAGGGGTTGAGGGTGAGTGAGGGTGAGGGGTTGAGGGTGAGTGAGGGTGAGTGAGGGTGAGTGAGGGTGAGGGGTTGAGGGTGAGGGGTTGAGGGTGAGTGAGGGTGAGGGTGAGTGAGGGTGGGTGAGGGTGAGTGAGGGTGAGGGGTTGAGGGTGAGTGAGGGTGAGGGGTTGAGGGTGAGTGAGGGTGAGGGGTTGAGGGTGAGTGAGGGTGAGTGAGAGTGAGGGTGAGTGAGGGGTTGAGGGTGAGTGAGGGTGAGGGTGAGGGGTTGAGGGTGAGTGAGGGTGAGGGGTTGAGGGTGAGTGAGGGTGAGTGAGGGTGAGTGAGGGTGAGGGGTTGAGGGTGAGGGGTTGAGGGTGAGTGAGGGTGAGGGTGAGTGAGGGTGGGTGAGGGTGAGTGAGGGTGAGGGGTTGAGGGTGAGTGAGGGTGAGGGGTTGAGGGTGAGTGAGGGTGAGGGGTTGAGGGTGAGTGAGGGTGAGGGTGAGTTAGGGTGAGGGGTTGAGGGTGGGTGAGGGTGAGTGAGGGTGAGGGGTTGAGGGTGAGTGAGGATGAGTGAGAGTGAGGGTGAGTGAGGGGTTGAGGGTGAGTGAGGGTGAGGGTGAGGGGTTGAGGGTGAGTGAGGGTGAGGGGTTGAGGGTGAGTGAGGGTGAGTGAGGGTGAGTGAGGGTGAGGGGTTGAGGGTGAGGGGTTGAGGGTGAGTGAGGGTGAGTGAGGGTGAGTGAGGGTGAGTGAGGGTGAGGGTGAGGGGTTGAGGGTGAGTGAGGGTGAGTGAGGGTGAGTGAGGGTGAGGGTGAGGTGTTGAGGGTGAGTGAGGGTGGGTGAGGGTGAGTGAGGGTGAGGGGTTGAGGGTGAGTGAGGGTGAGGGTGAGGGGTTGAGGGTGAGGGGCTGAGGGTGAGTGAGGGTGAGGGGTTGAGGGTGAGTGAGGGTGAGGGGTTGAGGGTGAGTGAGGGTGAGAGGTTGAGGGTGAGTGAGGGGTTGAGGGTGATAGAGGATGAGTGAGAGTGAGGGTGAGTGAGGGGTTGAGGGTGAGGGGTTGAGGGTGAGTGAGGGTGAGGGGTTGAGGGTGAGTGAGGGTGAGGTGTTGAGGGTGAGGGTGGGTGAGCGTGAGGGTGAGCGTGAGGGTGAGTGAGGTGTTGAGGGTGAGGGGTTGAGGGTGAGTGAGGGTGAGGGGTTGAGGGTGAGTGAGGGTGAGGGGTTGAGGGTGAGGGGTTGAGGGTGAGTGAGGGTGAGGGGTTGAGGGTGAGTGAGGGTGAGGGTGGGTGAGCGTGAGGGAGGGGTTGAGGGTGAGGTGTTGAGGGTGAGTGAGGGTGTGGGTGAGGGGTTGAGGGTGAGTGAGGGTGTGACCATATCCATTCCAGACACTGATAATTAATTGGCGACAAAAGTTATTATTTGACGTGGCATATCTTAATTGCTAGGTTTTTTAATTACTAGTTGATGTTTAATTTTTGTAATCATTTTTTTAAGTATGCACCTCTTAAAAAATAAATAAAAATATTGCTTGTTATGTATTTCCATTTGTAGACCTAGAATAGTTATGGTGCATTGTATGTAGCTTTAAAAAATAAAAATGTAGACTGCTCAATGTATTTCCGTGAATAGATGCAGGTTGCCTCTTTCTGTCAAATAATATCCCTTGTTCAACTTACTATAGTGGCGCGGCATACTATGAAGCAGAGGAGGACTGACTGTCAGAGCCTTGCTCTTTCCTCTCTTGCCAACAGGGCTACTCCAGAATAAGAAGACCACGAAAACCATAATTTGTGAAACATGGCCATTTGACTCGCAGCCCGGTCAGTGGAGGGGCTCCGCTTTCTGATCCGTAGAGGCTGATGCGCAGTCACTTTCTTGAAGAGGAAATGGGGAATAAAAACTTTACTTTTGCAGTGATGTCGATGAACCTGGCTTGATGTCACACTGCTGCATTGTGCTGATTTTCTAAGTAAAAACATGCATAGTGAGGAGCACTAATACGGGTTTGAGATGGTGGAAGAGCTGCTTATCTCTTATGGAGATAGATTATCTGGGGGGAGGAAGGGCTCCTAATGGGAAGTGTAGACGGGGAGAAATTGAGAAAAAAAGCGGAGCAGGGAGGGTGTTATTGTGGCTATCTGTTTGCCCGAGGGGAGGAGAAATGCCGGCCTGAGGCAGAGCACACGCTGAGAAGCTTGTGGGAGGGGGGCTTGGCTGCCTTTGATCTGGTAATGCGAGGCAGGCAGGCAGGCGGCTGGTGGCATTGTGCACGCGCTTTTTAGGGCTTGCGCTTGCGCAATGACCTAAAAAGCACATGCACTTGAAGAAATCGCCACTGGAATCGCCAGTGGTGGATCAACACTGGATAAGCCGTAATAGAGCTTCGCCAGCGATGCGCAGAAGCGCATCAGCAGGCGAGCCCTAAAAATGGGCACACATATTCCTATCAGTCACTCCTATGGCAGGCCTTGACAATTCTGAAGGCAGAGTGCATGGAATCGTGTGAAATGGTGCTCTGGCATGAGCTGAGCCCGTTTACAGCTTGCGGAACCAAGTCCTAATAGCTGTTCCACGATAACGCATACCATATACTCTTAAGTGCATTATAATCCTCGCGGTTATATGCTATCTCTGGTACTGCTTTATCAAAACATGTCGAGTAAGGTGTCATACGAATTGGAATACTAACCCCTCGCCAATTCTGGCGACGGGGGTAGCATTCCACCTTTCTAGAGGGACACAACATGCATGTAACTGTGAACCCCGGTTAAAGTTAACTGAAGCCTCAGCTCCACAAAATGGATGCTGCCACCACAGACACGAGTCTGACCTCCTGCTGCTGGGAGTCCTTCCAGCGAGGAGAGCTTGGACAAAGGGTTTCCTGTCAGGGGCGGTGCTAGCACCATCCCAGACAGGGTTTTGTGTATCCTGGGTAGGCAGGGCTTTACAGGAAGGTGACTGCAAGTGGCACCCCGGTGCTCACTACGCATCTGCCGGCTAGAACCAGTTCCAGGGGCACACCAGCCCCTGGCCTGGGGAAAGTCCGGCATGGGAGAGGGGTGTAACCACCCCCCTTCCTGGTCCCACCCCTAGGGCAGGACCTAGTCGCGTACCCACCCCTTTCTTTAGGATAAAGGCAGGAGCGGGTACCCTTCCAAATTAGATCATCTTTGAATCAAGAAACTACTTTCCACGAAAGGAACTCTCGACTCTTCTCAAGATTTCTCCCTTGTGACTAAGGAGTAGTCACCCTGCATCCGCAGGCACCATCTAAGAACTCTGCGGTTTGCTGCATGTCCTTCCTCAGGAATCCGATCGACCAGCACGACGAGACCCGGCTTCCCTGGCTCCTCTGACCTCTACCTACCTCTACAGCTAAGCTGAGAACCGTAGGTGCGACGAGACCTCGAGGGACCGGCCATCATCAGAACTGCACGACTTCTATCCAGCACGACCGCCGAGGGATCCTCTGGTGAGTGCTTTGGGGTCCGAGAAGCCCTGACCCTGAGCAGCTCCAGCACCGAAGTCCAGCCCCCCAGCATCTCCACGATCTGCGTGGGGCCCTTCTGCTTTTTGGCTGCTCACCGCGTTGTCTGGCTACTAGCCCGCTGGCTTGTGGCCTTCTCGACGACGATCAATGACGACAACTCTGCTGGTCTGGTTGCTCCAGACTGGCCCTTGCTCCCTTCCAAAAGAGGAGCACCCCGGACCCTCCTGGTCCACTCCAGACGCCATTTTAGGTCCACCGCGTGGGCTTGAATTTGCCAAGACTTGTTGCCCCAATCCTGGGTCCAGCGACGTCGACAGCATCAACCATCGTGGGACAGCTCGCACCTCCATCCTGGTCGCCGACAACGCCTCCTGGTCCGTGAGACTGCAGAGCCCAGCGTCGGCCACTCACCTGGTCGAGGTGACTTCGCCCGGTGCCATCCTGTGCCCACACAATCACTGGCTAGTGATTAAGAACTTGGTCCCCTCTGCTTTCAGGTGTCATCTATCTTCGATCCAGGCTTGGATCACTCGAACAATCTTCACTGGTCGCCTCCCAGCAACTTCTTTCTTCAGGCTCCTGGTTCGTCAACGAGGATTCCCGACGTCTTTTCAGACCTATGCAGCTGCAGCCCCTGGGCTAGGTAACTTCGGCATTTCGGTGCCCCAGCATAGCCTCACTATCCAAGGGTCCAGATCCACTTTCGTTTTCGATCTACCTTATCGGGTTCGCCCGAGAACACTAACTTTGCCTTTACTAGCTCCCATAGACTTTGTCCCGCATCCCGCGTGAGAGTGCCCACTCTGCACCCGAGTCCCCTGGGCATCAAAAGACGTCCGGAATCCTCGTAGACGAACCAGGAGCCTGAAGAAAGGAGTTGCTGGCAGGCGACCAGTGAAGATAGTTCGAGTTGATCCAAGCCTGGATCGAAGATGGATGACACCTGAAAGCAGAGGGGACCAAGTTCGTGACTACTAGCCAGTAGTCAGGTGGCACCAGGAGGGCACCGGATGGTAGTCACCTCGACTAGGTGAGTGGGCGACGCTGTGCTCTGCAGATCTCACGGACCAGGAGGCGTTGTCGGCGACCAGGATGGAGGAGCGAGCTGTCCCACGATGGATGATGCTGTCGACGTCGCTGGACCCAGGATTGGGGCAACAAGTCTTGGCTAATTCAAGCCCACGCGGTGGACTCAAAATGGCGTCTGGAGTGGACCAGGAGGGTCCGGGGTGCTCCTCTTTTGGAAGGGAGCAAGGGCCAGTCTGGAGCAACCAGACCAGCAGCAGTGATGTCGTCGGGCATCGTTAAGAAGGCCACAAGCCAGTGGGCTAGTAGCCAAACAATGCGGTGAGCAGCAAAAAGCAGAAGGGCCCCACGCAGATCGTGGAGAGGCTGGGAGGCTGGACTTCGGTGCTGGAGCTGCTCAGGGTCGGGGCTTCTCGGACCCCAAAGCACTCACCAGAGGATCCCTCGGCGGTCATGCTGGATAAGGGCTGTGCAGTTTTGATGATGGCCGGTCCCTCGAGGTCTCGTCGCCCCTACGGTTCTCAGCTTAGCTGTAGAGGTAGGTAGAGGTCAGAGGTGCCAGGGAAGCCGGGTCTCGTTGTGCTGGTCGGTCGGATTCCTGAGGAAGGACGTGCAGCATACCGCAGAGTTCTTAGATGGTGCCTGCGGATGCAGGGTGACTACTCCTTAGCCACTAGGGAGAAATCTTGAGAAGAAGTCTTGAGTTCCTTTCGTAGAAAGTAGTTTCAGGATTCAAAGATGATCTAATTTGGAAGGGTCCCCGCTCCTGCCTTTATCCTAAAGAAAGGGGTGGGTACGCGACTAGGTCCTGCCCTAGGGGTGGGACCAGGAGGGGGGTGGTTACACCCCTCTCCCATGCCGGACTTTCCCCAGGCCAGGGGCTGGTGTGCCCCTGGAACTGGTTCTAGCCGGCAGATGCGTAGTGAGCACCGGGGTGCCACTCAGCAGTCACCTTCCTGTAAAGCCCTGCCTACCCAGGATACACAAAACCCTGTCTGGGATGGTGCTAGCACCGCCCCTGACAGGAAACCCTTTGTCCAAGCTCTCCTCGCTCGAAGGACTCCCAGCAGCAGGAGGTCAGACTCGTGTCTGTGGTGGCAGCATCCATTTTGTGGAGCTGAGGCTTCGTTTAACTTTAACCGGGGTTCACAGTTACATGCATGTCGTGTCCCTCTAGAAGGGTGGAATGCTAACCCCGTCGCCAGAATTGGCGAGGGGTTAGTATTCCAATTCGTATGACACCTTACTCGACATGTTTTGATAAAGCAATACCAAAGATAGCATTTAACCGCGAGGATTATAATGCACTTAAGAGTATATGGTATGCATTATCATGGAACAGCTATTAGGACTTGGTTCCGCAAGCTGCAAACGGGCTCAGCTCACGCCAGAGCACCATTTCACACGATTCCAAGCACTCTGCCTTCAGGATTGTCAAGGCCTGCCATAGGAGTGACTGATAGGAATCTGTGTGTCCATTTTTAGGGTTAGATATAGGTATACTATATCTAAAGCAAAGGGGGATTACACCACCTTGCCCCAACTGTCGTGCAGCCAGTTGTGTCAGATTTTGATGGCCATCCAGGGGTGGCATAATACATGCTTCAGCCCCTGGTAGGCCCTGGGTACACCTATGCCCTGAGTTACAGGGTCTGATAAGATGGCCCAGTACCAATTGGATAATGCACCTAAGGTACACATGTCAATTTAGTGAAAGAACAGCTAGGCTGTGGGTCTGATTGGCAGGCCCACAGCCAGAGAAAGTCGTAAACCAGTGAAACAAAAGCAAAAAATCTGGGTGATCATAGGATTGCAGACCCTACTCTCCTACATGACCCCCCCCCCCCCCCCCCAAACTTTGGGACAATAAACTAACCTTGACCAGGTGAATCTTCTTGCTCTAAGTGGAAATACCTGGAGAGCCCATCTGCATTGCCATGATCAGTGCCAGGTCTATGCTCCACTGTAAAATCCATCCCCTGTAGGGAAATGGACCATCTAAGCAGTTTGGGGTTTTCACCCTTCATCTGATTTAGCCACAAGAGGGGCTTATGGTCGGTCTGAATCTTGAAATGAGTGCCAAACAAGTATGGCCTCAGTTTCTTCAGGGCCCAAACCACAGCAAAGGCCTCCCTCTCAATAGCTGACCAATTTTTCTCTCTGGGGGTCAGCCTTCTGCTTATGAAAGCAATGGGCTGGTCTTGATCATCAAAATTCAGTTGAGATAGAACAGCTCCCACACCCAACTCAGAAGCATCTGTTTGGACAATGAATGGTTTGGAGTAGTCTGGACTCTTGAGGATAGGTGCTGTGCACATGGCCTGCTTTAGGTCATCGAATGCTTTTTGACAGCCTGCTGTCCACTGAACCTTTTTTGGCATTTTCTTACTTGTCAGTTCATTAAGTGGAGTCACAATTGATCCATAATTTCTGACAAACTTTCTGTAGTAACCAGTCAGGCCCAAGAAAGCTCGAACCTGAGTCTGGGTGGTTGGAGGAGCCCAGTCCCTGATTGACTGTATTTTGCTCTCCAGTGGCTGAACTTGGCCTCCCCCTACAAGGTGGCCCAAGTATACAACCTGTGTCTGCCCTATCTGGCACTTGGTGGCCTTGATAGTGAGACCTGCTGCTTGCAGTGCCTCTAACACTTTCCTGGGAGGACCAGGTGATCCTCCCAGGTGGAGCTAAAGACAGCAATATCATCTAGATATGCTGCACAGAAGTCATCCAGCCCAGTGAGAACATGATTCACCAACCTTTGGAAGGTGGCAGGTGCATTTTCCAAACCAAAGGGCATTACCACAAACTGATAATGCCCACCAGGGGTAGAAAATGCTGTCTTGGGCTTGGAATCCTCAGCTAACCTGATTTGCCAATACCCAGCTGTCAGGTCAAATGTACTTAAGTAGTTGGCAGAAGCCAATCTATCTATAAGTTCATCTGCCCTTGGTATTGGGTGGGCATCAGTCTTAGTGACTGCATTGAGACCCCTGTAGTCTACGCAGAACCTCATCTCTTTCTTACCACCCTGGGTGTGAGGCTTTGGCACTAGAACTACTGGACTAGTCCAAGGGCTATCTGAGGGTTCAATGACTCCCAACTCCAACATTTTCTGCACTTCTGTTTTGATGCAGTCTCTAACATGATCAGGCTGCCTGTAGATTTTACTCTTAACTGGCAAGCTGTCACCAGTGTCAACCTCATGGGTACACCAATTGGTCTGACTGGGTGTTAGACAGAACATACGCCTGAAGGATTGAAGAACCTGTTTACAATCCTTCTGTTGATGTTCAGAGAGGCTGCCACAAAAGACAACACCATCTACTGACCCATCATCAGGATTCTGAGTGGGCAGGTCTGGGAGAGGGTCACTCTCTTCCTCCTGTCCCTCATCTATGGCCATGAGCAAGCTCATGTCCTTCCTGTCGACATATGCTTTGAGCCTGTTTAGATGAAGCACCCTGTGGGGGCTTCTGGGAGTTCCAAGGTCCACCAGGTAGGTGACCTCTCCCTTTTGCTCAAGAATTGTGTGGGGCCCAGACCATTTGTCTTTGAGTACTGCTGGGGCCACTGGCTCCAACACCCACACCTTCTGTCCAGGCTGATACACAGTCAGGAAAGCCTTTTGGTCATGCCAAGCTTTTTGGAGTTCTTGGCTGGCCTTAAGGTTTTCAGATGCCTTCTCCATATACTCAGCCATCCTGGAGCGGAGACCAAGTACATTGTCCACTATGTTGGTTGCAGGCTTTTTGAGAGGTCTCTCCCATCCTTCCTTCACCAAACACAGGGGGCCTCTTACAGGATGCCCATACAAAAGTTCAAAAGGGCTGTAGCCAACCCCCTTTTGTGGGACCTCTCTGTAAGCAAACAGAAGGCAGGGAATCAGGACATCCCATCTACGCCTGAGCTTTTCAGGTAGTCCATGAATCATCCCTTTTAGGGTCCTGTTGAACCTTTCAACAAGCCCATTGCATTGTGGATGGTAGGGTGTAGTGAACTTGTAGTTGACACCACATTCCTTCCACATAGCAGTTAAGTAGCTTGACATGAAGTTTGCACCTCTGTCAGAGACAACCTCCTTAGGGAAGCCCACTCTGGAGAACACTCCAACTAGGGCTCTTGCCACTACAGGTGCTGTAGTGGTCCTAAGTGGAATAGCTTCAGGATACCTGGTGGCATGATCCACTACCACCAGTATAAACTTGTGCCCTGAAGCTGTCTGGGGTTCCATTGGACCAACAATGTCAATCCCCACTCTTTCAAAGGGCACCCCCACCACAGGCATTGGTATAAGGGGGGCCTTTGTGGTGCCACCTGACTTACCACTGGCTTGGCAAGTGACACAGGAGCGACAAAACTCCTTGGTATCCTCATTCATGTGAGGCCAGTGAAAGTGTGAGACAAGTCTGTCCCAAGTCTTTGTCTGGCCTAAGTGACCTGCTAAGGGAATCTCATGGGCCAAGGTAAGAAGGAAACCTCTCTGAGTCAAGGGTACAACCAGCCTCCTGGTCATGCCAGGCTTGGGGTCTCTTGCCTCAGTGTACAGGAGTCCATCATCCCAGTATACCTTGTGGGTACCTGTGGCGTTCCCAGCAGCCTCAGCAGCAGCCTGCTGTCTGAGGGGTTCAAGGGAAGGGCAGTCTAATTGTTCCTTCCCCAGGGGTTCTCTTGAGGGTCCCCCTGAGCCCAGGAATTCAACTTGATCAAGTTCAAACTCTTTAGGCTCAGTTTCCCTCAGTTCCTGTAGGTCAGCCTCCTCTGAGACTTGATCCTCAACCTGGGGCAAGGGGGAAGGCATAGCCTTTACCCTACTGCTCTTCTTCTTGGAAGGTGTCTGGTCCATTGTTCCAGGATCCAGCACCTGTTCAGTGGGGCATCTTTTGGCCTGTGACCTAGTCACAGCAAGCACATGTGCTGGCAAGCCTAACATCTCCATGTGAGTCCTATGCTCCACTTCTGACCATTGTGATGACTCCAAATCATTGCCCAACAAACAATCCACTGGGAGGTCTGAACTAACTACAACCTTCTTTTGGCCATTTACCCCTCCCCAGGAGAAAGCAACAATTGCCATACTATGACTGGTAGTGACATTGCTTGCATTGGTCACCAGGAAATCTGTACCTGGCATGATCTGTCCAAGGTCCACAAAGTTAGGTGTCACCATTGTGACACTGGCACAAGTGTCCCTATAGGCCTGAGCCATTCTTCCATTTATTAAATGTGTCTGCCTGTATTTGCCCAAAGTATTGGGACTGACATCAGGGGATATATCCACATCCCCTGTACAGACAAGGACAGCCTGAGTGAGTGTGCCAACTAAGTTGTCATACCCCTCAGAACCCAAGGTTAACCCAACTAAACCCTTGGGAGGTGCACTACTACTGCTGGCTGTACTAGGGGGCACAGGTGCCTTAGGGGCTGCAGTAACAGGAGTCTGTCCTCCTTTCTTGGTGCACTCACTAAACCAGTGAGTTTTACTTTTACAGTATTGGCACCACCTTTTTGATTGGCCTTCTTGGGTCTTCTTTTTCTGGGAAGCCTGACCCCCCCCCCCTCTTTGGGTTGTTGGGGACCTGTCGAAGACTTCTGGTCATTTTGCTCCCCTTTAGAATCTTTACCCTTCTGGTCTGCTTTCTTCTGACCACCCTGGTTCTGGCCCTGGTTTTGCTTAACTCTTGTTCTGACCCATCTGTCTGCCTTCTTTCCCAATTCTTGGTGAGAGGTCAGATCTGAGTCAACAAGATGCTGATGCAACAACTGGTTCTGACAATTGTTTAAAATCTGTTCTCTCATGATCAAATTATACAATCCTGTGTAATCAGTAACCTTACTGCCCAGCATCCAGCCCTCCAAAGCCTTAGTGGCACAATCGATAAAAATCAGACCAACCTTGAGACTGGGTTTTCTGGGTATCCCTGAACAGCAACCTGTACTGTTCAGTGGTTAGGCCAAACCCATCAATCAGTGTATTCTTCAAGACTTGGTAATTGTTAGCATCCTCCACTCTAGTAGTGAGGAGCTTATCTCTACCTTTACCTTCAAAGGAGAGCCACAAGATAGCTGCCCACTGAGTCTGGGGGACACACTGTACAGTGCAGGCCCTCTCCAGAGCAGTAATCCATTTGTGGATGTCATCCCCTTGTTTAAAGGGGGGCTCTATCTTACTCAGGTGCCTAGTGTCTAAACTCCTGTTTTCCCTTGGGGGAATGCTTCCACCAGTGGGATTTGTCCCACTCAATTCTTGCTCTCTAGCAAAGGCAAGTCTCTCTTTGGCCAGGGCAAGTTCTTCCCTTTCAATCCTCAGATTGACTTCCTTTTCCTTGGCTTCATACACTCTCCTCTGAGGGGATGTCATCCCTCTGTGAGAAGAGGCATGAGAGCCATTGGTTCGAATGGATCTGTTAGAGCCTCTTGATAGAGACCTAACTCGTCCATTCCCAATGTTAAGCTGGCCTGAGAGGGGCCCCAGGGGTCTCCTAGTGCCATTCTCATGCCTGCTTAAGTTGTCCCTAGTTAGCTGACTAACTACTTCTGGACCTTTGTCTGCCTCATCCTCAGAAGGCTCTAGATCCTCATCCTCCTCTTCACCTTCTGCAGAGAGATGGATAAGGTCAGGGTCACCTGTGGTTCCCTCTAGGGGAGGCATGTTCCCATCTGGATGAGAAGGGTCTGTGTTACCAGCCCTCCTATCATCATAAGTCTCTAAGAGACCAATCAGAAATGGGATTGTGGGGTTAGACCCCTGTTTTAGTTTCCTGGAGGTACACACTTGTCTCATCTCCTGGAAGCTAAGAGCAGCATATCTGGAAGTGACCTGTGGAGGGTCCACTGACACAAGGGGAGACTCAGAGTTTCATCCTTTGTCTGACATGCTGATTCTAGTGTGGTGTAAGTGATGCACCTACCTACACTATTTGTTTGCCTACTGATCCCTTGCTAAGAGTTGTAGCCAAGGTGTGCTAAGCCTTGAGGAGCTACAACAGCTGGTTCAGTAGAACTCAGAGTATTCTAAGCTAAGTTATATGTACCTGAAGTACTTATGTGATCTTTCACAAGATATTCTTAGGATACGTGTGGTAAAACAACAGCAAGCTCAAATCCCAACCGCTGCTCACCAATGTGAGAAGTTGGCCTGATATATAATGTTCACTATTCTAGTGAGCACTTTGTATCAGTCCAAACAACCCTTATGGTGATTGGTTGTAAGTCAACCTTATAGACCAGCTATCCTAGTAGCGTGGATACGAGCAGTCTTTGGGCGAAACTTTAGAGGGCGTGTTAAGCCAGCTGTTATACCATCACATATACCCCTTGAACACCAAGTGAAAGGACACCACACAAGTGTTATGAAAATAAACAGTGTATTTATTTAGATCACAACAGCCCTGTACTCTTTATGAGGACAGGGTACTAAGCACACAACAAAACTCTTATGAAAATACTATAAGTTGCACAATTTACACAAATGCCCTAAGGGCACGACAAACCATATACTATGGAAGTGGAATGCGAAATTACTAGCAGGTAAGTACTATACTAATAGGCTTTGGAATCGCTAGGACTATGTTACTGAACCTTCAGATTACTAGTAGGAGGCCTAGGGGACTCGGGTGCAGAGTGTGCACTCTCACGCGGGATGCGGGACAAAGGCTATGGTAGCTAGATTTCACAAAGTTAGTGTTCTCGGGCGAACCCGATAAGGTAGATCGAAAACGACAGTGGATCCTGACCCTTGGATAGTGAGGCTATGCTGGGGCACCGAAATGCCGAAGTTACCTAGCCCAGGGGCTGCAGCTGCATATGTCTCAAAAGACGTCGGGAATCCTCGTAGACGAACCAGGAGCCTGAAGAAAGAAGTTGCTGGCAGGCGACCAGTGAAGATAGTTCGAGTTGATCCAAGCCTGGATCGAAGATGGATGACACCTGAAAGCAGAGGGAACGAAGTTCGTGACTACTAGCCAGTAGTCAGGTGGCACCAGGAGGGCACCGGATGGTAGTCACCTCGACTAGGTGAGTGGGCGACGCTGTGCTCTGCAGATCTCACGGACCAGGAGGCGTTGTCGGCGACCAGGATGGAGGAGCGAGCTGTCCCACGATGGATGATGCTGTCGACGTCGCTGGACCCAGGATTGGGGCAACAAGTCTTGGCAAATTCAAGCCCACTCGGTGGACTCAAAATGGCGTCTGGAGTGGACCAGGAGGGTCCGGGGTGCTCCTCTTTTGGAAGGGAGCAAGGGCCAGTCTGGAGCAACCAGACCAGCAGCAGTGATGTTGTCGGGCGTCGTTAAGAAGGCCACAAGCCAGCGGGCTAGTAGCCAAACAACGCGGTGAGCAGCAAAAAGCAGAAGGGCCCCACGCAGATCATGGAGAGGCTGGGAGGCTGGACTTCGGTGCTGGAGCTGCTCAGGGTCGGGGCTTCTCGGACCCCAAAGCACTCACCAGAGGATCCCTCGGCGGTCATGCTGGATAAGGGCTGTGCAGTTTTGATGATGGCCGGTCCCTCGGGGTCTCGTCGCACCTACGGTTCTCAGCTTAGCTGTAGAGGTAGGTAGAGGTCAGAGGTGCCAGGGAAGCCGGGTCTCGTCGTGCTGGTAGGTCGGATTCCAGAGGAAGGACGTGCAGCAAACCGCAGAGTTCTTAGATGGTGCCTGCGGATGCAGGGTGACTACTCCTTAGCCACAAGGGAGAAATCTTGAGAAGAAGTCTTGAGTTCCTTTCGTAGAAAGTAGTTTCAGGATTCAAAGATGATCTAATTTGGAAGGGTCCCCGCTCCTGCCTTTATCCTAAAGAAAGGGGTGGGTGCGCGACTAGGTCCTGCCCTAGGGGTGGGACCAGGAGGGGGGTGGTTACACACCTCTCCCATGCCGGACTTTCCCCAGGCCAGGGGCTGGTGTGCCCCTGGAACTGGTTCTAGCCGGCAGATGCGTAGTGAGCACCGGGGTGCCACTCAGCAGTCACCTTCCTGTAAAGCCCTGCCTACCCAGGATACACAAAACCCTGTCTGGGATGGTGCTAGCACCGCCCCTGACAGGAAACCTTTTGTCCAAGCTCTCCTCGCTGGAAGGACTCCCAGCAGCAGGAGGTCAGACTCGTGTCTGTGGTGGCAGCATCCATTTTGTGGAGCTGAGGCTTCGTTTAACTTTAACCGGGGTTCACAGTTACATGCATGTCGTGTCCCTCTAGAAGGGTGGAATGCTAACCCCGTCGCCAGAATTGGCGAGGGGTTAGTATTCCAATTCGTATGACACCTTACTCGACATGTTTTGATAAAGCGATACCAGAGATAGCATTTAATTGCGAGGATTATAATGCACTTAAGAGTATATGGTACGCGTTATCATGGAACAGCTATTAGGACTTGGTTCCGCAAGCTGCAAACGGGCTCAGCTCATGCCAGAGCGCCATCTCACATGATTTCAAGCACTCTGCCTTCAGGATTGTCAAGGCCTGCCATAGGAGTGACTGATAGGAATCTGTGTGTCCATTTTTAGGGTTAGATATAGGTATACTATATCTAAAGCAAAGGGTGATTACACCACCTTGTCCCAGCTGACGTGCAGCCAGTTGTGTCAGATTTAGATGGCCAGCCAGGGGTGGCATAATACATGCTTCAGCCCCTGGTAGGCCCTGGGTACACCTATGCCCTGAGTTACAGGGTCTGATAAGGTGGCCCAGTACCAATTGGATAATGCACCTAAGGTACACATGTCAATTTAGTGAGAGAACAGCTAGGCTGTGGGTCTGATTGGTAGGCCCACAGCCAGGGAAAGTCGTAAACCAGTGAAGCAAAAGCAAAACATCTGGGTGATCATAGGATTGCAGACCCTACTCTCCTACAATCTAAATAAATACACTGTTTATTTTCATAACACTTGTGTGGTGTCCTTTCACTTGGTGTTCAAGGGGTATATGTGATGGTATAACAGCTGGCTTAACACGCCCTCTAGAGTTTAGCCCGAAGACTGCTCGTATCCATGCTACTAGGATAGCTGGTCTATAAGGTTGACTTACAACCAATCACCATAAGGGTTGTTTGGACTGATGCAAAGTGCTCACTAGAATAGTGAACACCATATATCAGGCCAACTTCTCACACATTCTTCCTCCAAGTATGCAATCCGAATTCTTATGATTGTTTGTTGGGCTTTTCGTTGTTTAACTTTGTTACAAAAAAATGAGTCACATTATGGTAAACTTTATATTAGCTGATAAAAATAAACACATGACTTAAAAATACCATCCTCCCCTCAAAATTATTTTTCTATCCAGCTGCCGCCCTCGCTTTAGATAACACTTTTTTCGATGACGAGATACTCGCCTACCTCTACCCTCTGATGTCCCTAGCCTTTACTTACTAGCTCCATGTCCCGTCCGATGCCCCATGTACCTCTTTACATTTTCTCTTTTTTCAGGTGGTCACTCCACCTTTCATCTTAAATGTCCCCTCCTTCATCCCATCAAATTCCTTCTCTTCCTTTTCTGGGGTACCCCTCCCCCACTTAAAATACCAGTCTCTGTCGCTGCAGTTTTCGCCCCGTCCTCACTCAAAAGACCCCTTCCACTGACCTATGTCATTCTCGAAAGCCTTGGCTCTTTCTTGCTACATCTACTCACTCCTGACTCTCATCAGATGGTCCTAATCTCATCCATCAGCTGCTTTATTTTAACTCCTTAGCTGCAGTGCTAAGGGGGAGGGGGGGCCGCGGGCGCTCCCGTGCTCGTGACGAAACCGCTGCGTCACGAGCCTCGGGTGAGCTGTGCTTGTGATGGAACGGTTCCGTCACGGCCCCGCCCGCGCTTCAGAACGTTAGCGCAGGCGCGGAATTCGCTCCGCGCAGGCGCAGCGAGCGGGCCGTGACGGAACCGTTCCATCACCAGCACAGCCCACCCGAGGCTCGTGACAGAACTGTTCCGTCATGAGCAGGCAAGGGGTTAAACCCACTGCCCCACACCCGCAGAGTATTCTCTACTATAATTTGCTTGCCCCTTTCTTCTTCTTCAGATAACCCTTCGAAGTGCCGGTACTCAGTACCGGTGGGTACCGGCCCATTTAAAGCACTGAATATAACACAATACTCTAAAAGCGTCCCTCAGGATATCTGACCCTGCACTTAAACTGCATTTTTCGATTTCCATCTTCTTTTAGGCCAAGCTGCTTTCAAGAACTTAGAAACTGAGAATACAACGCAGGGACTGCTATCCACCTTACAAATCCTCAGGGCCATTCTGTTAATGTAAATCCGTATTTGTAAAGCACGAACTACTCACCCTTCCGGGTCTCAAGGCGCTGGAGGCCAGCGTGGAAATTAAGTGAGCTATTGCCCAGAGTCACATGGAGTTGAGCTGAGCTGCAGCCAAAGCAGGGGATCGGACCATGAACCCTGTGCTCCGAAGTCACACAGGGGGTGGACAGATCAAGCGCTTCCTTTGTCTTTCATACATCTTGCAGAAGAATAGAAAATGGGCCTCTGTTCCTGGAGCAACATCCCATGCACAGCAGTTGGTTACCCAGAAAGGCGGGGCTTCCATGTGTCAGTTGGGTGGGCGAGTGGCAATGCACCCGATCTAAACCGAGCAAAAAGTGACCTCACAAAGGGGGGATTATTGGAATGGAAGAAAGCTTCAAAGCTGGGAGCGAGTTTGAATTCCAGGAACTGCAGGGTTAATCGCCCTAAGTAGGTAAAATGATGCATTTGTCCCCATTCACTCTCCCAGAGACAACATTTACTCTCTCTTTGACAATATTTTGTTAGTCGCTGTTATGGTCACGATATATCTGTAAGTCCCTGTCAACAGCAGTATTATGACACACAGCCTGCCCATGAGCTACATTCATTCAGTGTGCTGTCTAGTGATAACAGTCTGTGGGTAAAGATTGGTGGACTAACCGTGCCCTCAGATTACCTCCATCCAGTGCTTAATTTCTGCCAGTGTTCGCAGCACCGGCGCTTGTTTCTTGACACTGGCAGGCATTTATGACAATTACCACTTAGTGGTGCGGTGTATCTATTTTAAACATCATGCAGACGAGTTAACATTGCAAAATACTTAGATAGTAATACCAGTATCTCCAGGCCATTCTTACAGCTGTAGCCGGCCAGGAATAGTCCATTTAGTCACATTTACAGGAGGGTAGGTATCATTGGTACCAGCATTTGACTGGGAGAGTGGGTGGTGAAAGCTACGGTGACCGCCTGAAAAAAATATTTTGGCCTCTGGTACCTAATTTTCTATAAATTAAGCCCTGGACTCGTCCTCACCTTGAAAATATAAATAAACTGTGATGCTTGCAAATTCATTATTTGCAGGACAAAGGAGTAAACGTGTCAGTCCTTCTTTCCATGGCAGCCCACATGATTTGCGTGGGAGGCAGGGGGGGTGAGCACTTACCTTGCTGCTGGGTCCCAGTCTCTGCTCCTTGCTCCTGCTCTCCTGGTGGGATAGGAAGCCAGGAAGAGCCAGGCTCCCCTGACCAATCACAGTGTTGTGATTGGTTTTTAGCGTCCTGGTTCGACGCTCAATCGAAGAAGGTGGGGCTGGGCATGTTCTCCACTCAGGCTGTAATGCAGCCTGCATGGAGAAGGGGGGAAGTGCGCATGGCGGGTTTGGGCAGCCTGAGATGGCCGACCGAACGAACAGTCATTGCTCACTTAGGAGTGGGGGCAGCGCAGCGGCCTGCAAATGAAACATTAAATGATAATAACTTAAAGTTACTATCATTTTATATTTCCTTTGCAATGCTCGAAAGCAGTGAGGCGACGCTCCTCCGCCACAGCGGAGGAGACGCCACTGCCTTTAGTTTCACTTCTTTCACCGTGAGACGCTCGTTTTCAAGGAGTGCCACATGTAGGCTTTTCCAGACTATTGAATCGAAGGCTGCCATTATAATAGATAGAGGCTAACAGCTTTGCATCCTCCTTCTGGTGCCACTAGGTGGCGGTGTTACACAAGCTTCGGAGTGACAGGATAACTCCATAAGTGCCAGAAGGATGTCTCGGTGCACTGCCTGGGCAGGGCCTGGCTGCCGGTTTGCACAGGGTGCATGTAGGTCTGGAAAGGGGGATGGTTGAACATGCCTGGAGCGCCACCGATACTTCTGGAGTAAATTAGTGATATGGAGAGTGGGTAAAAGAGAGGAAGTCTCATGACAAACCAGGGTGATGCTGCGGGCACTTTTCGGGGGGTGTTTTGTTTAGGAGCAGGGGGTGGCATCCTGGGAACGGCCGTCCCTGGGTCCATGGATATAATAAAGGCCATTAAGATGGACATAAGGTACATTCTGAGTCATCATCATCAACATCTTTATTCGGTTACATAGTCAAGAAAACCATAAAGGCGTGATATAAAAACCAGGATAAAATAGCGTGGTACAATGGATATACAGCCAGATTCATGAAGCAAAAATCGGCTCGCAAAGGGCCAGATTTTGAGAATCTGGCCCTTTGCGAGCGCTTTTTTTGCATTTGGGATTCATCATCCCAAATGCAAAAATCGCAAAATTTGAAATCGTTAAATTGCGAGGAATTGCATTTAAGGAATCTCTATTTGAGATTCCTTAAATGCAATTCATGAACCATTTTAGAATTGCGAATTCGCAATTTTTGGCTGCTATTTACCGTGAAGTCTGACTTCGTGGTAAATAGCGAAAACTTCGAAAAATGCACTTTAGTGCATTTTTCTAAGTTGGATGTTACACACACACACATGTCCTTTGGACATGTGTGTGCGCAACACCAGTGTAAATCACCATTTCAGGGGTGCTACAGGGTGTCCTTTGGACACCCTGGCACCCTTAAAATCACATCCTAATTTGCGATTCGCTAATTGCTAATCGCAAATAAGAAATGACTCCCCATTCAGTCCTATGGGCCTTTGGCCCATAGGAATGAATGGGGGAGTCAATCTTGATTTGCGATTCGCAATTAGCGAATCGCAAATAAGGAAGCAGTAGAAATCGCTATAAATTTTGCATTTTCTACATGCATCCCGTTTTACGAGTCTTTAACAGCGATTCCTCAATAATCGCTACAAGGACTCGCAAAAGAGGAGCATGATGAATCTGGGAGTTAATCTCTAGACCAGGCCTTTGCAAGAATAAAACTCCAGTAATAAATACAAAGTGCCTCAGAAGTGCCAAACACCAAAAATATTACAATAAAACTACTAAAGACAATACATTTAAGTCGATACATTTAAGTCAATAGCAAGAAATAAAAATTAGGGAGCCACCCAACTAATCACAGCTCGCCCAAAGTGTAATAGCAAATTTTTAAAAGCTTAAAACATAAAATACGGTATTGCCCAACAACATCTGGAGAAATATGAATGCAGGCAGAACTTGTTTAAAGTTGGCCTGTTTCAAAATGGGCATTAGATATGATTTTCTCGGGCGGCATAATATGGACAGAACATAGTAAAATACATTCTGAGTCAGTGGGGATAGCTTCCCTGGGGCAGCCTGGCTCCAAACCACCCAGAAGTCGTGGTTATGGCTGGCACCCTGCCACAGCATGGGTAAGAATGGGAACAATAAGAGGGAAGAATGCAGGGTCACCCCAATATGCCCATCAAACTTGTGAGGGGTCAGTTCTCCAGCCATGCCTCTACCTTGTCCTGGATCAATTACTGCCCCAAATCAGACAGTCTAATTCCTGCAGAGTCCTAGACACCAGCCATGAAATCCTGGCTCTGGCTGATTTCCTGGTTAGGGTCAAGAGAGAGTGAGTGCCCCCTCGCACACAAACAATCTCCCCATGGCGCGGGTATCCTCGTGGTGTAAGGGTGCCTGCGCCGACGCTTGGCAGCTGTTAGTGCGCCAGCGCAGGGGAGAGCACAGATATGCGACATATTCTTGTAAATATGATGCATTCCTGTGCTCTGAAAGTGCTGCAGCGTGGCGCAGCCAAAGGGCTTGCGGTGCCATGCTGAGGCACTTTCTTGTAGATCTGCCCCAAGGTACCTTGGCAGTGTGATGAGCAGAGAGGAGAGTCTAAGCACGGTCTCTTGCATTCTACGATTCTGCAGCTGCTGCGTTTTCCGCACAATTATGAATTTGCCACATTTGTCACATAATACATCATCTGATGCATAATCGAACATAAAACAAGCATTTGCAATGCAATAGGGCTCGCATTAGTAAAGTTAGAGGTATTAGTATTGTAAATGACACATTTTTTATTTATGTTTTTGTTTTGAAAATAGCGAAATTAATAACTTTGACATTTACAATGCCAATAGTGTTAACTTTTGCAAACGTGACACCTATAGCATTTGTAATGCAATATGTGTTGTATTTACATGACTTAGATGTATTAATATCAAAAATAACAATGGGTTGTATTTTTTTCAATATTTAATACTTAAATAAAAGTTATTGTAATTTATAATGTCAATAGCCTAAACTTTTGCAAATAACTTTTTGGAAGATTATGTTTAGTGTATTTTATTGTGATGAAAATACAAGAACAGAAGTGAAATATTAACATTTTTTTGTGACATTTGTAATAAAGTTTGAAACATTGAGAGAACATATTTGAATCAGTTGTTCTTGAATGGTTGCACAGATTGATGCTGTGGTGGCTCTGAATGATGTTGTAGCGGTGACGAGTGATGCTGAGGCGTTCAGTGATGCTCTGGTAGTGCATAGCGATGTTGTGGTGCCCCTGAGTGATGCTGTAGTGATGCGATGGATAGTGAGGGCTATGGATAGAGGGAGGGTGAAAGATAGAGAGAGAGAGGGCGAGAGATAGAGGCAGGGTGAGAGATAGAGGCAGGGCAAGAGGACGAGGGATGGAGTGTGGGCAATTGATGGAGTGTGTGCGAGGGATGGAGTGTGGGCGAGGGATGGAGTGTGGGCGAGGGATGGAGTGTGGGCGAGGGATGGAGTGTGGGCGAGGGATGCTGTGGTGGATGCTGTGGTGGTGCTGTGTGGTGCTGTGGTGGTGCTGAGTGGTGCTGTGGTGGTGCTGAGTGATGCTGTGGTGGTGCTGTGGTGATGCTGAGTGATGCTGTGATGGTGCTGCGTGGTGCTGTGGTGGTGCTGTGTGATGCTGGGGTGGCGCTGAGTGGTGCTGTGGTGGCACTGAGTGGTACTGTGGTGGTGCTAAGTGATGCTGTGGTGGTGCTGAGTGATAATGTGGAGGTGCTGAGTGATGCTGGGGTGGCGCTGAGTGATGCTGTGGTGGTGCTGAGTGGTGCTGAATGATGCTGGGGTGGCGCTGAGTGATGCTGGGGTGGTGCTGAGTGGTGCTGAGTGATGCTGTGGTGGTGCTGAGTGGTGCTGTGGAGGTGCTGAGTGATGCTGTGGTGGTGCTGTGGTGGTGCTGAGTGATGCTGTGATGGTGCTGCTTGGTGCTGTGGTGGTGCTGAGTGATGCTGGGGTGGCGCTGAGTGGTGCTGTGGTGGCGCTGAGTGGTGCTGTGGTGGCGCTGAGTGATGGTGTGGTGGTGCTGAGTGATAATGTGGTGGTGCTGAGTGATTCTGGGGTGGCGCTGAGTGATGCTGTGGTGGTGCGGAGTGGCGCTGAGTGATGCTGGGGTGGCACTGAGTGATGCTGGGGTGGTGATGAGTGGTGCTGAGTGATGCTGTGGTGGTGCTGAGGGGTGCTGTGGTGGTGCTGAGTGATGCTGTGGTGGTGCTGAGTGATGCTGTGGTGGTGCTGAGTGATGCTGTGGTGGTGCTGAGTGATGCTGTGGTGGTGCTGAGTGATGCTGTGGTGGTGCGGAGTGGTGCTGTGGTGGTGCTGAGTGATAATGTGGTGGTGCTGAGTAATAATGTGGTGGTGCTGAGTGATAATGTGGTGGTGCTGAGTGATAATGTGGTGGTGCTGAGTGGTGCTGTGGTGGTGCTGAGTGGTGCTGTGTTGATGCTGTGGTGGTGCTGAGTGATAATGTGGTGGTGCTGAGTGATAATGAGGTGGTGCTAAGTGATAATGTGGTGGTGCTGAGTGATGCTGGGGTAGCGCTGAGTGATGATGTGGTGATGCAGAGTGGTGCTGTGGTGGTTCGGAGTGGTGCTGTGTTGCTTCTGAGGTTGTGCTGAGTGATGCTGTGGTGGTGCTGAGTGGTGTTGTGGTGGTGCTGAGTGATAATGTGGTGGTGCTGAGTGATGATGTGGTGATGCCGAGTGATGCTGGGGTGGCGCTGAGTGGTGCTGTGGTGGCACTGAGTGGTGCTGTGGTGGCACTGAGTGGTGCTGTGGTGGTGCTGAGTGATAATGTGGTGGTGCTGAGTGATGCTGGGGTGGCACTGAGTGATGCTGTGGTGGTGCGGAGTGGTGCTGAGTGATGCTGGGGTGGCACTGAGTGATGCTGGGGTGGTGCTGAGTGGTGCTGAGTGATGCTGTGGTGGTGCTGAGGGGTGCTGTGGTGGTGCTGAGTGATGCTGTGGTGGTGCTGAGTGATGCTGTGGTGGTGCTGAGTGGTGCTGTGGTGGTGCTGAGTGATGCTGTGGTGGTTCTGAGTGGTGCTGTGGTGGTGCTGAGTGATGCTGGGGTGGCGCTGAGTGATGCTGTGGTGGTGCTGAGTAATAATGTGGTGGTGCTGAGTGATAATGTGGTGGTGCTGAGTGATGCTGTGGTGGTGCTGTGGTGGTGCTGAGTGGTGCTGTGGTGATGCTGAGTGATAATGCAGTGGTGCTGAGTGATGCTGGGGTGGCACTGAGTGATGCTGTGGTGGTGCTGAGTGGTGCATTTGTAATGCAATATGTGTTGTATTTACATGACTTAGATGTATTAATATCAAAAATAACAATGGGTTGTATTTTTTTCAATATTTAATACTTAAATAAAAGTTATTGTAATTTATAATGTCAATAGCCTAAACTTTTGCAAATAACTTTTTGGAAGATTATGTTTAGTGTATTTTATTGTGATGAAAATACAAGAACAGAAGTGAAATATTAACATTTTTTTGTGACATTTGTAATAAAGTTTGAAACATTGAGAGAACATATTTGAATCAGTTGTTCTTGAATGGTTGCACAGATTGATGCTGTGGTGGCTCTGAATGATGTTGTAGCGGTGACGAGTGATGCTGAGGCGTTCAGTGATGCTCTGGTAGTGCATAGCGATGTTGTGGTGCCCCTGAGTGATGCTGTAGTGATGCGATGGATAGTGAGGGCTATGGATAGAGGGAGGGTGAAAGATAGAGAGAGAGAGGGCGAGAGATAGAGGCAGGGTGAGAGATAGAGGCAGGGCAAGAGGACGAGGGATGGAGTGTGGGCAATTGATGGAGTGTGTGCGAGGGATGGAGTGTGGGCGAGGGATGGAGTGTGGGCGAGGGATGGAGTGTGGGCGAGGGATGGAGTGTGGGCGAGGGATGCTGTGGTGGATGCTGTGGTGGTGCTGTGTGGTGCTGTGGTGGTGCTGAGTGGTGCTGTGGTGGTGCTGAGTGATGCTGTGGTGGTGCTGTGGTGATGCTGAGTGATGCTGTGATGGTGCTGCGTGGTGCTGTGGTGGTGCTGTGTGATGCTGGGGTGGCGCTGAGTGGTGCTGTGGTGGCACTGAGTGGTACTGTGGTGGTGCTAAGTGATGCTGTGGTGGTGCTGAGTGATAATGTGGAGGTGCTGAGTGATGCTGGGGTGGCGCTGAGTGATGCTGTGGTGGTGCTGAGTGGTGCTGAATGATGCTGGGGTGGCGCTGAGTGATGCTGGGGTGGTGCTGAGTGGTGCTGAGTGATGCTGTGGTGGTGCTGAGTGGTGCTGTGGAGGTGCTGAGTGATGCTGTGGTGGTGCTGTGGTGGTGCTGAGTGATGCTGTGATGGTGCTGCTTGGTGCTGTGGTGGTGCTGAGTGATGCTGGGGTGGCGCTGAGTGGTGCTGTGGTGGCGCTGAGTGGTGCTGTGGTGGCGCTGAGTGATGGTGTGGTGGTGCTGAGTGATAATGTGGTGGTGCTGAGTGATTCTGGGGTGGCGCTGAGTGATGCTGTGGTGGTGCGGAGTGGCGCTGAGTGATGCTGGGGTGGCACTGAGTGATGCTGGGGTGGTGATGAGTGGTGCTGAGTGATGCTGTGGTGGTGCTGAGGGGTGCTGTGGTGGTGCTGAGTGATGCTGTGGTGGTGCTGAGTGATGCTGTGGTGGTGCTGAGTGATGCTGTGGTGGTGCTGAGTGATGCTGTGGTGGTGCTGAGTGATGCTGTGGTGGTGCGGAGTGGTGCTGTGGTGGTGCTGAGTGATAATGTGGTGGTGCTGAGTAATAATGTGGTGGTGCTGAGTGATAATGTGGTGGTGCTGAGTGATAATGTGGTGGTGCTGAGTGGTGCTGTGGTGGTGCTGAGTGGTGCTGTGTTGATGCTGTGGTGGTGCTGAGTGATAATGTGGTGGTGCTGAGTGATAATGAGGTGGTGCTAAGTGATAATGTGGTGGTGCTGAGTGATGCTGGGGTAGCGCTGAGTGATGATGTGGTGATGCAGAGTGGTGCTGTGGTGGTTCGGAGTGGTGCTGTGTTGCTTCTGAGGTTGTGCTGAGTGATGCTGTGGTGGTGCTGAGTGGTGTTGTGGTGGTGCTGAGTGATAATGTGGTGGTGCTGAGTGATGATGTGGTGATGCCGAGTGATGCTGGGGTGGCGCTGAGTGGTGCTGTGGTGGCACTGAGTGGTGCTGTGGTGGCACTGAGTGGTGCTGTGGTGGTGCTGAGTGATAATGTGGTGGTGCTGAGTGATGCTGGGGTGGCACTGAGTGATGCTGTGGTGGTGCGGAGTGGTGCTGAGTGATGCTGGGGTGGCACTGAGTGATGCTGGGGTGGTGCTGAGTGGTGCTGAGTGATGCTGTGGTGGTGCTGAGGGGTGCTGTGGTGGTGCTGAGTGATGCTGTGGTGGTGCTGAGTGATGCTGTGGTGGTGCTGAGTGGTGCTGTGGTGGTGCTGAGTGATGCTGTGGTGGTGCTGAGTGATGCTGTGGTGGTGCTGAGTGGTGCTGTGGTGGTGCTGAGTGATAATGTGGTGGTGCTGAGTAATAATGTGGTGGTGCTGAGTGATAATGTGGTGGTGCTGAGTGGTGCTGTGGTGGTGCTGAGTGGTGCTGTGTTGATGCTGTGGTCGTGCTGAGTGATAATGTGGTGGTGCTGAGTGATAATGTGGTGGTGCTAAGTGATAATGTGGTGGTGCTGAGTGGTGCTGTGTTGCTTCTGAGGTGGTGCTGAGTGAGGCTGTGGTGGTGCTGAGTGGTGTTGTGGTGGTGCTGAGTGATAATGTGGTGGTGCTGAGTGATAATGTGGTGGTGCTGAGTGATGCTGGGGTAGCGCTGAGTGATGATGTGGTGATGCCGAGTGGTGCTGTGGTGGTGCTGAGCGATGCTGTTGTGGTGCTGAGTGATAATGTGGTGGTGCTGAGTGATGCTGTGGAGGTGCTGAGTGATGCTGTGGTGGTGCTGAGTGGTGCGGTGGTGGTGCTGAGTGGTGCTGAGTGGTGCTGTGGTGGTGCTGAGTGATGCTGTGGTGGTGCTGAGTGGTGGTGCTGAGTGGTGCTGTGGTGATGCTGAGTGATAATGTGGTGGTGCTGAGTGATGCTGGGGTGGCGCTGAGTGATGCTGTGGTGGTGCTGAGTGGTGCTGTGTTGGTGCTGAGTGGTGCTGTGGTGGTGCTGAGTGATGCTGGGGTGGCGCTGAGTGATGCTGTGGTGGTGCTGAGTGATAATGTGGTGGTGCTGAGTGATAATGTGGTGGTGCTGAGTGATGCTGTGGTGGTGCTGTGGTGGTGCTGAGTGGTGCTGTGGTGATGCTGAGTGATAATGCAGTGGTGCTGAGTGATGCTGGGGTGGCACTGAGTGATGCTGTGGTGGTGCTGAGTGGTGCTGTGGTGGTGCTGAGTGATGCTGGGGTGGCGCTGAGTGGTGCTGTGGTGGTGCTGAGTGATGCTGGGGTGGCGCTGAGTGATGCTGTGGTGGTGCTGAGTGATAATGTGGTGGTACTGAGTGATGCTGTGGTGATGCTGAGTGGTGCTGTGGTGGTAATGAGTGGTGATACTGTGGTGGTGCTGAGTGGTGCTGTGGTGGTGCTGAGTGGTGCTGTGGTGATGCTGAGTGATAATGCAGTGGTGCTGAGTGATGCTGGGGTGGCGCTGAATGATGCTGGGGTGGCGCTGAGTGATGCTGGGGTGGCGCTCAGTGGTGCTGTGGTGGTGCTGAGTGGTGCTGGGGTGGCGCTGAGTGATGCTGTGGTGGTGCTGAGTGGTGCTGTTGTGGTGCTGAGTGATGCTGTTGTGGTGCAGAGTGATGCTGTTGTGGTGCAGAGTGATGCTGTGGTGGTGCAGAGTGATGCTGTGGTGGTGCTGAGTGATGCTGTGGTGGTGCTGAGTGATGCTGTGGTGGTGCTGAGTGATGCTGTGGTGGTGCTGAGTGATGCTGTGGTGGTGCTGAGTGGTGCTGTGGTGGTGCTGAGTGATAATTTGGTGGTGCTGAGTGATAATGTGGTGGTGCTGAGTGGTGCTGTGGTGGTGCTGAGTGGTGCTGAGTGGTGCTGAGTGATGCTGTGGTGGTGCTGAGTGGTGTTGTGGTGGTGCTGTTTGATAATGTGGTGGTGATGAGTGATAATGTGGTGGTGCTGAGTGATGCTGGAGTAGCGCCGAGTGATGATGTGGTGATGCCGAGTGGTGCTGTGGTGGTGCTGAGTGATGCTGGGGTGGCGCTAAGTGGTGCTGTGGTGATGCTGTGGTGGTGCTGAGTGGTGCTGGGGTGGTGCTGAGCGATGCTGTGGTGGTGCTGAGTGATAATGTGGTGGTGCTGAGTGATGCTGTGGAGGTGCTTAGTGATGCTGTGGTGGTGCTGAGTGGTGCTGTGGTGGTGCTGTGGTGGTGCTGAGTGGTGCTGAGTGGTGCTGTGGTGGTGCTGAGTGGTGGTGCTGAGTGGTGCTGTGGTGATGCTGAGTGATAATGTGGTGGTGCTGAGTGATGCTGGGGTGGCGCTGAGTGATGCTGTGGTGGTGCTGAGTGGTGCTGTGTTGGTGCTGAGTGGTGCTGTAGTGGCGCTGAGTGATGCTGGGGTGGCGCTGAGTGATGCTGTGGTGGTGCTGAGTGATAATGTGGTGGTGCTGAGTGATAATGTGGTGGTACTGAGTGATGCTGTGGTGGTGCTGAGTGGTGCTGTGGTGGTAATGAGTGGTGCTGTGGTGGTGCTGAGTGATAATGTGGTGGTGCTGAGTGATAATGTGGTGGTGCTGAGTGGTGCTGTGGTGGTGCTGAGTGGTGCTGAGTGGTGCTGAGTGATGCTGTGGTGGTGCTGAGTGGTGTTGTGGTGGTGCTGTTTGATAATGTGGTGGTGATGAGTGATGCTGTTGTGGTGCAGAGTGATGCTGTGGTGGTGCAGAGTGATGCTGTGGGGTGCAGAGTGATGCTGTGGTTGTGCTGAGTGATGCTGTGGTGGTGCTGAGTGATGCTGTGGTGGTGCTGAGTGATGCTGTGGTGGTGCTGAGTGGTGCTGTGGTGGTGCTGAGTGATAATGTGGTGGTGCTGAGTGATAATGTGGTGGTGCTGAGTGGTGCTGTGGTGGTGCTGAGTGGTGCTGAGTGGTGCTGAGTGATGCTGTGGTGGTGCTGAGTGGTGTTGTGGTGGTGCTGTTTGATAATGTGGTGGTGATGAGTGATAATGTGGTGGTGCTGAGTGATGCTGGAGTAGCGCCGAGTGATGATGTGGTGATGCCGAGTGGTGCTGTGGTGGTGCTGAGTGATGCTGGGGTGGCGCTAAGTGGTGCTGTGGTGATGCTGTGGTGGTGCTGAGTGGTGCTGGGGTGGTGCTGAGCGATGCTGTGGTGGTGCTGAGTGATAATGTGGTGGTGCTGAGTGATGCTGTGGAGGTGCTGAGTGATGCTGTGGTGGTGCTGAGTGGTGCTGTGGTGGTGCTGAGTGGTGCTGAGTGGTGCTGTGGTGGTGCTGAGTGATGCTGTGGTGGTGCTGAGTGGTGGTGCTGAGTGGTGCTGTGGTGATGCTGAGTGATAATGTGGTGGTGCTGAGTGATGCTGGGGTGGCGCTGAGTGATGCTGGGGTGGTGCTGAGTGGTGCTGTGTTGGTGCTGAGTGGTGCTGTAGTGGTGCTGAGTCATGCTGGGGTGGCGCTGAGTGATGCTGTGGTGGTGCTGAGTGATAATGTGGTGGTGCTGAGTGATAATGTGGTGGTGCTGAGTGGTGCTGAGTGGTGCTGTGGTGATGCTGAGTGGTGCTGTGGTGATGCTGAGTGATAATGCAGTGGTGCTGAGTGATGCTGGGGTGGCACTGAGTGATGCTGTGGTGGTGCTGAGTGGTGCTGTGGTGGTGCTGAGTGATGCTGGGGTGGCGCTGAGTGGTCCTGTGGTGGTGCTGAGTGATGCTGGGGTGGCGCTGAGTGATGCTGTGGTGGTGCTGAGTGATAATGTGGTGGTACTGAGTGATGCTGTGGTGGTGCTGAGTGGTGCTGTGGTGGTAATGAGTGGTGCTGCTGTGGTGGTGCTGAGTGGTGCTGTGGTGGTGCTGAGTGGTGCTGTGGCGATGCTGAGTGATAATGCAGTGGTGCTGAGTGATGCTGGGGTGGCGCTGAATGATGCTGGGGTGGCGCTGAATGATGCTGGGGTGGCGCTGAGTGATGCTGGGGTAGCGCTGAGTGATGATGTGGTGATGCCGAGTGGTGCTGTGGTGGTGCTGAGCGATGTTGTGGTGGTGCTGAGTGATAATGTGGTGGTGCTGAGTGATGCTGTGGAGGTGCTGAGCGATGCTGTGGAGGTGCTGAGTGATGCTGTGGTGGTGCTGAGTGGTGCTGTGGTGGTGCTGAGTGGTGCTGAGTGGTGCTGTGGTGGTGCTGAGTGATGCTGTGGTGGTGCTGAGTGGTGGTGCTGAGTGGTGCTGTGGTAGTGCTGAGTGATAATGTGGTGGTGCTGAGTGATAATGTGGTGGTGCTGAGTGGTGCTGTGGTGGTGCTGAGTGGTGCTGTGGTGGTGCTGAGTGGTGCTGAGTGGTGCTGAGTGATGCTGTGGTGGTGCTGAGTGGTGTTGTGGTGGTGCTGTTTGATAATGTGGTGGTGATGAGTGATAATGTGATGGTGCTGAGTGATGCTGGAGTAGCGCCGAGTGATGATGTGGTGATGCCGAGTGGTGCTGTGGTGGTGCTGAGTGATGCTGGGGTGGCGCTGAGTGGTGCTGTGGTGATGCTGTGGTAGTGCTGAGTGGTGCCGGGGTGGCGCTGAGTGATGCTGTGGTGGTGCTGAGTGGTGCTGTGGTAGTGCTGAGTGATGCTGGGGTAGTGCTGGGTGATGCTAGGGTAGTACTGAGTGATGCTGGGTAGCGCTGAGTGATGATGTGGTGGTGCTGAGTGATGCTGGAGTGGCGCCGAGTGATGCTGGGGTGGTGCTGAGTGATAATGTGGAGGGGAAGGGAAGAAAGAACAAAAGAAAGAAGGAAGAAGGGAGGAAGGAAAGAAAGAAAGGAATGAAAGGGAGGGAGGAATGGAAGGAAGGAATGGAAGAAAGAAAAGGAAGGCAAGAAAGGATATAAAGGAAGGATGGAAAGGAAGGAAGGAATGGAAGAAAGAAAGAAAAGGAAGGCAAGAAAGGATTGAAAGGAAGGAAGGAAAGGAAGGAAATAAAAGAAGAAAAGAAAGGATAAAAGGAAAGAAAGAAAGGATTCTAATTGCAAGTGTCAACATGAACATACTTGTTTTGAAGACGTAGTCCCCACATTTGAGATTCCACGGCAGAGAGGGGCTGTGAAGGAGGGAGGCGACTGGGACATCAAAGGAAGGGTGGGAGGGGAAAAAAAAAAATTAGCGAGCGAGAAAAGCCATAAACACCAGGGGGGGGGGTGCGGGGAAGTAGATTGCCTCCAAGCTTTCAAGCCTTTGAGAGGCCAAGGGCGTGCCTGGGGAAGCAACGTTGAGTGCTGGCACGACAGGCAAGAAAGAGGACAATGTGGAGCACTGGGCGGGAGAAGAGAAGGGTGTGAGAGAGATCCATGTGGAGAGATCAAAGTGGGGCGCTGCATAGGGATGGGGTGAGGACTCGGAGAAAACAATGTGGAGTAGTGGGTGGGGGAGCATCTAAGGATAGAACGGGGTGGTGGGAGCAGAGAAGTACCTCAGGAAAACAGCCCAAAAAAATATGCACACTCATGCAGTGTTTTACAAGAAAAAAATAAAAAGACTTACCAAAAAGTTTAAGAATAGAAAGAGCCTATCAGAGAGGTGGTGAACAGGGTAAGCTTCATAGGAGGGACAAAGACATGCCTATGGACTAAAATAAAGGTAGCAAATACTAACCCAGCAAATATAAAGCAAGCAAATGTGAGTGATAAACCACAAAGCCAATGGTAACCAATGAGAGGAATAAATACTACCTAATCTTTCAGCATGTCCCCAAATAGGGAGGAGCGTTGGGGAAAGGTGCCTCTGTGCTGCTGCCTGCCCTGCTGCGGCCATGATTTATTTATCTCATTCTGGGCAGAAGGTCGCTGGCGCTGCAGTAATAAAGCAACAACATAATGGTTTTTCACTGCAGATCAGTTAAATTAGCGGGTATTGGGCAAATTACTCAGGAATGTTGTGATTCACAAAATGGCAAAAAGGTGGTGGTTTCTGGTTATTGCAGACTCCTGCAGGGACTGCAGAACCCAAAGGGTTGCACTTTCACGGAACTGTCTACCATTTGCAGTTTCTTGCTGTTAACACCCCCCTCCTTCAGCGATCTATCCTGCTGAATAAATCCATTGGCAAGACAAGATTAAATCTGTTAGCTTTCTTCCTGTTGTATGCTAGTCACATACGCTGCCAGGGGCGGAAACTCTTAGAAAACAAGTTATAACTCAAAGAACTCCCTTTCTTGACTTTATGTGAAGGGCTAAAACTAATGGGCATGAGGAGCCAACTGGCATGCAGGTGGTGGCGGCGCAGTGGGGCACCTCTCCTTGTGAGAGAAAAAGGGGGTTGTTAATTGCTGGATGATAAGCTGGATCACGTGATAGCGGCTTGAAGTCAAATCAAAGTCAGAAGGTTGAAAGAGCGCCTCTGCTGGTGTTGTTTCCCCTCTCTTCACACGCGACGCTGCTGTGCTGCCTGTGGACGCACAGAAGCGAAGGCTGCAGCTGGGGGCTGCGGGGGAGAGGCGGGAGCGCTGTCACTGGAGAGAGGGGTGAACAGAGAATGGGAGAGTGTGGCAGATGGAATGTCGGTGAGGGAAGGGGGCAGGCAGGTTACTAGCAGAAAGGTGCGGTGTTACTGTTACGGAGGAGAGTGTGACAGGGGCCAGAGTGGAAAGGGCTGACAGGCGGGAAGGAGAGTGTGCCAAGGACTATTGGACAGAGAGCGCAGTAGTGGAGAAGAAAAAGAGTGATCAAGAAAGATAAACTGAGAAGGAAAAAGAGACAAAAGCAAAAACACAAGACAAGTAGGAAATCATTAGAACGTGAGCAAGGTGAGAAGTGTATTGTTGTGAACACATGAGTGACTGACATGAATACTACAATAAAGTTGAAGAGTAATACAAAAACAAAATAGTAAGAGATAGAGATGGCATGTGCCGGACTTCAAATACAGTACAGTATTGATCAATTCTAAAAGGTACCAAGTGAGTAGCGTTTCAGCAACAGGGTGGACGTGGCAAGTGTAGCACGAATCCTGAGATAGGTCGGAAAACAGATTACAATCCAATGAAAGAGGCAATAGATAAAATTATATCCATCCGTACTATGGGAGCGTACCATAAAATAGAAGGTACATTCGGAAGGGAATGACATGGGTAAAAGGTGATTCAAAAACACCCGCGCTTCTAACTTGTAAACACTAATGGGTGTCAGAGGTTCATACTTAAGACATATGCAAATGTAAACAGGCAAATTAGGTCTGATATGAAAGCAATACCGCGTGGTTAAACAACATACATCACAGAAAACGGCTAAAAAGACTTGTCCGGTAGGCATAATAATGCGTGATGTCATTATAGCCTTCAGTAGTACAAAAATAGTGTGGGCGCTTCGTGTAAAACAGCAAGTGATACTGTGAAGCAAATAACATGGGTGGCAGGTGAATCCAACATGACGTTGTCCAACAGCAATTAAAACTGCTAGGAATCCCTGATATGAAAGTAAATCATGTGCAGATATAAATAACTGGGTGCCACTGATTCAAAGGATGACTCTGTGCAAATATAAACAGGGAGATGAGTCTGACATAAAAAACAATGTGCAGCGTGGTAATTCTGCAAAAATCACGGTGGTCGGCTATTGAAGACAAAAACTGGTAGGCAAAATGGTCCGTGAATGTAAAAACCGGCGCAGTAGAAACCACAAAGAGGTGATCGCGTAAGAAAAAAGATGCTGAGGAAGGACGGGGTGTGTGACAAGGGAGGGAAGGACATAAGATGGAAAGAAAGAAAACTGTGGGTAGATGAGAAAAAGTGAGAGAAAAAGATAGGAGAAAGGGACGACAGCGAATAGTGGTTACAATGAGGATCGGAGAGAAGAAAGGTAATTTAAAGGGAAAAAAGAAGGAAGAAAAAGAATTACGCATTGAGAGAAGGAAACTGTGGAGTACAGGGAAAGAAGAAGTAAGCCCTGAAGTGAGAGAAGGACTGTCATAGGGAGGATGAGGAAGACGAGGCAGACTGAGGCAGCTGGAGAATAATGGAACGTGAGAGAGTGATGCGTGGGCAGAGAGAAGGCAGGCGCTGGAGAGGGAGGGGGTGGGATGCCTGTGAAAGGGACGACACACAGAGCGAATAGAGGTTACAATGAGGATCAGAGAGAAGAAAGGTAATTTAAAGAGAAATATTAAAATAAAGAAAAATAATGAAGAAAACAGAGCACTAATTAAAAAGCTCCCATTGGAAGCATCCTGCTGAGGAGTACAGTCACCCCTACCCTCCACCTTTAAAAAACAAGTTAAAAGGAGACTAAAGTGAAAGTACGGCCGGCAGGCCGTGAATAATTAGGGGGTGACAAATGCGCTGCAAGGGCTGCCTTTGATGTGGTAATGCGAGGCAGGCAGGCAGGCGGCTGGTGGCATTGTGCACGCGCTTCATGCACTGCAAGGAATCGCCAGCCAGTGGTGGTGTGGATAAAGACTGGATAAGCCCCTATAGAGCTTGCCAGCTGTGCTGCGCACAACAGGCGAGCCCTAAAAATTGATTCTAGCTCAAATGGATCAACAGTTAGTAAAAAATGTAGCAACACATGTTCCTGCCCAGTGGAAGGCACTTCACATAAGTTGACCGGTTCTCTATCATTCAGCTGTTTATTGCTTTCTTATGGTTGTTAAACTGGTACTCATGCGGTGAATCGTTGCACAGACAGTGTTACCATGAGTAAAAAGTATTACTCACACAAAATGTACCTATTACGCTGCATAATTTGCCTTTTCTTGCTGCATGATGTAATACCCAAGCCTCATAATTTGCCCTACCCTGCCACATAATTCCAGTTTCTCTAGTTATAAGTCAGTTTGGTGGTTGGAGTGCCTAGGTGCCTATCCTATATAAGTACTGAGCCAGCATCCTCGCGTTTTACGCGGCCCTCACTTTGGACGTGAGTTAAAATATCCGCAGAATGAACACTTGGGGGCAAGGGGTCTGCAATCCTTCCGATAACGTTTTGTGAATGCGGTATCCGTAGGGATCGCTGTAAACAGTCACCATATGGAAAACCGGAAGTGACATCATAACCATGACCTACAGCTCAACTTTTCTGCGCTGAGACTCCTTTGATGTGAACATGCTGACCCAGGTATTGATGCTCGTTGGCATACTTGAGTATTTTGGAGGGTTATGGCTGAATTTCTTTATCGTTTTAGCTGATAATGTGGATAAAATCACAGCTCAATGAAATCCCAAATCAGAATTCTTTAAAAATCACTGCTGTCATGCTACAGAATGATCACATCACACTCCACCTGAAGTCAAATATTGCAGCACAGTTTGGGTTCAGGTAAGTACAGACCTTCCAACTCACGATATCAGCTCCCAAACGAATGTATGACGTTACATCGCATGCATTTACAAGGCGGTATTTTACATTGTGTTCGTTACAACGCAAGTCGTTACATCGACTTGCGCTGGAGGGCCCTGGACTTAGGTATATTCCAACTCCAGCCTAAGTAACAGTAGGGAAGGTGTTTGATTAGTAAATCATACTGGGCCATATGTATCAAGCCTTTTTTGATTCGCAAAGGCCGAAATTCGCCGAATTTCAGCCTTTGCGAATCGCAAAAGGCTATTTTGCGTAAATTGATATGTATAAAACAATCGCATCTTAAGGAATCGCAAATACTTGCGATTCCTTAATTTGCCATAGCATTTAAGGAATCGCAATATTGCGATTCCTAAATGCTATGTATGAAGCATTTTACTGTTGCGAATTCAGCTTAAGGAATCGCAATTTACCACCAACTTCCAGTTGGTGGTAAATTGCGATTTCTGTTCAAAATACACTAAATTTGTATTTTTGAATGTGGCATGTTACGCACATACATGCCCATAGGGCATGTATGTGCGCCATTTACACACACATGTAATTTTCAAGGGTGCAGCAGGGTGTCCTTGAGACACCCCTGCACCCTTGCAATAATTCTCAAATTGTGATTAGCAAATTGCGAATTCGCAATTTGAGAATTATTTGGAAATCATTCCTATGGGCCTCCTGGCCCATAGGAATGCATTGGAAATTATTCCTTAATTGCGAATTCGCAAAATGCGAATTGGCAATTAAGGAAGATTAAGGAATTGCTAATAAAAAGCGAATTTCTTCATACATACCATTTTGCGATTCCTAAATAGCGATTCCTTAAAAATCGCTATTTAGGAATCGCAAAACGGAACTATGATACATATGGCCCACTATTCCTTAGTTTAGAGCACCATCCAGCACAAGTCATTGTAACGACCGCGTTGTAATGACCGCGTTGTAAAGCTATCGCAGTGTAACGACCGCGTTGTAAAGGTCGTTTTCCCTCCCAAACAGTCACCCGGTGAGGCGCCGATATCACACGGTGTGCAGACAATTCGCTGAAAACTCCTGCAGCGAGGAGGCTTACAGCTACTTGTTTACAGGTTCTGCTCAGCAGATGTCCCTTACAAAGTGTGAAAATAGCAGTGAAGCTTCAGGGGTGGGGGTTTAGAGTGTTACACCCCCCAAACAAAATGTATTCTGCAGTAAATAGTTGGGTAAAGTTGCTTTCAGTCAACTAATCGGGATGTGTAAGGCTCAGCTAATCACCCGCAAGGGGATCCAGGCGCTTTCCTGTGCTTTAAGCCGGGCATGGTGAGGTGTTTGTCAGATTTCACTTGGGATTTTCACAAACACATGCAGATAAAAACACACACACACTCGTCTCTTTTTTAAAGGTAATAAAAATTGTTATTTTATAAAATATTGTGTTTTAAGTACCCCTCACAATCCGCACTCCTCTCCCTTCCTACAGCTCCTTAAGGCCCGAGATAATAGAAGCAGCTGGGGCAGATGAGTGCATACAGAGGGCCAATGAAGCCTTGTGACAGCATCAATGGAAACACTTTGTTAGAGTCTAGAAGAAAGGGTCAAAGACAGGATCAGATTGGGATTCTAAGTCGGCCCAGGCGCCCTAAAAAAATGTGGCCCACATTAGCATATTGTCTTTACTCAAAACACTGCTTCGGCGAAATGTTATTTAAAAAGGGGGGGGAGGGAAATATAAAAAATGCACGGATTAGTTTACACTGGTGACTGAAAACAAGTGAGGCCACTTCTGCTCAGGCCCCCTGCCTCGCTAGGTATGTATACATTAATTGGCTGGCCCAGCGAGAGAAAGAAAGTGACACCTCTGCCCGTTGCTAAACCTGAGGTAATGGACGCCCTCCTGCCTTCAGAAAGGTCACTGAGGCACCCACCTGGCCACTGGCTGTATCCGAACAATAGCGACACTGCCCAAATCTGCCCCCCAGACTGCTCCAAAAAGCAGCCCACAGTTGGAACTCGGCACCGGCCCCTGGGGCATCGCCAGAGTGCCCGCATTACCAATCCGATCTGGTCAAAGAGAACAGTAAGTGAAGAACTCAGTGTCTGGGGAACGGCCTACTAAGGACATTGTGGGAGCAGGTCGTCAAGTTTGCTCATCCAAGAAATCAGGATGCCACCACTTTTTTATTTTTTATTTATTTATTTATGCAATTTTATATAGCGCGGACTTTACCCGAAGGTGTCAGAGCGCTTCACAATAGGAACAGAAAAGATACAAACTGAGAACGTTACACGAGCAACAGATTGCAGAGGCATTCGTTATGTTACATACGGTAAAGTGATAATTGTGAGCAACCAAGAATACATGAGGTAGTAAAAATTGTGAGAAACCAAAAATACATGAGGTAGACAAGGTAATTGTGACACTTGTGAGCACCACGACAAAATCATGACTGTGGGAAAAACTGTGGATGGACGTAGCGGTAGAAGAAGTAGTAAGGAATTGCCATGTCTGCCAGGTGACAGAAGGGGCACGCTGCCCTGCCCCATTGTGTAGGAAGACCTGGGTGAGGCACCATGGACCAACATAAGCATGGACTTCAGCAACTTCCCAGATTTCAGAATAACTGTGGTAATGATGGACAGTCACTCCAAATTCCTTACTGTAGAGATCAGAACATCTGCAGCAATCTTAAAGCTCAGCCCAGTGATGGAAAAGGCAACTGCAACATTGGGCCGCCGACAGATTAATACGGACAGTAAGGGCCTCATTAGGATCTTGACAGATGGGTTACTCCATCACAACGTTTACCGTCGGCCGAAATATAAATCCCATTATATCCTTTGGGATTTATATTTATTTTGGCAGACGTGATGTCCCTCACCGGTGTGGCAGGGTAACCCGTCCACCAAGATCTAAATCAGGGCCTGGGACTCTGTTCCAAGGGACGGATCATAAGACTGTCCAGGTGGCTGGGAGTCGGGCATCAGGGAGTGTTACTATTGTGGATCCAAGCCAATGGAGGGGTGAAGGGATTTATGAGAACCTTCAACAAGACCCTCTGCTTTGGGGTACATCAAGGGGAAGACCATGAATGGTGCTTACATCAGAAATTGAGAGTCTATCGGAACACACCGCACAGCACCACACAGTGCTCACCCATGGCGCTCATGTTTAACAGAGACAGCATCCCGGCAGGACCCAGGTGGCACCCGAAGTGTCTTGATATGGGTAGCACAAAGTAGAGGCACCGGACCAACAAAAACAATATTCACCAGCTATAAGGGGGTACCATGAACTCATTCGGGACTGGTACCGTGTGGAAGTTCTGGACATTGTTTGAAAGCAAGCTGTGGATTGTGGAGAGAATACAAGAAACAACAATGGTATCCACAAAACAAAAGGAGAGAGAGAATGACAAGGAATGTCTCATGGTTCGAAAATATCTCAGTGCCAATCTTTGCACACTCCAGGGCGGAGCTGAATTGACCAGCCCCCGCCTCCCACCTACCCTATTGACAATTGCTTACAACTTCAAAAAAAACGACATTAAAGTAAATAAAAACACCTTACCTTAGGCGCGGTGTGTCCCCAGGCTGCCCTCCTCTTCATCGCATTCTCTGGGAAAACTGCATATGTGCGAGTGCCCACGCATGTGAATTTCTCAATAGAAATCCGCATGCGCTGGCGCATGCGCATGTTTTCCAGAGAATGCAATGAAGAGGAGGAGGGCAGCCCGGGGACGCAGTAGCTAAGGTAAGGTGTTTTTGTTTACTTTAAAGTCGTTTTTTAGGTCTCGTAAGGCGTTGCAGCGCAAAGCGCTGTCGCAAGTGAGACTTATTGTCGTTGTGTTGCCGTCCAAGTAGCACAGACCGGTGCATGAGAAGATTCTGGTCTGTGGACGCGGTTCTGAGACGTGCTTGTTTCTCTGCATTTCGCCCGCTCCTCTCGGTCAAGTACGTGCACGCGACCTCAGCCAAGGCGTAGGTGGGCGGGTCGGTGGGAGGGGCCTGGGAGCTCTCACTGCCTGTGCCTGTGCACAGCATCAGCAGCGCGAGCCCGGCTGCTTCTCACGTCACCATCATCGACGGCAGCAGGCGCGAGCTCCCGTGTGCTTGTTCATATTAATATCACCACATTAATTAGTACAGAATATCCTGGCACCCAGAATGTTTTGATCTTCAAATATCAGGATCTATTTTCTATGCCACTGAACTTTTTATTTGGACCATTCCCTCATCAACACTTTTGAGAGAAAGCCAATGCGGTTCCCTCTTCCCAAATCGCGCGCAGGTTGCCCCTTTAAACTTAAGTCATACGAGTGTGGCCCAAAAACGTTCTGCCTTACCTACCACGGAGGCACACAAAAAGAAAAACGTATCGACATACAGGTTTAAACCCACACACTGGGTTACACCACACACTGGGTTATACATAAGGGAGTTCTTGGAGGGGCGTGCAGTCTTTTAGCACCCCCGTTCTCGGTTTACTACTCTCTAAAGCGGCTAACTCCCAAAAAATATTCTGAGCAGTACAGAGGTAAAGTTAGGGAGATGGATAAATCTAAGTCACATTTCTAACCAGCAACTCTGGCCTGGGTTATTTTGTTTGACAAGGCTGTGCCTGTAAAAGAGTGTTAAAAATATGAGAGGAATTATTTCGCTCTGATAGATTATCTCTCTGTCAGACGACTTTCAGAGGAAGAGTTGCACATATTTGCAGCAGCAATGCGAATGAGTGTGTTAATGTAATAAATCATTGTAAGTTATTATTTATGAAATAAGCATACCTGCTATTGAAAAATAAATTGATCTAAAACTCACAATAACATTCAAAATTACACTTGTCTGTAAGTTATTACCAACCGAGGTGCCAAGTTTTCGCCTCTTATGTTTGACATTTTGAGGTTTTCAGTAGGGTTATATGTGAAGTTTTCGTGCGACTGAATGTGTTAAAATGTAATAAATCATTGTAAGTTATTATATTTGTAAATAATCATACCAGCTATTAAAAAATAAATTGACCTAAAACTCACAATAACATTCCAAATTACACTTGTCCGTAGTTATTAACAACCTAGGTGTCGGGTTTCTGGCTGCTTATGTTTGACATTTTGAGGTTTTCAGTATGGTTATGTGTGATGTTTTATCAGTGGTCAAAGTGCGTTCAAAACAAGCATTGGAAAAGCCAACAGTTTTCGCAATGACTTTTTTTTCTTTAGGTCGAGCCCGGGCAGCGCATGCGCTGCTCTGCGAGGCATGCTGTTTTGAGGTAGGGACTTGGAGCTCTGCCCATATTTTTAATTGGCTTGTGTCATTGTCAACTGCAAACTGTGGCTGTTCATAGTTCAAAAGGCTTAGCAGGCCCTCCTTAGTACCACCTTGTCTCATTTTGTAACCTCCCATGGCGACACCCCCGGTTACATTTGTTGTTACTCTGTAGGCTTTACTTATAGCTTCCAAGAACTATTTTCGCAAATAGCTTTGTCCTGCTTGCTGTTGCAGGCAGGACACGCTCTCTCCTAACACTTTTTAAAAAAAATTATAGGACACATTTGCAATATAAATGACAATGCCTTTCATTTAACAAGTTTTAAAACAAAACATAAATAAAAGGAATTGTCAATCACAATGCCAATAGCTCAAACTCTCATTACTGCTAGACCTATTGCATTGCAAATGCTTGATTAAAGTTGTAAGAAATTGTTAATATGGCTGGTGGGAGGCGTAGGCGTAGCGGAGCTCCACGGTGTTCCACGGAGATTGTTCTCAACTCCCTGGCCCTCCGTGTAGCCCCGCTACGCCAACTACGCTGGGGGTTACTTGTGGACTAAGGGGACTAGCTTGAGCAGAATGAAAGCCACCTGGTTCGCCACCGACCTCCTAGAGTACAAGCGCACGTGCCAACGACTCGAGAAAGCCTGGAGGAAAAGCAAAATCCCCAAAGCACTCCCCGCCTACAAGACCGCCATGACAGAACACCACCAATGCATCAGAACCACTAAGAAGAATTTCATCCGGAACAGAATCCTCACCAACTCGCGCAACTCTAAGGAACTCTTCAGCATCATACAAGAATTCGCCAAACCCCCAGTGAATCCTCCGAAGTCCCTCCCTCCCAGGATCTCTTCAACAAACTCAGCTCCTATTTCCATCTCAAGATCAGGACTCTCTACGGCAACTTTGATTAGCAGAACTTAGGCAACGACCCTACTCCTTCAACTGACAACGTAACCCAGCCTACCATCACCGCCTGGACCCCTGTCACCACAGAAGAAACCACCAAGACCATGAGAAGTATACACTTAGGGGCACCCACCGACCCCTACCCACCCCACATCTTCCACAGAGCCGCCTCCACCATAGCAACCAAACTAAAACGTACCAGCAACTTCTCCCTCGAAACAGGCACATTCCCAGATGACTGGAAATGTGCAGATGCCAAGCCCCTCTTCAAAAAGCCCTGACGGACATCAAGAACTACTGACTCATCGCTCTCCTCCCCTTCACAGCCAAAGCCACTAAAAAGATCATCAACAACCAGCTCACTAACTTTACAGAACCCAACTTGCTCCTCGACTCGTCCCAATCCAGATTCCGTGCAGCTGCAGCACTGAGACTACACCTCCTAGTTGCCACGGACGATATCCGCACCCTCCTTGACCAAAGTCACATGGCTGCCCTCATCCTACTAGACCTCTCAGCAGCCTTTGACACTGTCTCCCACCGCACACTAACCACTAGACTCCACAACGCCGGCATCCAGGAAATGGCTGTAGCAAAGTAGAATCTGCTTTTTATGGTTACCCCCACTTTTGGCTTGATGTTGCACTGTTTTTGACTAATCTGACTGAGATCCTGCTAATGAGGACCCCAGTCTATCTGCTTTCTCCCAAAAATATTATGTCATGTAATTAGGTACACTCCAGATTGGATACTGAGGTACCCTTATACGCCCCTAGTATATGGTACACCTGTACCCAGGGCATAGGTACCCCAGAAGCCTCCTATGGGCTGAAGCATGTATTATGCCACCCATGAGATGCCATGCAAAATAGAAATACAGGCCTGTCATTGCAGCCTGTGTAAGATGGTGCATGCAATATTTACTTTAGGTGTAGGTTTACAATATCTATAGGTCACTACACTTAATACCTATAAGTCACCGCTATAGCAGGCCGTGACAATCCTGAAGGCAGGGTGTTGGGTTTTATGTGAGAGGGTGCCCCTGCATGAGCAGAGCACCCCTGCAGACTTCGGACAACATTCTACCGGGTTGTTGGTGACTTATGGGTAGAGGTGCATTATATGCTCGCATAAAATCCTATCTAGAAAACAACTGCAACAAACCATGTCGTGTTTGGTATCAAACACCTTGGAATCATTCATCCACGCTTCGTGGCTCCCTGGTCTTCCCAGTACCAGCCTTCTTGACTTGGACAGCACAAAATGGATGCTGCCGACCAGAGACACATTTCTGCCCTCCTGCTGCTGAGCCAAGCTGGAGCAGAAGAAGGCAGAGCAATAGGTATCCTGTCACAGGGAGGTGTGACCAACCCCCAGACAGGATTTAGTGTATTGGGGCTGGGTGGGTGCACTTCCGAAGTACCTGAAAGTCTGCTTGAAGGGCACATTTGGTGTCCCTGTGCATAGTCCAGTTCAAACCAGTTCTGCGAGCTGTGGGTTCCGCTCTGGTGCAAAACTGGACAAAGGACATGGGAGTAACCTCCCCACTGTCCCACCCTCCCCTGGGAGGGTCCCCTGAATCTGTTCAACCCTCTCCCCTGGGTAATAAAGAGCTTACCTGGCGATAGGTACTGAACAAGAAACCACTGACCTTCGAGCGTCTGGACACTCTGGACTTTGCTGGACTTCGACTGGGCCCGACTTTGTCTCCCTCTCTGTCCAAAGCATTGTCTGTGCCCGTCCACCATACAGGCTCTGTACAGGACCTGTGGAGCATCAAGGACAACTGAACTATCTTTCTTCGGAATTATCTTTCTAGGGCGCTCAACCTCGGACCTGGGGATCTGGGTTTGAGTCTCGGTAACAATGCCAAACATCCTATGATTGTGGGCAAATCACTTAATCACTTAATCTCCCCGCGCCTAAAAAAAATGAATGTGTGTCCTCATGTAACGTAACTGGTGCTATGTAAAGCGCTCTGATACCCAATTCGGTTCGGGTCAAGTTTACGCTATATAAAACTCTGCAAAAAAAAGGAGTCACTCCCCTGTGTATGCAGGCACAGTAATGCAACTGACCGGTCTGCTGATCCTGAGCTCCTGAGCTCCTGCAGACTCTGAAGGCTTCAGCAACACAGGAAGTGGATTCCTACGTTCCTTGAGGTTGAGCTGCCCTCTCACCAAGTTTGAAGCCAGTATCCCTTGTGGGGACCGCGTAACCGGAACCCCTGTGCACTGCGTGCTTTTGGAAGCGCATATACTTGTTGGTCTTCCCCTACTTCGCACATTAGGCTGATGATAGCCCAACCTCTGTGCACATTTCGTACAAAGGACTTTGGCCTCCTCACACTCTGTGCCCAGCAAGCTGTTGTTTTGTGAAACTGTTAGAGGTCCCCTTGCAACTCCTGTGTCTTGGGCCTGTGGGTCCATTTGAGGGACAACACTGCTTTTCTTGGGCTCCCCTGGTTTTTCCAGGTTTGACCTGACACCCCTTACAGTGGTGAGTCTCCTAAAATTTGCTGGGCCAGACCGTGACCTTCCTCGACCTTCTTCGTGGGTTGCTGCTGCCAAGGCTTGTTGGTGCTCCTGCCGGACACCGAACCCTCAGAAGTCGACATCCTTCCTGGGACAGCTTGTATCCGACTCCTGGTCTCTGCAGCTGTAGAGTCAAGGTCTCCTTCTTCGCACCTGAAATCGGTGGGCATTCGTCTACCGAGCCCCTAGTCACTCTTTAGTGACCCAGACTCTGTCCCCTCTGCTTTCAGGTTCCTTCTATCAAGAATCCACCTGCTGGTCCCACCAGACACTTTACTTCTTTATAGCAGTGGCATTTCTTAGAAGACTACCATTGAGAACTACAGCAGTTTCGGACGCCACTTCAGCCATATGCACCTGGCTTCCCTGGGATAGGTAACTCTGGTACTTCGATATCCATGGGTGGGTTGGTTTCCCAACATTCTATGTTCCAAAGGGTTTCCTCGTAATCCACTGGGAAGGATCCTTAAACATTAAAACTGCAACGCGACTCTCCCATTGAATTGAACGTAGCACGAAGTTGTGTTCCTTGGGGTCCCAGCAATTCTACACTCTCTAGACACTGTCTTGACTTGAGTCGTGGTTCTTATACCACTCTTTTAGTATATGGCTTGGTCTCCCCCTGGAGCCCACTGTGTATTAGTGCTACTTACTATTGATTCTGTGCTGAAGTATTGTGTTCTTTGTGTTTATCTGCATGAAGCAGATATGATGAGCTATTTAAGGTGCGTTATAATAATAAATATATATTGTAATAACTACTGTGTGGTTCTCCTTTTATTTAACCAATACAATACTGTTGCATTCTGGTAAAACAAGCTGCTTAACATTCCTTCAAGACTAAGCCTGAAGGCTGCTCTCCACAGCTACCACTTGAATAGCTTTCTAAGGTTATCTTTTACCTCTTAAATCACCATAAGGGTTGTTTGGACTGGTGCTAGGTGCCCACTTTAATTAGTGGACATCATATACCAGGCCAACTTCTCACAACAGCCCTCGACTGGATCCACTCCTTCCTCACCGGCCAAACCCAAAGAATCAGATTCACACCCTTCCTCTCCGAAACCCACAGAGATCAGCTGCGGAGTACCCCTAGGAGCCTCACTCAGCCCCCGCTCTCCAACATCTACATCGCCCCTCTCACCACCTTCGTCTGAAAGTAGGGACTCAACATAGTATCCTATGCCAATGACACACAGCTCATCTTCTCCCTCTCCAATGAACCTGACATCTCCAGACACAGCTTCCAGGAAGGTATGAAAGACGTTGCCTCATGGATGAGCAACAGCTGCCTGAAGCTCAACTCAGAGAAAACAGAAGTACTCGTCCTCAGATCCATGCCCTCCTCATGGGACAACACCTGGTGGCCCTCTGCTCTCGGCAACCCGCCCACGCTTGCAACCTCGGCATCATACTCAACTTCGCCCTCACTATGAACCGACACATCAACGCTGTATCTACTGCATGTTTCAACACCCTCCACATCTTCCGCAAGACCTTCAAATTGGTCCCCCTAAATCCAGCAAGATCATCTCCCAAGCACTCATAACCAGCAGACTGAACTGCAGGAACGCCATCTACGCTGGGATAAACAGATCTCTACCCCTCAAACTCCAGACAATCCAAAATGCCACAGCTAGATTGGTCCTGGGCATTCCACGACAACACCACATCACCCTGCACCTACGAGAACTCCACTGGCTCCCCGTCGAAAAGAGAGTGACCTTCAAGTTCCTCACTCATGCCTACAAATCTCTCCACAATATACCTCAACGAAAGTGAACCTCTATGCCCCCAAGAGAAGCCTCTACTTCACCGATCTTGCCGTGGCCGAAATCCCACGCATCCGTAGAGTCAGAGCAGGGGAGAGCGATCCTTTTCCGCAGCCAAGACCTGGAATGAACTCCCACTCAGCAAGAACCTCAAGACCTGGCTCTTCAGATGAGACGGACCTGCTCGACCTGTGTAATGCAGCCTAGTAGAAACCTGCAAAGTGCGCATGAACAGTTTGATTGGCCCAAGAGGGCTGGCCAAACAGTTCATGCACACTTAGGGAATGCACACCACTTCTCCCCTACTCTGGCCAACCCCGCCCTACCCTACACACAGGCAATAGGAAAAATAAAATGAAAATTAGTGGTGTCTCTACATGATATTTAGATGGGAAACACAAGGAAAGTGTGGCTCAATGGTTAGAGCAGCTGACCCTGATGCAGAGGTTTAGCCCGGGACCAGGGTTCAATACCCGCCTCGGCGGGGCTTGGTCTAAACATTCTTCGGACCTGATCATTCTCGGAGAGGGCATTTCACAGGAAAAAGCCATAATGGGTTCCACAGCGGTATGCGTTAAAGCGCCAGGACACCCCAGTTGGGGTATTAGTGCGCTTTACAAGTACAAATTATATTTACAAGAGCATATACATGACAAATACCAAGGCCTTGCTAAGGACATTTTATTGGAACCTGCAGGAATACTAAAGATTTTGGAGAGATTGCTTCACCCACAACTTATCGGTGCATGCTTAATCATGAACGATTACTCCATGTCATGGTAGGTGAATACCGGTAAACAACTTTTACAACGCAGTCATTACAACGTGACATCTTTTACATCTTACTTTAGATGGATTTTGACCATAAACCAAAATCAATGAAATTAACATAATCAAATTAATTAAATCTTTTATTCAAAATTCTGTTAAAAGTGCTGTAGCATTTCTTGTATTTTGTTCTACATTTAAAGTAAATAAATAAAATTAATCAATATTAATATTTAACATTAAATATATTAACTATTTCCCTATACTTTGCCATAGGGCGATCTCTGCCCTGGTGGCAGAGAATTAAGTTTACTAGTTAGTAGTAAATGTGACAAGGGTAGGGGTAGGAAAATTGGGAAGATCTGCTACTAAATAGGAGGGGTTTGAGGAGGAATTTAGGGAAAGGTAAGAAGGAGCTAAGTGAGGTTCATATTAATCCAAACACCCACCCTCAAAAAAGGACCACTGCTATTCATAAAGCAGACTTCTAAAGTTACTGCTGCCCTAAAGGTGACCAAACAGTAGTAAATGTGATCCAGCCTAGCCTTTCTACTAGTCTGGCACCGCAGAGGGCCACTCACAGGGACTGCAACACACTTCCTTAGAAGATAATAGAGGCTGGCATATAATGTAACCCTCCACAGAAATCACTGTTAGCATAATGACATTATGTGGCCTTTTGGAGTTGTAGTAGCAGCGGTAATACTGGGAAGGGTCTAGCTAAAACCGCACGCTCCAGGTAATTGTGCACAACATCACCTACAATGTCTGTGCAGAGCAGTGGTCAAAGAGGCATGTTTGGGTGGAGCACAGAGCCACGTGCTGCTCAAGCCACGCTGCATGTTGACGAGTCGGCCCCGTGTCATCCCTGTCCTCGCTTACTTACGAGGCGTGTCTCCTGTCTGAGGTTTTATGTTGGAGCTGGACACCTCCTGGTTGAGTTCTGTGTAGCATGTGTGACAATACAACTCCCAGACTACCACATAATCAGATAGTTGTCAGAATAGAGCAGCTCAATTATATTATGATCAGGCACCTGGGATGTCTCAGGTCAGCGTCTCCCAAACTTTATAAAACTACAACACAATTTATTGAACAGCAAACTTTCGCAACCCGCTTAGCTTTAGTAGACATTAGGGGCCCCATTAGGATGGCAGGCGGATTGCACCCACCGGGCCGGCAGTAGTCACCGCCGGTCCAGTGGGTGTGATCCGCCCGCCATCCATGCAGCAAAGACCCCCCGCCATATTACGATGGCTGGGGGTTTGCAGCGGACGGAAAGACCATCCGCTGCTTTTCTGCCCGGTCGACAAGTCGACTGGGCGGAAATGGGTTCAATATGGTGGCGGTGTCTGTTAGACACCGCCAGCCATATTACAATAGGGGCGGAAATATGCCTTTCCATGGCGGTATTGCCGCCACGGAAAGACATGCAGATTTTTCTTGCGGGGCCCGTTGCGGGCCCCCAGGGACTCTGAGGCGTGGGGGGTGCACATGGGGGTACCTATGGTACCCCCCTGCATTTCAATGTACACCATGGCAGGCACCGCGCGGTACCTGTTACATTGTGCATTGAAAGGCACAACTTGCCTTTGTGGCATTGCGGCAGGCGGTGCTTTCAGACCGCCCGCCGCAATGTTGCAAATGCGTGATGCGCCCACCAGTGTGGTGGGCGCATCCTAATTGAGGATGCGGTACCGCCGCAAGCATTACGGGCGGTCCCGATTCCCGGAGGCATACTAAGGACCCCCTAGGTGGGGTGATTTTTACATTTAATGACAGCAATTGTTTGTAAACGTCACAACCTTCACCATGCCTTTCGATACCGGACAGTGGCCAAGATATTGATCTGCCCATTAAAGTGAAAGATGGTGACCTGGACTGGAGTCTGAAGCTGGCCTGGGGCATCGTTTTACTAAAAGGACAAGGCTTCTGAAATGTTTTTGTGCTGATACCAGTGATTTTAGCAAAATTGAGAAACCCCTTCGGCAGCAGAGTAAGAGTCTGGCTTCATACCCATCCTTGTGTTAAAATGAGGCCCAGTGGTGCATTTTGGACCACAGTTTATGGAACACACTCTTAGGTATGCAACTAAGAGGATATTTTGCTCATTGATTTTTCTGCATCCAGAGGTAAACTGCCAGAAATTATAATGGTATCACGCTTGTACTGGGATTTAGAACTGAAAATGCCCACTATTCATGGGCATTAAGCCCCCTACAGAAACGCACCTAGCTTCCGGTGTATGGTCCTGGCGCGCCGCGCCTTCTTGGCGTCTCGGATCAGGCAGTGGTAGATCTCGTGCACCTTCACCGGATAGTTCAGTACCGTTAGCACGCGGTGCAACCCATCCTGGCGCTCCTCCAGGACCTCCACCGTGGCATTGGTGGTCAGGTCGTTCTCCTTCCGGTCAAACCACGTGACAATGGGATTCTTGTACCATCCGGTGGACACGCACCTGGCGACCGTGCCGTTTTCCACTGTGTCGAAAATCACCTGGGGCTCCTCGTCATCTACGTGCACAAAGAGAAAACAAAACAATTATCTGTGTGTAATCTTGAGGCACAGAAATAACTGCTAAATGTACTCCAGGGACCGTGCAGCAAAAAGCCAACGCGCGAACCAACCATCGCAGTCCCGGGGGCCATTTTCTGGAAGGTACAGGCCACCATGCTGGAAGGAGTGCGCGTGCTTTAAAAGTATCATAATAATATTGTATCACAGCATTTTCTTGTTTAATAGTCAAGTCAAGATAAATAGCTTTATTTCGATAACAGGTATCATAAAAGCATCAGACAATCCTTCAATATATAAAAGAAAAAATTACAGTCTATTAAGATGAATAAAATATGACAATATATTATAAGTTTAAGATAATCAGGGTATTCAAATATTTCATCTTAACTTGAATAATTCGTTTTTTAATTAATAATAATAAAAACAATAAAACTAAGATTAAAAATGAGAATATTTGATGTTCTTTATACAACGGGCATTGCATAGCAAAAAAGAAATTCAAATGACATTGGTCCTCCTCTTAGGACTCATGGGACTTGTGAGGTAAAGATAAGTAGCCCTTCGTATGGCTCTGTGCCTGATTATCCAGGCACTGCCTAGAAACTTGTTTATTAGCTTTTCTTGCTATTCTGCATTGGCCAACAAGAGCAATCTAGGGAATCAGTGATTCTTTTTTATTTCAATTTTATTAATACCATTTTATCCCAGTTTGGTGACCCACTTCACCTAGGGCCATATGTATCATACCAAATTGCGATCGCAAAAGCCGAAATTCACAGAAAGCAAAACTGCCTTGCAAAATAAGGAGTCGCAAAATTTGCGATTCCTTATTTTGCGATTGCATTTAAGGAATCGCAATTTGCTATTCCTTAAATGCAATGTAGGAAGCACTGAAAAAGTGCAATTTGACCTTAAGGAATCGCAAATTACCACCAACTTCAAGTTGGTGGTAATTTGCGATTTCTTTGAAAAATTCACTTTTTTGCATTTTTCAACGGGCTATGTGGTGCACATTCATGTCCTTAGGGCATGTATGTGTGCCACATGTTCAAAGATGTACATTTCAGGGGTGCAACAGGGTGTCCCTTTGACACCCTGGCATCCTTGAAATTGCATTCTCAATTTGCGATTCTCTAATTGAGAATCGCAAATTGAGGCCCATAGGAATGAATTGGGAGGTATTCCTTAATTGCAAATTGCAATTTGCGATTTGCAAATAAAGAATATGTAGGATTTGCTAAATTATTTGCAACTCCTACATACATAGCATTTTGAGTTTCTCAAATAGCGATTCTCTAAAAATTGCTATTTCAGAATCGCAAAACCAAAGTTTCATACATATGGCCCTTAGCTCCTAAGATAACCAGCTAGTTCATCTATCTGGGCACCCCGCCCAGATGACAGCCTCAGAATCATGGTTCATATAATTAAGGTTGTCAGATTGCTCCAAGTCCAAAAAGCACCAAGGCTACTAAACTTGGTTTTCCTGTTACAAACCATTGCTTTCAGCTGTATTGGTCCAACTGATGCAAGGAAATGCTACAATTCTCAGAATGCTCCAATGTTTTAAATGTAAACTTACGACTGGGTAATTGTGTCCTCGAGAAATACCTGCAAGGTTACTAGTAAGCATGCCTCCTGAGTTCTTTTTGCAGAAAACCCGCCTGTGCACAGCTTCTTTTACAATTTAATTACATTTATGAAATCGATGAACCCATCTGGGATTCTCAAGATTGCTTAACCCCTTCCCTGCGGGGCATATTCCCCCTGCTGTGCTGGGGGGCACGTATACCGCCCCGGTGCACATGACGAGGTCTGCTCGTCATGAGCCACGGCGCTCCGGTGCTCATGACGAGCTCGTCATGGCCACACCCGTTCCCATGGAACGCTCAGCACAGCAGGGGAATCAGCCCAGCGGGCGAGCGTTCCACGGAACGGGCGCGGCCATGACGAGCTCAGCTCGTCATGAGCACCGGAGCGCCGTGGCTCATGACGAGCGTAGGAGAGTAGGGTCTGCAATCCTATGATCACCCCAGATTTTTTGTTTTTTGCTTCACTGGTTTACGACTTCTCTGGCTGTGGTCCTTCTAATCAGAACCACAGCCTAGCTGTTCTCTCACTAAATTGACACGTGTACCTTAGGTGCATTTACCAATTGGTACTGGGCCACCTTATCAGTCCCTGTACCCAGGGCATAGGTGTACCCAGGGCCTACCAGGTGCTGCAGCATGTATTATGCCACCCCTGGCTGGCCATCTAAATCTGACACAACTGGCTGCACGACAGCTGGGGCAAGGTGGTGTAATCACCCTTTGCTGTAGATATAGTATTCCTTTATCTAACCCTAAAATGGACACATATATTCCTATCACTCACTCCTATGGCAGGCCTTATCAATCCTGAAGGCAGAGTGCTTGGAATTATGTGAGATGGTGCTCTGGCATGAGCTGAGCCTGTTTGCAGCTTGCGGAACCAAGTCCTAATAGCTGTTCCATGATAACGCGTACCATATACTCTTAAGTGCCTTATAATCCTCGTGGTTATTTGCCAACTTTGGTATCGCTTTATCAAAACATGTCGAGTAAGGTGTCATACGAATTGGAATACTAACCCCTCGCCAATTCTGGCGACGGGGTTAGCATTCCACCCTTCTAGAGGGACACGACATGTATGTAACTGTGAACCCCGGTTAAAGTTAACTCAAACCTCAGCATCACAAAATGGATGCTGCCACCACAGACACAAGTCTGACCTCCTGCTGCTGGCAGTCCTTCCAGCGAGGAGAGCTTGGACAAAGGGTTTCCTGTCAGGGGCGGTGCTAGCACCATCCCAGACAGGGTTTTGTGTATCCCAGGTAGGCAGGGCTTTGGAAGAAGGTGACTGCAAGTGGCACCCCGGTGCTCACTGTGCATATGCCGGCTTGAACCAGTTCCAGGGGCACACAAGCCCCTGAGCTGGGGAAAGTCCGGACAGGGGAGAGGGGTGTAACCACCCCCCTTCCTGGTCCCACCCATGGGCAGGACCTAGTCGTGTACCAGCCCCTTTCTTTAGAATAAAGGTAGGAGCGGGGACCCTTCCAGATTAGATCATCTTTGAATCCTGAAACTACTTTCTACGAAAGAAACTCTCGGCTTCTTCTCAAGATTTCTCCCTTGTGACTAAGGAGTAGTCACCCTGCAGCAGCAGGCACCAACTAAGTATCTTGCGGTTTGCTGAAACGTCCTTCCTCCGGAACCAGACTGACCAGCACGACGAGACCCGGACTCCCTGCCCTCTCTGACCTCAACCTGCCCCTACAGCACAGCTGAGAACCGTGGGTGCGACGAGACCAGAGGACCCGGCGATCATCAGAACCAGCACAACACTGAACCAGCATGACCACCGAGGGACCCTCGAGTGGGTGCACTGGGGTAAGAGAAGCCCCAACCCCAAGCAGCACGAGCACCGAAGTCCAGCCCCCCAGCATCCACCAGATCTGCGTGGGGCCCTTTTGCTCCTGGGTTGCTGCTACGTTGTCCGGTCACTTGCCCGTTGGCTAGTGACCCTCCAGACGATGTCCTACGTTTGTTTCACCACTGGTCTAGCTCCTCTAGACTAGCCCTAGTCTCCTCCTGAAGGGGACCCTCCTCGGACCCTCCTGGTCCACTCCAGACGCCATTTTGTGTCGCCACGTGGGCTTGCCGTAGCCAAGGCTTGTTGCCTCCTTCACCGGATCCAGCATCGCCAGCAGCAGACATCCGACATGGGACAGCTCGCAGACCTCCAGCCTGGTCGACATCAGCGCCCTGGTCCGTGCAGCAGCAGAATCCAGTGTCACCTCTTCGCCTTGCTGAGTGACCTTGTCCGGTGCCATCCTGGTGCCCACCTAATCACTGGCTAGTGATTCAGAACTCGGTCCCCTCTGCTTACAGGTACCCTTCTCCACTGATCCAGTCCTTGGATCAGCCCGGAACATCTTCACTGGTCGCCTGCCAGCAACTTCGACTTCAGGCTCCTGGTTCGTCAACGAGGATTCCCGACGACACTTGAACCCTATGCAGCCGCAGCCCCTCGGCTAGGTAAACCGAGTACCACGGTGCTCCAGCGTAGACCCACTCTCTAAGTGTCTAGATCCACTTTCGTTTTTGACCTACCTAGTCGGGTTCGCCCGAGAACATTAACTTTGCCTTTACTAGCCTCCATAGACTTTGTCCCGCATTGCGCGTGAGAGTTTCCACTCTGCACACGACTTCCCTAGGCCTCCTGCTTCTAATCTAAGCGTTCAGCATTGTAGGCCCAGCGGTTCTAAAGCCTCTGAGAGTAGTACTTACCTGCTAGTAATTTCACTTTCCACTTTTGTAGTATATGGTTTTTCGTGCCCCTCGGGCATTTGTGTAAATTGTGCAACTTTCAGTATTTCTTTAAGAGTTTTGTATTGTGCTTAGTACCCTGTCCTCATAAAGAGTCCAGGGTTGTTGTATTATAAATAAATATCCCTTTATTTTCATAACAACTTGTGTGGTGTCCTTTCACTTGGTGTTCAAGGGGTATATGTGATGGTATAACAGCTGTCTTAACACGCCCTCTAGAGTTTAGCCTAAAGACTGCTCTTTTCCATGCTACTAGGATAGCTGGTCTATAAGGTTGACTTACAACAAATCATCAATAAGGGTCGTTTGGACTGATACATAGTGATCACTAGAATAGTGAGCACTGCATATCAGGCCAACTTCTCACAACGAGCTGACCTCGTCATGAGCACCCAACGGGTTAATCGAAAGGTCGTCGGGGCTGGCATCATTTGAAAGGTAATCAACTAAGAGGCAATCAAAATGGTGGATGACCCTTGACCCGGTCACTCTACTACCGCACGGCCCCCGTGTGCCCGGATTCTGCTGCCGCTGCCTGCTTGGCCCTCCTGCTGCCACCTCTCCTTAGGGCCCCTGCTCTCCAGGCTTGCCCTCACTCCCCAGGCTTGCCCTTGCTCTCCAGGCTTGCCCAGGCTTGCCCTCGCTCTCCCCCGCTCCGCTTTCCCGCTCTTTCCAACCCCCCCTCTGCTCCCCGCCACTGCTCTCCTGCAGCCCCGCCCCCTTCTCCTGTCTCCCGCTCCCCATTCGCCACCCTGCTCCCGCCTCCCAGCTGCTCCTCCCTCCCACTTCGCCATAAATGGCGGGTACCGTGCGTACGGCCATGCGCAGCGGGCGCGCCAATTGTGCGCCGAAGGCGCGCCAAAGGCAAGCCCGTCTACGCCCGTCCGCGCCTGGACCGCGCCCAGTGCCAGAACCCCTGGACCCCGCCAGAGCCAGCCAACCTGACTGAGCTACGACGCCGCCACCATCCACGCACTCAACACCGGCCGACATCCAGCCTGCTACCAAGCCACCCCGAAACGCACCCACGGAGCCTTCACATGCCACGCCTGCTATTTCATCTGCACTCGGTCCTGCACCGCGCCAGCCAAAACAGCCGCGAACAACAACCACCTCAAGTGCATCCTGCTCAACACCCGCTCCATCCACAGGCACGCCGTCGAACTATGGGACCTCCTGGACAAAACGGCACCAGACGTCGCCTTTTTCACGGAAACCTGGATGAACCCCTCCTCAGCCCACGACATCGCCATTGCCATCTCGGACGGCTACAAGATCATCCGGAGGGGCCGCGTCAACCAGACCGGAGGAGGCATCGCCATCGCCCACAGAAACACTATCCGCATCACGACCAACATCGACGGCACCCTCGCCACCGCAGAGCACCTGCACTTCCAGATTCACACCGACTCCAAGACCACCCTCAGAGGAACCCTCATCTACAGACCCCTGGGAACACACTCACACTTCAGCGAGGCCATCGCAGACTTCATCAGCCCACTCGCCCTTGCCTCCCCCGACTACATCCTCCTACGAGACCTCAATTTCCACCTGGAGAACGACCAGGACAACAACACCACCGCCCTACTAGACAACCTCACCAACCTCGGATTCAAGCAACTGGTCAACACCCCCGCCCATTATGCCGGCCATACGCTCGACCCTGTCTTCTCCTCCAGCAACCACATCTCCTTCAGCCACACCACCGAGCTCCACTGGTCCGACCACAGCTGCGTGCACTTCAACTTCAGGAAAACAACGACCCACCACCGACCTCAGCAAACCCCCCGAAGATGCTGGAGCAAGATCACCACCAACCAACTCACCACCTCCTTGCGCCTTAACCCTCCCACCAACACCACCGACCCCAACGAAGGAGCCCGCAACCTCACACAGTGGATCACCGACTGCGCCGACACCCTTGCTCCACTGAAAAACCCTCCCAGCAACCTCAACAACAAGAAAGCTGTGTGGTTCACCAACGATCTCAAAGACTCCAGGAAATCCTGCCGTGTCCTCGAGAAAGCCTGGCGCCACAACCAGTCAACGGACAACATGACAGCCCTCAAGAACGCCACCCGCAAACACCACCAGCTGATCCGCACCACAAAAAGGTCATCCTTCGGAGAACGACTGGACAACAACACCCACAACAGCAAGGAACTCTTCAACGTCGTGAAAGAGCTCTCCAACCCCAACACCAGCAACAACGACATCACGCCTTCTCAAGACCTCTGCAACTCTCTGGCCACCTTTTTTCACTGTAAGATCGCCGACATACACAACAGCTTCAGCGCTCAGATCACGTACCCCACCACCGAACCTACACCCCCCACCACCACCATGTGCGCCTGGACTCAGGTCAGCACGGAAGATACCACCCACACAATGAACACCATCCACTCGGGCTCCCCAGCCGATCCCTGCCCACACCACATCTTCAACAAAGCAGACTCCATCATCGCACCCAAACTTCGGGACATCATCAACAACTGCTTCATATCCGCCAACTTCCCGGAGAGCTGGAAGCACGCAGAGATCAGCGCCCTCCGGAAGAAACACACCGCAGACCCCTCAGACCTCAAGAACTTCCGCCCCATCTCGCTCCTCCCCTTCCCTGCAAAGTCATCTAGAAAACCGTCAACAGCTGACAGCCTTCCTGGAGACGAACGGCTCCCTCGACCCATCGCAGTCCGGATTCTGAGCGAACCACAGCACCGAGACCGCCCTCATCGCGGCCACCGACGACATCCGGACCCTGCAGGACAACGGAGAAACCGCCACCCTCATCCTGCTCGACCTTTCGGCTACGTTCGACGCGGTCTGCCACCGCACCCTGACAACCCGCCTCCGCCACGCCGGGATCCAAGGAAAGGCCCTGGAATGGATCACCTCCTTCCTCTCCAACAGAACCCAAAGAGTCCGTCTCCACACCCTTCCTCGCAGAAGCCACCAAGATCATCTGCGGCATACCTCAAGGCTCCTCGCTCAGCCCCACCCTCTTCAACGTCAAATGAGCCCCCTCGCAGCCATCACACACAAGCACAACCTCAACATCATCTCCTACGCCGACGATACCCAAATGATCCTCTCCCTCACCATCGACCCCACCTCCGCCAGAGCCAGCTTCCAGGACGGAATGAAAGACATCGCAGACTGGATGAAGCTCAGCCGCCTGAAACTGAACTCAGACAAGACGGAAGTCCTCATCCTCGGCCCATCTATCTCCGCCTGGGACGACTCCTGAAGGCCCCTTGCTCTGGGCCCCCCACCCAAGCCCACGGACCACGCGCGCAACCTGGGCTTTATCCTTGACTCCTCCCTCACGATGGCCAAGCAAGTTAACGCCGTTACCTCCTCCTGCTTCAACACTCTCCGCATGCTCCGTAAGATCTTCCGCTGGATCCCCACTGGAACCAGGAAAACGGTCACCCAGGCCCTCGTCACCAGCCGTCTGGATGACAGGAACGCCCTCTATGCTGGGACCACCGCCAAACTACAGAAAAGACTCCAGTGCATCCAGAACGCCTCAGCACGACTCGTCTTGGACATCCTCCGACACAGCCACATCTCCGCCCACCTGAGGGACCTGCACTGGCTCCCCATCAGCAAAAGGATCACGTTCAGACTCCTCACCCACGCACACAAGGCTCTCCACGACTTTAGCCCCGAATACCTCAACAACCGCCTCACGTTCTACACGCCAACCCACCAGCTCCGCTCCGCCAGCCTCGCCCTCGCCACCGTCCCATGGATCCGCAGAACCACCACTGGAGTAAGATACTTCATCTACCTAGCCGCCAAGACCTGGAACAACCTCCCCACCCACCTACGACTCACCCAGGACCACCTCTCCTTCAGGAAGCAACTCAAGACCTGGCTTTTCGAGCAGTAGCAGCCCCCCTCCCCCCACCCCCTCCCAGTGCCTTGAGACCCTAGCGGGTGAGTAGCGCGCTTTACAAATACTCTTTATTTATTGATTGATTGATGTGATGTAATGGTCCTAAAGTGCCACATTAAAAGCACATTTCCCAAATACTGCGCGAGAGATATAGACATGTCTAGCTGCAGTGATGCTTTGGCACTATATGTATAAAGTGAGAAGTGAGCTGACACATTGGGTTATCTAGATTTCAATAGCTCTCTTGTTTGATTACATTTATAGGTCTGCCTATAGGCAACTGTACTTCTCAGTAAGACAAAAAAAATACAATAAGTAGCTGCCCTGAGAAAAAGTGTGGTTTGGATCATTTCCATAAGTTATTGACTTGTATGTGGTTTTTGTGGTTTTCGTGGTTTGCCGTTGCATGGAGGACTTTCCACCAAGAACAAGGCATGACATGGATGTTATATGCCCCATTAGTGTTCTGATTTATTTTAGTGATGTGGAATCAAGTAGTCCTTTGTTAGACTGCAGATGTACCATGGGGAAGGCTGTTTGCTTTCTTTCCGTGTGGAACTGAGCGTTGGGCGTCCTTGATACTCAATCTTGTTTTCCTCCACTCCAGGGCAGGGGGTGTGGTCAGCCTTGTATTATTTTCAGCATACGATGGCTGCCCCCCTATATTTTGACCTAAAATATACCAATCCAAGATAAGGCACCAAAAATTTCCTTCGATATCACTTCCTGTTTTAACCATGAATGTAGGAAGTTGGACCAAACCTGAATGTTTTGCAACGCATTTTAAGTGTCTTTTGCTCTGATTTTAGAAGTGATGTTTCTGTTAGGCGGAGAGGTATGGCGCCGCGTCAGGGCGACTGACATTGGAATCTGGGGACCACGTTTTGATCCCTGGTGGCGGTGGCAGACTAGCCCAGCACCATGTGACTCTGGGCAATAGCTTGCTTAATCTTCCCGACGATCCTTACAGGTGATTGTTCGCACTTTACAAATGTGGATTATTATTATGTTAGATTCCATATCCCTTCATTGGCTCTGTCTGTGGCCCAGCATTTTGGGGAATCTGGTACCTTGCACTTTTCATCTGCCAAGAGGACCCTTGATTAAAATATCTCTTGGTACCCCCTTAGATAGTTTTAACCAACTTTCTTGAGTACATTCACCACTGAGTCCCCACACACCTGCATACATCACCACGGCTAAGAGAAAAGATCTCCGCCATAGAGCCCTCTCGTGATTCTGTGGGCCATTGCAGCACCGGCCACACGAGGGGCTAAGCCCGAGGATGAAGCATGACACCCACATGGGTGTGTGAGGGCAATAAGGGGGAGGGGAGTTGGCCTAACGGTTAGGGCGGTCCACCTTGAATCTGGGGAACTGGGTTCGAGTCTCGTCAATGACGCTGAACGTCCTGTAATTGTGGGCAAATCACTTAATCTCCCTGTGCATAACAAAGAAAATTGTATGCAATGCACCTGGTGCTATGTAATGCGCTCTGATACACAATTCGGGTCAAGTTCGCACTATAAAAAACTCTGGAGAACAAAATAAGGAGGACCCCTCTCTTCATATACATTCCAACCAGACGTTTCCTATAAGGAACAGCTACCAACTTTTCTCATGCGCATTTTTCACTTTTTTCCTTCATTGGGATATATTCTAGAAGGTACAGGCTTCCTTCGTGTATCTAAGTGTGCAAGGTAAACATTGTGGCTATGAGAAATGTTCTCCCATCCTCAGACAATTAACCCCTCCAATGCTCATGACGAGCTCAGCTCGTCATGAGCCACAGTTCCCGTGAGCTCATGACGAGCTGCTCGTCATGACCTTTAGAACGCTCGCATGTTGGGTAAATTCCCCTGCTGTGCGAGCGTTCTAAAGAAACGGGTGTGGTCATGACGAGCTGAGCTCGTCATGAGCACCTGGACGCTGCGCGCGCCCCCCTTCTCCCAGCACTGCAGGGGAATGTGGCTAGCAGCCAAGGAGTTAAACAGAAAGGAGCAAGTACTTTGTCCACCCCTTGGCATGCAATAAGAGACACAAGGCATGCCAGATTAGCAATGCAAGAATCCTATGTCTTTAAAACCAATCGGTGCTGATGAAGTAGACCAAGGTGGGTTGGTCAATAAATGTGGGGTCCTAATACTGGTAGCAGTGGATGCTTGCCAACATTTCTGGCCACTGAGTTAGGGACCTGATTAAGAGTTCCTTTATATTCACCAATTGGCTAGTAACAGGAGCTGGGATTACAAGATTCACTACAACTCCATGGATCTGTGATGACTCACATGGAGACCCCACTTACTCAAGGTAGGTGAAGTCTCCTGATAAAATACTGGGGGGAAATGAGGAATTGGGCATGAAATCACTAATTTCTCTGGCAACTCCTAAAGCTCCCCTTGTAATTCCTGATAACTCCACCCCCTGGGTTTACTATTGCCCCTGGTATCAGTATATCATAAGATAACACGTGCATTGTAAAGTGCACGTTCACATACAAGGGTATCTTGGCACTGAATAATAGATGTTCATTGATACCCAATGACACTCATTATATCAACCTCAGAAGGATACAAGGCTGAGCGGATCCGCCACGATTTGAACCTGTGACCATGTGGTCGAACACAGGGCCCTATAGTGGACACATTAGTTCACTAAGCCACCCGTAACTGAAGGATTGAGTTACTGGGGAAGATAATGGGGACCTCATAATAAATCCTTTTACTTCCGCAAAACATCCAAGAGCAACTCACAAAGCAGGAAAAGGCGGGGAAAGAAGGATGAGAATGAGATACATTTGTCTAAATCCGGCAATTGCGGAAAGTATGTACCAGTCTTACCTTCCACCAGGAGTTTCATCACTCTCTCCCCAACACCATGTGGGCTTTTGGCTTTGCAGGTGTACACCCCTTCATCTGGGAAGCCAACATTCTCGAGCACCAGCGAGAGCACCCCGTCTCCGAACTCCTGGTGCGAGAGCTGTATGCGCCCCTGGTACTCGTAGCTCTGCTCCTCACGCAGCTCCTCGTTGTTGCTGTAGGTGAACAAGATCTTCGGCTCCTTGAACTCGAAGCTCTGCTGGATGTAGGCGTAGATGTCCGACACCTCGATCTCCTCGACTATGTCCTCGCGCTGCCAGCTGAAGGACAGCTTGTCCGCACCCTCCACAAAGGTGAGCTCGCAGGGTAGGTTCACCGTAGAGAAGGGCCGAGCCTTGATTTCCTTCATGGCAGCAGCATCTGACGGGGTAGAAAGGGAGACAAAGGGTCAGGATCGCAAGGGAAGTGACCATTCTGAGGGGTGGGTAGAAGGTGACCTCAAAGGGCAGCAGACCTCGGTACAGGTATGTCTATGAGATAAATTATTCATTGTGAAGTCGCATAAGGTACAGTGGTGCAGAGTAGATTGGTGTAGAGTTCAGTGGTGTAGAGTGCATTGGTTTTAAGTATAGTGTTTTGGGGTTCATTGGCGTAAAGTGCAGTGACATAGAGTGGTGTGGAGTCCAGGTATCTCTGTCATCACAGCAATACTGTCCAGTTCATTGTCGTCATTGACTGTAAGAATAAGCACCACGAATGTTTCAAGTGCATGAAGGACAAAATATCAGAAACACAAATATCGTGGGACAGAATGTTGTGTCCAAAAAATTGAGGTCAAGAATATCGTGTAGGTCATTTTCTATGGCTAAGTAAAGTTTTGCTATACATAACTCCACCTATATGTACCTTGACGATGTATATATCTTCAAGGTATGGAGATCTGGAGTTAAGAATAGTAAATCTATATTTACCTATTTGCACTTACCTTCTCGATATTCTTGTCCTCGACATTTTGGGGACGATATTCTATTCACACGATATTTGTGTTTCTGATATTGTGTCTCCGATCCGAATGCACACAAGGCATGTTGAGATGTCTGCTCAGTTGCCCCTCCTTTGGGCAGGTGACCAGCTGTACCGAAGAGTGAGTAGGTGAAAGCAGTTGCTCAGTGTGCAGATCACAGTTGGGAGGGTGGATGCGAGCTCAGTGATTCCTCTCTTGATTATCTGAGCTGGCAGTGCTGTAGAGAGTCTATATAGCTAAATCCCGTGCACACATACATAATCAGCAAGTAAATACAAGTGTTAACGTAAGCAATATGTACAGAATTCTTAAGTGATGCTGTAAATTATTTATTTTGATGAAAAACACAACCAGCCGACACGTGTTTTGTCAAGGAATAGTAGTCCTACGACTCTTCAGGGCTGGGAATGATACAAATAATGGTGTAAACACACAGTATAGGGTGACTGTAACTGCAGAGCACATGCTCTCTATATTGCATCAGTGAAGGTCAGCCGGACACACGTGGAAACCCTACTGAACAAAACCAAAACGCAGGTGAGTGAAGTGTACATGTGAAAATCTGAGTCTAACGTAAGTGGTATCAAGTGACAGTGAAAGAAAATGTAATACATCACTTTTGAATTAATAATACAAAGACCTAATAATATACAACATAGAGACTTGTGGAGTGGCGCAAGTTAAAAAACGGGGGTGATACAATTGAAACTAGATATATGGTGAAGTGCAAATGGAAAGGTTTTGTAAAAAAAGCTCCAACTGAAGTATGAAAAAGTGAGAACAGGAAAGAGGGTAGCGGGAAAAAGTTAAAACTCCTGTTCGCGGTAAGTATATATGGGACAAAAATACAGTTAATAGAAGTACCTGTAGAGAGTTGCGTGTAGTCTAAAATAGTCAAGAAGAGAAAACAAGGGTATACATGTATAAGTCATTTTACATTCAATAGAGAGGGGCACACTGTCATGACAAAATGGTTGGGTACCAAGAGCAGAATTACTGGCAGGTACTCCACAGCATTGAGAAGGTGGTGCGACGCTCTGGAGGAGCTCTAGAGTTATTTGCCTTTCTAGAGACAGCGATTGTCAAGGGCGGTGGATGGGAGTCTCTGAAGCTCAATCAATCTGAATTTATAAAGCGCAGTTCATCACTTGATAGGGTATTCAGGCGCTAGCATGTCCTGGTGGCTTTTTCGAACAGCCATGTCTTGAGGGCCTGAGTGAATCTTGCCTGAGTGAGATTGTTCTGTAAATCGTGAGCCTTCACATTTGTTGGCCGAAAAACATGATGCTAGTGGCAAGGACCCAGACCCCGCGGGTGCCTAGAAAGGGTCTCCCTCGGGTGAGAAAGGAGGACCCCAAGGGTTGTACCAGAGGCCAATATCCAGTCAGAACTATTTGGAGGGGAGGGGTGAGGTACCATGCGAAATTCTTCTCCACTAAACGATTGGAGAGAACACTAAAATTCTAATGCATCCACAAACCTGTGACGGAGAGATCGAACACGCGAAGCCCTTAGCACATGCCCACGATAACAGCAGTGCAACAAAATGCATTCATAAGACAAAGAGAGCCAAGCAATCAAATGAGGCAGAACCAAAGGTGGCAATGACACATCTGACACAGAGACAAAAAAATTAATTGTGCAAGGCACACAAGACCAACGAAAGGAAAAGTGAACTATTGAGTAGCGTACAAAAAGAACATCAACATCGAGCAAGCTAGGAAAGCAGGATGACAAAAGAGACGAACTAATATCAGAGGCTCTGAAGATCTACCCCATCTTCCTCCCAAAGATGTGGACTACCCGTACATCTGAAGAAGGCCCATAATATAAATGGGCTGGGGCAAGAGAAGAAACTGACAAAACAACAACAAATAATGGATCACAAACACAGCTGGGACCACCAGGGAAAAGGGAAAGATATACCCAGACAGTTCCCCAAATGTTACATAATTAACAAATTAGGATATCCCCATATGCACCAAACAAACACTAATGGTGGGGCCCCCATGCAAACAAGCTCCTGCACACGAGAAAGTCAACCTTGCAACAAGCGACACAGTACGAGAGAGGAACATGTACAAGAAGAAAAACAAACACAGCAGCGAAACATTCCCGACTGGGTAGAAGTGTCGAACTAAGGAGGGAAAATTCCATCACTTGGGCAAAACGTGGAAATTGGGTTCACTCAAAGATCAAACAGACAATGCATGGCAGTGGAGAATGTGCAAGACTTGGCCAACAAAGACAACAGACAAAAGGATATTTTATGTTGGTCTGTATTAAATGAAGATGGACATAGATCTGACTCATAACACACCAACAAAAATGAAAGACATACTTATCAGCAAGACACAATTCAAGGTAAGGGAGAAAATGAGGAACACTACCCAACATCAGCATTGTCACCTTCAATGCTCACCCCTGAGCTCAACACGAAAGGGGCACGGGACATCTTAAACAGGTCTAACATACTACACCTATTACATAACATTCCCTCTCTATCCTTTCTTACCAGGGCACATCTAACTTCAGTGAAATTTAAATGCCACCCAGGGATCAGCCAAAGAGAATCCACATTAACCGAGTGGACTGATAATTCCAACATTCAGAACCTTTTAAGAGAAAGCAAACAATTCAAAGAGTGGGGCATATCAATCAACAAACAACTACAGAAACAAGCATTTGCAATGCAGTAGGTCTCGCATTATTAAAGTTTGAGCTATTGGCATAGCTAATAATAATGCAACACCAATAGCTCAAACATTCAGTAATGCGAGACCTATTGCATTGCAAATGCTTGTTTTATTAACCTTTAATTTTCAATGTTATCATACACAGTAGAGCAGCATAGTATGACAATGTATGCCTATAAATATACGCCAATAGGTATGGGGAATATAAAGAACTCCCAACTGGCCCCATGTCCTTTTCTCTGAATCTCCAGACACTTGATCCCTTGCACGGACATAAGCACCTGCTATAGACCAGGATACCTTGGTTATAGTACATTCACCCACTCTGTTTCCTCCCCCATTGGTTGCCCCATTTTCTGTATCCTCGCCGTCAGAAGAGGTCACGGTCGCCTCCGGATCTAGGAACACAGCACACAGGTCCTTCCAAACAGCAAGATCTTCTATTACTCTGTCATCACAGATGGTACATACTCTCGAGTGTTTGCATGACATACAGGTGTGCATGGGATCTATTCCCAATAGGCGGGCGCTTTTTTGGAATCGGTTTTATTTGGTCGCCGCCAGTAAATCTGTCTTGCCAAAGAATCGGTAAAATATTCACACGGTGGTCGGAAGCGAATTTCGATTTCTTCATAACTTGTTGAGTGTATGCTCGTGTGCATGTATCCAGATATTTACATAGGGTCCATGTGCATGGGAAATCCACTGTGTATAAACAATGTGTGATTCACATATGCCTCGGGTACACACAATGAAATAAGTGGGGGGCTGTAGGATGGGGGAGGCAGGTTTAGGGAGAGAGTACTCGTATGCGATCAGAGTGATTAACGAGTGTAAGACGTCAGGAGCCAGCCATCCTGTCAGACCGAGGGACGAAGGAAGTCTAGAGTGTTCTGGGTGCGCCTTGCAGAGGCAATGCTGCAAAGTCTTCAAGTGCAGCAGCCAGGGCCTTGTACCATGCCTGCTTCGAAAAGCATCACACAAAAGGATCGCTGGGGCCATTTCCTTGCTTGCTTTAGGGCCCACGGCAATCTTACTACACAAACGGGGCTATCCCGAGGGCCCAGTAGCGGCCTCTTTGCAGTCCATGCACTAGAGACAAAGGAGAGACAATGGAGCGTCCTGGATTTGAAGCCCTTACAATCTGCCAGCGGATGATTCCGAGCAATGCTAATCTATCTGAGACGATTATTTAATTGCTCAAGGCAGGGATTAAGGTTAGTGCTAATTTAAGGGTGAAGAAATCATTTGTTGTGTAAATGCGAGTTAAATCGGCTCCAGCAAAACGTAGCTCACGAAAAGTAGGCTGCAGAGATGGCAAGTAGTATGTACACGCTTTGGGACAGAATACGGCAGAACAATAATCCACTCACATCTAATATTTTGAACGTTAAAATGACAGTAACTTTCGTTATTATTACGGAATGGTTAAATGTACCGGGAGGGAAATAAAGTATGAGCACGATCGCGGAGTATGCACGAACACATTTAGTAAAACCAATGTTTCTAAAGTGTGAATGGTTTTAAAGTGAGCTAAAGGAAGGCAGATTAGGTCAAAGAAAACTGGAATTAATATGGATGAATAATTACAACCTAGATGAGAGGATATATTTATCGGATGAAAAAATACAATTATCCCATCACAGCTTCAACAAGACGTGCGCAAAAACGAAACCCTGCCGTGGGGCGGGACTTCCGTCATCGGAAGCCTGCACCCACGGAGTGCCTCGACATAAACAGTGCTGGTGACGCGGGGCTCCCATGCCCGAGGGACAGCCCCGCGGAGGCTGCAGAGTCCGGCGATGCGGTGAGTGGGGTTAGTTAAGGGGGGGGGGTCTCTGTATGTGCGCGTCTGTGTGGGCGGGGGGGGATTGTCTGTGTGTGCGCTCGTGTGGGTGTGGGCGCCGGGGGGAGGTGGGGGGGGGGCGGCAGGTGTGTGGTGTGTGTGTGTGTGTGTATGTATGTGTGCGTGTGTGCACTCGTGTGTGTCTCTGTGTGCGTGCGTGATCCATGGTGACTGAAGAGCCTGCCGGAATCGGAGCGCGCGACCTGATCCGATCCCGGCAGGCTGCGTGCGTGCGCGTGCCAGTCTGTTGTCCCAAACCTCGTTAGTCCTTGAAAGCCAGAATGATTACAATAGGACTCCACTGCGACAATCGCTTTCGCGATTGCATCGCAGTGCGAGCCCTAAAAATGTCCACATGGGCTATCGGGGGAGGCAGTATAAATTCAGGTGCCACTAAGAACCAAGTACAATCTTAAGAGGAACCCAAAAAATAACACCTTTTCTTGGGGGGAGTAAGATCAAAATTCATTTGTCTAACAGCAGGAGCGAACATTTCAAGACAGAGGAGCAAGTAAACAGACATACCCAGAACGGATCACTGACATAATACCAAATCCAAAAATATAGACTTACCAAAATATCGATGCCAAAATATAGAATGTAAAAATATCGAATTCCTATCTACAAACAGGTAAGTACAAAAATATCGAATGCAAAATATCGTTTTAAAAAATATAGTTAGTAAAAAAATCAATTTTTTTAAATGTCTTAAAAGTAATTTAAAATTAATGAAATAATAAATATAATTACCTAAAACATACTTAAAAATACTTAAATAATCTTAAAATTATTAAATAATTATTGTATTACCACTCCAGTGAGTGCAGCAGTAGGGAAAACGTTGGATAGCGTAGGGGTAAAAATTACTATTCCCAATCCAGAGAGTGCAAAGTAAGGAAAACGTTGGATAGCGTAGGGGTAAAAATTACTAAATCGATATTATATTACTTATCTTCAATTCGATATTTTTCACCACTATATTCTGTCCATTCGCTATTTTGTCCATTCTATATTTTGACTTCGATATTTTGGTAATTCGATATTTTGAATTCGATATTTTGTCTAGTTACCACCCAGAACAATCGGATTGGGCCTGGCTCCCCACAGCTCTCACAAACAACTACAGGGAGGATAAACTCCTAGAGTAGGAAAGAAAATAAAACACGCAAAAAGCACCCTTAAGATAATTAATTGGAATGTGTCAGGCCTACATTCCTTTATGACAGATAACAAGACACTGGAATTTTATCATACAGGTGATAATCTATGCATACAAGAAACATGGTCGACTATCCCCATTCCAATTCCAGGGTTTCAAATTATCTATATACCTGCACACAAGAAAAATTTGCTTGGAAGATCAATGGGGGGACCTCACAATATATGTGAAACTATACCTGCAAGTGAAAGTCAGAGAATGTAGAACTGCAGAAATGCAAACCGGATTCCATAAAGGAAAACGGGATGCGTTAAAAAAAGAAACTTTTAGACCACTGTTTGCTCTTAAAAACATTTTATTTACATTTCCAAAGGGGAATGGGTCTCTTATGAACCCATTCCCATTCGCGATTGAGTTACCACCTCCTTTGAGGTGCCAGTGAAATATTATTGTTTTGAGACCAGAATTTGGTTGCAAAATATTAAAACATACCAATGCAAATTGGTATTGGCAACGGATGTACTAAAGATGCCCGTTCCAAATACCGAATCACAAACCCAAATTGTGATTCAGTAACAGTTACCGACTCGCAATTTGGCTTTTGTACATTAAAAAAAAAGCATTTTAGCTGTCACAAATGAATGAATCTGCAGATCAGGCCATTTGCAATCTTCAAAAAGCTTCATACACGTGGCCCTAAATCACCAACCACCTGAGCGAACTGAGACACTTCTATAAATACTCACTGTAAAGGAGTAAATGGGTAAAAGAGACAATGAACAAGAAAAAACAGAAGTTAAGACTAACCCCACCGACTAAAGGAGAACAGGAACATCGATTGTCAGTATGGCTACCTAGTCAGAAACTACAGACTATATATATATATAGTCTTTATTCGTTTTTTTAAATACATAAAAAACCATAAAAGCTTTTCACAGTTTATAAAAATTTCACATTAAAAATGAAGGAACATACAACAGTACATTAATATACGATATCCGAATCTAACAGTGGGGGTCACTAGCCAATGCTACTAATTGTACATACAACTTCTTTTGCAGATTTTAATCTTGGTTACGCGGCGATCTAGGGCCGTTATCATAGATTTAGCCTATGTTTCCACACAGATTTCAGAAATTTCACTACAAGTTTGCAGATCCAATCAGACTCTAAGAACTGTAAACGCAGCATGGCTGGCCGGCATCTTATAAAACCCAATAACTTCAACAAGGGTAAAAGCCAGAGCTTACGATAATCATCGTAGAACTTACAGAACAAAACAGAGTGGATAGTAGACTGTTCTGAAGTATCATCACAAGGGCATAAGGGGAGAGTATGGTCCCAGCAATTTTGAACCGGGAAAGCCACCAGACGGTGGAAAATATTAAATCGAAATCTGAGCAGAAGAAAACGCTCGAACTGCGACAAATCATACAATAGGTAGGCCTGAATTGAAAAGGTTGTCTGGATCGCCAAAGAATGTTGAACAGAGGTTTTACTTCCTACTTTGGCGATTTGCAGCTCCTCTAAGTGGCTTAAAGCCCTCAGTTTCAATTCCTTTTTGGATATCTCGCAGATTAACTCTGGTGTTACATAACAGTCCCCTAAACCCAAATTGTTCAGAAAATTATTTACATATCTGAGCCAGCTAATTTTAGATGCACGATCCAGTGCCATACAATCAGTGAGGATTTGTTTAGTAAATTAGTTCTTACAGGACGTCCAGATTCTGCGCCAAAGCAAAATTGGTTGAATCTTTGCCAGATCCTCTAAATGTGGAATCCCCAGTTCGGTATGACAAGCAAACGTTGAGATGCATTTAGGTGCCGCTAATAGGAATCTTAAAAAAGTATTCTCCGCCACTTGCAGGGGACCTACGTTTGCATGCCCCCATACTCCGGCCCCATACAGGGCAATTGCCTGGCACTTAGCTCTGTAAATCTGCAGAAGTTCTAGTGGTGGCCTTTTGCCCAGCTTCTGCGAAAAAGCTATAAGCGCCGCAATTGCTCGCAATAAATGTAATCTCCGAGCCTCTATTGCGGGTTTCCAATTTAACTTGTCATCTATTATAATACCTAGATAAGGGTATTGGTCCGTACTTTCGATTTTTTCTGTGGCTAGTGAGATTTGTTTACACCCTTTCCCTCTGCCAGCTACCATCACATATGTTTTTTTAATATTTATTCTTAAATCTAGGCTCCCCATAAAAGTGGCATACCTATCCAGGGCGTGGAGTATGTGCCAGTATTACTGCGTCATCAGCGTAGAGGAGAGCGGGGACCGGACGTTTTCCTATTTGTGGGAGATCCTGGGCCCCCCTCAGCGTTGCCTCCTCCAACCCATTGGTGTATAGTGAAAAGAGGAAGGGGGCCAGGACACACTCCTGCCAAACACCCCGCTCTATCCCAAATGACGCGGATAACTCCCCTTTCACTCCAAATCGTACCCTCGCAGAAGCATTAGAGTACAACTCCCTCAGATAAACAATCAAAGGAACATCAATGCCCATGGATAGGAGAACTGTCCACAGTTTTGAGTGGGACACACAATCAAAAGCAGCAGACAGGTCGACATACACCATGTACAACCTGCCCTGCTTCGGTGTGGCATATTTACCTAAGAGCATTGATAGGTTCAGGGCTTGCTCAGTAGTCCCATATCCCTCCCTGAACCCAAACTGAAGGTCTGAAAGGATCCCGCCATCGTCAGCCCACTGCTGTAAGCGCTCAAGGATCACTCTCCCCACCACCTTGCCTAGCGAGTCCAGCAGTGAGATCGGACGATAGCAGGATGGGTCTTGCCTATCTCCTTTTTTTAAAATTGGAACCATGATGGATTTGGTCCAGGAGGCCAGCAATCCTTTCTCCGTTGTTGCTCTAAGCACCCTAGTCAGAATAGGGCCCCACAGATCCATATTGGATTTGAAAAAATCTACGGGAACACCGTCTGGGCCCGCCGCTTTCCCATTGCTTGCCTTTAACGCCAGACATATCTCGCTTATAGCGGGTTCCCACAATATTGGATAAGCTACTGGGCATTGATTCACACTAGGCGCCGAGTTCCAGACTCCTCTGTCAGGGCCTATCTGAAATAAGTGTTCCACCCAAACAGATTCCTCAATTGCGACTTCTATTGTTTGCATATTATGAGAGTCTATTAAATAAGGGAATTTAACCACTCTCCAGAATGCCTCGCTATTTCTGTCCAGGGAGCTTTTATGGAGTTGGTCCCATAATTCTTGTTTCAATTCAGCCTTCCTCTCCTTACAGGCTGTGTTGTACTCCTTTCTAAGCATTCTTATATCCTGTTGGTCTCTATTTTCTTTATTTAATACTACTTTCAACTTTTTATGTGCTGTCGTACATTTTTTTTTAAACCATCCTGGTTTCGTGCAGGCCTCTCTTTGTAACTTAACCGTTAACAATTCCTTTATCTTCCCCATGATTAACTCAAAGTTATACAGAATTTCCTCTGCCGGAGTACCCATGTCTAAACATTTGACTATTGAGGGGTAAACTGCATAAATCAGGGCTTTAGTTACTTCCCCCGGGTCACACTTATCCCATCTTAGGGAGAACCCATTTATTTTGGATATGTGCAGGGTATTCTGCGTTAGGGCACGGGCTATGTTCTGTGAGGACAGCCTAGTGGTTATTAAGTGGAGATCAATACTCAAGGCACAGTGGTCACTTAAAGTATTCACCAACACATCAAAGCTCGTAACTCTGTTAGCAATAGTGTTTGAAACTAAGATGTAGTCTATTGTTGACCCGTAACCCCTCCCCCGAAAAGTTGGAACCAATAGTCCGGAATGCACGTCAGGCTTATTAGCCATAATAAGCCCCAGATCGAATAGGACATCGTTTAAATATAGCCCCGTGCTAGTATGACTGAAATGTACTATTGGATCGTCATGTTCATCCACAAAGCCACATAAATTACTGTTACTATGTGGGCACGTGTACTGATTAAAATCACCCCCCCATATTATACTAGAACTAGCTCTACCTCCCACTTTCTGCATCAACTTGGTAAGCCTTTCACGAATACAGGCCGAGAACTTCTTCACCTGGTCCTCCACTAGGTTATTATAAAAGTTAAGAAAAAGAAAGGTCTCTTTGTTATTCAGCGTTAAGCTAAGCAGCTGATAGTTAGGGTCTAGTTGTACTACTGTTGTTTTTAAGCCCCATATCGTGCTAGATATGAAAAATGTCAGTCCTCCTTTAGACCTACCTGAAGTAACAGGTAGTGCGGGCGTGAAATAGGTTTTATATCCTATAAGATGCAACTCTGTTCTCGCCCAAGTCTCCTGGAGACAGATTATATTATGATTCTGAACAAAGTTCCATAAAGTACCATCTTCAACCTTTGAGCGGAGGCCCGCTATATTCCATGAAATGATTTTTAATGATTGACCTACATTGCGTTCTGTACTGTCCACCAAAGTGGAATTGAGACCTCCCGGTTGGGACTCACCCACAGAGACAAACTCTATGGGTGTATCACCCGATATGTCGGAACAAATACCACCATTAAATTCAACCTCTATATTAGGGGATACCTCAGTTTCTTCCATGCCAGAATGCGGGTGGGGGATGGAATTACTGCTATTTCCCATTTCATTTTGTAATTCCCGACCTTCCGTTAACAAAATTCCCACCCTTGCATTCTGAATTATTGGACTAATATTCTGATTGATGGAAGGTGTAAGTCAATCCACGCCCTCCATCCCATACAACATTGAAAAGTGGTTAAAAGTTGGAATGTTGTAATCAAATTGTCCCATATTATCCATATGGGAAGGCTGATTCATGGGGAAATTGTGTGAATAGCCAAAGTAAGATTGATTGGGACCGCGATGTACTGTGTTGTGTCTGTATGCTACATGATTTCCCAGAGGAAAACCTATTGGGGGCTGAGGGAACTTCTGGGGATAAAAATGACTTAGATAATGAGTGGAAATTTCCTTGCTTCCTTTCGCATCGTACCAGTCACCGATGTGTCTCACTGCTCTGTAATCTTTGAAATTAATTATAATAATATCACCTTTTCTATCCTTTGGTCGTGCTCCTACCCAGTTCACACGTCTAACATTTAGGATTTCCCCATTGATGTGGGCCGGGAGGGGTCTAATATTGCGCAGCCAATATATGACCTTATTTTTTAAGGCTACATGATGCTCTTTTACTCCCTCCGGAAGAGTTAGTACTCCAAACATAATTATTACAAATGGAGCAGAATCCGGGGGTAAGTCGACCCTTTTCTGAATTGGGTTAATTTTGTATTGTGGGGTTGCTGGACCAAGGTCTGGTTTATTTTGTTGGATTTCCTCTTTACCCCCCCCATTCCCCCCCACCCCCGTCCCGCTTTACCTCCATTTCGCGTGGTCTGTTTTAGTTTTAGGGCCACTTTTGGGGCAGATGATTTTTGTATTAAGGGTAGGGTGGGGCATTATTGGACGGCAAAGGTGGTGATCTATCCTCTACACGAGTCTTTTTTGTTTGTACTGAAGGAAGCATAACACCCTGAATATTAGGCAGCGATGAATTTTTTAAAAACTCCTTTTCTATAATAACTAATTGTTCCCCTATCCTCTTCACCCTTTCTATCAGTGGGGAAATTAATGATTTAATCAGTTTTTCCATGCTAGGCAATAACTCTTTGGCAAGTGTAGTTGGCAGCTGTTCCACTAGGGTGTTTATTGTTGTAGTCTTTCGCGACCCTCTCACTTTGACTCTAGGATCTGGTTCACGCTTCTTATTCTTATTGCCCAAACAAGCTTTGCCCAGCTTCCTTTTTTTTGACGGTGGGGGGATATTGCTAGTGGTTTTAACTAGTACCTCATCTGTAGTGGGCCCGTTCATCAGTGACTCAACTTCTACGATTGATGAAGTATTTAATGAGTTTTCAATTGAAGTTACGGTTTCATTTAACTCCTGTGTTAATAAATCTAGAAGAGGCGACTGTGATAAGTCTTTTGCGTTTTGGGGGTTGTGAATTTGGGCTTTAACTACCTCAGCATTCTGTTTAAGAGGTGTCACCGCTGTCTGTATTTGGCCCAATGACGATCGTTTTTGGTCAACTCCAGAGAGAGGCGTTTTTCTGTTAATACGATCTCTTTTTCAAGGACTGAGGCAGCCCTCGTAATGAAGGCGTCTAGAGTCCCCCTAACAGAACCTCCCCCCAACGAAGGCCTACCTATACCACCACTAAGTCTACTCATAGTTAAATACCCTCAGTGGAAAGGGAAAAAAGAAAATATCAGAAAAGCCCCTAGGGAAATCCTAACTTACTTCCTGAATACTTGTAGGAACACCAATATAACTTAGGGAACAACTAAACAAGTAGGGGTCAACAACTCACAATATATTTGCAATAAATGTGCGCTAAGTGTCCCGGTCTCTAATGTAAGTGGTGTGACCCAGTCCAGCCTCGGCCTGCCCCAGACGGCCACAGACGGTCCCGCCCTTGTCCCGGGCTTGTCCCGGGACGTTCCCGCGCGCTCCCACGCAGCAGAAATAGGTGCCGTTAATAAGGAGTGTGTGGTGCACAGGGGGCGGGGCAAGCAGGGAGAGCGGGCCAGGTGGTACGAATTGGCCAGGCAGGGACTCCTGGGAGATAGAGTCCCTGCGGTACCGCTTGCAGCCCTGCTGCAATGCTCCAAGACTCTCCAGCTGTCACAAGCCGCCACACAAAGAACAAGACCCCCGCTGGCTTCCTCTGCGATGCGGGACCCACGAAGCGGGTCCGGCGAGCAATGGCATGGCAGGTGGAGCAAAAGAACAGCCCAGCACAAATGTCCAAGGGAGGGATCCGCTCAGGGCACAGTCAATGCGCTAACAATCCCAAGTGCTATTACAAACTGATATCTTGCGATTTGTCTAACCACTGTCAATCACTCGGGATAGCATTCCAACCCATTGTTGTTTTGCCTACAATGCCACCGCGGATTGGACTTAGCCATATGCAAATATGGTCCTGGGAACGGTCCAGCCTGAACTGCCAAGTCAGGTCCTCTCTAAACCGGAACATAAGCAAAATAGGACTGGTTCTGTCCTATTTGGACTTCTTCAGTTGGGTACAGTTTGGTTCCAGTGGCACAGTGAGCAACGGGCCCACATTTGGGCATAACTGCTGCATTTAGAGCATCACAGTGAAGATACAAAACGGTGTTTGATTAATTGCTTTAATTATTTTCAACCACTGGTCATTACTCGGGCCGCAATCCAAATTATTATACTATAGAAGGAACTAAAGGCATAGCAGCTAAACTATATCATTGGTTCAATGACCCTAGAAAAGACATCATCAATTAAAGTGAAGTATCAGGAAATAGACATTGGTGACCAATTGTCAGAAGAAAATGGAAGTACTGCTATCCACACCCAGCAAATATCCGCAAAAGATAGATACTGCATTTCAAGTTCCTTCAGAGGTAATATACCACCGTATGATGCCTGCACAGAATAGACTGGAAAAGTGAACAAACATGCAGTAGGGGTTAAACCCTGTTAGTAGACTGATCAACCTGGTCATACCCTAATATTCATAAATTCTGGCACAAGACAAGCCATGAAACATCACAAGTAGAGGGACATGCAATCCCATGTTCCCTTCCAGTGATGCTCCTTGGGCACGCGACTGAGGCCCCTAAATCTACACGGAGACTTACTTGAACACTAATTTTATTAATTAAACGCAGCGTAGGCGTGGGTGAATGAAGGGGCCAGCACCAGAGCACAAGCAATGGACACAGGATATAACATGGTGTGACATGTACCTGAAACATATAATTTGCCATGACATGACAGTAGGACACTCAGAGATATAAGAGAACCAGATTGACGATACTTAATAGAAAGGACGCCTCCACCACAGGACACAGAGAACATACAAGTAGTGTGGTTTCATAGTTGATACGGGTTTAAGAGTCTATACATTAAGAGTCTATACACAATGGGCCATGTCATTAATTAGTAGTAGTGCAAAGTGACATTGCTGGATACTCTTGTAATAGAATAATGTAGGTTGAATGTGTAATGCCAAAGCTATTGGGATGTATGTAGTGTAAGGGGGCAGTGCTACGTCCCCATGGACTCTTACATCCTGCATAGGGCCGGGGCAGACTGGTGAAGGCTTCTCATGGGTGTGGAGAGATAGATCACTGTCTGTATGTACTCACTTTACAGCTCGGATATATGTCCACTGGCAAATGGGCCGGACTGGAGCCATTTCACTATGTTGGATAAGTATGGATGTATGTATGCATGGATGTATGCATTTATTTATATATTTTTGTATGAATGTAGTGTTTGTATGTTACAAACCTAGCCAAAAGGTGCCGCACAGGGCCAAAGTGACAAGTGAGTGAGTGATTGGGGCACTGAGGCAGCGAGAGCTGAAGAAAGAGGTTTTAAGTTGACTTGGGTGGTTGGTTGAGTCAATGGGTGAATGAATGGCTGTGCAGATTTGTCAGTGAAATGCACATGAGTAACTAAGTGGACCAGTTAGTGAACACATAAGTTGGATATGAAATGGACACATGTAACTACATGCTCTGCTGTCAGAATATATATACTTGCCAAACTGCAATCTGTGCTGTCTGAAAAATGGACTGGTGAACAACTGACTGGGTTATCTGAAGCTACAGGCGTGCTGCCCGAAGATATGGACTGGGAAAACTGGGAAAACTACAGACTTTAATGCCTGAAGATATGGACTGAGAAAACTGGGAAAACCAAAGACTTTACTGCCCGAAGATAGGGACTGAGAAAACTGGGAAAACCACAGATTTTACTGCCTGAAGATATGGACTGGGGAAACTACAGACTTTACTGCCTGAAGAAATGGACAAGGAAAAATGGGAAAACTACAGACTTTACTGCCTGAAAATGTAGACTGGGAAACCTGGGAAAACTACAGACTTTACTGCCTGAAGATATGGACTGAGAAAACTGGGAAAACCACAGACTTTACTGCCTGAAGATATGGACTGGGAAAACTGGTAAAACTAGAGACTTCACTGCCTGAAGGTATGGACTGGTAAAACTGGTAACACTAATGACTTTACTGTCTGAAGATAAGGACTGGTAAAACTGGTAAAACTACAGACTTTACTGCCTGAAGATATTGACTGGTAAAACTGGTAAAACTACAGACTTTACTGCCTGAAGATATGGACTGGGAAAACTGGGAAAACTACAGACGTTACTGCCTGAAGAAATGGACTGGGAAAACTGGGAAAACTACAGACTTTACTGCCTGAAGGTATGGACTGGTAAAACTGGTAAAACTACAGACTTTACTGTCTGAAGATATGGACTGGGAAACCTGGTAAAACTACAGACTTTACTGCCTGAAGATATGGACTGGTAAAACTGGTAATACTACAGACTTTACTGCCTGAAGATATGGACTGGGAAAACTGGAAACACTACAGACTTTACTGCCTGAAGATGAGGACTGGGAAACCTGGGAAAACTACAGATTTTACTGCCTGAAGATATGGACTGGGAAAACTGAGAAAACTGGGAAAACTACAGACTTTGCTGCCTGAAGATATGGACTGGGAAAACTGGGAAAACTACAGACTTTACTGCCTGAAGATATGGACTGAGAAAACTGGGAAAACCACAGACTTTACTGCCTGAAGATATGGACTGTGAAAAAGGGGAAAAACTACAGACTTTACTGCCTGAAGATATGGACTGGGAAAACTGGGAAACCTGGGAAAACTACAGACTTTGCTGCCTGAAGATATGGACTGGGAAAACTGGGAAAACTACAGACTTTACTGCCTGAAGATATGGACTGGGAAAACCAGGAAAACTACAGAGTTTACTGCCTGAAGAGATGGACTGGTGAAAACCGGGAAACCTACAGACTTTACTGCCTGAAGATATGGACTGGGAAAACCGGGAGAGCTACAGACTTTACTGCCTGAAATTATGGACTCGGAAAACTGGGAAAACTGCAGACTTTACTGCCTGAAAATATGGACTGGGAAAACTACCGACTTTACTGCCTGAAGATATGGACTGGGAAAACTGGGAAAACTACAGACGTTACTGCCTGAAGACATGAACTGGGAAAATTGGGAAAAATACAGACTTTACTGCCTGAAGATATGGAATCATGTGACAACAGGCTCTGCTGTCAGATGATATGTACTTGTAAAACTATACACCGTGCTGTCTGAAGATATGGACTGATGAAAAGCAGACTGTACAGTCTGAAGATATGAACACATGTGACTACAGGCTCTGCTGTCAAAAGCATAGACTTGTATGCATGTAGCCAGGTTCTAAGCTGGGATGGTGCAGTGAGCTAAAAAACGGTGATGGATCTAGCCCTGATCTCTTGACTGGGTAAGAGTATTCTGCATCATTCAGAAACTCTGTCCATCACCACCCCCTTTTCCAAAATCCTAACTGCACTGCACCCATTGAGACTGCACTGTGCCCACTGGTTTTTCACTGTATTCCTGCACTGCACCCATTCTGACTACACTGAGCCCATTGGTTTTTCACTGTATTCCTGCACTGCACCCTCTGGGCCTGCATTGATACTGCTGGGCCTGCACTGCATCCGATGGACCAGCACTGAGCCCGTTATGCCTGCCCTCCACCCACTAGGCCTGCACTGCTAATCCTGAGCCTGTACTGCACTGCACCCGTTGGGCCTGCACTGCATCTAACTGCACTGCCCCCATTGAGACTGCACTGTGCCAACAGTTTTTTCACTGTATTCCTGCACTGCACCTGCTGGGCCTGCACTGCATCCGATGGACCAGCACTGAGCCCGTTAGGCCTGCCCTGCACCCACTAGGCCTGCACTGCTACCGCTGAGCCTGCACAGCTACCGCTGAGCCTGCACTGCTACCGCTGAGCCTGCACTGCTACCGCTGAGCCTGCACCGCTTCCATTGAGCCTGCACCGCTACCATTGAGCCTGCACCGCTACCGCTGAGCCTGCACCGCTACCGCTGAGCCTGCACTGCTACCACTGAGCCTGCACTGCTACCGCTGAGCCTGCACTGCTACCGCTGAGCCTGCACTGCTATCGCTGAGCCTGCACCGCTACCGCTGAGCTTGCACCGCTACAACTGAGCCTGCACTGCTACAGCTGAGCCTGCACTGCTACAGCTGAGCCTGCACTGCTACCGCTGAGCCTGCACTGCTACCATTGGGCCTGCACTGCTACCGCTGAGCCTGCACTGCTACCGCTGAGCCTGCACTGCTACATCTGAGCCTGCACTGCTACATCTGAGCCTGCACTGCTACCACTGAGCCTGCACTGCTACCATTGAGCCTGCACTGCTACAGCTGAGCCTGCACTACTACCATTGAGCCTGCACTGCTACCGCTGAGCCTGCACTGCTACAGCTCAGCCTGCACTGCTACAGCTGAGCCTGCACTGCTACTACTGAGCCTGCACTGATACCATTGAGCCTGCACTGCTACAGCTGAGCCTGCACTACTACCATTGAGCCTGCACTACTACCATTGAGCCTGCACTACTACCATTGAGCCTGCACTGCTACCGCTTAGCCTGCACTGCTACCGCTTAGCCTGCACTTCTACAGCTGAGCCTGTACTACACTGCACCCGCTGGGCCTTTGCTGTCTCTGCTGGCCCAGCAGTTTCTCTTTCAGTTTCATAAGAAGGAAGGCCGCTTAGACATACTGACCTGCACAGTACAGGAGACCAGCGAGGCAGAGGGCGATCCAGAGCAGAGACATCCTCCTGTGGATAAAGAGAGGAGCTGCATGTGAGTGGCATTGTTCCACAGCAGGCAGTGCTCATTTACAGGATCACTGTATACATAGGATGGGCCTGTTCAAGTTCCTTTCTTTTATTTATTTTTTTTATAATTTTTTATTTGAGAATTTCTGGTACAAAAAGATATACAATTCATTACTGCATAAAAGATTATCGTAAGGGTATAGCAAAAGCATGAAATATAAAAACCGGGATCAAGTGGTAAACAAATACATAACATAGAATCAACTCTTCAAGGGGGGACAAAAAAAGAGATAAAACACCTGACAAATCTATACGAAATATATAAAAGATTTGGCACAACCACAGCTATAAAAATCCACTCAATTCCTAGATTTATACATGAGCACCAACACAATTAGCATTTTATAATCTGGAATCCCTCCAGCTTTTTAGTGGTGCCCAGATACTCATACCCATTTCCCATTTTTTTTCTCTTGTAATTATACAAACAGGATTCTATATTGTGCATTCCCAACAATCTGGCGAGCCACATTTGGAAGGACGAGGCTGTAGTGTCCTTCCAGCCAGCAGAAACAAGAATCCGGAGCACCGCTAATAACATCAGGGTAGGGGATAGATTGATCTTAACATCTAGCAGCCCCTCCCAGAATTTCATGATTTCCCTGCGGATTCGGTTTAGTTTCTCACAGTGATAAAACATGCGCAGTAAATCCGCGGGACCATCATTACACCTAGGGCATCTATCATCTTCCCTTGCGCCCCACGCAAACAGCTTTGCTGGGGTTTAATATAGGTAATATAATGTTTTATAATGCTGTGCCCGCAGATTAGAGGAGCAAAATAATTTCCTATTTAGAAGTAGGGCTTTATTGAGGTCGACATTTTGCTGCCAAAGAAGACTCGGTTTTCTCCAGATCATCCTGGGTGCCTAGCAGCAGACCATTATGTACTATTTTAATCCTTTTAACCCCTCTTAGTAGGTATTCCATCATCATATTGCCAGTTTCCAAAGAGATCCGGGGTCTAATGACCGACAATGTTTGAAAAATCTGACCATATTTAAACCATTGATTGGCAGGAATACCGTACTTCTGCTGAATCGGTTCGAAACCCAGGATGGAATCCCCTTCCATAATGTCGCCTAAAGTCTTAACTCCCAGCTCCTCCCAAATCCGACAATTTCTATCAATACTGAACTGAGGGAAAAGGCTAGAATTCCATAAATGGAGGTAGGCGTTCTTCTTTGGGATATCCAGAATCTTTTGCACCGCTTTCCAAACCCCCAAGCCCCTTCCAAAACCTTATATCGCATTTTCCTATATTAGCGGTGCTCTACTTCACGCATCAGTGAACCCGTAGCCTTCCTCCCCAATAACAGCTCATATATGGAGGGTGGGCACTGATTACCCCAGGTAAGTTAACTGTGTTAGCAGCAGGTTGAAAGAGTGTGGTCATTTGAGTCAGCAGGCATGTCCAGTGATAGAGCCTAAGATTCGGCATTGCCAGCCCTCCCCTTTCCCAGGGAAGTGACATATACTTTATTGAGCGCCTGACCTTGCCATACTGCCATATACACCTGATGAATATTGATTCTAAATTTTTAATCACTCTGAATCATGGGATCGATACAGAGTGAGAAAAGAATCGGTGAGCAGGGGCACCCTTGACGAGTCCCCCTCTTAATTAAAATCTTATTGGAGCTTTCCCCCATTACTTGGACTCGAGCTACGGGATCCTGATACATTGCCATAAGAGCTCTCACAACTTTAAGGCCGAAACCTCTGCCCACCCGTATGCCCCATAGATATTTCCAGACATAAAGGGGGTCTTGCGGTGTATCATTCCATACAAAATTCCAAATTGGACGGCAGCCACGTACCACCTGACCGGGAGGGCATGTCGGTTTCCAGTGCCGACAAACTGGCCAAACATTCCTTCACGACTCACTGTGGTTCAAGAATGAGTTCCGACACAGCTCAGGTACACTACCTGTGAGTTTAATGATACCACCATGGATGTAAGTAGAATGAAATTGATGTGCAGTTTTTTTAAACACTACAGCAGACGCGTTTCAGCTGATTGCTTAGTTCAATGCCTGTTTCACTGAAGGATTTATTAGCTGGAGGTCTTTTGTATCCCAAGGTGTTGACTCCGATTGGAACATATATGTGACCACTTCAGTCTCTTAAAGGTACTTATATATTATACATATTTTTAAAAGATCCACACATTTACAGGCTATGCTTACATATAGGTACATAACTTAGCTGCCTATAGCAGGGCCTCTACACTGAGCCAGGCTCGCCCCCTTCGCCACTATCTCCCCTCTTTTGCAGCACGCATGCAGCTGACCTCTTCCTGTGCTGCCTGACACAGATAAATTACTTAACAAGAGTATACATTTTAAATAAGACTTTGCAGGATGAATTGACCTTTGTGCCAAAAAACAGTACTTGTATTTAAAATTAAGGAAAGCGTCAGGACACCAGGACAGTCCTTTGAAAACTGGGACTGTCTGGGGAAATCTGGGATGACTGGTCACCTTATGCTTGCTGTACAATCACATTTAAGCCAATCCAAGCACTGCTGTCTTGCTGCTCACAATGCTAAACAGAATAAGAACAGTGCTAGGATTGGCTGGAGCAGACAAACACAGCGCTCAATCGAACACCCACGGGGCTGCACCTCTGCTTCTCAGCTGCCTTTCAGCTGTTGATTGCAGAAGCCTGAACTGTGCATGTCAGGCTGGCCACAGTAAAAACACTGGCCAGTCGGACGTGCAATTCAGTTAACATAGCCTCGGGTCGTCCCAATGAACTGCTGTGATGCAGTGTAGAGGTAAGGCGGTCAACTCCCCAACATCTCTATGGACGAACAGCCCCAGCCTGGCCAGGCTGATCTTGCCACCACTCCCCTTTGAAAGAGGCAGCAGACAGGGATGACACTCTCCCTCTGACTGTTCGCTTCAGCCACGGAGCCTCTTCCCACCAGGCTTTGCCTGGATGGCTAGGCATGGGGGGATACCACTGGATGACGTGACCCACGCCGCGTCCCTGTACGCAGACGACCTGCTTCTATACATTTGTGATATTCGCTGTTACCTCACCCACATACATACCACATTACAGGAATTTGCACGCGCAGCTGGCCTCCGGGGTAACTGAGCCAAATTGTTACCCCAAAGCTGCTATCTAGCTGCACTCGCGGTGCAGCTGGAGGGAACATTACTGAACTGGAAAGGCGACACCGTCTGATACCTCGAAGTGCACCTATCCTACTCTCCAACTGACCTCTTTGAGGGTAATCTGAGGAGGGCCCTTTCAGACCTAAAATCACAGGAACAATTTTGAAAAGTCCTGCCTTAGCTACGGCGGGGTAGACAGCAGTGTCCAAAATGATTGTCCTCCTGTGGCTTCTTTATTACTTTACTAACATACCAGTTGCTCCCCCGAGGTGCTTCTTCTGTGACCTGGACACTATGCGAGGGGAGCTCATCTGGGGTAACAAGCTAGGGTGACCAACCGTCCGTAAATTTCACGGACAGTCCGTAATTTCGGCCGCCTGTCCGTTGTCCGTCAAGGATTGTTTAACGGACGCCATTTGCCCGTAATTTTAACTGCTTGCGCAACCGGCACAGCTGGCCCCCACCTCCCTTCTTGACTTCTATGCTGCTGAGGTCGGGTGTAACAGATTCCCAGGCAGTACAAAAGCTCAGATACCCATCCGCATTGGCGAGGCACAGCGGGATGGCAACCCTCACACCTTCAGCCCTTGATGAGCTGTTAAGAGGCTTGAAGGTGACGGAGGGAGGGGCGGCAGCTTCGGAGCAGGGGCATCTATTCAGATGCAAACAGCCCTGAATGCGTCTTGTATCTGCAATTTGTGTGAGACATTCCCTTTCTGCCCAGGGTTCCAAATATCCTAGAACCGGCCGATTACACCGAGGCAGCACGTGGTTCACTTCACAGAGCTTAATTACTGTCACTAAATTGTAAACAAACCTCGATTCTTCAAACATGCAGTCTATATTGTAATAAAATAGAGAAATGGTACAATCACACTCACACTGATTAACAAAGTATGGAGGACAATCAGTTCAATCAGTTCTCTTGGAGTATCTCCTTTCAGTACTGTACATCAGTGTGGGGGGAGGGGGGCAAAACTAACATTTTGGAAAGAGAGCCTGTCTTCTCCTTGTCTTATCCAGGAGGGGGTAAGGAGCCCTCCCCCACCCTGGAAGAGACCAAGATGATACTAGAATACTGCATACCCACCCCTGTGTCCACCCTGGTGGATCCTGTTCCCCCTCCGGTGATGGCTCTTGTCCCCCCATGGGGTGGCTCCTGCCCCCCCCTGCCTGTGATGGCTCTTGTCCCCCCCTGTGGTGGATCCTGTCTGTGGCCTGGGTGGCTTCTGTCCCAGTCCTGGAATGTCTCCTGCAGCGAGGGTGAAGTTCTTGATGGGCCTCTTCTCAAAAAGGCTCAGCTCAAAATTAATATGAAAAGGTGGGCGAGTGAGTGAGTGAAGGGATGGCTGGATGAATTAGTGAAAGGGTGAATGGATGAATGAAAGATTGAATAGATGGATAATGGGAGGGGATGGATGGATTGATGAGTGAGTGGAAGGATGGAAGAGAGAAAACGGAAATAGCTGGATGTATGGGTGGAAGGGTAGCTGGATGGGTAAAAGGGTGGATGGATGAGTGAAAGGATGGATGAGTGAAAAGGTGAATGATGAATGAGTGGGTGGATGGGTGAGTGAAATGATGGATGGATTGATGAATTGATAAGTGCAAGGGCGAATGGATGGACGGATGAGTGAAAGGGTGGATGTAAGGATGGATGAGTGAGTGAAAGGGAAGGTAAATAGACAAAATGATGAATAGACCAGTGAAGGAGTGAAAGGATAAATGGATGAGAGAAAGGATGAATGAGTGATAGGGTCAATGGATGGATTCATGAGCGGATGAGTAGATGGATGGATGGGTGGGTGGATGGATGGATGAAAGGAAGGATGGGTGGATGGATGAATAGATGGAAGGATTGCTAAGTGAAAGAGTCGATGGAGAGAGAAAGGGAGGATGATGGATGACTGAAAGGGTGGATGGGTGGAAGGATCAGTGACTGGGTGGATGGATGAGTAGGTGAAAGGATGGCTGGAAAGGTGAAAGGGTAAATCGCTGGATGGATGAGTGAATGGATGGATGGGTAGAAGAGTGAATGGCTGAGTGCACAGATGGATAGGGTGAAAGGGCGGATGGATGGATAATGGATGGATGAGTGAAAGGATGGATGAAGGGATGGATGAGTGAAATGAAAGATGGAAGGATACATGATGGATAGGTTTGCAAATGGTTGAATATGTTTGGAAATGGCTGGGCTTACTTATATACAATTGCGCGACCTCTGATGTGTCTGTAAAACGTATCCAATTGTCCTGAAGTTTTGTCCTGAATTTTGACCTCCTGTCCTGAATTTGTGTCCTGAATTTTGACCCTTTGTCCTGAATTTTTACACTCAATGTCCTGAATTTACACCAATGCCAGTTGGTCACCCTATAACAAGCACCACTGCATTGCACTGGAGAAACTGCAGTTACCAGTGGGCAGGGGCAGACTCGGTGCCCCATCAAATGAGGCCTACTACCTGGCGGCGCAACTTCAGTGGGTTTTGCTATGGTTATCAGAGAGCTATACGGGAGAAATATGCAACGGATAAGGCCCTCTGTTCCTGACTATGCTGCAGGGCTTCCTCCTACCCAAGAACACCCCTTAGGCACCTCTGTCTCTGCTGGTCACAGTTGTCCGCAAATGTCTAAAAAGGGTCTCCTGCCTAACACGTCATGTCCCACTCTACGCTCCTGCATTCCCCGTTCAGGGCCTGCTGCACTTCCCAGGATCCTACTCCTTAGCTGATCTGGCAAACCAGCATGACCGCTCCTTGTCCACCGTGGGAGACCTCTTGCAGAGGGTCATCTCTTCACCTTTGACTGACTAATGGCTCCTCATGCCCTCCCCAGGGGTCAATACCTGACATACCAACAGCTACAATACACATTACGAACTCTCTGGTTCACACCAATGCTTAATTTGTAATAGAATAGGTGCCATGGCCCTCGTCAGGAGGCCACTGCAGTTTGCACCATGCATTGCCCCTGCCACTGCTGCCAATGACAGCATCAACACAACTACTAATCATTGCACTCCTACAAGTGTGAACATTCACACTATTCCAGGCTCCAAAACTGTAAGAACAGCTTGGGTTGCAGCAATTAGTCATTGTTGATGTGTATTCAATTCATAAAAAGCTGTGTTGTGCACATACCCAATTAGGCAGACAGCACCACCATGCGGCAGACTGTCATAAGAGCTGGTGCTGGCAATTAAGTGCCAGCAATGAGCACCGGAAACCACCGGCTCAAATTAAGCACTAGATTCGACACAGGAGGAGGCCTGTACCACAGACTCTACTGCATATGGGAACGAGTTGGCACTTGATACCATAGCTATACAAAGCTATGAAGGAACATACAGGGTCCCACTGGCTGCACTAAGGGGCAAATGGGAGTATGAGTTCGGACGGGCACTCCACTACACTGAGTGGAATAGGGAGTTGGAGTTTCCTCAACAGGTGTCACATAACGCACACTTCAAGAGCATAGAGTTCATGGTTCTACACAGAGCCTACCTAACACCAGAGGTCCCCACTGCACCCTTAGGCGGCCCTCGCTGTCGAGCACCATTGTAGACCTGAAACCTGCGGTGTGGTATCAGAGGCGCAACTAGAGCCAAATTTTGTGGGGGGGTCTAATAAAATTTCGGGGGCGGGGTCTAATTCTGCAAGAGTGGAGATGCAGGGGCTCTAAAAAGGGGTGAAAAAACACAAAGCCCTGTTAACAAGTAAATGGTCTTTTAACGACCTGTGAAGTACTCGGGTGCAGCTGCAATAAGACAGACGCCAGACCAGCCAGCCCACAGCAGCTCAAGAACTGTCTGTGTGTGAGCGGGGGAGCTGTCTCAACCCGGGCTGACACACACGACGGGGGTGAGCAGGGAGGCTGAAGCCCTTTCAGCCCTATGGGCATTGCGCGCCTTTGTGGTGTACTCCTCAACTCAACATCTCCTCAAGAGTCCAATATCCACAGCCTGGGACACGCTATGCGATAATTTCTTGCAGCTCACCTGGACGACGATCTACTCCCGTAAACCCCAATTACTGGCCCCGGCTGGCGGTTCCCCCATGCTACAGCAGCTCTTCAGTTTTCACAGTGGTGTCACCCCTCCTCAAAGTGCTCTCCATGCCACTGGAATCAAGCTATCCTGGTTGAAGAGGGGTGAAACCCCGAAACCGGTCCTAAGATGCTAGTTTCCAGTCCAGGGAGGACCTGGCTTGGCAGTTCGGGCTGGACTGTTCCCATGAGGCACAGGGTCAAGACTGATTTGCATATGGCTGGGTTCAAACTGGAATGGCATGGTGAGCAAAAAAACAATGGATTCAGGCCCGGATCTCTGTACTTGGGTGAATGTATGACATTGTTCTGCATTCTGTCCATCAACTGTTCTTTTTGCACTGGTCTGTCCCTAGGCACAGGTTATGTCAATCGTAGCCTATGGTACCATTTTCTGGAGGGCACCACTCCTCAAGCGTGTCTGTGCGATAATGGGCAGCTAAGATGAGGCTTTGTTGTGAGATCTGCAGGCTGGGGTTTGGGGGGACACAAGGGGGGTGCCTAAATTTTGGCATTCATCTGTAAAGTCAAAGGCACAATCTATAGGAACAACATCCCCATATCCAACAGGACTGGCCCAACACTGGTTCAAATTAGGAAAGAGTGTAGGGCTCACCTCTTTCAGGAACACTACATCACAATGCATTAACAGCCCACGAACCACCTCTCTTAGCACTCATTGCATCTATGCTAGCTTTGACCCTGGACATTGCTCCACTGCCTTTCGGCCAGATTCTTACGAATGTAGCACGTTAGAACGCGTGCTTTTACCATGTGATAGGTAACAACGCGATCGTTGTTACCACGCGTGGCATTACATCGCAATTCAGTTCAACTACATGCGCTAGGTGGCGCTCTGGACTTAGGAATAGTAGGTAGGTAGAAAAAGCTTTATTCGAGTTATACACTCATAAAAGCACACACATGTAAATGCATACATTTCTAAAAAACCTCAAACATTCTATAACAATAAATTTATAATTAAAAATACATAATACATAGCATAAAAATTGTTATCAATTAGAATTAAAATAGCTTTTTCATGATATGCGAAAGCTAAATGCATGTTACAATATAGAAACCTCCGCGTTACGGACCATTCCCAAGTTTATACAATAAGAACTGATACCATACATATTAGCCGCATTTTAAAGTTAAAATTCATATATATCACCCAGTTGTTGTCTGCAAGGATAAATCATACATAGGAAAATGTAAAATTCAGAACACATTAGAGGATAGAGCCCTCCTCCTTATGGACCAAGCCCACCCCAGATATTTAGCAGTTCCAACTACGATTGGCATTTCAGTGGAGGAACAAATAATTCTCAACCCCTCAACACCACTTTGGACACCGAGGTTCCTACAAACTGGAGCCAACCAAGATTTTCTTGGATTTACATAAGCATCGCATAAAAAAAGAAAGTGTGCGATGCTTTCATTAGGGGCCCCACATGACGGACAACACGAGCCACTATTAGTTCTCCATCTGGACGTCATACACCTCAAGGGGAGAGAACCTGCCCTTAACTGGAAAAATAATTTCCTGTCTAATGGAACAGTTATGCTGTCCCAATACTTTTCTAGGGAAGGTCTTTGTTTAATTTCCATGAATCTACCCCCCATGGATTCCGAGGTTACGCTCCTCCAAAGTTTCTGATCGATGTGGTTCCAATATAGTTCTTTAATACTGGATTTACTAGGGAATACTTCCCCAAGGGGGTTTTCCCATAATTTGGAGAGCCCAAGCTCAGCAAGGATATCCCTTAGCATTTTTAACCATGTGATTTTGCGAAAAACATCTAATTTGGCTAATGCTAAGAACCCCTCAGCATAGTGTCTTATTTCCATGATTGTCCATAGCCGTCTCCAATAGAGGATAGGCCTCAGTCGGGCACGGTCACTAAGCGATCTTCTACCTAGATCCAAACCAAGCGGTATCAGTGGGGTACTTTGGGGGAGGCTAGTTATCCCTCTCACAAACCTGTTCTCAGATCTTTGAAGGGTGGTAAGACTCTCAAAGCCCCAGACTTCAGCCCCGTAAAGGGTTGCGCCCAAGGCTTTTGCGTCGTAAACCATGAGAACAGGTTTTATAGGCCTGGTTTTGGATTTTACTTGCTCGACCCTGAGGGCTCCTGAAATCTGCTGGTGTTTCAACACCGCCTTCTCTATGTGTCTTGACCAACCAAGTTTACTTGAAATCTCGACCCCAAGGTATGTAAAAACATTTACCAACTCTAATTTGATATTGTTCAAAAATACATTGGGTCGAGATTGACGCTTTTGCCCAAAGGCCATCAACTTGGTTTTATTTACATTAACCTCGAGACCCCGTTCTTTACAGAATGAGTCAAAAGTGTTCAAGGCTCGCTGGAGACCCGACGGGGTTTTGGACACGATCAAAGTGTCGTCAGCGAACATCAGAATTGGAACTCTGATGCCCGCCAACGAAGGTGCGTCAACCATTGCGTCCATCATCCTGTCTACAATGCCATTAATGAACAGGGAGAACAGCAGGGGTGCCATTGCACATCCCTGCCGGACCCCCCGCTCGACGGGGAAGTTGGTGGTGGATTCCCCATTCCTCCCCCACTGGACCTTTGCATAGTTGCTTTCATGCAGACGCATTATCAGCGTAAGCAAATCAGGTGGGACCCCTATTTTGGACAGAACCTCCCACAGCGTGCACCTGGGCACCAGATCAAAGGCAGCCCTTAGATCTACAAATGCTACATAGAGGCTGCCTTTGCCCAGGAGTACAGTCCCCCACCGCAGCATGGTGAAACGAAAAATTTGGTCGACCGTACTAGTTGCACGTCTGAATCCTGCCTGGAAGGGGGATAAAGCATTGTTGTCATCTACCCAGGCCATGAGTTTGTCGACCAGCATCTTCCCCACTACTTTTTGCATGGTGGCCAGCAAACTTATTGGTCTATAATTTGCCGGGAGTGACCGATCGCCTTTCTTAAAGATCGGTATTATTATTGCCCCCTTCCATATATTTGGGATTTTTGCCCCTTTCGCTAGGCCGTTTCCCAACAAGGTCGCGTATTTTGCCCACTGGACCTTGTCGTGTTTAAAAATATCTGAAGGGATTCCATCTAGCCCAGGGGCTTTCCCCCCCTGCAAACTTGCTATTACGTGTTCCGCGTCCTTAGTTGAAAATAAATCACCCTTGCAAAATACCATAGGGATTGGTTCAATGGCCATTATATCCCTACTCTCAGCATACTGGGGTTTAAAATATTCGACCCACAACGCCTCATCGACATTGTTGTCGGGATTGTTGGGGGCGCCCCCTCTTCCCCATTTCACAATTTTCCAGAAAAGTCTGGAATCCTTTTGCCCTGAAGCCTCGAGTAGCTCCTCCCAGTACTCCTCGTCCCACAGCTTCTTGGCCTTGCGGATACTATCATTATAATATTTCCTAGTGGCGCTAATCGAGGCCTTGTCCCTGCTTTTGAGTGCTCTGCCCAACTCCAGTCTGGCTACCCTGCACTGTTTGTTGAACCAGGTCGCCATTGTGATTGGTACTTTTCTGGTAGTCTTTGAAGGCTTGGTAAAGTGCGGTTTTATCAAAGAGAAGAATGTGTCATGTATATCAGTTATTTGGACAGAGTCTGGTGTTACCGGGTCTACTTTTGCCATGGCATCAATAGCATTGACTGTCTCCATATTAATGGACTCCATAGTGGACAAATTGGCCAGGACATATGGCCATCTCACCCGTCTTGAGTCATTAGCCATAACAGGTACACTCCCACAACCTGACACTAAGTTGGTTCGTGCGGCCTTCCACCATGAGTGGGAGACACAGAGGGGGTTATGGTCACTTTCTACTCTCCCCACAATTTCCATGTCACCCACGCCACACCATAACTCAAGACTACAGATGACATAGTCAATCCTACTTTTATTGTGTCCATTGTCGAATGTACAATTGCCACCTTGGTCGCTTTTTGTCCTGCCATTAAGGGCCCTCAAACCATACTCCAGACATAACGCATTCAACAACAGAATATCTTTTGTCCACCGCTTCACAGGTATGAGGTTTAGATTTGGGATGCCCCAAAGGGCATCTTCCTCTATTCCTATTGGGTATGCAGTATTTTCTAAAGGCTCAAATGTCCTATTCAAATCACCAGCCAAGATTACTCTGTTTCCAAGTGACCGGGATTCGAGGGAGGCGGATAAGACCTCTAAGGTAGCAGAATTCCCAAGACTCTTGCCCCTAGCATATATGTTATAGATGTCTATCAAGCCACCCTTTCCTGCAGATAATCTCAATAATTGTATATCCTTACAACCTAGATCAATAATTTTTACTTTAACATTAGAGTTTTGCTTGATCCAAATTGCGAGGCCTCCCATAGGTCTACCCCTGGGGCCTCTCGTAGCTGGTATACAAAAATTTAAATATCCTGGGAAATATATTGGGTCGCAAGCCCACGTCTCTTGGAATAGGCACATTTCAAACCCACTTACAAAATCAATCCAATGCTGTGACAACAATCTGACCCCCAGCCCCGCTATATTCCATGACAAAAGTCTCTCCAGGGTATTTTCTATACAAGTCCCCTTTTCGTTAGATGCCATGGGCAAGAAATCATCCAGCTTCCCACAATCACAATCCTTTCCTAGAACAATATTTATACAGTTTGCATCTATTCCCTCCTTGATGCAAATAGTGGTTGGAATGGCTAGTTCACCCGCACAACCTGCCGGACTTGCAATGGTGCTCCCATCACTCACCTTCACTACTTCAGATGTTGGGCTCATTTCAACTTCATTGTGTATCATTGTTTCAACAAGGTTACTCCCCCCAACCTTTTCCCCTTCCAGATGTGATTGCTCAACTGATCTATGTCAACATCCCCATCTCATCTGCCCCTGCCCATTCTGGGGGATAAATGCCGGTATATAGCAATTATTTGTTCTTGATATGGGAGCAGCAGTGGGGCCAGCCTCTACCCCGGTATAGAGACTGGATCTCGATAGCTCCCTACAGCCCCCTGGGTAGATGACCGGTCTGGGATAAAAGAAAGTGAGGTCCACAACCCCAATCCCACCAATGCTAATATTCCAACCAGGTCCCGTTATCAGCCCCACAACCCTTGGATCCTGGAAGTTAATTATAATGCACTCACCCCCCTGCTTTTTTAAGGTATTCCCTATCCAGTTGACCCTTCTTGCCCCAATTATCAGGCCATCCACTCCCCCTGGCAGGGGTCTATTGACACGAAGCCAATGCATGGCCTTGTTTTTTAGCGTGTCATAAGTTTCTCTTTGGCCCTCCATTAACGGTGGAACATTCGTAAGTATGGCCACGTATGGGTGGGAGTCCGGGGTGAGCTGTACTGGGGGGATCCTAGTCAGCAGTTTAGTTATATGGGGTTTTGTTTGTGCTTGCTCTGGGAGAACACGGCACTGTGTAAGGATGTTTTCCACTGCCACAACAGAATTAGTCCAATCCCGATACTAGGGGCATCCCTCGTGGGACCACCACCCATTGTTATCTGGGAGGTAGGCCCCCCCTTATTCCCGTTGCCATTACTAGAAGGGATTTTGTCCTTTCCTGGCCATTTGGCCACAGTTTTCCCCGGTCCGGACGGCAGAGGTGTGGCATTTTTACTAATAATGGTGGGCAGGTTTTTCACACTATCCTTACTACCCTTGTTGGTAATGTTATTGGGCTTAGTTTTCCCGCTATTACTAATGATTTTGGTGGACATTAAATCAGATACATTCTTACTATTCGCCCCTTTATTTTCCTGGACAGGAGTAACACTTACAGGCGGGGATTGTAAGTCTACCAACGCGACTCCTTGGTCTTTATCAACTATCTGTAGGTGTTTCCCAATCTCACCCATTTTATTGCCAGCCTTAATTAGAGATTTAATAGAAAAAAAATTATCTAAGCTAGCTTGTTCTAGGTGGTCAATTTGTTCAGCTAGCTTTTGCAGTCTGAGCTCTACGGGATGTAGGAGGGAACGCATTATTTTTTCCACTTCTACCAGGAAATCATGATTGGGAGATAGTAGCCCCGGCATTGCTATGCAGGTTGAATCTACGGCTGGTACCGCCAATTTTGTAGAAGGCACCATAATTACAGGGTCCACTTCTAATTGGACTGCTATAGCCTCCCCCATTGGCATTACTGCGCCATTCTTTGCAGGGTCATGGCTTAAGAATGGTTTGGTACCCAGCTTCCTGTACTTTCTAGCAGGTTTTTGAGGTTGTGGTTTTTTAACAGTAACTCCCCATTTCCTTTTAACACCGGGCTTGGGTTTAAGCACTTCCAAATGCACACAGGATTTTTCCACAACTCCTTTCTCTTTAGATAATTGACTAGATACATCAGGATGCTCAACAGATAGACTAGTTGCTACAGTGACTAATGATGAGATGTCAGTTAACTCATTATGGGAGGGTAAATCAAGTAGTAGGTCCTGAGTGGCTGGTAAAACAATAGATGACAGAGGTGTAACCAGCGCAGGAAAGTTCAGACCTTGGTTTTTCTCAGGCGGGTTTTTCAAAAGCTCAATCGAGAGCCTACGCCCAGCTCGTCTTTCCGCCAGTGCGATTTCTTTATCAATATCCTGTGGCAAGCGTTTGAAGTAGGAATCAAGGGGGCCCATGACAGCCGGCTCTGCCTCGGCCATTGGAGGCAACAGGGTAGAGGTGCTTGTTGAGCAAGCCATAGTAGAGGGATCCCCCCTTCAACCCCCAATAAGCCCACAAGTCACGAATCAGTTAATATATCAGTAGGTGGGTCAATACCTGGACCGTAGATGTTAATGGGGTAGCCCAGCCCGGCCTCCCTCGGCACCGGACGGCCACAGACGGTCCCGCCCTTGTCCCGGGCTTCTCCCGCGCGCTCCCGCGCAGCGGGGATGCGAGGTGCGTAATATACGGTATGTGCACAAATAGGTGAAGAGGGGGGAGGGGTCGGGGAGAGCGGCCCAGGTGTAACAAGTCAAGCAGGCAGGCGGGCGCTCCTGGGATATGCAGTCCCAGTTGAGCGCGCGCACTCGCTCGCAGCCCCGGCAAAAATCCTTCCCTCAGCGTCCCCTTGTAGAAAACGGCAGGCAGCACTCCTAGCGCAGCGGGACCCACGGAGCGGGTTCCGCAAGAAGTGGGCTGATGGCAAACTCCAAACTCCAAGTAGGTCACAACAAAGTGCAGAGAGGCGTCCCACTCGCCAGATCCAGAGAAGCAGTTGATAAGCGCTCGATGAGAGGGGGGAGGGGTCGGGGAGAGCGGCCCAGGTGTAACAAGTCAAGCAGGCAGGCGGGCGCTCCTGGGATATGCAGTCCCAGTTGAGCGCGCGCACTCGCTCGCAGCCCCGGCAAAAATCCTTCCCTCAGCGTCCCCTTGTAGAAAACGGCAGGCAGCACTCCTAGCGCAGCGGGACCCGCGGAGCGGGTTCCGCAAGAAGTGGGCTGATGGCAAACTCCAAACTCCAAGTAGGTCACAACAAAGTGCAGAGAGGCGTCCCACTCGCCAGATCCAGAGAAGCAGTTGATAAGCGCTCGATGAGAGGGGGGAGGGGTCGGGGAGAGCGGCCCAGGTGTAACAAGTCAAGCAGGCAGGCGGGCGCTCCTGGGATATGCAGTCCCAGTTGAGCGCGCGCACTCGCTCGCAGCCCCGGCAAAAATCCTTCCCTCAGCGTCCCCTTGTAGAAAACGGCAGGCAGCACTCCTAGCGCAGCGGGACCCGCGGAGCGGGTTCCGCAAGAAGTGGGCTGATGGCAAACTCCAAACTCCAAGTAGGTCACAACAAAGTGCAGAGAGGCGTCCCACTCGCCAGATCCAGAGAAGCAGTTGATAAGCGCTCGATGAGAGGGGGGAGGGGTCGGGGAGAGCGGCCCAGGTGTAACAAGTCAAGCAGGCAGGCGGGCGCTCCTGGGATATGCAGTCCCAGTTGAGCGCGCGCACTCGCTCGCAGCCCCGGCAAAAATCCTTCCCTCAGCGTCCCCTTGTAGAAAACGGCAGGCAGCACTCCTAGCGCAGCGGGACACGCGGAGCGGGTTCCGCAAGAAGTGGGCTGATGGCAAACTCCAAACTCCAAGTAGGTCACAACAAAGTGCAGAGAGGCGTCCCACTCGCCAGATCCAGAGAAGCAGTTAATAAGCGCTCGATGAGAGGGGGGAGGGGTCGGGGAGAGCGGCCCAGGTGTAACAAGTCAAGCAGGCAGGCGGGCGCTCCTGGGATATGCAGTCCCAGTTGAGCACGCGCACTCGCTCGCAGCCCCGGCAAAAATCCTTCCCTCAGCGTTCCCTTGTAGAAAACGGCAGGCAGCACTCCTAGCGCAGCGGGACCCGCGGAGCGGGTTCCGCAAGAAGTGGGCTGATGGCAAACTCCAAACTCCAAGTAGGTCACAACAAAGTGCAGAGAGGCGTCCCACTCGCCAGATCCAGAGAAGCAGTTGATAAGCGCTCGATGAGAGGGGGGAGGGGTCGGGGAGAGCGGCCCAGGTGTAACAAGTCAAGCAGGCAGGCGGGCGCTCCTGGGATATGCAGTCCCAGTTGAGCGCGCGCACTCGCTCGCAGCCCCGGCAAAAATCCTTCCCTCAGCGTCCCCTTGTAGAAAACGGCAGGCAGCACTCCTAGCGCAGCGGGACCCGCGGAGCGGGTTCCGCAAGAAGTGGGCTGATGGCAAACTCCAAACTCCAAGTAGGTCACAACAAAGTGCAGAGAGGCGTCCCACTCGCCAGATCCAGAGAAGCAGTTGATAAGCGCTCGATGAGAGGGGGGAGGGGTCGGGGAGAGCGGCCCAGGTGTAACAAGTCAAGCAGGCAGGCGGGCGCTCCTGGGATATGCAGTCCCAGTTGAGCGCGCGCACTCGCTCGCAACCCCGGCAAAAATCCTTCCCTCAGCGTCCCCTTGTAGAAAACGGCAGGCAGCACTCCTAGCGCAGCGGGACACGCGGAGCGGGTTCCGGACGAAGTGGGCTGATGGCAAACTCCAAACTCCAAGTAGGTCACAACAAAGTGCAGAGAGGCGTCCCCAGGAATAGTATAAATTCCTATTCCTACTCCAGTTAGTGCAACAGCAGGTAAGGTGCTGGATTTAAAATCTGGTCACAGCCTATATCCATTAAAACACCCCGGCCTTCTGCGGCCGAGTATCTGAATTACGTTACTTTAGGAGAGCGGAAGGGTGTTCACACAGCACAGATGATGACAATGTTTCCGTAAATCAATATTTTGCTTTTGCTGATATCCCTTGGTTCAAACACATTGCCACCTGGTTTAAAAAAATAGGACTACTAACTTACTGGGAAAAACCAGAGGAGCTGAAGAAATCCTGTAGCAAAATAGCAAAGCGTCGATTTTGGGACTATCAACGCGAAGCTTTACTACAGGATGCCAGTTTAGGACCCTTATCCATAAGGTTCCTCCAGTTCAAAGATGAGCCTAAATTTGAATCTTTTTTAGATGAGGTTTATCCCCCGGTGGCAAAGTCATTATACCTCAAATTTAGATATGGGGTCCTACAGACCAACGTTAAAAAATCTAAATGTGGCAACAAGACTCCTGAGAAAGACTCAGACAAATGCAGTTTCCGTAAAAATGTTACATTGGTCAAGGAAAATGTTACACACATTTTATTTTTCTGCCCGGCGTACAAAATCCCGAGGGAAAGATGGATTAAACCCTTATGTGATACCCTCAAAGTAAGACACTATAGGGAGGCAGAACGAATTTTTCTATCAGACACTGCACGATTGATAGTATTTTTTGTGTCTAGATTTCTTATGCGTGTATTGTTCTACAGAGCCCAAAATGGCTTGAAACTGTAATTTTAGTAGACCACTATGTAAGCAGTTAGTGGATAATATGTTGACTGACTTAATAGGTTTTTAATATATAATTGGTGTGCAATAACAACGATTGGTTGTTTGAATAGTAATTTTTCTTTCTTTTAATTTTGTCTGAATAGTAATAGTTTTAAGTCAGTCAGTCAGTCAGTCAGTCAATTATCTTTATTCGATTATTAAAAATCATAAAAGAACGAGCATTTTTACATAGCAACATTTCATCAGAACACGAATTAATACATAATTTTAACAGACAATCAATATTTAAAAACTCTAAAATCACAATGTACAAAATGAGTTATACGAAAATATTAAAAATATTAGGAAGAGACTTTTTTTAAAAAGCATTTAAAATCAATGAGATTAAAAAGGGAAATCAATGTTCAATAATAAGGTGCCTAGTTCTTGTGCGATGCTTATTTATACGCGCTCCTGCAACTAAAAAACTAGCAACATGAAAAGCTACTCTTACATTGGGAAGGATTTGCAGAAACATCAGGGCTGGTTTTACCTGAGTAAAACCTAGGTTGCACAAAATTGGAAACAAATATCTTTTTCTAATCTCAGTATAATGGCCGCAGAACATGGTAAAGTGAGTCGTGTCCTGGGTGGAGAAGTGATCACAATCACATGGTTCAGCATTATCGGGTCTATTCCATATTTTAAAATTGCCCAGAATGAAGTGGATCAAATCAAAACGAAATCTCGTTAGAAGGAAACGATGGTATGGTTTAGTTACCAGGAAAAGATATGGTTCCATTCCTGGGACAGATGTCAACAAACAGTGTTTCCTAACCATGTTTTTTTTTTTAGCTCTATGGCTTCCCTCTCCATAACATATAAATTTGTCAGGGTATTTTTTACTATTTTAAGATCTTCCTGCCTTATCAAATCTGGAGATGAGAAAAGCTCCGGTCGGCCGGCTAAAATTAGCTGCGTTTGTACATATTTTACCCACGGAATGTTTTGGGCTCTGTCCAGGGCTAAACAATCTTTTAAGATGATGTGATTTAATGTAAGCTCCTTGTTAAGCCAAGTTTTCATCCATCCAATAACTGGGGCTAGTTTTAAGATGTCAGTTATATAGCCCAATCCTAGCTCTGTATGTATTACATAGGTGGAAGTCGATTGGGGGACAGAAAGCATGGTTCTCAGAATTTTGTTTTCTACTTTCTGGATTTTGTCATGATTAGTGTACCCCCAAATAACAGAACTGTACTGGGCAACAGATAAACATTTTGCTTTATAGACCTTTATCATGCTTTCCATGGGGCGGGCTCCCAGTTTTTTTAGCAAAACCAAGCAACCCTGCTGCCGCTCTTGCAACAGAGCTGCTTTTAACGGAATGCTGGGGGCCCCAAGTGCCCTTTTCATCAAAGGTCACCCCTAAATATGGAAAAGATGGAACTCTCCTGACCTCTTTCCCAGCACAGAAAAATGTTTTCGACTTTCTTTTCCTGCCTGCAGCTCCTGCAATCATTACGTGAGATTTCTCTGTGTTGGTTTTCATGTCCAAAGAGGACATGAAATCCCCAAAAGATGAGAGGAGTTTGTTAAGTGCCACTCCAGAGCGTGCCAAAAGAACTGCGTCATCCGCGTACAGTAGGACAGGTATCTGTGTCTCACCTGCACGCGGAATGTCGGTATGGGATGCTGCCAAGACTGCCTCGAGATCGTTTATGTAAAGATTAAAGAGGAGGGGGACAAGGATACACCCTTGCCTGACCCCCCTCTCTGACTTAAAGTGGCAAGTGCATCTCCCTTTCCTAGTCACTCTGACCGAGGTCATGAGAGCCCTATGTAGCTCAGCCAGGTATCCAACCAGAGGGGGATCAATGCCCATGGTCAAAAGGACCCTCCACAGCTTAGCCCTGTTGACCAGGTCAAAAGCTGAGGAGAGGTCCATAAAGGCCATGTACAGAGAACCCCCCTTGGCGATTACGTATTTATTTATGATCAGTTCTAGGTTTAGGCACTGATCTAAAGTTCCTCTTTTGGCTCTGAAACCGTATTGTGCATTTGATAGGGCACCCTTCCCTTCTAGAAGCTGAGTCAGTCTTCCTAAAAGGACTCTTCCCAAGATTTTGACACTGGAATCAATGAGAGAGATTGGCCTATAACAGGCCGGGTCTGTCCTCTGTCCTTTTTTAAAGATCGGTACTATCGTGGACTTGGCCCAACTAGTAGGAAAAATGAGGTCCCTTGTAGCATTAACAATGTTTGTGAGAATCTTGGCACTTAGTTCAGGGGCACTCTTAAAGAAATCTGCGGGAACCCCATCGGGCCCCGGTGCCTTTTTATGGAGTGTGTCATTAATTGCTTTTTTCACCTCCTCTAAACTAAAAGGAGAGATGGTAGTTACTGCCAGTGGCGGCTGGTGACATTTGAAAGTGGTGGGGCGTAAATACTGCACTGTGGCGAGCGCAGCGCAGCGAGTGAGGCTGAACCACCTATGGGGGGGTTGGGGCTTCTCCCACGAGAACATTTTGAAAAAAGTGGGCAAATGGTGCATTCTCAAGCACATTTGAGAAAGAGGTGGCTTGGCGAATACATCTCTGGGAGTAGCCAGACAAGTTTCTTTACACTTGCACAGATACATCTCTCTCCCTGCATTCATATAGGCACAGTCACCCTCCACTCATAGACCCATCACTCACCCTTCCCTGACACATCAGTAAGCCAGCATTCACCCATCCACATCACTCACCCTGGCCTCACACAGGCACCCTGCTTACCCTGCACTCACACGGACATCACTAACCCTGGACTCACACAGGCAAACTGCTCACCCTGCACTCACACAGACATCACTCACCCTGGCCTCACACAGGCACCCTGCTCACCCTGCACTCACATGGACATCACTACCCCTGGACTCACACAGGCAAACTGCTCACCCTGCACTCACACAGACATCACTCACCCTGGACTCACACAGGCACACTGCTCACCCTGCACTCTCACAGACATCACTCACCCTGGACTCACACAGACATCACTCACCCTGGACTTACACAGGCACACTGCTCAACCTGCACTCTCACAGACATCACTCACCCTGGACTCACACAGGCACACTGCTCAACCTGCACTCACACAGACATCACTCACCCTGGCCTCACACAGGCACACTGCTCAACCTGCACTCTCACAGACATCACTCACCCTGGACTCACACAGGCAAACTGCTCAACCTGCACTCTCAGACATCACTCACCCTGGACTCACACAGGCACACTGCTCAACCTGCACTCACACAGACATCACTCACCCTGGACTCACACAGGCAAACTGCTCAACCTGCACTCTCACAGACAACACTCACCCTGGACTCACACAGGCACACTGCTCAACCTGCATTCACACAGACATCACTCACCCCGGACTCACACAGGCACACTGCTCAACCTGCACTCTCACAGACATCACTCACCCTGGACTCACACAGGCACACTGCTCAACCTGCACTCTCACAGACATCACTCACCCTGGAGTCACACAGGCACACTGCTCAACCTGCACTTTCACAGACAACATTCACCCTAGACTCACACAGGCACACTGCTCAAACTGCACTCACACAGACATCACTCACCCAGGCTAATTCTAAAATGTGGGAACTCATTTTAGAGATGTTTATAAATAGTCACAAATTAGCATTTCCGTTTTCCCCTATGGACTTTGTACAATTTCTGTGGAAAAATATGCCCTGTGGCGGAGACTCAAAGCACTGGAATGTCAAATTTGCTGCCTTGTACTGTCAAGCCACCTGCTAGTCGAGTGGTGTTTCTTTAAACTCATGTGTAAGTAAGGATACATTAGAATTGCTTGAGATTAGGCTGCATTTCAATAAACTGATGCGATAATGCGGTGTCCCATAAAGCAAGTAAAAGATTCGTAATTTAGTGCTATGCTGCGACATGGATGGATGGTGACACTTCACAAAATTATAAAAAACAAAAGCTTAAGCTATAAAACTTCGACACAGGCACAGCAATACTATAATTATTAAAACATATAATATTCATGTCGTACTTCCCTCTAGGGTTAAGGGCTGCTGTTGTAAATATCCCACTAAAGAGAATCGGGGGGAGGGGACAAAAACAAATGAAAGAGTCATTTCCCCCATTTCATATAGTCTCTCTGTATAAATAATTATTGCGTGCTACACCATGAATCGGAAACTCCCGAGTATGTGATCTAGGACTGTGTCTGTTAGTAGAGTGCAAAATGGCATACGGGTTGTTTTTATTTGCACACTATTCACACCTCTCGAGCAAGCAAACGCTTGCAGGCAAGGTGGCGCTTGAGGATGGGGGCGTACCCACTGCTGGGCATCAGAGCACCAATGCATACCTCCAATAAGCCATGCTACAATGACAGACACCTTTTGAGCAAGGGACATATATATACCCCAGCCCCTCTGTAAATGTGCCTTCGTTTTCACGTGGAGGAGCCGCCATGTTTATATATCTACTCGTGCTTAAACATGAGCATCTTTTGAAACAGTTCTGAATTCTGAAAAAGGTAGAACTGTACACTCCAGTCCAGATGCAGAAATAAACTGATGGAAGTGAGGTTTCTGCCTGAACTGTGTAAGTCAGGCCTTCAGGGCCACATTACGTGAAGTTTGGATTCGAAACAGCCGAAGAAGCCGCAGATTACAGAGTGTTTCGCAAGACAGAAAACAAAATTAGGACTTCCATTAGATCTCTGATGCAGTAGCAGGGCTACTTTTTTTTTGTTTACAAATCACTCCACCTTCTTCTGCCACAGGCTAACACACCTTCACCTTAAAACAATACAAACATTCCATGATTCAAAGTTTTTCTTTCTAAAAAAACACTCTATATTTATTAAGCGCCTACTGACTCTCGATATTTTTATAAAACTCAATTGTATTAATGTATTTACTTTCAAATGGATACTCACCTTGAACACGTCCTTTCCCCACTCCAGTCACAACATTTATTGACAGTCGGGAGCCGTAGGTCACAGTTTTGTCTGGAGCACCGGTGATTATGTGCTGCTGCTACACCTGTGAGTGCTGGGGCAAGCTGGGAGCGTCTTCCAGAAAGTGAAGGAGGGTGGGGTGGAATAGTCAGGAGCCTAGAGGCCCAGGATGGTGAGGACTGAAGAATGGCTACAGGCACGCAGACTGGAATACCAGAGGCCTGCCATGTGAGAGAGTGCGCGCAGGCCACCAAACACATTGCAGCATGTCTCCGTCTAATGAGGGGGCTTTCTCCCTTCTCCCTCCACCCGCTCCACTTGCATGCCCTCGACACTGCAGCAAATCACGTCTTCGGTGCCAAGCGGACTACACCACAATACTTCAAGGCACTCAGAGTGAGAGATGACTGAGGCACCTACAGAGCTCTGGGACAAGTAATGGGCAGAACCCAATGAACACTGCGAAGTGACCTGGGTGACACAGGAGTTTGAGCTCAGTTACACTGCACCACTTCAGGCAACAAGACAATCTGCAAGACAGAAGACCACGTCATCGGGGTGAAGACAATCTGCGTGTGGCCCTGCACAGGAGGATAAGTGCGAAGGTAGTCCGATTTAACTGGGGGAACACCGACAGCTCGCATGGGGTATTGGAGTGCCTGCAGGCAGGCGTTGATGAAATAACCCAGCAAAAAAAAAAACACCCCAGAAGACCCACCTGAACATTACTTTTACCCACTGTACACCATGATGGGAGGAAAAGGTGTACGTTACGAGAGATGTTCCTACGTAAAAGTAAGGGTGAGGGAGGGATGTAATTAGTAAATGCTCACAGAGTGACTCACAGTATCCGGCTACCGGCTTTGATGTCCCCAGTTTCTTCAGCCCGTCCAAAGGCAGCAGGTCGGCTGGGTCATTGTAATTGTGCATGAACTGCACCAACTTCTTTATACTCCTCCTCTGTTGCTACTTGCTCCCTGATCTCGGCCTCCTTCCTCTCCGAGTCCGACAGCATGCCCGGCTGCCCGAGTGGAACATCTGGGTGGCGGACCCCAGGGGGGCATACACTTACAGCGCGCCGCTCTCTCATCCATTGTCTAAGCTTTCCTTAACAGCTCATGCGACCCGCCCGCATTATAAAGCAGGAGACTAGGTCGGAATCGGATCTCACCCAGCTGGCAGCTCTACCGGTACGTACTACTCAGAGAGTTTAGGCGGGGCCGCGGGAGTACAGTTTGGCTTTGTTTTTTTTTTTTTTGTTAACTTCAGTGCCACATCGGGGCTTGCCGTGCCCTGTCGCTCATCCTGGTGGTGGCATCCTCAGACTGTTCTGGTGGTCTTGCAGGGCAGCTTTCATGAGCTGCTCACTGACTGACACTCGCAGGCGCAGCAATCTTCCGGGCATCGCTGACGCTGTGGGACACCCAGCGCTGGAGATGCGGCCGCAGCGCTCCTCGTGCCTGTGGTGGGCCTAGTTTAAATTCTAGGGCTCGCGCGCGGCGGTAACTCAGCCAATCTTGGCGCAGCATAACATCACCACTGCGCCAGGATTGGTTAACGTGCAGGGCTTATACTGCCCATAATGAGACCCGGCTCCCCCGGGTCTCTGCCTGTGTTCCTGCTAGAGGAGGAGGAGGAGGGAAGGGGCTACTGCGTGTGTGCGCATGCGTGGGCAAGTCAAAAAAAATGACTTGTCCTAAATGCGCACACACTGCTGCTCTCCCTGACACGCTGCTATCTGCCAGCCTGCCACTCACTGCCACAGGCCCGCTCCCACCCTTCCGCCACGCGATGAGGTCACTACAGTTAGTGACTCACACTCCGGAAATAATTCATTATGACTGTCGGCGCTGGCCGCGCTGCGCTCGTAGTTCAAATTTTTGGTATGCCCTGCGCAGTGTCAGTGACGTGACGGTCGTCCATGGGCCATGGGTAGTGGGGCAACGCCCCAACGCCCCCAATGGACGAACCGCCACTGGTTACTGCTTGTGTGAGTGGCATCTCAGTCTGGACTGGTATCAGGACAGCAATAGATGTTACTGAAATGTGTCACCCACTGTTCGTCTGGTATAATGCAATCTGCTCTCTGATTCTCTAATCCCACAAAGTATGGGTGGTTTATTATTGCCCAGAATTTGGCGCTGTTTCTCTGTATATCAGGCAATAATTAATCATTCCAGGCTTCCTTTTTAATCTCAGATTTCCTCACCCTGAATGCATAACTGTATTGTTTCCTCAGTGATGCTATCTGCTCTTTATCTCTAGGTTTGTTTTTTAGAGCCTTTAGGAGGATTGAGTGTGCCTTGGAACAATTTGAGTCAAACCATTTGGGACCCCTGAGCCTATTAGGCTTTGTCTTTACGGTCAGGTCTAGGTTGGCCTGACAACAGATAACGTTAAAAGCCTCTATCATTGTGGTACCAGAATTATTATTATCCAAACAAATGGCAACCTCCCCCTCAACTTTAGCCAGAGTTTCCTGTAAAAAGGTGATTGGGGTTACTTGATTCCATTTCAGTCTACGATTCTGATCTCTCGGGACTAATTCTATCACACATAAAGCATCAATCTCCCTTTTTCCCAAGACTCCCTGTGATGTGGCCTCTAAAATCACAGGATTATGATCGCTAAAAACTGTGGTTTCTACCTTATAGTTAATAACTTCAGGCAGAATATTAGAAGATAAAAAGATATAGTCTATAATCGTGCCTGTATCATTGCCCACATATGTTGGTAACCTCGGGCCTATGGGGCAACTATTTGAATCAGAAAGGTTAAAGGTAGCTAGGAGCAATTCCAGAGCCTCTCCACGTGATGAGTGTTCGAAATGCGGTGGGGAGGAATAGGGGGAAGATTCCTCATGTTCCACGTGGCAATCCGCAGGGCATGGATGGATGTTAAAGTCACCCATAAGGATGACCTCATACCCATGGGCACTATTCTCACTGTGGGTGGACAGGAATTCCTCTAGAGTTACCAAATGCTCGTTTGGGGTTTGACTGACGGGGGGATTATAAAAATTAACAAATAATATGGGCTGAAATTTTGGTGTAGTTAGTTCAACCGCTAAACAGTTTTTTGAGTTAGATTTAATATGTCTTGGCTTTCCTTGAATGTCTAGTGAAATGTATATAGCCAAGCCCCCCTTAGCCCTACCAGCTTTACTAGGATCTGCAGGTACAGTAAAGTGGGAAAAACCATCCAAGGCCAATCTGTCTGACGTTTCCCAAGTTTCTTGAAAGGCAAGGACGTCATAGGATCTAATTATGTCCAGCCAATTCTTGTCGTTATATTTGGCTCTGAGACCAGCAATATTCCAGCTCATAATTCTACAGACCCTAATGCCTGCAGAGTTCCGAACTGATGAACTGGGAGCAGGCTGAGCAGGCTGAGGGCCCTCACCATTACTATCTTGTCTAGGGGAGAGTCAATCGTTTTGGTCCATGAAGAATAATGGGGCATAGCGATTGAACAGTTGAAGGGGTTGAACAAAAGGATTGTGCTGTACTGAGTGGAAATTGTGGACTGCTGCATTATACCTTGGGTCCTGGTCCCGACTGAGATTCGAATCCCAATGTCTGTCCCACCCTGGCGCTGGTGTCCTTGGGTAGGTAACATTCTGCTGTTCACCGTAGAAAAACTTTAAGGTTAAGGGAACAACAGTACCCTGTCTGCGTTGGGGAGGGAATAAGTTAGCAAGAATGTTGGGAAGGACGTCTTGATTTGAAAAGCTCACTGCCACACAGTCCCCTTTAAACTTTTTCGGCCGGTTTCCCAACCAGGGGACCCTAGTTGCTGACTTGATTATGCTTGCCAGATGGTGCTTTCCCCCTGGTGCTAGCCGCATATTACTGGTTAACCAGTATAAGGCCTAGCTTGTGAGAGAAGTGGGGGTTTCCGCTGTTCCCTCTTCTAGAGGAGGGACATTTGCTAAGACTAAAACCACTGGTGTGGCTTCAACTATGAATTGTAGGGGGTCCGTTGAGTTAACTTGTACTGGGGGGATGTTGACCGAAGGGATACTGTCTGTTGGGATGTTAACTAATAGAGGACCCTCATTGTTAACAGTCAATGTTGGTGGATGAGGTGGTGTCTTGACAGGCTTTTTGGCTCTATTTCGGAGTGATAAAGACTTTAAGCTTGCTCACATCTAAGATATGTATTCTTAGATGTGTTGGCCCTTTTAAGCCATTTTTTCCAGACCTAGAAGAGGATAGCTGCTTTATATGATGATAGATCCCTTATTCTAATCCATCTATTGCCTATTGGCTTTGCCTTTCATTATTTTGCCTATAGTAGAGGGTGGATCCTGTGGTCCTGACTTTATATTATGGTTTGTGTAGGTACTCTGACAGAGCTAAGGGTTATTTCATCCTTCTCAGGCCTACAAGGCCCAGAACTAGAGAGACTCCATTTTGCTTTCTATCCCTGCAGAGCTGAGATGCTTCAAGGGGAAAGGTAATATTTTGGTTTTGAGCTGTTGTTCGCCCTAAGCGAACCGGAGAGAACCGGCCAGAGCTGAATCTAATCAAGAAGTGTCCCTGGGCTCAGGTCTCTAGACGAAACAAGCAGCTGATCACTGTGGGAGCGTCTAGAGCGAGGAGCCCGGTGCATGGACCTGGTGGGAGGAGGCTGCTGGCTGGAGCTTTCCACTAGAGGAGAGGAATCCATATTAGCGAATTGCAGGAGAGGAGGAGTGGTCAGTTTGGTTCTTGAAGAGTGGAGAGTAGGATGTCTGCTGGAGCTGCAGAATACAGTGCAGTTCTATTGGTTTTCTGGAATGGAGAAAGAAGGCAGATGATTGCTGAAGCTGGAGAGAGACTATCAGAATGCATTAAAGCAGATGGAGGAGTTGAGGCTGTCAGCTGGAGCAATTGAGCCAGAGGCGTGGAGCTGTGGTGACGGAGGGAGAGACAGAGAGAGCCCTGATCCCACCAGAGACAGAGAGAAATCTTCCTTCTAATAGGCGAGGTAGTCTAAACTAGTCCACTTTACACTTACACCTTAATCTTGTCCTTATTCCCTAGGCTATTGTATGTCTAATCCTTTTCTTTCAGCGGTGTGTTAAAGTTCCTGTTAATCAAGAGACCCCGCAGATAACCTTGTCCTCATATTGTATGTCTAATCCTTTTCTTTCAGCGGTGTGTTAAAGTTCCTGTTAATCAAGAGACCCCGCAGATAACCTTGTCCTCATATTGTATGTCTAATCCTTTTCTTTCAGCGGTGTGTTAAAGTTCCTGTTAATCAAGAGACCCCGCAGATAACCTTGTCCTCATATTGTATGTCTAATCCTTTTCTTTCAGCGGTGTGTTAAAGTTCCTGTTAATCAAGAGACCCCGCAGATAACCTTGTCCTCATATTGTATGTCTAATCCTTTTCTTTCAGCGGTGTGTTAAAGTTCCTGTTAATCAAGAGACCCCGCAGATAACCTTGTCCTCATATTGTATGTCTAATCCTTTTCTTTCAGCGGTGTGTTAAAGTTCCTGTTAGTTGTAGAGACCCCGCAGATTTGTGTATGTGCATTCTATTATTGTAATAAAGATACCCCAGTTCTTAGTGAACTAGTGTGCATGTGTTATTCTTATGATAAAGCTAGCCTTTCTTCTAACCAGATTTTTTAGCAACTGATGGATCAAAAGGAAATAGGAGCGTTTAAATCAGGGAATACCTCTGGCACACAGTGTGTGTCCACTATTCCAAAAGCACAGGTAACCTTTTCTTCTAGTCAGATGCTGCCCCTGATCTGGTAAGTCTGAATAATTAGGGAGAGAGAGGAGCCCTTGAGCTAGGGAATTATTGACACTAGTGATTCGGCCATCCCATAATATTATTGTAGTAGCGAACCCTTAGTGAATAGTGAGAGAGACTTCCCAACATAGAGACAGAGAGCTGAAGGTATTCATAGGAAAGTGGTCGTCATTGGTAAGTGGCGTTAGTGAGAACACTGATTGTGGTCAGTGTGTAGATCCGCCGGATTGTGGACCATGTTGTAAGTGAGTGAGCACCGGGAGGACACGGTGTGTAGGTCCGCCGGATTGTGGACCATGTTGTAAGTGAGTGAGCACCGGGAGGACACGGTGTGTAGGTCCGCCGGATTGTGGACCGGATAAAAGAGAGAGAGCACTGGGACTGCAGCCCCGTGTGTAGGCACGCCAGATTGCGTGTCGAGTGAGCACTGAGGGTAATCAGTGTGTAATGGTAGATAATCAGAACTGCCCCAGGGTAGATTAGTCTGGACCCATGTGGTCGCGAGACTATGAGGTATGAGTGTGGTGTAGGGCATGGATGTCCTTAGTAATCAGTGAGTATTCTTAGTATCCCTATAGATTTAGTGGTGTTTCTGATGATATGAGCTTGTATATTGCGAGTTCCCCATCCTCAGGTAGGTACCCAGGTGCCTGGATAGATGGGTCCTGAGGAGGGAGGTGGTTACGTTCCGGCTGGGTTGGAGGGGCTCTCAGTAGCTGATCCTATCTGGTCTAGAACCCGGTCGTTACAGGTGGTGAATTCTCTTCTGGCAACTGGTTTTCTACGCCTTCACCTACAACCTCTCTAACATTTCCCCCTGTGTTATTACTTAAATTTGTGACTAGCGTAGTTATATTTTCTACCCCGCCTGCAACCATAGTATGGAGTCCGCCCAACTTCTTGACCTCAGCTTGCAGTTTGTCAATTTTAGATATTAGAGGTTTAATAATAGCGTTAATTTTTAACTCAAGAAAATCAGCAATTTTTTCAAAAAAAGCATCCTCAGTTGTATAACTTGATTTGTCCTCGCCCCCGTTCACTTGCTTAGACTTTGGGGTAATAGCCTTCTTCCTTCTTGACCCCGATCGTAGCCCGCCCCGCTTTGGTGGATTTTTGGTGCATAGTCGTCTTGATTAGGAGGCATGCCCTATGGGCGACTGCTCGTCTGATGAGACGCAAATCTGTTTCTCCTGTACGGAGTCAATGTCAATGTCACTCTCGGCCTCTACAATGGGTACCTCAGAGGCCAGGGCTACGTTAGCAGATGTACCACTTCTTCCTTGAGAAATAGGGCCGCTAGTTGTGACCACACAATGACCACACAATGAGCTTCCTCCTGTGGAGAAGTGTGGCTCACCGGTTAGAGGAGGCAGACCCAGAAGCAGAGGTCGGCCCGTGACCAGGGTTCAATTTCCAACGCGGCAGGGTTTGGAGCCCAAATGTCCACAGACCTGATAATTCTCGCTTTGGTGCCTACTTGAATCAGGGGTTCACGCTCTGCAACTCTGGGCAAAAGCTTGCTCAATCTCCACTATGGCCCCCGTGGCGGGATGCCTGGCTTTCACCTTGGGGGTGCCCAGCTGGGCTATCCCACAGGGAAAAACCAGGACGGGTTCCCAAAGCAAGCGCCGAGACACCCTTTGTGGTGATACGTGCGCTATATAAGAAACTACATTACATTACCATTACCATTATAGTGTCATCAATCAGAGAAGATGCAGAGGGGGACAGACATCGTAAGTCTGGAGATTGGCTCAACCCCAGAGAATCTCTCCTCTGCATGTTTATTTTTTTAACAGTCTGGACGAGGTAATTGTCAATAGTGTTTAGCGGGACTTCCTCAGATTTTTTAGGCATGTTTACAAAGTACACGCAAACTCACTATTGTATAATTAAAATGTCAGGTAGCAAAATCTTAAAACGATGAATCTTACTTGAAGAATGGGTCACGCAAATATTTCCTGCAGCATTTCTGGCCCTGTCCCTGCCTACTCCTGCCGATGAGGGCCGTAGAGGGCCCGCCCTTTGCCCGGGCTTCGCCCGGCGTCCCGCGAGACGGGGGTGACTGTGAATTTAAGCGCCTCCTGGCGCGCAAATGACACGGATTGCGCCGCAGAGAATGCTGGGTAGTGTAGTTTTGAAGCCCAGCACCGCGCTCCGCTCGGCGGCCAGACCCCGAGATGGAGCAGGAGTCAGGCGGCAGGAGGCGGGTGGGCAAAGGCACAAGTTTTTGCAGTTTCTATTGGCCTTAAAGCAGCGATAGATCCTGGAAGCAGCAGTTCATTCGTCAAAAGGTTTTAACTACAATGGAATGTATGAACTAAAAAATTTAGTATACCCCCGTTTATCTAATTCTACCTGATGTGAATATTTTATATTTTTAATTCCTTTTTAACGATTTTAGAAATTATTGACGAATTGTGTGAACCTTTCCCCCATCCATGACATAGGGCCTAGTTAGTTATCAAAAATTCTTTTTGCTGTGACGATGATTTTTAAATTGTAATGTGATGTATTTTTATTATGCACTTTTATGGTTTAGAAAAAAAACGAAATAAAGTTTTGAATTTAATATTTTGCTTCAATATTGACATTCACATGTGCGCTCGCAAATATATTTACTGTGTGTTATTCACTTTTAAGCTAACCATAGCTAATGTAGGCCTCATTTTAATATGCCTAATGTATGGTTGTCATTTCTTTCAGGCTGTGTATCTCTCTTTGTTTCAAGAGAAAACCAAATAAGAAACTTTAATAAAAGAATGGTTTGAAGCGTAAGTATCTCATTATGTTGCAGAAAACTATTAGTCCAAAAGGCGTTCAGTTTGAGTTCCTTCTGTATTAGCTTGAGAAAATAATAAAGTTGTCGTATCTGCCCACTTGTTAGCAGAAGCTTCTTTGCCTTAGAGCTCTCTGTCCATTGCTGGCGAGCAGATGATTGCTGGTGCCTTTCAGAGGTTTACTGGCAGAATCCTTTTAGCCTGACTTCTCTCCAAATTGCCCCTGCTGTGCCCTAGCAGCTCAGGAGTTTAGGGTGCTTCCTAGTTTATGGGACAACTTTATGTTGGCTAGAATGATTTAAAAAATATTGACTAATGCATCCAAGTATTGGCTTTTGAATTACAATTCATTCCTTCAACTTGAGTTGTAACTTTGCAAATAGTTTAATATGGTTTGAAACTTAATCACTCCTGTCTCTGTACTGTTTTTAGGTCTCGGCTTCGAGACCTATTGTCACGGAGTTCACTCTCAACGGAGCCAGAGCGGTGAACGAGCGCCGATTGCATCTCGTGGACGCGCACGCCGAGCCTCCTGGAGCCGTGCACATCTCTTGCTCCACATTCACACTCACGGAAGCACACACTCACACACGCACACACACACACACACACACACACACACACACACACACACACACACACACCCTCCCTCTCTGCCCACTCCCTCTCTGCCCCCCCCCTCGACCCCCACTCACCGGGCTCTTTCCCTTGCAGCGGGTCAATCATGGCAGCAGGCAGACTCGGTGTCTTCTCCGGGGATCTTCAGCTGATGTGCACGCCCACGCTGCGTCTCGTGCGCGCCCGCCACGCTGTTTCCGCCTGTTGATCCTCAGCTTGTTGCTTACAGCCAGTGGGATGAACTTCAATGTACTCGACAAAATATCCTTATATAACTAAAAAGTGAGCATCATCTTCATCTCACGTTTAAAGGTAACCATGAACACCAATTGTGTTAAAATATATTGAATACGATAGATCACCTTCCACTCGCCTATACATATACTTTAAATTCCTTATTCATATTATTAGAACAAAGCAACGCAGAAGATAACTTTTGGTTGTCTGTGGGTGGGGAGATGGGGTTAGCACTCTCTGCCCTCTTTTCCTATCATTGACTCTTTGGCGCCTATAGGAAAAACCCAAGCTGCTTATACTTTACAGGAATTCTGCATAAGGATTATTATAGAGTGAGTGCAGAGTGCGCACAGTTCAGAGTGCGCAGAGTGCAGAGTGTGAAGTAGTGAGTGCAGAGTGAGTGAGCAGAGTGTGAGTGCAGAGTGCAGAGTGTGAAGTAGTGAGTGCAAAGTGAGTGAGCAGAGTGAGAGTGCAGAGTGTGAAGTAGTGAGTGCAGAGTGAGTGTGCAGTGTGAATGCAGCGTGCAGAGTTGAGTGCAGAGTGTGAGTGCAGAGTAGTGAGTGCAAAGTAGTGAGTGCAGAGTAGTGAGTGCAGAGTAGTGAGTGCAGAGTAGTGAGTAGTGAGTGCAGAGTAGTGAGTAGTGAGTGCAGAGTAGTGAGTGCAGAGTAGTGAGTGCAGAGTAGTGAGTGCAGAGTAGAGAGTGCAGAGTAGTGAGTGCAGAGTAGTGAGTGCAGAGTGCAGAGTAGTGAGTGCAGAGTAGTGAGTGCAGAGTAGTGAGTAGTGAGTGCAGAGTAGTGAGTAGTGAGTGCAGAGTAGTGAGTAGTGAGTGCAGAGTAGTGAGTGCAGAGTAGTGAGTAGTGAGTGGTGAGTAGTGAGTGCAGAATAGTGAGTAGTGAGTGCAGAGTAGTGAGTGCAGAGTAGTGAGTGCAGAGTAGTGAGTAGTGAGTGCAGAGTAGTGAGTAGTGAGTGCAGAGTAGTGAGTAGTGAGTAGTGAGTAGTGAGTGCAGAGTAGTGAGTGCAGAGTAGTGAGTGCAGAGTAGTGAGTAGTGAGTGCAGAGTAGTGAGTAGTGAGTGCAGAGTAGTGAGTAGAGAGTAGTGAGTAGTGAGTGCAGAGTAGTGAGTAGTGAGTGCAGAGTAGTGAGTGCAGAGTAGTGAGTAGTGAGTGCAGAGTAGTGAGTAGTGAGTGCAGAGTAGTGAGTGCAGAGTAGTGGGTAGTGAGTGCAGAGTAGTGAGTGCAGAGTAGTGAGTAGTGAGTAGTGAGTGCAGAGTAGTGAGTAGTGAGTGCAGAGTAGTGAGTGCAGAGTAGTGAGTGCAGAGTAGTGAGTGCAGAGTAGTGAGTGCAGAGTAGTGAGTAGTGAGTGCAGAGTAGTGAGTGCAGAGTAGTGAGTAGTGAGTGCAGAGTAGTGAGTAGTGAGTGCAGAGTAGTGAGTGCAGAGTAGTTAATAGTGAGTGCAGAGTTGTGAGTGCAGAGTAGTGAGTTGTGAGTGTAGAGTAGTGAGTAGTGAGTGCAGAGTAGTGAGTAGTGAGTGCAGAGTAGTGAGTTGTGAGTGCAGAGTAGTGAGTAGTGAGTGCAGAGTAGTGAGTAGTGAGTGCAGAGTAGTGAGTGCAGAGTAGTGAGTAGTGAGTGCAGAGTAGTGAGTGCAGAGTAGTGAGTGCAGAGTAGTGAGTGCAGAGTAGTGAGTGCAGAGTAGTGAGTGCAGAGTAGTGAGTAGTGAGTGCAGATTAGTGAGTAGTGAGTGCAGAGTAGTGAGTGCAGAGTAGTGAGTAGTGAGTGCAGAGTAGTGAGTAGTGAGTGCAGAGTAGTGAGTGCAGAGTAGTGAGTGCAGAGTAGTGAGTGCAGAGTAGTGAGTAGTGAGTGCAGAGTAGTGAGTAGTGAGTGCAGAGTAGTGAGTAGTGAGTGCAGAGTAGTGAGTAGTGAGTAGTGAGTGCAGAGTAGTGAGTGCAGAGTAGTGAGTAGTGAGTGCAGAGTAGTGAGTAGTGAGTGCAGAGTAGTGAGTAGTGAGTGCAGAGTAGTGAGTGCAGAGTAGTGAGTGCAGAGTAGTGAGTAGTGAGTGCAGAGTAGTGAGTAGTGAGTGCAGAGTAGTGAGTGCAGAGTAGTGAGTGCAGAGTAGTGAGTACAGAGTAGTGAGTGCAGAGTAGTGAGTAGTAAGTGCAGAGTAGTGAGTGCAGAGTAGTGAGTAGTGAGTGCAGAGTAGTGAGTAGTGAGTGCAGAGTAGTGAGTGCAGAGTAGTGAGTGCAGAGTAGTGAGTGCAGAGTAGTGAGTGCAGAGTAGTGAGTGCAGAGTAGTGAGTAGTGAGTGCAGAGTAGTGAGTGCAGAGTAGTGAGTAGTGAGTGCAGAGTAGTGAGTGCAGAGTAGTGAGTGCAGAGTAGTGAGTGCAGAGTAGTGAGTGCAGAGTAGTGAGTGCAGAGTAGTGAGTAGTGAGTAGTGAGTAGTGAGTAGTGAGTGGTGAGTGGTGAGTGGTGAGTAGTGAGTGGTGAGTAGTGAGTGGTGAGTGCAGAGTAGTGAGTGCAGAGTAGTGAGTGCAGAGTAATGAGTAGTGAGTGCAGAGTTGTGAGTGCAGAGTAGTGAGTTGTGAGTGCAGAGTAGTGAGTTGTGAGTGCAGAGTAGTGAGTTGTGAGTGCAGAGTAGTGAGTAGTGAGTGCAGAGTAGTGAGTAGTGAGTGCAGAGTAGTGAGTGCAGAGTAGTGAGTGCAGAGTAGTGAGTAGTGAGTGCAGAGTAGTGAGTTGTGAGTGCAGAGTAGTGAGTGCAGAGTAGTGAGTAGTGAGTGCAGAGTAGTGAGTAGTGAGTGGTGAGTGCAGAGTAGTGAGTGCAGAGTAGTGAGTGCAGAGTAGTGAGTGCAGAGAAGTGAGTAGTGAGTGCAGAGTAGTGAGTGCAGAGTAGTGAGTAGTGAGTGCAGAGTAGTGAGTAGTGAGTGCAGAGTAGTGAGTGCAGAGTAGTGAGTAGTGAGTAGTGAGTGCAGAGTAGTGAGTAGTGAGTGCAGAGTAGTGAGTAGTGAGTAGTGAGTGCAGAGTAGTGAGTAGTGAGTAGTGAGTAGTGAGTAGTGAGTAGTGAGTGCAGAGTAGTGAGTAGTGAGTGCAGAGTAGTGAGTAGTGAGTGCAGAGTAGTGAGTGCAGAGTAGTGAGTGCAGAGTAGTGAGTAGTGAGTAGTGAGTAGTGAGTAGTGAGTGCAGAGTAGTGAGTAGTGAGTGCAGAGTAGTGAGTAGTGAGTGCAGAGTAGTGAGTGCAGAGTAGTGAGTGCAGAGTAGTGAGTAGTGAGTGCAGAGTAGTGAGTAGTGAGTGCAGAGTAGTGAGTGCAGAGTAGGGTGTGCAGAGTAGTGAGTGCAGAGTAGTGAGTGCAGAGTAGTGAGTAGTGAGTGCAGAGTAGTGAGTAGTGAGTAGTGAGTGGTGAGTGCAGAGTAGTGAGTGCAGAGTAGTGAGTGCAGAGTAGTGAGTGCAGAGTAGTGAGTGCAGAGTAGTGAGTAGTGAGTGCAGAGTAGTGAGTGCAGAGTAGTGAGTAGTGAGTGCAGAGTAGTGAGTAATGAGTGCAGAGTAGTGAGTAGTGAGTGCAGAGTAGTGAGTGCAGAGTAGTGAGTAGTGAGTAGTGAGTGCAGAGTAGTGAGTAGTGAGTAGTGAGTGCAGAGTAGTGAGTAGTGAGTAGTGAGTGCAGAGTAGTGAGTAGTGAGTGCAGAGTAGTGAGTAGTGAGTAGTGAGTGCAGAGTAGTGAGTAGTGAGTGCAGAGTAGTGAGTGCAGAGTAGTGAGTAGTGAGTGCAGAGTAGTGAGTAGTGAGTAGTGAGTAGTGAGTGCAGAGTAGTGAGTAGTGAGTAGTGAGTGCAGAGTAGTGAGTAGTGAGTGGTGAGTAGTGAGTGCAGAGTAGTGAGTAGTGAGTGCAGAGTAGTGAGTGCAGAGTAGTGAGTGCAGAGTAGTGAGTAGTGAGTGCAGAGTAGTGAGTATTGAGTGCAGAGTAGTGAGTAGTGAGTGCAGAGTAGTGAGTAGTGAGTAGTGAGTAGTGAGTAGTGAGTGCAGAGTAGTGAGTGCAGAGTAGTGAGTGCAGAGTAGTGAGTAGTGAGTGAGTAGTGAGTAGTGAGTAGTGAGTGCAGAGTAGTGAGTGCAGAGTAGTGAGTGCAGAGTAGTGAGTAGAGAGTAGTGAGTAGTGAGTAGTGAGTGCAGAGTAGTGAGTAGTGAGTGCAGAGTAGTGAGTGCAGAGTAGTGAGTAGTGAGTGCAGAGTAGTGAGTAGTGAGTGCAGAGTATTGAGTGCAGAGTAGTGAGTAGTGAGTGCAGAGTAGTGAGTGCAGAGTAGTGAGTAGTGAGTAGTGAGTGCAGAGTAGTGAGTAGTGAGTGCAGAGTAGTGAGTAGTGAGTGCAGAGTACTGAGTGCAGAGTAGTGAGTGCAGAGTAGTGAGTGCAGAGTAGTGAGTGCAGAGTAGTGAGTGCAGAGTAGTGGGTAGTGAGTGCAGAGTAGTGAGTAGTGAGTGCAGAGTAGTGAGTAGTGAGTGCAGAGTAGTGAGTGCAGAGTAGTTAATAGTGAGTGCAGAGTTGTGAGTGCAGAGTAGTGAGTTGTGAGTGCAGAGTAGTGAGTAGTGAGTGCAGAGTAGTGAGTAGTGAGTGCAGAGTAGTGAGTTGTGAGTGCAGAGTAGTGAGTGCAGAGTAGTGAGTGCAGAGTAGTGAGTAGTGAGTGCAGAGTAGTGAGTAGTGAGTGCAGAGTAGTGAGTGCAGAGTAGTGAGTAGTGAGTGCAGAGTAGTGAGTGCAGAGTAGTGAGTGCAGAGTAGTGAGTGCAGAGTAGTGAGTAGTGAGTGCAGAGTAGTGAGTAGTGAGTGCAGAGTAGTGAGTGCAGAGTAGTGAGTAGTGAGTACAGAGTAGTGAGTAGTGAGTGCAGAGTAGTGAGTGCAGAGTAGTGAGTGCAGAGTAGTGAGTAGTGAGTGCAGAGTAGTGAGTAGTGAGGGCAGAGTAGTGAGTAGTGAGTGCAGAGTAGTGAGTGCAGAGTAGTGAGTGCAGAGTAGTGAGTGCAGAGTAGTGAGTAGTGAGTGCAGAGTAGTGAGTGCAGAGTAAGGAGTAGTGAGTGCAGAGTAGTGAGTAGTGAGTGCAGAGTAGTGAGTGCAGAGTAGTGAGTGCAGAGTAGTGAGTGCAGAGTAATAAGTGCAGAGTAGTGAGTACAGAGTAGTGAGTGCAGAGTAGTGAGTAGTGAGTGCAGAGTAGTGAGTGCAGAGTAGTGAGTAGTGAGTGCAGAGTAGTGAGTGCAGAGTAGTGAGTGCAGAGTAGTGAGTGCAGAGTAGTGAGTGCAGAGTAGTAAGTGCAGAGTAGTGAGTAGTGAGTGCAGAGTAGTGAGTGCAGAGTAGTGAGTAGTGAGTGCAGAGTAGTGAGTGCAGAGTAGTGAGTGCAGAGTAGTGAGTGCAGAGTAGTGAGTGCAGAGTAGTGAGTAGTGAGTGCAGAGTTGTGAGTGCAGAGTAGTGAGTTGTGAGTGCAGAGTAGTGAGTGCAGAGTAGTGAGTGCAGAGTAGTGAGTACAGAGTAGTGAGTGCAGAGTAGTGAGTAGTGAGTGCAGAGTAGTGAGTAGTGAGTGGTGAGTGCAGAGTAGTGAGTGCAGAGTAGTGAGTGCAGAGTAGTGAGTAGTGAGTGCAGAGTAGTGAGTGCAGAGTAGTGAGTAGTGAGTGCAGAGTAGTGAGTGCAGAGTAGTGAGTAGTGAGTAGTGAGTGCAGAGTAGTGAGTAGTGAGTGCAGAGTAGTGAGTAGTGAGTAGTGAGTAGTAAGTAGTGAGTAGTGAGTAGTGAGTGCAGAGTAGTGAGTAGTGAGTGCAGAGTAGTGAGTAGTGAGTGCAGAGTAGTGAGTAGTGAGTGCAGAGTAGTGAGTGCAGAGTAGTGAGTAGTGAGTGCAGAGTAGTGAGTGCAGAGTAGGGAGTGCAGAGTAGTGAGTGCAGAGTAGTGAGTAGTGAGTAGTGAGTGGTGAGTGCAGAGTAGTGAATGCAGAGTAGTGAGTGCAGAGTAGTGAGTGCAGAGTAGTGAGTAGTGAGTGCAGAGTAGTGAGTGCAGAGTAGTGAGTAGTGAGTAGTGAGTGCAGACTAGTGAGTAGTGAGGGCAGAGTAGTGAGTAGTGAGTAGTGAATGCAGAGTAGTGAGTAGTGAGTGCAGAGTAGTGAGTAGTGAGTGCAGAGTAGTGAGTAGTGAGTGCAGAGTAGTGAGTGCAGAGTAGTGAGTAGTGAGTGCAGAGTAGTGAGTAGTGAGTAGTGAGTAGTGAGTAGTGAGTAGTGAGTAGTGAGTGCAGAGTAGTGAGTAGTGAGTGCAGAGTAGTGAGTAGTGAGTGCATAGTAGTGAGTAGTGAGTGCAGAGCAGAGTAGTGAGTAGTGAGTGCAGAGTAGTGAGTAGTGAGTGCAGAGTAGTGAGTGCAGAGTAGTGAGTAGTGAGTGCAGAGTAGTGAGTGCAGAGTAGTGAGTAGTGAGTGCAGAGTAGTGAGTAGTGAGTAGTGAGTAGTGAGTAGTGAGTAGTGAGTAGTGAGTGCAGAGTAGTGAGTAGTGAGTGCAGAGTAGTGAGTAGTGAGTGCAGAGTAGTGAGTAGTGAGTGCAGAGTAGTGAGTAGTGAGTGCATAGTAGTGAGTAGTGAGTGCAGAGCAGAGTAGTGAGTAGTGAGTGCAGAGTAGTGAGTAGTGAGTGCAGAGTAGTGAGTGCAGAGTAGTGAGTGCAGAGTAGTGAGTGCAGAGTAGTGAGTGCAGAGTAGTGAGTAGTGAGTGCAGAGTAGTGAGTAGTGAGTAGTGAGTGGTGAGTGCAGAGTAGTGAGTGCAGAGTAGTGAGTGCAGAGTAGTGAGTGCAGAGTAGTGAGTGCAGAGTAGTGAGTGCAGAGTAGTGAGTAGTGAGTGCAGAGTAGTGAGTAGTGAGTGCAGAGTAGTGAGTAGTGAGTGCAGAGTAGTGAGTGCAGAGTAGTGAGTAGTGAGTAGTGAGTAGTGAGTGCAGAGTAGTGAGTAGTGAGTGCAGAGTAGTGAGTAGTGAGTAGTGAGTGCAGAGTAGTGAGTAGTGAGTAGTGAGTAATGAGTAGTGAGTGCAGAGTAGTGAGTAGTGAGTGCAAAGTAGTGAGTAGTGAGTGCAGAGTAGTGAGTAGTGAGTGCAGAGTAGTGAGTAGTGAGTGCAGAGTAGTGAGTAGTGAGTGCAGAGTAGTGAGTGCAGAGTAGTGAGTGCAGAGTAGTGAGTGCAGAGTAGTGAGTAGTGAGTGCAGAGTAGTGAGTAGTGAGTGCAGAGTAGTGAGTGCAGAGTAGTGAGTGCAGAGTAGTGAGTAGTGAGTGCAGAGTAGTGAGTGCAGAGTAGTGAGTGCAGAGTAGTGAGTAGTGAGTAGTGAGTGCAGATTGCAGAGTAGTGAGTGCAGATTGCAGAGTAATGAGTGCAGATTGCAGAGTAGTGAGTGCAGATTGCAGAGTAGTGAGTGCAGCGTAGTGAGTGCAGAGTAGTGAGTGCAGAGTAGTGAGTGCAGAGTAGTGAGTGCAGAGTAGTGAGTGCAGAGTAGTGAGTAGTGAGTTCAGAGTAGTGAGTGCAGAGTAGTGAGTAGTGAGTTCAGAGTAGTGAGTAGTGAGTTCAGAGTAGTGAGTGCAGAGTAGTGAGTAGTGAGTAGTGAGTGCAGAGTAGTGAGTAGTGAGTGCAGAGTAGTGAGTAGTGAGTAGTGAGTGCAGAGTAGTGAGTAGTGAGTAGTGAGTGCAGAGTAGTGAGTGCAGAGTAGTGAGTAGTGAGTGCAGAGTAGTGAGTAGTGAGTGCAGATTGCAGAGTAGTGAGTGCAGATTGCAGAGTAGTGAGTGCAGAGTAGTGAGTGCAGAGTAGTGAGTGCAGAGTAGTGAGTGCAGAGTAGTGAGTAGTGAGTAGTGAGTGCAGATTGCAGAGTAGTGAGTGCAGATTGCAGAGTAGTGAGTGCAGAGTAGTGAGTGCAGAGTAGTGAGTGCAGAGTAGTGAGTAGTGAATGCAGAGTAGTGAGTAGTGAGTGCAGAGTAGTGAGTAGTGAGTGCAGAGTAGTGAGTAGTGAGTGCAGAGTAGTGAGTGCAGAGTAGTGAGTAGTGAGTGCAGAGTAGTGAGTAGTGAGTAGTGAGTAGTGAGTAGTGAGTAGTGAGTAGTGAGTGCAGAGTAGTGAGTAGTGAGTGCAGAGTAGTGAGTAGTGAGTGCATAGTAGTGAGTAGTGAGTGCAGAGCAGAGTAGTGAGTAGTGAGTGCAGAGTAGTGAGTAGTGAGTGCAGAGTAGTGAGTGCAGAGTAGTGAGTAGTGAGTGCAGAGTAGTGAGTGCAGAGTAGTGAGTAGTGAGTGCAGAGTAGTGAGTAGTGAGTAGTGAGTAGTGAGTAGTGAGTAGTGAGTAGTGAGTGCAGAGTAGTGAGTAGTGAGTGCAGAGTAGTGAGTAGTGAGTGCAGAGTAGTGAGTAGTGAGTGCAGAGTAGTGAGTAGTGAGTGCATAGTAGTGAGTAGTGAGTGCAGAGCAGAGTAGTGAGTAGTGAGTGCAGAGTAGTGAGTAGTGAGTGCAGAGTAGTGAGTGCAGAGTAGTGAGTGCAGAGTAGTGAGTGCAGAGTAGTGAGTAGTGAGTGCAGAGTAGTGAGTAGTGAGTAGTGAGTGGTGAGTGCAGAGTAGTGAGTGCAGAGTAGTGAGTGCAGAGTAGTGAGTGCAGAGTAGTGAGTGCAGAGTAGTGAGTGCAGAGTAGTGAGTAGTGAGTGCAGAGTAGTGAGTAGTGAGTGCAGAGTAGTGAGTAGTGAGTGCAGAGTAGTGAGTGCAGAGTAGTGAGTAGTGAGTAGTGAGTAGTGAGTGCAGAGTAGTGAGTAGTGAGTGCAGAGTAGTGAGTAGTGAGTAGTGAGTGCAGAGTAGTGAGTAGTGAGTAGTGAGTAATGAGTAGTGAGTGCAGAGTAGTGAGTAGTGAGTGCAAAGTAGTGAGTAGTGAGTGCAGAGTAGTGAGTAGTGAGTGCAGAGTAGTGAGTAGTGAGTGCAGAGTAGTGAGTAGTGAGTGCAGAGTAGTGAGTAGTGAGTGCAGAGTAGTGAGTGCAGAGTAGTGAGTGCAGAGTAGTGAGTGCAGAGTAGTGAGTAGTGAGTGCAGAGTAGTGAGTAGTGAGTGCAGAGTAGTGAGTGCAGAGTAGTGAGTGCAGAGTAGTGAGTAGTGAGTGCAGAGTAGTGAGTGCAGAGTAGTGAGTGCAGAGTAGTGAGTAGTGAGTAGTGAGTGCAGATTGCAGAGTAGTGAGTGCAGATTGCAGAGTAATGAGTGCAGATTGCAGAGTAGTGAGTGCAGATTGCAGAGTAGTGAGTGCAGCGTAGTGAGTGCAGAGTAGTGAGTGCAGAGTAGTGAGTGCAGAGTAGTGAGTGCAGAGTAGTGAGTGCAGAGTAGTGAGTAGTGAGTTCAGAGTAGTGAGTGCAGAGTAGTGAGTAGTGAGTTCAGAGTAGTGAGTAGTGAGTTCAGAGTAGTGAGTGCAGAGTAGTGAGTAGTGAGTAGTGAGTGCAGAGTAGTGAGTAGTGAGTGCAGAGTAGTGAGTAGTGAGTAGTGAGTGCAGAGTAGTGAGTAGTGAGTAGTGAGTGCAGAGTAGTGAGTGCAGAGTAGTGAGTAGTGAGTGCAGAGTAGTGAGTAGTGAGTGCAGATTGCAGAGTAGTGAGTGCAGATTGCAGAGTAGTGAGTGCAGAGTAGTGAGTGCAGAGTAGTGAGTGCAGAGTAGTGAGTGCAGAGTAGTGAGTAGTGAGTAGTGAGTGCAGATTGCAGAGTAGTGAGTGCAGATTGCAGAGTAGTGAGTGCAGAGTAGTGAGTGCAGAGTAGTGAGTGCAGAGTAGTGAGTAGTGAGTGCAGAGTAGTGATTAGTGAGTGCAGAGTAGTGAGTGCAGATTGCAGAGTAGTGAGTGCAGATTGCAGAATAGTGAGTGCAGATTGCAGAGTAGTGAGTGCAGATTGCAGAGTAGTGAGTGCAGAGTAGTGAGTGCAAAGTAGTGAGTGCAGAGTAGTGAGTGCAGAGTAGTGAGTGCAGAGTAGTGAGTGCAGAGTAGTGAGTAGTGAGTTCAGAGTAGTGAGTGCAGAGTAGTGAGTAGTGACTAGTGAGTGCAGAGTAGTGAGTAGTGAGTAGTGAGTGCAGAGTAGTGAGTAGTGAGTGCAGAGTAGTGAGTAGTGAGTGCAGAGTAGTGAGTAGTGAGTGCAGAGTAGTGAGTGCAGAGTAGTGAGTGCAGAGTAGTGAGTAGTGAGTGCAGAGTAGTGAGTGCAGAGTAGTGAGTGCAGAGTAGTGAGTAGTGAGTGGTGAGTAGTGAGTAGTGAGTGTGCAGAGCAGTGAGTGCAGGTGCAGAGTGGTGTGTGCTGTTGAGTGCAGAGTGGTGTGTGCTGTTGAGTGCAGAGTGGTGTGTGCTGTTGAGTGCAGAGTGCTGTGTGTTGGCAATGTAAATGACAATGCCATCTCTTTATGATTTAAAGAAAAAAAAGAAATGTCATGAGCAATGCCAATAGCTCCACCTTTAAGGATGCCGAGACCATTGCATTGTAAATGCTTGTTAATACTTCTTCTAATAAAATCTTTTGAAATAAATAAAGGGCAGTGCTATTTACAGAATGGCCGTTGGGTGGTGCTAGAATTCTGGATATCAAAATAAGGTATATTTGTGTGGGAAATAAGTGAATAGGAATCGAAAACGAGTGTGGAAAGGAGTGTTTGTGATCTCGAAGTGACTTTCGTCTCTCTGAGGCCACCTGAGACTAAACAGACGTGAGGCACGAGATAGAGCGATAAATGGTTGATTCTGCGAGGGAAAGTTCTCCTTTTTCATATCCTTTTGCGAACACTTTTTGTCACCTTTATATTTATAATTTTTTGACCTCCCAAAAAACGGTAAGTCTTACCTGTCCTACAGACCATGTCCTTATTTGCCTTGGGTTGTGGCTTGGGGTGCCTGCTGGCCTGAGAATTGTGTGGGTCTTTTAGACGCGAAGCACCATTATAAGACTAGAGTCACCCATTGCTTAGTTTGAGACGGTGGTTGCAGGTGGCGCCCCCTGGCACTCATTATTGGGGACCAGCACTTATGTTACTTTATCGGGCATCAGAGCAAGACTGTGCGGAGCAGAGAAGTGTGGCTCACTGGTTAGAGGAGGCAGACCCTGATGCAGAGGTCAGACCCGGAACCAGGGTTCATTTCCCGACGCGGCAGGGTCTTGAGCTCAAAATGTCCACGGCCTTGATAATTCTCGCCTCGGTGCCTACTCAAATCATGGCTTCACACTCTGCAACTCTGGGCAATAGCTTGCTTAATCTCCACTATGGCCCCCTGCGATAGGATGCCTGGTCTTCACCTTGGGGATGCCCAGTAGGGGTTATCTTGCAGGGAAAGCCAGGACGGGTTCCCAAAGCAAGCACCAAGAGACCTGTCGGTGATTTGGCGCTATAAAAATCGAAATTAACATGACAGAAAGATGTAAAATCTGACAACGAAATATAAAAGAACCTGCAAGAAGAGGGATTATTATGCATTACACAGACATGAGATGGGTTCAAGATTACACAGTCTTTCTATGCCACATTTATGGCATTTTGGCGTAGGGCAGTGCAGCCACGCACCTTGCCAGGCTATGCAAGGAAAGAACAAACGACAGACGAGGGTCCAGCTCAACCAATCAACATCTACAGTCAATAGTATAATGGTGCAACACACTTCCCACACCCGTCGTCCAAAGGTGTAAATCACAGTCTCAATGTTCAAGAAAAATGGAAGGTGCACTCGTAGAAAGTAGACACGCAAGCAGTGATTCCAAAACGGGCTTCTTTTTATTCTGTCAATCTTTAAAAACCAGCACACAGCCAACGCGTTTCGTTCCCAGTTGTGTCAAAAGGGAACTTCGTCAGGGCTCTTGAGTAATTCACCAATAAGTGTAGTAAAATAGGTTGGTGAGACAAACAACGTCCAAAGGGACACGATGTGCATTGACCTTTAATTTCCTGGGATGCCTCGGCCCTGTGGTCTGTGGGTGGGGCACACCACTCTGAAGTGACTCTGGGCTTGAGGGGACCACTGGAGCCCTATCAAAACAGCAGTAACAGCTTCAGACACTCTCCTAGCTCTTGGGAACCGTATGGGCGGCTTCATGCAGGGTAGAGCTGGGAGCGGCCACTGGCTTTGGACCTCCCCCCCCCCCGCCCTGCATCACTGCCATCCAGATGTGAAAGAGCTGAGGCATGAGCAGTACATCTGAAGCTTAAGAGCAGGGGGGGTGGGTTTTGTTTTCTAACATAATAACATTAGAAGGGGCAGTTTGCAGATGTCAAACACCTATGAGGTTTCGGTAATTGGTGAATCCTAGAAGTATGACAGGGGGACCAAGGTGGACAGAACTCCGAGCGTTAAACATTGAGCGACCTCAGCTTCCGATTTACCCTTCATTTATTATCCTGAACAAACAGCCTACGCTGATGCGCATTCTTTCTTCCGTGCCCCTCTGAAGTAGGAAAGAGTTGGAAGAGTGTGATATTACAGCCTTATAGCTCACTGCCGAGGGCTATAACGGTTCTTCATCGCCCTGAACTGGAGTTATATGTCCGAACCAGGGGCCAAGCTCTGTAACGGGGGAAAGGGCCTTTAACAACCGGCATAGCCTGACGCAGAAGGATTTTAGAACATTTCACCCACTAAGGGTAGAACGTTTTAAATTAAAAACGTAGAAACATGAAGGCAAACATCAGAATGTTGGAGCTCCGGGCTCATACCAGCCATTATGTAAAAGTAGTATACTTGTAAAGCGCACAGTTGCCCCAGCAACGGGGCATCCCGGCGCTGTATAACGCTGTGGAACCCTTCCTGGCTCTCCCTGTGAGATGCCCCTCCTGGGCACCCTCAAGGTGAAGCCAGGCATCCCAGTGTTGTGGGGGCCGTTGTGGAGATTAGGCAAGCTATTGCCCAGAGTTGCAGAGTGGGACCCATGATTGGAATAGGCGCGGAGGAGAGAATGATCAAATCCGCGGACATTGAGCCCAAGACCCTGCCACGTTGGGAATTGAACCCCCCTAGAACAGACCAGAGACAATTCAAATAATCGAGTCAAAGCATCATAACAAATATATAAGGGTTTTATTACATAGAATACGTTTTTGTTCAATACATAAATATCAAGTCAACTGATAATTCTTAAAAACAGGATAACTCTTCAATACAGTCCCACATACCAGTTTCATACATAGCTCTCATACCATCATACATACCAAGGTTACATACAATTCATACCTCACAAAAACGACATATCCAGAAGTACATAACAGCCATGGGCTGATCTCAGTATCATAGATGGAAATAAATCATCGGGAGATGGAGGGGAGATCAGTCAGGTTATCCCCAGATGAGGGTTTGTGAATGTATTCAAGGACCTCGGAGGCCTATATTGGAATGTGACTGACAGGTATGTCCCTGTTGTCCAGATATAAGACAGGGGCAAAGGCTCCTTCTTCAAGCAAGGAGTGGATGATTTGAGGATTGGAGGGGTTGTGTCCATAGTGCAAAGGTATTGTCATGGACATGTTATTATGTAAAGTGCAGAGTTAAAAGTAAGGCAGCAGACACTCAATGTATAGGAAAGTGTCAGTGTCCCCTTGAATTCCCTTGAAAAAGTATTTTAAAAAAAGGCCTCATATTTCAGTAGAGGCAATACAAAATAAATGAACATGACAATAAAATCATTGAAAGAGTCAGTCTCTGCTTAGACTTCTACAGTGGGACAGGCCTGTGAAGATCAGCTCACAGACAGCAGGACATTTTCAGTTATTGATATCTGCTCATTTCAGATTAAGGTTTCAATGAAAGGAGAAAAACCTCCCTGTTGGATTTTATTTATGCTCATAGTCTGTTAAACCAGCTGTTCCTCACCTGGCAGGACGCTGCTTGTGGGAGAGACAGCAGGGCCCATCATTCCATAGCCTCCGATGTAAACATGAGGCCCAATCCAGGTCTCAGGTGACTTTACAAACTCATCTCCAAAACCTGACATGTAGACACCCGCACACAAAGTGGTCCAGACCACTGTCACACCGTCGGAACCCAGGAGGTACAGTTTGTGCAGCAGGAGTGCAAGCTTCCTGCAGAAACCGCAGGTACAGTATGACCAGCTCAGTGCAAGCTTCCACACACAGAAGAGGGACCATATGTCCAGCTGTAGTGCACGCTACCCACACAGAAGAGGTGCAGAATATACAGCAGCAGTGCAAGCTTCCCACACACATAAGAGGTACAGTATATCCAGCAGCAGTGCAAGCTTCCCCCACACATAAGAGGTACAGTATATCCAGCAGCAGTGCAAGCTTCCCACACACATAAGAGGTACAGTATGTCCAGCGGCAGTGCAAGCTTCCCACACACAGAAGAGGTACAGTATATCCAGCAGCATTGCACGCTTTCCACACACATAAGAGGTACAGTATGTCCGGCAGCAGTGCAAGCTTCCCACACACAGAAGAGGTACAGTATGTCAGGCAGCGGTGCAAGCTTTCCACGCACATAAGAGGTATAGTATGTCCAGCAGCAGTGCAAGCTTCCCACACACATAAGAGGTACAGTATGTCCAGCTGCAGTGCAAGCTTCCCACACACAGAAGAGGTACAGCATGTCCAGCAGCAGTGCAGGCTTCCCACACACAGAAGAGGTACAGCATGTCCAGCAGAAGTGCAAGCTTCCCACACACAGAAGAGGTACAGTATGTTAGGCAGCCGTGCAAGCTTTCCACGCACATAAGAGGTACAGTATGTCCAGCAGGAGTGCAAGCTTCCCACACACAGAAGAGGTACAGCATGTCCAGCAGCAGTGCCAGCTTCCCACACACAGAAGAGGTACAGTATGTCAGGCAGCAGTGCAAGCTTTCCACGCACATAAGAGGTACAGTATGTCCAGCAGCAGTGCAAGCTTCCCACACACAGAAGAGGTACAGTATGTCAGGCAGCAGTGCAAGCTTCCCAGGCACATAAGAGGTACAGTATGTCAGGCAGCAGTGCAAGCTTTCCACGCACATAAGAGGTACAGTATGCCCAGCAGCAGTGCAAGCTTCCCACACACAGAAGAGGTACAGTATGTCAGGCAGCAGTGCAAGCTTCCCACACACAGAAGAGGTACAGTATGTCAGGCAGCAGTGCAAGCTTTCCACGCACATAAGAGGTACAGTATGTCGAGCAGCAGTGCAAGCTTCCCACACACAGAAGAGGTACAGTATGTCAGGCAGCAGTGCAAGCTTCCCACACACAGAAGAGGTACAGTATGTCAGGCAGCAGTGCAAGCTTCCCACACACAGAAGAGGTACAGTATGTCAGGCAGCAGTGCAAGCTTCCCACGCACATAAGAGGTACAGTATATCCAGCAGCAGTGCAAGCTTCCCACACACAGAAGAGGTACAGCATGTCCAGCAGCAGTGCAAGCTTTCCACGCACATAAGAGGTACAGTATGTCGAGCAGCAGTGCAAGCTTCCCACACACAGAAGAGGTACAGTATGTCAGGCAGCAGTGCAAGCTTCCCACACACAGAAGAGGTACAGTATGTCAGGCAGCAGTGCAAGCTTCCCACGCACATAAGAGGTACAGTATATCCAGCAGCAGTGCAAGCTTCCCACACACAGAAGAGGTACAGCATGTCCAGCAGCAGTGCAAGCTTCCCACACAGAAGAGGTACAGTATATCCAGCAACAGTGCAGGCTCCCCACACACAGAAGAGGTACAGTATGTCCAGCAGCAGTGCAAGCTTCCCACACAGAAGAGGTACAGCATGTCCAGCAGCAGTGCAAGCTTCCCACACACAGAGGAGGAACAGTATATCCAGGAGCATTGCAATCTTCCCACACACAGAATAGGTACAGCATGTCCAGCAGCAGTGCAAGCTTCCCACACAGAAGAGGTACAGCATGTCCAGCAGCAGTGCAAGCTTCCCACACACAGAAGAGGTACAGTATGTCAGGCAGCAGTGCAAGCTTCCCACACACATAAGAGGTACAGTATGTCCAGCAGCAGTGCACGCTTCCCACATACAGAAGAGGAACAGTATATCCAGCAGCAGTGCAAGCTTCCAAAACACAGAAGAGGTACAGTATTGCAGTAGCAGTGCAAGCTTCCCACACACAGAAGGGGTACAGTATGTGCAGTAGCAGTCCAAGCTTTCCACACACATAAGAGGTACAGTATGCCCAGCAGCAGTGCAACCTTCCCACACACAGAAGAGGTACAGCATGTCCAGCAGCAGTGCAAGCTTCCCACACACAGAAGAGGTACAGCATGTCCAGCAGCAGTGCAAGCTTCCCACACACAGAAGAGGTACAGAATGTCCAGCAGCAGTGAAAGCTTCCAAAACACAGAAGAGGTACAGTATGCCCAGCAGCCGTGCATGCTTCCCACACACAAAAGAGGTACAGTATGCTCAGCAGCAGTGCAAGCGCCCGACACACAGGAGAGGTACAGTATGTCCAGCAGCAGTGCAAGCTTCCACACACAGAAGAGGTACAGTGTGTCCAGCAGCAGCGCTAGCTTCCCGCACAGAAGAGGTACAGTATATCTAGCAGCACTGCAAGCTTCCCACACACAGAAGAGGTACAGTATGTCCAGCAGCAATGCAAGCTTCCCACACACAGAAGAGGTACAGTATGTCCAGCAGCAGTGCAAGCTTCCCACACACAGATGAGGTACAGTATGTCCAGCAGCAGTACAAGCTTCCAATTCACGAAAGGGGTATAGTATGTCCAGCATCAGTGCAAGATTCTTACACTAAGGCCAAGTGCATCTGACCAGCCCAACTACAACCAAAACCGCCCAACCAGCTTGCCCCCAGTAGCAGTGCAAGCTTCCCACACACAGAGAACAGCTACAGGATTGACAACCTAGCAACAGTGCACACTCATGTGCTGAATCAGAAAGGACAACAACAATAATAACTTCTACAACAGAAAAGAGGTGTGGTATGTCTGGCATCCGTGCGAGGTTCCCAACCACAGAACAAGTGCTGCAGAGCCAGCAGGAGTGCAAGCTTCCCACCCACAGAACAAGTGCTGCACAGCCAGCAGGAGTGCAAGCTTCCCACCCACAGAACAAGTGCAGCAGAGCCAGAAGTACTGCAGATGTCTCATTTAGGTAAAAAGTACAGCAAGGCCAGTAGGAGTGCCATCTTCCCACTAGAGAACAAATGCAGCACGTCCAACAGGAGCTCGAGCTTCCACCCATGGAGCAAGTACGGAAAGACCAGTAGGAGTTTCCCACCCTAGGAGCAAGTACAACAGAGCCAGCAGGAGTGCAAGCTTCCCACCTGAGAGCAAGTACAGCAAGGCCAGCAGGAGTTGAGGTTCCGTGACAATCATAACGATGTTTTCGACTCGTTCGAATATGGACGAGTTTGATATCTATGAACCGCAAATGACGAGTTTAGTGGGTGTACGTGTTTTCGCTACGCTGGCCTGAACTGTTCGTCTTATTCGTGGGTTTCTCCATCTGAACCCACGGGTTCCATTTTAGATACGGCATCCATTTTGTCTCTTGCCCTCAAGTAGCCAGCGAGCGGACACTGTCCGCTTTGTGACCCTGTGATTCCCAAGCTCTTGCGGAAGACATGTGTTCCTTTGAGGATGTCTTTATGATGAGGGGGATGACACTGCAAAGGCAGATGGCCCCACTCGAGGCTCATCGTGCCGTGCCGGTCTATTGTTTTAGTCGTGCATACATTAGGCACGAATCCTTTGATCCTGCAATCGTGTTTCCGATATTACCCCCTACACTCTTTTTCAATCTGTTGTCTATCTTTGTCTTCCTTGCACCTGTTTCTGTCTCTTTTCTTAAACTCATTTACAGCCAGAATGGAATGTACTTAATGGTGGGATAACGTACTTTTACAGTTGGGAACCGGCGTTGCTACTGTAATTATGTTCCGGGCTCCTGAATACATGAAAGCAACCCTTTTGAAGTTTACTGTGGGAACTGAGATGTAACCTTTTGTTCGCCATGTTGTGCTATGACTAAAATATGTATAAAAGGAGCGATCCACTGTTACAATTCGAAGCAGTCTCCTAGAACCTACACATGCTGTACTTCTTGCGACTTCTGTATTCCCTGCAGTAAATAAACGCTGATCTTTGACGCCGAAGGAAGTGTCCCGTGTCTCTGTAATTTGTACGCCGGAACAGGTAACCCACGAAGGTTTCAGGTGTTGTTCCCTGGCACCGCTGGGCCTTAGAATAGCCCAGTCCTTCAGTTGGTGCCCAACGTCGGGCGACATCAGTGGTACCGGTCCAAAGCCCGACGATCGTGAGGAACTTCGTGTGAAATCTCCGAGGAAAGGTGCACCCCGCTTCATCGATCCTGTTGTCGAAATAAGTGGTCCGAAGACTTTTCCCGCGAAGATTCCCGCCTCCTGACGGCTGCGACGGACTGATGCCCTGACTGTCGACCTGTTTTGGCGCCTGGCGTAGTCCTTTGTACAGCGAGACGATAAACGGGCCTTCCTGGTGACGCCATTGCTCTTTCAGTTAAGTATTTGTGGGTCGCTCCCAGAGTCCTTGGTTGTTGTTGAAACTTGGTTGTTTGCATGGTTCCATTGCATTTGTGGTTCTTAGTTGTTGGTTCTTAGTTGTTGGGTTTTATTTGACGATTGCAATTGCCAAAAACCGAGGGTCTTGCATTTTTGCGAGGACATCGTAATTCGATAACCCTTGAAGTTTGTAAACTCGGTTAGTGTGCACGATGCCTGGCCGTAGTACTTTGTTTGGTTGCTTTAAATGTTGCGGTGCGGATTCCCGATTGGAGGACTCATGTCCGATACCTCCAGTTGGAACTCCAATTTATGAGCTCTATAGTCGCCATGGAATGGGTCCTATCGTATATAATGATTATTGGGTCCGCTACACTAAAGACGATGGTGTCCTTAGTTGGCCACCTCATGGTAGTTTCGAAACTGTAATTTTGGATAATCTCGAAGCAAAATTGTTTAAAAAGAAAGCTAGGCCGGCCATGTTTGATTCCTTTCGGTTATGGCGCAAAGAGGCCAAGCAGAAAGAAATCAAGCAGATTAAGAAAAATAAGAGAGAAGGTATCGTTACGGTGATGAGAAATGCAGAGCAGTTTCAGCGAGACAAAGAAGAGAAGGAAAAGGAAGTTTTTGTTAGACTGCAACATATGGCGGTGGATAAGTGTTATCCTGTTTTACCGTCGAGTTCTGATAAGAAGGGAGACGAAGTGATAGAGGACCCTTTGATGTCCTATCTACTGAAATCACCACCTCCATATGCACAGGATACTACAGCCCCTGTGGTTCTTCCTGTTCCTCAACCTGTTGTCCCGGCAGCTGCTGGTCAGCCCGTCGCTGGTCCTGTTCCTCCGAATCCTCTTGTTCCACAAGCTGTCCCTGCTCCCTTACCTGCCCTCCTTCCTACTGCTCCACTGCCTATACCTTCTCCATCTATTGCTCCCGCTACTTCTGCTCTCTTGACTACTCCTACTGCTCCTACGTTTAGCCCTCATGTTGTTGCCCCTGTACTTCTCTCCTCTTCCCCGTCTGTTCGTAGTCGCATACCTAATGCTGTGGCTAATCTTTACTCTCCACTGTTCGGACCGATACTTGGGTCCGATGTTTCTGATGTCTCTCAGAGACGAAGTCAAATTCCTGGTGGTAGGGAGAGTGAGACGTTAGTGAAAATGACGCGTAAATGGATCAGGTATCCCGCTAAGTACACCCCGCACATAGTTTTTGAGACGTTCTCTCAATTTAATGAGCCCACACAAAGATTCGTGTTTGAGGAAATGTGTAAGTCCTTACGAGAGGAGTGGGATAATGATGAGGTAGACAATGTACCGCCCGAAATGACTGACCTCCAGACTCAGTTTTCGAACGGTATGATTGTGGGTAGTAATGTTCGACGTGCTTTAGAGCGTCTCTTGTCCTTTCGATCTACAGTACAACCTCGAGCATTGTTTAATGACGAAAATGAGGAGTGGATGGCACAACCTGGTCAGTATCCCATGCGAGAAGTTCCTCCAGTGTGGATGCCAGGTAATCCTGCTGCTAACCCTGCCATTTTGCCACACTTCCAGAGAGTATGGATACACCTCCCATGGAAGCGGTCGGAAGTTTTACAGGTGAAGCAATCTTTGCCTGATCCGCGCATAAATTCGGCAGGTTATTATAAGGAGTTATCTCAATTAGTGGATGCTACTGTTATGAACCTTGCCGATATCGACATGTTGTTCGGTAACGTAGTACCTCAACCAATTTGGGCTAAAATCCGTCAAGAGAATCACGAAGCCGAGTTAGGCGGTGATTGGGCTGCTCTTGCGGCGGCTGACGGATGACAAGTTGGTGGGGCTAAGCACGAACAGCTCATTACGGATCTACCTCAGAGGATCATTACACTTATGAAGACACTTATGCCAGCAATGAGAGTTAACTGGGATAAATTGTCTTCGTGCAAGCAAAAGAAGGACGAGAATGTCTCCGATTTCTTTACCAGATTTGAGGAGGCATTCATCGATCACAGTGGTCAGGATATGAGCACCGAGGGAGATCAGCGACTGTTTGTTGATAAATTTGTATCGAATTTGTTGCCTGAACTCAGCAACAAGTTGAAAAATTCTGAAAGTTCGTGGGCTGTTTCTACTTCTGCTCAAATATTGGCCACGGCTCAATATTACGAAAATAGGGAGAAGGAGGAAAATGATTGTGCGGATAAGAAAACAAAGGATCTTAAAACTAAAGTTCTGTTGCAGCAAGCGTATCCTCCGCGCTTGAATCAAAATGACTCACAGCAGCAAAATCGGTCGCAATCACAGTCTTCTAGGTTGCAGTCACGTACTGACTCCTCTACACTGAGATCTATGCTTGGTTATAATCAATGCGCATATTGTAGAGGCGAGGGCCATTTGAAGTTTAATTGTCCGGTTTTACGTGACCGAAATAATGGTGTTTCGGCTCGAGGAGGTCGTAGTGGTCCTCAACAAGCATCGCGTGGTAGAGGTCGTGGTGCCACTCAAAATCAGAATGAGCGTTCTACCACTTCATCAGATTCGAATAATTGCTTTGATCAGCGCAATTCATCATCTGGTAGATCTGCACAATATCATGTGGACGACTGTTACGTCGAGCATGATATCGATGTTGACGGTAATTACTAGGACAGCCATAGACAAAGAGAGGGAGTAGTATCAGTTCCGGTTGATCAGAGAGGGCCTTACGTCGCAGTTGCCACATCAGGCGTAGTTGAGCCTTTTCTGTTGGACACTGGTGCAGCGAAAAGTTCCATCATGCATTCGAAACTCCCTGGCGCACCTTTGTCTGGCTTAACTAATGTTTCCGTTGGATTCTCTGGCGCCCCCGTTAGCAATCCGGTTTCTAGCCCTTTGCCCCTTACAATTGGGCCTCATGAGCTAGAAGCTCCTTTGATTTTAACTACTGGTTGTGGTGAGAATCTTTTGGGCCTGGATTTGTTGAAACGGTTATATGCGACTCTGTACTGTTCTGCTGCGGGAGTGGAGCTTACATTGGGTCAGAGAGTGATCTCTCCTATGTGCTTGTCAACTGATAAGCTCCCACCGGAATTGAGTTCTCTTCCTGAGTCTTTGTGGGCAACAGGTCCCAATGATGTGGGCCTGCTGGACATATCACCTTATGTTGTCCAATTGAAATCGAATGTGCGATTACCACGTATTCCCCAGTATCGTATTTCTCTTGATGGTGAACAAGCGCTAATAGCGATCATATATGACTTGATCAAGAAGGATGTCATTGAGGAAACTCGGGGAAATGTGTGTAATAGTCCTGTGATACCTATTCTAAAACGAACTGATCCATCCAAGCCTCCTGTGTACCGTTTTGTCATTGATTTAAGGGAGGTAAACAAAATTGTGATTCCACAATTTCCTGTGGTGCCTGACATTACGGCTTTACTGACTCTGATTCCAGCCTCTGCATCTTGGTTCTCAGTGATCGATCTGAAGAATGCTTTCTTTAGCATTCCGATTGCTGAGGAAAGCAGAGATCTATTCGGTTTCTCATTAGGAGGTCGCAGCTTTAGGTTCAAACGCGCTCCTCAGGGCTACTGTGAGAGTCCATCGATCTACAGCCAAGCTCTTAAGAGTCAACTTGACGCGTTTGTGTTACCAGCTGGTGCGGCCTTGATTCAGTACGTCGATGACTTATTAGTGGCTGCTGACGCTAAAGAGATTTGCAAAACTGCTACAGTATCGCTGTTACAGCATCTATGTGACTTACTTCACAAGGTGTCACCTTCTAAGTTGCAATATTGTTGTCAAGAAGTAACCTATCTAGGTCACTTATTGTCAAAGGAGGGAAGAAGGTTGACCCCAGAAAGAATTGCAGCGATCGCTCGAATGACTGTGCCAACAACTCAGAGAGATGTGCGTGCCTTTCTAGGTATCACGTCATACTGCAGGCAATGGATTCCAAATTTTTCATTGCTAGCGAAGCCATTGGTCGCCCTCACGTGCAAGGATGTTCCGACTCCTTTGCCATGGACTGAAGAGTGTCAGAAAAGTTTTTCTGAATTGCGTGATGCGTTGTGTTCGGCTCCTGTGTTAGGTACTCCTGATTACAGTAAGCCGTTTACACTATACGTTCACGAGAGAGAGGATTGTGCGTTGAGTGTTTTGACGCAACAATTTGGCGGTAAGCAGCGTCCATGTGCATATTTTTCCTCGACCTTGGACCCAGTAGCTAGAGCATTGCCGAGTTGTCTGAGAGCGACAGCGGCAGCTGCGGTGTCCATCCGGCAATCTGCAGGACTGGTCATGGATAATATGCTTACGGTGATGGTTCTGCATGCAGTTGACACTCTCTTGAATCGTACAAAAACTCAACACTTGACGAGCGCAAGGTTGTCCGGTTATGAGTTGACGCTTTTGGCAAGTCATGTACAAATAAGGCGTTGTAATGTACTGAACCCGGCGACGTTGTTGCCGACTAATATGGAATCAGATGATGTACCACCACATGATTGCTATTTACGAACTGAGGAAGAAACGAAGGGTCGTGTTGACCTAAAAACCACTCCATTGGCAGACCCGATGGTACTTTGTATGTTGATGGTTCGTGTTTCAAGTTGCCAAATGGTGATGTGACGACTGCGTATGCTGTGGTGACGTTGAGTACGGTTGTGGAAACTGCGAGATTGAGTCAGAATTCCGCGCAAGCGGCAGAGTTGATTGCGTTGACAAGAGCGTGTGTTTTGTCTAAGGGAAAGCGAGTGAATGTGTTTACGGATAGTCAATATGCATTTGGCGTTGCACATAGCTTTGGTCGTCTGTGGAGAGAAAGAGGATTTATGACATCGCATGGCACGAAGATCCAACACGGACAGCTCGTGAACGATCTTTTGGACGCACTTACATTGCCTAAGCAGGTGGCAATCTTTAAATGCAGCGCTCACCGAAAGGTTACGGATGATGTTGGTCGTGGTAATGCGTTTGCGGATGAGATTGCTAAGGAAACCGCTAAGAATCTTGCAACCCGAATGTACGTTACGAGTTCAGTAAGGTGGCCTGCGGAGACTGGTATGTGTGAAGACACTGTTGAGAGTGTGAAAGCGATACAGAATGAGGCCACTGAAACTGAAAAGACTAAGTGGAAAGAAAGCACGGGAAAGTTAGATGCACATGGATGCTGGATTGATTTGTCGGAGTGTCAGAGGAGGATGTTACCGGATGCATATGTGCTAGCCGTTGTGACTATGGCTCACAGCTTGTCACATATTAGCGCGAAAGGTGTAGGAAGGTACCTCCTGACTATGGTTGCCCCCAACTTTTTGCCCTGTGTTTTAGCTGGTTTTTGACATAGTCGACCTGGGACCCTGCCAATCAGGACCCCAGGCCTACTGCTCTCTCTGTAAAATGGATTCCCTGTACCTTAGGTACATTTCCAATTGGTACTGGGCCACCTTATCAGACCCTGTAACTCAGGGCATAGGTGTACCCAGGGCCTACCAGGGGCTGAAGCATGTATTATGCCACCCCTGGCTGGCCTCCTAAATCTGACACAACTGGCTGCATGACAGCTGGGGCAAAGTCGTGTAATCACCCTTTGCTGTAGATATAGTATACCTATATCTAACCCTAAAATGGACACACAGATTCCTATCAGTCACTCCTATGGCAGGCCTTGACAATCCTGAAGGCAGAGTGCTTGGAATCGTGTGAAATGGTGCTCTGGCATGAGCTGAGCCCGTTTGCAGCTTGCGGAACCAAGTCCTAATAGCTGTTCCATGATAACGCATACCATATACTCTTAAGTGCATTATAATCCTCGCGGTTAAATGCTATCTTTGGTATTGCTTTATCAAAACATGTCGAGTAAGGTGTCATACGAATTGGAATACTAACCCCTCGCCAATTCTGGCGACGGGGTTAGCATTCCACCCTTCTAGAGGGACACGACATGTATGTGACTGTGAACCCGGGTTAAAGTTAAGCGAAGCCTCAGCTCCACAAAATGGATGCTGCCACCACAGACACGAGTCTGACCTCCTGCTGCTGGGAGTCCTTCCAGCGAGGAGAGCCTGGACAAAGGGTTTCCTGTCAGGGGCGGTGCTAGCACCATCCCAGACAGGGTTTTGTGTATCCTGGGTAGGCAGGGCTTTACAGGAAGGTGACTGCTGAGTGGCACCCCGGTGCTCACTACGCATCTGCCGGCTAGAACCAGTTCCAGGGGCACCCCAGCCCCTGGCCTGGGGAAAGTCCGGCATGGGAGAGGGGTGTAACCACCCCCCTCCTAGTCCCACCCATAGGCAGCACCTAGTCACCGGGTCAGCCCCTTTCCTTAGTATAAAGATAGGAGCGGGCCCCCTGTTCAAATTAGATCATCTTTGGAATGAAGACACGACTTTCTACGAAAGGACTTCAAGATTTCCTTCTTCAAGATTCTCACTTGTGGCTAAGGAGTAGCCACCCTGCATCCGCAGGCACCATCAAGATCACTGCGGTCTGCTGCAAGTCCTTCCTCAGGAACCCGACGACCCAGCTCGACGAGACCCGACTTCCCTGGCACCTCTGACCTCTACTCACCTCTACAGCCAAGCTGAGAACGGTGAGTGCGACGAGACCTCGAGGGACCGACGATCGCCAAGACCGCACGACTTCTTTGCAACAAGCCCACCGTGTGCTCCACTGGTGAGTGCTTTGGGGTCCGAGAAGCCCCAACCCTGAGCAGCTCCAGCACCGAAGATCAGCCCTCCAGCATCTCCACGATCTGCGTGGGGCCCTTCTGCTTTTGCCTGCTCACCGCGCTGTGTGGCTACTAGCCGGCTGGCTTGTGGCCTTCTTCACGACGCCCGACGACATCACTGCTGCTGGTCTGGTTGCTCCAGACTAGCCCTTGCTCCCTTGCAAAAGAGGAGCACCCCGGAGGCTCCTGGTCCACTCCAGACGCCATTTTGAGTCCACCACGTGGGCTTGAATTTGCCAAGGCTTTGTTGCCCAATCCTGGGTCCAGCGACGCCGACAGCTTCATCCATCGTGGGACAGCTCGCTCCTCCATCCTGGTCGCCGACAACGCCTCCTGGTCTGTGAGATCTGCGAGCCCAGCGTCAACCACTCACCTAGTCGAGGTGACTACCATCCGGTGCCCTCCTGGTGCCACCTGACTTCTGGCTAGTAGTCATGAACTTGGTCCCCTCTGCTTTCAGGTGTCATCTTCCATCGATCCAGGCTTGGATCACTCGAACTTTCTTCACTGGTCGCCTGCCAGCAACTTCTTTCTTCCAGGCTCCTGGTCCGGTAACGAGGATTCCCGACGTCTTTTGAGACCTATGCAGCTGCAGCCCCTGGGCTAGGTAACTTCGGCATTACGGTGCCCCAGCATAGCCTCACTATCCAAGGGTCAGGATCCACTTTCGTTTTCTCCCTACCAGGTCGGGTTCGCCCGAGAACACTAACTTTGCATTTACTAGCTACCATAGACTTTGTCCCGCATCACGCGTGAGAGTGCACACTCTGCACCCGAGTCCCCTGGGTCTCCTAGAAGTAATCTAACGATTCTATAGACAAGTCCTAGCGATTCCAAAGTCCCTGAGTACTGTACTTACCTGCTAGTAATTTCGCATTCCACTTTCAGAGTATATGGTTTTTCATGCCCCTCGGGCATTTGTGTATACTGTGCGAACTTAAGTATTTTTATAAGAGTTTTGTTTTGTGCTTAGTACCCTGTCCTCATAAAGAGTACAGGGCTGTTGTGATTCTAATAAATACATTGTTTATTTTCATAACACTTGTGTGGTGTCCTTTCACTTGGTGTTCAAGGGGTATATGTGTGGTAAACAGCTGGCTTAACACGCCCTCTCGAGTCTTTAGCCTTAGACTGCTCGTATCCACGCTACTAGGATAGCTGGTCTATCGGTTGACTTACAACCAATCACCATAAGGGTTGCTGGACTGATACATAGTGATCACTAGAATAGTGAACACTGCATATCAGGCCACCTTCTCACATTGGTGAGCAGCGGTTGGGATTTGAGCTTGCTGTTGTTTTACCACACGTATCCTAAGAATATCTTGTTGAAAGATCACATAAGTGCTGTTAGGTACATATAACTTAGCTTAGAATACTCTGAGTTCTACTGAACCAGCTGTTGTAGCTCCTCAAGGCTTAGCACACCTTGGCTGCAACTCTTAGCAAGGGATCAGTAGGCAAACAAATAGTGTAGGTAGGTGCATCACTTACACCACACTAGAATCAGCATGTCAGACAAAGGAGGAAACTCTGAGTCTCCCCTTCTGTCAGTGGACCTTCCACAGGTCACCTCCAGATATGCTGCTCTTAGTTTCCAGGAGATGAGACAGTTGTGTACCTCCAGGAAACTGAGACAGGGGTCTAACCCCACCATTCCCGTTCTGTTGGCTCTCTTAGAGACTTATGATGCCAAGAAGGCTACTGACACAGAGCCTTCTCATCCAGATGGGAACATGCCTCCCCTAGAGGGAACCCTGGGTGATCCTGACCTAATCCACCTCACAGTTGAGTCTGATGAGGGGGAAGAGGATGAGGATCGCTCAGGGGATGAGGCATAAAAGGGACAGGTAGAAGTCAGCAGACTAACCAGGTCCAACTTAAGCAGGCATGAGGATGGTACTAGGGCTACCCTAGGGCCCCTCTCAGGCCAGCTTAACATTGGGAATGGACGAGTTAGGTCTCTATCAAGAGGCTCTAACAGATCCATTCGAACCAATGGCTCTCAGAACTCTGCTCTGAGGAGGATGACCTCCCCTCAGAGGAGAATCTATGAAGCTAAAGAAAGGGAAGTCAATCTGAGGATTGCAAGGGAAGAACTTGCCCTGGCCAAAGAAAGACTTGCCTTTGCTAGAGAGCAGGAATTGAGTGGGTCAAAACCCACTGGTGGCAGCATTGTACCTAGCAATAGGGAAAGGAGTTTTGATACAAAACACCTGAATAAGATAGTGCCCCCCTTTAAACAAGGGGATGACATCCACAAATGGATTACTGCTTTGGAGAGGGCCTGCACTGTGCAGGGTGTTCCCCAGAGTCAGTGGGCAGCTATCTTGTGGCTCTCCTTTGAAGGTAAAGGTAGAGATAAGCTCCTCACTACTAGAGTGGAGGATGCTAACAATTACCAAGTCCTGAAGAATACACTGGTTGATGGGTTTGGTTTAACCACTGAACAGTACAGGATAATGTTCAGAGATACCCAGAAAACTCAGTCTCAGGATTGGGCTGACTTTGTTGATTGTGCCACTAAGGCTTTTGAAGGCTGGCTACTGGGTAGTAAGGTTACTGATTTTAAAGGATTGTATAATCTAATTATGAGGGAGCAAATCTTAAGTAATTGTCAGAACCAGTTATTACACCAGCACCTGGTAGACTCTGATCTGACCTCTCCACAGGAATTGGGTAAGAGGGCAGACAAGTGGGTCAGAACCAGGGTCAAGTCTAAGAACCAGGGTGGTGACCAGAAGAAGGAATCAACCAAGCCTCAAGAGAAGGGTGGGGATAAATCCACAGAGAAGACTTCCCCAGGGCCCCAAAAATCCAACAAGGGTGGTGGGTCCCAGAACACTCCTTCAGAACAGAAAAAACCTTATTGCCATACCTGTAAACAGGTGGGCCATTACAAAAGTGATGTCAGTTGCCCTAAAAATGGCAATAAGGAAAACATACCCCCAGGTAATATTCCCAGACCTCCTGTTACCACTAGTGGTAATCCCCCAGGTGGTGGGAGTGCCCCCAAGAATGTAGTGGGCATTACTTTGGGAAACCAGGAGGACTATGGCCTAGCCAGGTCCCCTAACCACACTCTTGTCTGTGAGACTGGCATGGGGTTTGCCAACTTCACTACTGGACCCCACATTTTGGGCAAGTACAGACAAGAGCTCCTAGTCAATGGTCAGAAAGTTGAGGCATTCAGAGACACAGGGGCCAGCATCACCATGGTGATTGACCATCTGGTCCCCTCTGCTCAACTGGCCCCTGGTTTTACTTATCAGGTAACAGACATTCATGGAGCGAAAAGAAGGCATCCCATGGCAGTAGTCAAGCTCAGCTGGGGTAATGTCACAGGGCCCATGAGAGTGGCAGTGACAGATAACCTACCTGTAGATTGCTTACTGGGGAATGACCTGGAACTCTCAGCATGGGCTGAGGTGGAGCAAGAAACTCACTCCAGGATGATAGGCCTACCCAGACAGGTTAGTGGGGCAGTAATAGCTACAGCCCCAGTCCAAGCACCAGTCCTCCCTGAAAAGGTTGGAAGGGCAGTGGTAGCCACTGCCCAGGCTCAGACAGACTTTCCTGAACAGGATAGGAGGGCTGTGATAGTCACAGCCCAAACACAGACTGAGTGCCCTCCTGAAAAGGTTGGCAAGGTTGAAATGGTCTCAGCCTCTACTCAGACAGATAGTGGGGCTGTGAAGCCTGAAACAATGGATCCCTCCACCCAAACAGAGAGCATTGAGGAGGAAGAAAAGTCTTCCCCCTCCCAGACACTAGGTGAGAGCCAGACTCCTCAGGGAACTGACTCTACCCCTGGTGAAGGAACTGCCCCAGAGGTAGTCAGGCCTAGCCTGGCAGAGCCCCTGATGGCAGTGGACCCTTCACAGGTGGGACCCAGTCTGGAGCAGTTAGCCTGCACCTCTCTACCCTGCCTCAGTCAGCCCAGGGCTGTAAAGGTCAGGAAGGCCAGTGGTGGACCCCAAAGGGCCCCCTGTCCAAAAATCCCCAATCAACAGATTAGGATCACTGAAGCTAGTAGCCCTAGCCAAGTGAAAATAAAACAGACTCCTGAGGGATCCCCCTTAAACTTAGTTAGGGAACTCCCACAGCTGGACACTGCTGGGCACAGCCAAACATGGGGCCTAAAAACCCCTAACCTGACCTGTCCCTCCAGTAAGCCAAACAGAGGGACTCAGCCTCCAGCTTTAGGTAGCCTGAGGCTGACCCTGAGAGCTCAGTGCATCTCAGCTAAGGAAAGAAAGGCACACATGATGGATGGTGATTGGAGGAAGTTGAGCCCAAAGGTAGAGGAGGCTCTCTTCAGCACTCCATCCCAGCATCAGCCTTTTTCTTTCCCAAGACACACCAGAGACAGAGATTCCCTATGGTGGAGACCCTCAGATACCCTTAGGGTGAGGGGTTGCCTAGTGGACCATGACACAGGGGGAAACCAAGCCAGAGCTGGTCCTTCCTTATATGGCCACTTAGGTAATAGAGGCTTACCTGGACAAGGATAGCCTTATCTCCTTTCGTTTGGGGGGGGGGGGGGTTGTGTAGGAAGGTACCTCCTGACTATGGTTGCCCCCAACTTTTTGCCCTGTGTTTTAGCTGGTTTTTGACATACTCGACCTGGGACCCTGCCAATCAGGACCCCAGGCCTACTGCTCTCTCTGTAAAATGGATTCCCTGTACCTTAGGTACATTTCCAATTGGTACTGGGCCACCTTATCAGACCCTGTAACTCAGGGCATAGGTGTACCCAGGGCCTACCAGGGGCTGAAGCATGTATTATGCCACCCCTGGCTGGCCTCCTAAATCTGACACAACTGGCTGCATGACAGCTGGGGCAAAGTCGTGTAATCACCCTTTGCTGTAGATATAGTATACCTATATCTAACCCTAAAATGGGCACACAGATTCCTATCAGTCACTCCTATGGCAGGCCTTGACAATCCTGAAGGCAGAGTGCTTGGAATCGTGTGAAATGGTGCTCTGGCATGAGCTGAGCCCGTTTGCAGCTTGCGGAACCAAGTCCTAATAGCTGTTCCATGATAACGCATACCATATACTCTTAAGTGCCTTATAATCCTCGCGGTTAAATGCTATCTTTGGTATTGCTTTATCAAAACATGTCGAGTAAGGTGTCATACGAATTGGAATACTAACCCCTCGCCAATTCTGGCGACGGGGGTAGCATTCCACCCTTCTAGAGGGACACGACATGTATGTGACTGTGAACCCCGGTTAAAGTTAAGCGAAGCCTCAGCTCCACAAAATGGATGCTGCCACCACAGACACGAGTCTGACCTCCTGCTGCTGGGAGTCCTTCCAGCGAGGAGAGCCTGGACAAAGGGTTTCCTGTCAGGGGCGGTGCTAGCACCATCCCAGACAGGGTTTTGTGTATCCCGGGTAGGCAGGGCTTTACAGGAAGGTGACTGCTGAGTGGCACCCCGGTGCTCACTACGCATCTGCCGGCTAGAACCAGTTCCAGGGGCACCCCAGCCCCTGGCCTGGGGAAAGTCCGGCATGGGAGAGGGGTGTAACCACCCCCCTCCTAGTCCCACCCATAGGCAGGACCTAGTCACCGGGTCAGCCCCTTTCCTTAGTATAAAGATAGGAGCGGGCCCCCTGTTCAAATTAGATCATCTTTGGAATCAAGACACGACTTTCTACGAAAGGACTTCAAGATTTCCTTCTTCAAGATTCTCCCTTGTGGCTAAGGAGTAGTCACCCTGCATCCGCAGGCACCATCAAGAACACTGCGGTCTGCTGCAAGTCCTTCCTCAGGAACCCGACGACCCAGCTCGACAAGACCCGGCTTCCCTGGCACCTCTGACCTCTACTCACCTCTACAGCCAAGCTGAGAACCGTGAGTGCGACGAGACCTCGAGGGACCGACAATCGCCAAGACCGCACGACTTCTTTGCAACAAGCCCACCGTGTGCTCCACTGGTGAGTGCTTTGGGGTCCGAGAAGCCCCAACCCTGAGCAGCTCCAGCACCGAAGATCAGCCTCCAGCATCTCCACGATCTGCGTGGGGCCCTTCTGCTTTTGCCTGCTCACCGCGCTGTGTGGCTACTAGCCGGCTGGCTTGTGGCCTTCTTCACGACGCCCGACGACATCACTGCTGCTGGTCTGGTTGCTCCAGACTGGCCCTTGCTCCCTTGCAAAAGAGGAGCACCCCGGAGGCTCCTGGTCCACTCCAGACGCCATTTTGAGTCCACCGCGTGGGCTTGAATTTGCCAAGGCTTTGTTGCCCAATCCTGGGTCCAGCGACGCCGACAGCTTCATCCATCATGGGACAGCTCGCTCCTCCATCCTGGTTGCCGACAACGCCTCCTGGTCCGTGAGATCTGCGAGCCCAGCGTCAACCACTCACCTAGTCGAGGTGACTACCATCCGGTGCCCTCCTGGTGCCACCTGACTTCTGGCTGTAGTCACGAACTTGGTCCCCTCTGCTTTCAGGTGTCATCTTCCATCGATCCAGGCTTGGATCACTCGAACTTTCTTCACTGGTCGCCTGCCAGCAACTTCTTTCTTCCAGGCTCCTGGTCCGGTAACGAGGATTCCCGACGTCTTTTGAGACCTATGCAGCTGCAGCCCCTGGGCTAGGTAACTTCGGCATTACGGTGCCCCAGCATAGCCTCACTATCCAAGGGTCAGGATCCACTTTCGTTTTCTCCCTACCAGGTCGGGTTCGCCCGAGAACACTAACTTTGCATTTACTAGCTACCATAGACTTTGTCCCGCATCACGCGTGAGAGTGCACACTCTGCACCCGAGTCCCCTGGGTCTCCTAGAAGTAATCTAACGATTCTATAGACAAGTCCTAGCGATTCCAAAGTCCCTGAGTACTGTACTTACCTGCTAGTAATTTTGCATTCCACTTTCAGAGTATATGGTTTATCGTGCCCCTCGGGCATTTGTGTATACTGTGCGAACTTAAGTATTTTTATAAGAGTTTTGTTTGGTGCTTAGTACCCTGTCCTCATAAAGAGTACAGGGCTGTTGTGATTCTAATAAATACATTGTTTATTTTCATAACACTTGTGTGGTGTCCTTTCACTTGGTGTTCAAGGGGTATATGTGTGGTAAACAGCTGGCTTAACACGCCCTCTCGAGTCTTTAGCCTTAGACTGCTCGTATCCACGCTACTAGGATAGCTGGTCTATAAGGTTGACTTACAACCAATCACCATAAGGGTTGCTGGACTGATACATAGTGATCACTAGAATAGTGAACACTGCATATCAGGCCACCTTCTCACAAAAGGTATATGTAAGTTGCTATCCCCTGTATGGAAGAATGATGGTATTGCTAAATGTGCTGAGAGAGTGGTCAAAAATTGTATGGTATGTATGATGTACAATCCCGGCAAGGGTACTTCCACTCCACCTGGCCATTTTGCTCCTCCTACATGTCCCTTTGAGGTTATCCAATTGGACTTCATCCATATGGAGAGATGCAATAACCTGAAGTATGTTTTAGTTGTGGTTTGCGCGTTCTCCAGATGGATTGAGGCCTATCCTCTGAAAGATAATACTGCTCTGTCCACCGCGAAAGTCCTACTGAAGGAATACTTTCCTCGGTATGGAATGCCAAAGATTGTATGGTCGGATAATGGAAGTGAGTTTGTGGGGAGTGTGATGAAGAGTGTGTGTAAGGGCCTTGGAATTCGACAAAAAATCCATAGCGCCAATCATCCCCAGTCAGCAGGTTTAGTGGAAGGGTACAATGGCACTCTGAAACTAAAACTTGCTAAGATTCAAGCTACGACTGGTCTATCATGGCCTGATGCCTTGCCTCTGGCTCTCTTGTCGACCAGGGCGACTGTACACTCTCGAGTAGGGCTTAGCCCATATGAGATTGTGTTCGGCCGTCCTGCAAACATTTGGGGAGTCCCAAGGCCTAAGGCCTTTGATAGTCTCGAGTATCCAATGTTAATTGATTATCTTCATGATTTGACTACTAAACTGAGGTTAATTCATCAACAGGTCTTTGAAGCTCTACCGGCACAGACAGAGGGTCCTGGACATCGACTCCAACCGGGTGACTGGGTTGTCACCCGCAACTTTGGCAGAAAACGTAACTTGGAGCCGAGATTTGTTGGTCCTTTCCAAGTCCTGCTGGCCACAAGGACTGCGGTTCGGTTGGAAGGCAGGAAAAATTGGGTGCATGCCACCCACACCAAAAAGGTTCCGATCCCTTTGCCAGCGGATTCTTGGGTGAGGACTGGGATTGCCGCAACGGAGACAGAGACCCCAACATGTTTTGTGCCGTTTAGTGATGCTCAGCCTGTAGGTGACACTTTATTGCAGCCAGATACATCTGTTGAACCATCAGCATTGGAGAATTCGAGACTTGAACTGTCGTCTGATCAATTGGACGTTGTTTCGCAATCTGGAAAATTGTTTGAAGAACAGACTCGACCTGGCAGAAGTCGATATTTTCTTCGTTCTCGTGACAAAGACTAATAAAACAATCCTTTTTCTTTCCCTTTTGAATTCACATTACCCCTTATTGTTGCCACGAACATTATGAACAATTGCATCCTCTATTAATTCTTGAGTTTTTTTCATGTGTGTTCCTTTTTTTTTCCACAGCTAGGAGATTTGCATTAAAATTGAATGTTTGTTTAAGAAAACCTTTCATCCGGGTTGACCGTAGGGCCGTGCGGGTACATCCTTCTGTTTAGCAGGTTCCTGACACTAGGTCGGTTACTTTTGTCGATTCCTGGGAACTCCTGGGAATTGATAATCGCTACTCAGAACGAAGTGCGTCAAGAACGTTGCGGACGGTTTTTAGAGGATGGAGTTCTCTAAGCTGTCAGAAGTAGAGAGGATGTCAGCTCAAAGATCAAAATTGCATAGGGTTGTACGAACAAAATGCTTTCTGTTTCAAGTATTCTTGATGTTTCTGACTGTTTCCATGTTATTGGTGGGTGGAGTGTATTTTGGAATACAGTCGTTATTGCCTTCTGCTTTACCTACTTTTTCTTCTGAACCGAAATCTATTCCCACTGTTTCTCCACATTCCTTTCATCCTCTGCCCCAACATGAACAGGTTAGACGTGCGGAATTCATGAACAACTCCTTTGTCCAGCTCCTACATCAGCATCAGTTGGTGATGAATACTACTAACTGTTGGGTGTGTGGGTTAATGCCACATACCATGGATAGGGGAATTCCATATTTGGTTCTTCCTTACAGCTCCCAGGGGTCAGCTCGAGCATTCCAAACTATGTTTCGTAGCGCACTAGATTCCTACCCCCATCGAGAGCCACGCTCTGCAGACCTTGGTCCCGGCCCGTACCACAAGCCTTTGGCAAGAGCGATTGTTGACTTAGATAGAGACATTTTTGATCTATCGCTTATTCCAGAGGAAGAGGTGCGAGCATACAAGGATCTGAGTGAGGCCGAGTATAGTATATCAGTGGGTGATAGACAGCTTAAAAGCTCGTCTCCGATCTGGATCGTACCCCATCTCGGAAATTTCTGCTTGAAAGGCCTTGGCCGAAATCCGCGAGCTCAGCTTGGGAAGAGTGCTTGCACTGAAACGTATGTTTTACCAACGCTCTCTTCCCCTGTTTTCCTGACTGCCAAGGGTACATACTTTGTATGTTATGATCGCGCATATACATGGTTGCCCCGTGACTTCTCGGGCACCTGTTATATTGCGAATCTGTTGCCACCGACCTTCACAGTTGCCTCGGACTACCATAAGACTAGAGTTGTGAGAGGCGTTATTAGCGAAGAGGACACTGCCGGTCAAGAAGCAGGAGACTTCGTTAAGGGTTTCCTGCCGTTTTGGGGACCTATGATCAATAGTAGGAACCTGAGACAGTTGACTCGTGTGGTCGAATCGACTGCTAATATAACTGCAAGTGCTCTTGGTAATCTGACAGCAGAGATTCAGGCGGATAGGCTTATGACGTTACAAAACCGTATGGTTTTAGACGTTGTTCTTGCAGATAGAGGTGGTGTATGTAAGGTGATCCATTCGAGTTGTTGCATTTTCATCCCTGATAACGCTCCAACTGTCTATCAAGCCATCTCGAAGTTGCATAAGATCTCCGAGTCCATACACGTGGACGTAGGTGATTGGACGCTACTCGGATGATTTTGGGGCCTAATGTCGACGTGGGCTTGGAAGATTCTGATGATCATTGGAGTTGTTGTGATGTTCCAGTTCACGTGTTGTCTTTGTGTGCAGTGTGGTCCTGCCTTATGTGGCCTCTGTGCTACGTCGTGTATAAGACGGCCATCTGTTACCAAGGAAGCATTGATGGATAGAATAATGTTGCAGCAACATCTGAATGATTTGATGAATATCGAGATCGATTCTGATATCGACTAGTGCTTGCCTACATGAGGGCAAAAGGAGCGTCTGAGGTTCCGTGACAATCATAACGATGTTTTCGACTCGTTCGAATATGGACGAGTTTGATATCTATGAACCGCAAATGACGAGTTTAGTGGGTGTACGTGTTTTCGCTACGCTGGCCTGAACTGTTCGTCTTATTCGTGGGTTTCTCCATCTGAACCCACGGGTTCCATTTTAGATACGGCATCCATTTTGTCTCTTGCCCTCAAGTAGCCAGCGAACGGACACTGTCCGCTTTGTGACCCTGGGATTCCCAAGCTCTTGCGGAAGACACGTGTTCCTTTGAGGATGTCTTTATGATGAGGGGGATGACACTGCAAAGGCAGATGGCCCCGCTCGAGGCTCATCATGCCGTGCCGGTCTATTGTTTCAGTCGTGCATACATTAGGCACGAATCCTTTGATCCTGCAATCGTGCTTCCGATATTACCCCCTACACTCTTTTTCAATCTGTTGTCTATCTTTGTCTTCCTTGCACCTGTTTCTGTCTCTTTTCTTAAACTCGTTTACAGCCAGAATGGAATGTACTTAATGGTGGGATAACGTACTTTTACAGTTGGGAACCGGCGATGCTACTGTAATTATGTTCCGGGCTCCTGAATACATGAAAGCAACCCTTTTGAAGTTTACTGTGGGAACTGAGATGTAACCTTTTGTTCGCCATGTTGTGCTATGACTAAAATATGTATAAAAGGAGCGATCCACTGTTACAATTCGAAGCAGTCTCCTAGAACATACACATGCTGTACTTCTTGCGACTTCTGTACTCCCTGCAGTAAATAAACGCTGATCTTTGACGCTGAAGGAAGTGTCCCGTGTCTCTGTAATTTGTACGCCGGAACAGGTAACCCACGAAGGTTTCAGGTGTTGTTCCCTGGCACCGCTGGGCCTTAGAATAGCCCAGTCCTTCAGAGTGCAAGCTTCCCACCTAGAGAACAAGTCCCCAAAGCAAGCAGCAGTGCAAGCTTCCCACCCTGAGAACAAGTCCCCAAAGCAAGCAGCAGTGCAAGCTTCCCACCCTGAGAACAAGTCCCCAATGCAAGCAGGAGTGCAAGCTTCCCACCCTGAGAACAAGTGCAGCAAAGCAAGCCGGAGTGCAAGCATCCAACCCAGAGAACAGGTACAGCAAGGCCAGCAGGAGTGCAAGCTTCCCACCCTGAGAACAAGTGCAGCAAAGCAAGCCGGAGTGCAAGCATCCAACCCAGAGAACAGGTACACCAGGGCCAGCAGGAGTGCGAGCTTCCCACCCTGAGAACAAGTACAGCAAAGCAAGCAGGAGTGCGAGCTTCCCATCCTGAGAACAAGTCCCCAAAACAAGCAGGAGTGCAAGCTTCCCACCCTGAGAACAAGTGCAGCAAAGCAAGCCGGAGTGCAAGCATCCCACCCAGAGAACAGCTACACCAGGGCCAGCAGGAGTGCAAGCTTCCCACCCAGAGAACAAGTACAGCAAGGCCAGCAGGAGAGCAAGCTTCCCACCCAGAGAACAAGTGCAGCAAGGCCAGCAGGAGTGCAAGCTTCCCACCCAGAGAACAAGTGCAGCAAAGTAAGCAGGAGTGCGAGCTTCCCACCCTGAGAACAAATACAGCAACACCAGCAGGAGTGCAAGCTTCCCACCCAGAGAACAAGTGCAGCAAGGCCAGCAGGAGTGCAAGCTTCCCACTCTGAGAACAAGTACAGCAAGGCCAGCAGGAGTGCAAGCTTCCCACCCTGAGAACAAGTACAGCAAAGCAAGCAGGAGTGTGAGCTTCCCATCCTGAGAACAAGTCCCCAACACAAGCAGGAGTGCAAGCTTCCCACCCAGAGAACAAGTACAGCAAGGCCAGCAGGAGAGCAAGCTTACCACTCAGAGAACAAGTGCAGCAAGGCCAGCAGGAGTGCAAGCTTCCCACCCAGAGAACAAGTGCAGCAAAGTAAGCAGGAGTGCGAGCTTTCCACCCTGAGAACAAATACAGCAACACCAGCAGGAGTGCAAGCTTCTCACCCAGAGAACAAGTGCAGCAACGCCAGGAGGAGTGTGAGCTTCCCACTCTGAGAACAAGTACAGCAAGGCCAGCAGGAGTGCAAGCTTCCCACCCAGAGAACAAGTACAGCAACACCAGCAGGAGTGCAAGCTTCCCACCCAGAGAACACGTACAGCAACACCAGCAGGAGTGCAGGCTTCCCACCCTGAGAACAACTGCAGCAAAGCAAGCACTAGTGCGAGCTTACCACTCAGAGAACAAGTACAGCAGAGCCAGCATGAGTGCAAGTTTCCCACCATAAGAACTAGTACAGCAGTAACAGCAGGCGTCTAAGCTTCCGACCCAGATAACAAGTACAGCAGAGCCAGCATGAGTGCAAGCGTCCCACCCTGAGAACAAGTACAGCAGAGCCAGCATGAGTGCAAACTTCCCACCCAGAGAGCAAGTGCAGCAAGGCCAGCAGGAGTGCAAGTTTCCCACCCACAGAACAAGTGCAGAAGGGCAAGCTTCCCACCCTAAAAACACCTACAGCCAGACCAGTCGGAGTGCAAGCTTTCCACCCACAGAACAAGTACAGCAACACCAGCAGGCTCGCAAGCTTCCCACCCAAAGAACAAGTGTAGCAGCACCAGCAAGTGCAGCAAGGCCAGCGGGAGTGCGAGGTTCCCACCCTGGGAACAAGTACAGCAACACCAGCAGGAGTGCAAGCTTCCCACCCAGAGAACAAGTACAGCAGAGCCAGCAGGAGTGCAAGCTTCTCACCCAGAGAACAAGTGTTGCAGCACCAGCAAGTGTGCAAGTTTCCCACCCAGAGAACAAGTGCAGCAAGGCCAGCGGGAGTACAAGCTTCCCACCCTGAGAACAAGTATAGCAGAGCCAGCATGAGTGCAAGCTTCCCACCATAAGAACTAGTACAACAGAGCCAGCATGAGTGCAAGCTTGCCACCCTGAGAACAAGTACAGCAGAGCCAGCATGAGTGCAAGCTTCCCACCCAGAGAACAAGTACAGCAGCACTAACATGAGTGCAAACATCCCACCCACAGAACAAGTGCAGAAGGACAAGCTTCCCACCCAAAATACACCTACAGCAAGACCAGTAGGAGTGCAAGCTTCCTACTGAGAGAACAAGTACAGCAGAGTTAGCATGAGTGCAAGCTTCCCACCCAGTGAACAAGTGCAGCAAGGCCAGCAGGAGTGCAAGTTTCTCACCCAGAGAACAAGTACAGCAACATCAGCAGGAGTGCAAGCTTCCCACCCAGAGAACAGGTACAGCAACACCAGCAGATGTGCAAGCTTCCCACCTAGAGAACAAGTGCAACAAGGCCAGCAGAAGTGCAAGCTTCCCACCCAGAAAACAGGTACATCAGGGCCAGCAGGAGTGCAAGCTTCCCACCCTGAGAACAGGTACATCAGGGCCAGCGGGAGTGCAAGCTTCCCACCCAGAGAACAAGTACAGCAACACCAGCAGGAGTGCAAGCTTCCCACCAAGAGAACAAGTACAGCAACACCAGCAGGAGTGCAAGCTTCCCACTCAAAGAACAGGTGCAGCAACATCAGCAGGTGTGAAAGATTCCCACCAAAGGAACAAGTGCAGCAAGGACAGCAGGAGTGAAAGCTTCCCACCCAGAGAACAAGTACAGCAACACCAGCAGGTGTGCAAGCTTCCCACTAAAAAAAGAACAAGGGCAGCAACACCAGCAACTGTGCAAGCTTCCCACCCAGAGAACAAGTGCAGCAACACCAGCAAGTGTGCGAGGATCCCACCCAAAGAACGAGGGCAGCAAGGCCAGCGGGAGTGCGAGGTTCCCACCCTGAGAACAAGTACAGCAAGGCCAGCAGGAGTGCAAGCTTCCCACCCTGAGAACAAGTGCAGCAAAGCAAGCACGAGTGCGAGCTTACCACTCAGAGAACAAGTACAGCAGAGCCAGCAGGCGTGCAAGCTTCCAACCCTGAGAACAGGTACACCAGGGCGAGCGGGAGTGCGAGCTTCCCACCCTGAGAACAAGTACAGCAAAGTAAGCAGGAGTGCGAGCTTCCCACCCTGAGAACAAGTACAGAAAAGCAAGCAGGAGTGCAAGCTTCCCACCCAGAGACCAGGTACATCAAGGCCAGCAGGAGTGCAAGCTTCCCACCCTGAGAACAAGTGCAGAATCACCAGCAGGTGTGCAAGCTTCCCACCCTGGGAGCAAATACAGCAAGGCCAGCAGGAGTGCAAGCTTCCCACCCTGAGAACAAGTACAGCAGAGCCAGCAGGAGTGCAAGCTTCCCACCCTGAGAACAAGTACAGCAGAGCCAGCAGGAGTGCAAGCTTCCCACCCTGAGAACAAGTGCAGCAAGGCCAGCAGGAGTGCAAGCTTCCCACCGAGAGAATCCGTTGTGGGCCGTCATTCTGAGACAAATCCTTGAAGCACGTGTGTTAGCAGCTTATCAAGGACTGCACATACGTCGCTTCAATCCCAGAATGTCGTGGATACTAATATTTACCTCACGGGATAATCTGTTATGCGATTTGTGTGAACAACCCGACGGTCCTTGACGCTTTTTTGATACTTTTATTCCCACCTTGGAATATCTGCACTAGTATATGTACCATTACATTGGCCAGTTCTTCATTTTTCAACTTGACTGCACTACTGCAAGAAAAATCATCTAGTATAATTGCCCTTACGAAGCTCCCATGGTTGGGGAGCGAAACGCTTTGGCTGTCCTGTGCACTCTGAAAATACGAAAATAAAAAGAAAAAAATATATTTTTTGACAAACAACTCTGGTTCCGTTGATTTACTTCGAGCATGGTGCTGCCTCCATTCTTTTTAAAAAATTTCAAGCTTCCCACCCAGAGAACAAGTGCAGCAAGGCCAGCGGGAGTGCGAGGTTCCCACTCTGGGAGCAAATACAGCAAGGCCAGCAGGAGTGTGAGCTTCCCACCCAGAAAACAAGTGGAGCAAGGCCAGCAGGAGTGAAAGCGTCCCACCCTGAGAACAAGTACAGCAAGGCCAGCAGGAGTGCAAGCTTCCCACCCTGAGAACAAGTGCAGCAAGGCCAGCAGGAGTGCAAGCTTTTCACCCAGAGAACAAGTGCAGCAAGGCCAGCAGGAGTGCAAGCTTCCCACCCAGAGAACAAGTACAGCAAGGCCAGCAGGAGTGCAAGCTTTTCACCCAGAGAACAAGTGCAGCAAGGCCAGCAGGTGTGCAAGCTTCCCACCCTGAGAACAAGTACAGCAACACCAGCAGGTGTGCAAGCTTCCCACCCAGAGAACAAGTGCAGCAAGGTTAGCAGGAGTGCAAGCTTTTCACCCAGAGAACAAGTGCATCAAGGCCAGCAGGAGTGCAAGCTTCCCACCCAGAGAACAAGTGCAGCAAGGCCAGCAGGAGTGCAAGCTTCCCACCCAGAGAACAAGTACAGCACCACAAGCAGGAGTGCAAGCTTCCCACCCAGAGAACAAGTGCAGCAAGGCCAGCAGGAGTGCAAGCTTTCCACCCAGAGAACAAGTACAGCACCACAAGCAGGAGTGCAAGCTTCCCACCCAGAGAACAAGTGCAGCAAGGCCAGCAGGAGTGCAAGCTTCCCACCCAGAGAACAAGTGCAGCAAGGCCAGCAGGAGTGCAAGCTTCCCACCCTGAGAACAAGTACAGCAAGGCCAGCAGGAGTGCAAGCTTCCCACCCAGAGAACAAGTGCAGCAAGGCCAGCAGGAGTGCAAGCTTCCCACCCTGAGAACAAGTACAGCAAGGCCAGCAGGAGTGCAAGCTTTTCACCCAGAGAACAAGTACAGCAAGGCCAGCATGAGTGCAAGTTTTTCACCCAGAGAACAAGTGCAGCAACACCAGCAGGTGTGCAAGCTTCCCACCCTGAGAACAAGTACAGCAACACCAGCAGGTGTGCAAGCTTCCCACCCAGATAACAAGTACAGCAAGGCCAGCAGGAGTGCAAGCTTCCCACCCTGAGAACAAGTACAGCAAGGCCAGCAGGAGTGCAAGCTTTTCACCCAGAGAACAAGTACAGCAAGGCCAGCAGGAGTGCAAGCTTTTCACCCAGAGAACAAGTACAGCAAGGCCAGCATGAGTGCAAGCTTCCCACCCTGAGAACAAGTGCAGCAAGGCCAGCAGGAGTGCAAGCTTCCCACCCAGAGAACAAGTACAGCAAGGCCAGCATGAGTGCAAGCTTCCCACCCTGAGAACAAGTGCAGCAAGGCCAGCAGGAGTGAAAGCTTCCCACCCAGAGAACACGTGCAGCAAGGCCAGCATGAGTGCAAGCTTCCCACCCAGAGAACAAGTGCAGCAAGGCCAGCAGGAGTGCAAGCTTTCCACCCAGAGAACAAGTACAGCAAGGCCAGCATGAGTGCAAGCTTCCCACCCTGAGAACAAGTGCAGCAAGGCCAGCAGGAGTGCAAGCTTCCCACCCAGAGAACAAGTACAGCAAGGCCAGCAGGAGTGCAAGCTTTTCGCCCAGAGAACAAGTGCAGCAAGGCCAGCAGGAGTGAAAGCGTCCCACCCAGAGAACAAGTACAGCAAGGCCAGCAGGAGTGCAAGCTTTTCGCCCAGAGAACAAGTGCAGCAAGGCCAGCAGGAGTGAAAGCGTCCCACCCTGAGAACAAGTACAGCAACACCAGCAGGTGTGCAAGCTTCCCACCCAGAGAACAAGTACAGCAAGGCCAGCAGGAGTGCAAGCTTCCCACCCTGAGAACAAGTACAGCAAGGCCAGCAGGAGTGCAAGCTTCCCACCCAGAGAACAAGTACAGCAAGGCCAGCAGGAGTGCAAGCTTCCCACCCTGAGAACAAGTGCAGCAAGGCCAGCAGGAGTGAAAGCGTCCCACCCTGAGAACAAGTACAGCAAGGCGAGCAGGAGTGCAAGCTTCCCACCCAGAGAACAGGTACAGCAAGGCCAGCAGGAGTGCAAGCTTCCCACCCTGAGAACAAGTACAGCAAGGCCAGCATGAGTGCAAGCTTCCCACCCAGAGAACAAGTGCAGCAAGGCCAGCAGGAGTGAAAGCGTCCCACCCTGAGAACAAGTACAGCAAGGCCAGCAGGAGTGCAAGCTTCCCACCCTGAGAACAAGTGCAGCAAGGCCAGCAGGAGTGCAAGCTTTTCACCCAGAGAACAAGTGCAGCAAGGCCAGCAGGAGTGCAAGCTTTTCACCCAGAGAACAAGTGCAGCACGGCCAGCATGAGTGCAAGCTTCCCACCCAGAGAACAAGTGCAGCAAGGCCAGCAGGAGTGAAAGCGTCCCACCCTGAGAACAAGTACAGCAAGGCCAGCAGGAGTGCAAGCTTCCCACCCTGAGAACAAGTGCAGCAAGACCAGCAGGAGTGCAAGCTTCCCACCCAGAGAACAAGTGCAGCAAGGCCAGCAGGAGTGCAAGCTTTTCACCCAGAGAACAAGTGCAGCAAGGCCAGCAGGTGTGCAAGCTTCCCACCCAGAGAACAAGTGCAGCAAGGTTAGCAGGAGTGCAAGCTTTTCACCCAGAGAACAAGTGCAGCAAGGCCAGCAGGAGTGCAAGCTTCCCACCCAGAGAACAAGTGCAGCAAGGCCAGCAGGAGTGCGAGCTTTTCACCCAGAGAACAAGTGCAGCAAGGCCAGCAGGAGTGCGAGCTTTTCACCCAGAGAACAAGTACAGCAAGGCCAGCATGAGTGCAAGCTTCCCACCCAGAGAACAAGTGCAGCAAGGCCAGCAGGAGTGCAAGCTTCCCACCCTGAGAACAAGTACAGCAAGGCCAGCAGGAGTGCGAGCTTCCCACCAAGAGAAAAAGTGCAGCAAGGCCAGCAGGAGTGCAAGCTTCCCACCCAGAGAACAAGTGCAGCAAGGCCAGCAGGAGTGCAAGCTTTTCACCCAGAGAACAAGTACAGCAAGGCCAGCAGGAGTGCAAGCTTCCCACCCAGAGAACAAGTACAGCAAGGCCAGCATGAGTGCAAGCTTCCCACCCTGAGAACAAGTGCAGCAAGGCCAGCAGGAGTGCAAGCTTCCCACCCAGAGAACAAGTACAGCAAGGCCAGCATGAGTGCAAGCTTCCCACCCTGAGAACAAGTGCAGCAAGGCCAGCAGGAGTGAAAGCTTCCCACCCTGAGAACAAGTACAGCAAGGCCAGCATGAGTGCAAGCTTCCCACCCAGAGAACAAGTGCAGCAAGGCCAGCAGGAGTGAAAGCGTCCCACCCTGAGAACAGGTACAGCAAGGCCAGCAGGAGTGCAAGCTTCCCACCCTGAGAACAAGTGCAGCAAGGCCAGCAGGAGTGCAAGCTTCCCACCCAGAGAACAAGTGCAGCAAGGCCAGCAGGAGTGCAAGCTTCCCACCCAGAGAACAAGTACAGCAAGGCCAGCAGGAGTGCAAGCTTCCCACCCTGAGAACAAGTGCAGCAAGGCCAGCAGGAGTGCAAGCGTCCCACCCTGAGAACAAGTACAGCAAGGCCAGCAGGAGTGCAAGCTTCCCACCCTGAGAACAAGTACAGCAACACCAGCAGGTGTGCAAGCTTCCCGCCCAGAGAACAAGTACAGCAACACCAGCAGGTGTGCAAGCTTCCCACCCAGAGAACAAGTACAGCAACACCAGCAGATTTGCAAGCTTCCCACCCAGAGAACAAGTACAGCAAGGCCAGCAGGAGTGAAAGCGTCCGACCCTGAGAACAAGTGCAGCAAGGCCAGCAGGAGTGAAAGCTTCCCACCCTGAGAACAAGTACAGCAAGGCCAGCAGGAGTGAAAGCTTTTCACCCAGAGAACAAGTGCAGCAAGGCCAGCAGGAGTGAAAGCTTTTCACCCAGAGAACAAGTGCAGGAAGGCCAGCAGGAGTGAAAGCGTCCCACCCTGAGAACAAGTACAGCAACACCAGCAGGTGTGCAAGCTTCCCACCCAGAGAACAAGTACAGCAACACCAGCAGGTGTGCAAGCTTCCCACCCAGAGAACAAGTACAGCAAGGCCAGCAGGAGTACAAGCTTCCCACCCAGAGAACAAGTGCAGCAAGGCCAGCAGGAGTGAAAGCGTCCGACCCTGAGAACAAGTGCAGCAAGGCCAGCAGGAGTGAAAGCTTCCCACCCTGAGAACAAGTACAGCAAGGCCAGCAGGAGTGAAAGCGTCCCACCCTGAGAACAAGTACAGCAAGGCCAGCAGGAGTGAAAGCTTCCCACCCAGAGAACAAGTGCAGCAACACCAGCAGGAGTGCAAGCTTTCCACCCAGAGAACAAGTACAGCAAGGTCAGCATGAGTGCAAGCTTCCCACCCTGAGAACAAGTGCAGCAAAGCAAGCCGGAGTGCAAGCTTTTCACCCAGAGAACAAGTGCAGCAAGGCCAGCAGGAGTGCAAGCTTTTCACCCAGAGAACAAGTGCAGCAAGGCCAGCATGAGTGCAAGCTTCCCACCCAGAGAACAAGTGCAGCAAGGCCAGCAGGAGTGCAAGCTTTTCACCCAGAGAACAAGTGCAGCAAGGCCAGCAGGAGTGCAAGCTTTTCACCCAGAGAACAAGTGCAGCAAGGCCAGCATGAGTGCAAGCTTCCCACCCTGAGAACAAGTGCAGCAAGGCCAGCAGGAGTGAAAGCTTCCCACCCTGAGAACAAGTACAGCAAGGCCAGCATGAGTGCAAGCTTCCCACCCAGAGAACAAGTGCAGCAAGGCCAGCAGGAGTGCAAGCTTCCCACCCTGAGAACAAGTACAGCAAGGCCAGCAGGAGTGAAAGCTTCCCACCCAGAGAACAAGTGCAGCAAGGCCAGCATGAGTGCAAGCTTCCCACCCTGAGAACAAGTGCAGCAAGGCCAGCAGGAGTGAAAGCTTCCCACCCTGAGAACAAGTACAGCAAGGCCAGCATGAGTGCAAGCTTCCCACCCAGAGAACAAGTGCAGCAAGGCCAGCAGGAGTGCAAGCTTCCCACCCTGAGAACAAGTACAGCAAGGCCAGCAGGAGTGCGAGCTTCCCACCAAGAGAACAAGTGCAGCAAGGCCAGCAGGAGTGCAAGCTTCCCACCCAGAGAACAAGTGCAGCAAGGCCAGCAGGAGTGCAAGCTTTTCACCCAGAGAACAAGTACAGCAAGGCCAGCAGGAGTGCAAGCTTCCCACCCAGAGAACAAGTACAGCAAGGCCAGCATGAGTACAAGCTTCCCACCCTGAGAACAAGTGCAGCAACACCATCAGGAGTGCAAGCTTCCCACCCAGAGAACAAGTGCAGCAAGGCCAGCAGGAGTGCAAGCTTTTCACCCAGAGAACAAGTACAGCAAGGCCAGCAGGAGTGCAAGCTTCCCACCCAGAGAACAAGTACAGCAAGGCCAGCATGAGTGCAAGCTTTCCACCCAGAGAACAAGTGCAGCAAGGCCAGCAGGAGTGAAAGCGTCCCACCCTGAGAACAAGTACAGCAAGGCCAGCAGGAGTGCAAGCTTCCCACCCAGAGAACAGGTACAGCAAGGCCAGCAGGAGTGCAAGCTTCCCACCCTGAGAACAAGTACAGCAAGGCCAGCATGAGTGCAAGCTTCCCACCCAGAGAACAAGTGCAGCAAGGCCAGCAGGAGTGAAAGTGTCCCACCCTGAGAACAGGTACAGCAAGGCCAGCAGGAGTGCAAGCTTCCCACCCTGAGAACAAGTGCAGCAAGGCCAGCATGAGTGCAAGCTTCCCACCCAGAGAACAAGTGCAGCAAGGCCAGCAGGAGTGCAAGCTTCCCACCCAGAGAACAAGTGCAGCAAGGCCAGCAGGAGTGAAAGCTTCCCACCCTGAGAACAAGTACAGCAAGGCCAGCATGAGTGCAAGCTTCCCACCCAGAGAACAAGTGCAGCAACACCAGCAGGAGTGCAAGCTTTCCACCCAGAGAACAAGTACAGCAAGGCCAGCAGGAGTGAAAGCTTCCCACCCTGAGAACAAGTACAGCAAGGCCAGCATGAGTGCAAGCTTCCCACCCAGAGAACAAGTGCAGCAAGGCCAGCAGGAGTGCAAGCTTCCCACCCAGAGAACAAGTGCAGCAAGGCCAGCAGGAGTGAAAGCTTCCCACCCTGAGAACAAGTACAGCAAGGCCAGCATGAGTGCAAGCTTCCCACCCAGAGAACAAGTGCAGCAACACCAGCAGGAGTGAAAGCTTCCCACCCTGAGAACAAGTACAGCAAGGCCAGCATGAGTGCAAGCTTCCCACCCTTAGAACAAGTGCAGCAAAGCAAGCCGGAGTGCAAGCTTTTCACCCAGAGAACAAGTGCAGCAAGGCCAGCAGGAGTGCAAGCTTTTCACCCAGAGAACAAGTACAGCAAGGCCAGCATGAGTGCAAGCTTCCCACCCAGAGAACAAGTGCAGCAAGGCCAGCAGGAGTGCAAGCTTCCCACCCAGAGAACAAGTGCAGCAAGGCCAGCAGGAGTGCAAGCTTCCCACCCAGAGAACAAGTGCAGCAAGGCCAGCATGAGTGCAAGCTTCCCACCCAGAGAACAAGTGCAGCAAGGGTAGCAGGAGTGCAAGCTTCCCACCCAGAGAACAAGTGCAGCAAGGGTAGCAGGAGTGCAAGCTTTTCACCCAGAGAACAAGTGCAGCAAGGGTAGCAGGAGTGCAAGCTTTTCACCCAGAGAACAAGTGCAGCAAGGCCAGCAGGAGTGAAAGCGTCCCACCCTGAGAACAAGTACAGCAAGGCCAGCAGGAGTGCAAGCTTCCCACCCAGAGAACAGGTACAGCAAAGCAAGCAGGAGTGTGAGCTTCCCATCCTGAGAACAAGTACAGCAAGGCCAGCAGGAGTGCAAGCTTCCCACCCAGAGAACAAGTGCAGCAAGGCCAGCAGGAGTGCAAGCTTCCCACTCTGAGAACAAGTACAGCAAGGCCAGCATGAGTGCAAGCTTCTCACCCAGAGAACAAGTACAGCAAGGCCAGCAGGAGTGAAAGCTTCCCACCCAGAGAACAAGTGCAGCAAGGCCAGCAGGAGTGCAAGCTTCCCACCCAGAGAACAAGTGCAGCAAGGCCAGCAGGAGTGCAAGCTTCCCACCCAGAGAACAAGTGCAGAAAGGTTAGCAGGAGTGCAAGCTTTTCACCCAGAGAACAAGTGCAGCAAGGCCAGCAGGAGTGCAAGCTTCCCACCCAGAGAACAAGTGCAGCAAGGCCAGCAGGAGTGCAAGCTTCCCACCCTGAGAACAGGTACAGCAAGGCCAGCATGAGTGCAAGCTTTTCACCCAGAGAACAAGTGCAGCAAGGCCAGCATGAGTGCAAGCTTCCCACCCTGAGAACAAGTACAGCAAGGCCAGCATGAGTGCAAGCTTCCCACCCAGAGAACAAGTGCAGCAAGGCCAGCAGGAGTGAAAGCGTCCCACCCTGAGAACAAGTGCAGCAAGGCCAGCAGGAGTGCAAGCTTCCCACCCAGAGAACAAGTGCAGCAAGGCCAGCATGAGTGCAAGCTTCCCACCCAGAGAACAAGTGCAGCAAGGCCAGCATGAGTGCAAGCTTCCCACCCAGAGAACAAGTGCAGCAAGGCCAGCATGAGTGCAAGCTTCCCACCCAGAGAACAAGTGCAGCAAGGCCAGCAGGAGTGCAAGCTTCCCACCCTGAGAACAAGTACAGCAAGGCCAGCAGGAGTGCGAGCTTCCCACCAAGAGAACAAGTGCAGCAAGGCCAGCAGGAGTGCAAGCTTCCCACCCAGAGAACAAGTGCAGCAAGGCCAGCAGGAGTGCGAGCTTTTCACCCAGAGAACAAGTGCAGCAAGGCCAGCAGGAGTGCGAGCTTCCCACCCAGAGAACAAGTGCAGCAAGGCCAGCAGGAGTGCGAGCTTTTCACCCAGAGAACAAGTGCAGCAAGGCCAGCAGGAGTGCAAGCGTCCCACCCTGAGAACAAGTACAGCAAGGCCAGCAGGAGTGCAAGCTTCCCACCCAGAGAACAGGTACAGCAAGGCCAGCATGAGTGCAAGCTTCTCACCCAGAGAACAAGTACAGCAAGGCCAGCAGGAGTGAAAGCGACCCACCCTGAGAACAAGTACAGCAAGGCCAGCAGGAGTGAAAGCGTCCCACCCTGAGAACAAGTACAGCAAGGCCAGCAGGAGTGAAAGCGTCCCACCCTGAGAACAAGTACAGCAAGGCCAGCAGGAGTGCAAGCTTCCCACCCTGACAACAAGTACAGCAAGGCCAGCAGGAGTACAAGCTTCCCACCCAGAGAACAGGTACAGCAAGGCCAGCAGGAGTGCAAGCTTCTCACCCAGAGAACAAGTACAGCAAGGCCAGCAGGAGTGAAAGCGTCCCACCCCGAGAACAAGTACAGCAAGGCCAGCAGGAGTGCAAGCTTCTCACCCAGAGAACAAGTACAGCAAGGCCAGCAGGAGTGAAAGCTTCCCACCCTGAGAACAAGTACAGCAAGGCCAGCAGGAGTACAAGCTTCCCACCCTGAGAACAAGTGCAGCAAGGCCAGCAGGAGTGCAAGCGTCCCACCCTGAGAACAAGTGCAGCAAGGCCAGCAGGAGTGCAAGCTTACCACCCTGAGAACAAGTGCAGCAAGGCCAGCAGGAGTGAAAGCTTCCCACCCTGAGAACAAGTACAGCAAGGCCAGCAGGAGTACAAGCTTCCCACCCAGAGAACAGGTACAGCAAGGCCAGCATGAGTGCAAGCTTCTCACCCAGAGAACAAGTACAGCAAGGCCAGCAGGAGTGAAAGCGTCCCACCCTGAGAACAAGTACAGCAAGGCCAGCAGGAGTGCGAGCTTCCCACCAAGAGAACAAGTGCAGCAAGGCCAGCAGGAGTGCAAGCTTCCCACCCAGAGAACAAGTGCAGCAAGGCCAGCAGGAGTGCGAGCTTTTCACCCAGAGAACAAGTACAGCAAGGCCAGCATGAGTGCAAGCTTCCCACCCAGAGAACAAGTGCAGCAAGGCCAGCAGGAGTGCAAGCTTCCCACCCAGAGAACAAGTACAGCAAGGCCAGCAGGAGTGCAAGCTTCTCACCCAGAGAACAAGTACAGCAAGGCCAGCAGGAGTGAAAGCTTCCCACCCTGAGAACAAGTACAGCAAGGCCAGCAGGAGTGCAAGCTTTTCACCCAGAGAACAAGTGCAGCAAGGCCAGCAGGAGTGCAAGCTTTTCACCCAGAGAACAAGTGCAGCAAGGCCAGCATGAGTGCAAGCTTCCCACCCTGAGAACAAGTGCAGCAAGGCCAGCAGGAGTGAAAGCTTCCCACCCTGAGAACAAGTACAGCAAGGCCAGCATGAGTGCAAGCTTCCCACCCAGAGAACAAGTGCAGCAAGGCCAGCAGGAGTGCAAGCTTCCCACCCTGAGAACAAGTGCAGCAAGGCCAGCAGGAGTGAAAGCGTCCCACCCTGAGAACAAGTGCAGCAAGGCCAGCAGGAGTGCAAGCTTCCCACCCAGAGAACAAGTGCAGCAAGGCCAGCATGAGTGCAAGCTTCCCACCCAGAGAACAAGTGCAGCAAGGCCAGCATGAGTGCAAGCTTCCCACCCAGAGAACAAGTGCAGCAAGGCCAGCATGAGTGCAAGCTTCCCACCCAGAGAACAAGTGCAGCAAGGCCAGCAGGAGTGCAAGCTTCCCACCCTGAGAACAAGTACAGCAAGGCCAGCAGGAGTGCGAGCTTCCCACCAAGAGAACAAGTGCAGCAAGGCCAGCAGGAGTGCAAGCTTCCCACCCAGAGAACAAGTGCAGCAAGGCCAGCAGGAGTGCAAGCTTCCCACCCTTAGAACAAGTGCAGCAAAGCAAGCCGGAGTGCAAGCTTTTCACCCAGAGAACAAGTGCATCAAGGCCAGCAGGAGTGCGAGCTTCCCACCCAGAGAACAAGTGCAGCAAGGCCAGCAGGAGTGCGAGCTTTTCACCCAGAGAACAAGTGCAGCAAGGCCAGCAGGAGTGCAAGCTTCCCACCCTGAGAACAAGTACAGCAAGGCCAGCATGAGTGCAAGCTTCCCACCCAGAGAACAAGTGCAGCAAGGCCAGCAGGAGTGAAAGCGTCCCACCCTGAGAACAAGTACAGCAAGGCCAGCAGGAGTGCAAGCTTCCCACCCAGAGAACAGGTACAGCAAGGCCAGCATGAGTGCAACGTTCTCACCCAGAGAACAAGTACAGCAAGGCCAGCAGGAGTGAAAGCGTCCCACCCTGAGAACAAGTACAGCAAGGCCAGCAGGAGTGAAAGCGTCCCACCCTGAGAACAAGTACAGCAAGGCCAGCAGGAGTGCAAGCTTCCCACCCTGAGAACAAGTACAGCAAGGCCAGCAGGAGTACAAGCTTCCCACCCAGAGAACAGGTACAGCAAGGCCAGCAGGAGTGCAAGCTTCTCACCCAGAGAACAAGTACAGCAAGGCCAGCAGGAGTGAAAGCGTCCCACCCCGAGAACAAGTACAGCAAGGCCAGCAGGAGTGCAAGCTTCTCACCCAGAGAACAAGTACAGCAAGGCCAGCAGGAGTGAAAGCTTCCCACCCTGAGAACAAGTACAGCAAGGCCAGCAGGAGTACAAGCTTCCCACCCTGAGAACAAGTGCAGCAAGGCCAGCAGGAGTGCAAGCGTCCCACCCTGAGAACAAGTACAGCAAGGCCAGCAGGAGTGCAAGCTTCCCACCCTGAGAACAAGTGCAGCAAGGCCAGCAGGAGTGCAAGCTTCTCACCCAGAGAACAAGTACAGCAAGGCCAGCAGGAGTGAAAGCTTCCCACCCTGAGAACAAGTACAGCAAGGCCAGCAGGAGTACAAGCTTCCCACCCAGAGAACAGGTACAGCAAGGCCAGCAGGAGTGCAAGCTTCTCACCCAGAGAACAAGTACAGGAAAGGCCAGCAGGAGTGAAAGCGTCCCACCCTGAGAACAAGTACAGCAAGGCCAGCAGGAGTGCGAGCTTCCCACCAAGAGAACAAGTGCAGCAAGGCCAGCAGGAGTGCAAGCTTCCCACCCAGAGAACAAGTGCAGCAAGGCCAGCAGGAGTGCGAGCTTTTCACCCAGAGAACAAGTACAGCAAGGCCAGCATGAGTGCAAGCTTCCCACCCAGAGAACAAGTGCAGCAAGGCCAGCAGGAGTGCAAGCTTCCCACCCAGAGAACAAGTACAGTAAGGCCAGCAGGAGTGCAAGCTTCTCACCCAGAGAACAAGTACAGCAAGGCCAGCAGGAGTGAAAGCTTCCCACCCTGAGAACAAGTACAGCAAGGCCAGCAGGAGTACAAGCTTCCCACCCAGAGAACAGGTACAGCAAGGCCAGCAGGAGTGCAAGCTTCTCACCCAGAGAACAAGTACAGCAAGGCCAGCAGGAGTGAAAGCGTCCCACCCTGAGAACAAGTACAGCAAGGCCAGCAGGAGTGCAAGCTTCTCACCCAGAGAACAAGTACAGCAAGGCCAGCAGAAGTGAAAGCGTCCCACCCGGAGAACAAGTACAGCAAGGCCAGCAGGAGTGCAAGCTTCCCACCCAGAGAACAAGTGCAGCAAGGCCAGCAGGAGTGAAAGCTTCCCACCCAGAGAACAAGTGCAGCAAGGCATGCAGGAGTGCGAGCTTCTCACCCAGAGAACAAGTGCAGCAAGGCCAGCATGAGTGCAAGCTTCCCACCCAGAGAACAAGTGCAGCAAGGCCAGCAAGTGTGCAAGCTTCCCACCCTGAGAACAAGTACAGCAAGGCCAGCAGGAGTGCAAGCTTCCCACCCAGAGAACAAGTACAGCAAGGCCAGCATGAGTGCAAGCTTCCCACCCAGAGAACAAGTGCAGCAAGGCCAGCAAGTGTGCAAGCTTCCCACCCTGAGAACAAGTACAGCAAGGCCAGCAGGAGTGCAAGCTTCCCACCCAGAGAACAAGTGCAGCAAGGCCAGCAAGTGTGCAAGCTTCCCACCCTGAGAACAAGTACAGCAAGGCCAGCAGAAGTGCAAGCTTCCCACCCAGAGAACAAGTACAGCAAGGCCAGCATGAGTGCAAGCTTCCCACCCAGAGAACAAGTGCAGCAAGGCCAGCAAGTGTGCAAGCTTCCCACCCTGAGAACAAGTACAGCAAGGCCAGCAGGAGTGCAAGCTTCCCACCCAGAGAACAAGTGCAGCAAGGCCAGCAGGAGTGCAAGCTTCCCACCCAGAGAACAAGTACAGCAAGGCCAGCAGGAGTGCGAGCTTTTCACCCAGAGAACAAGTACAGCAAGGCCAGCATGAGTGCAAGCTTCCCACCCAGAGAACAAGTGCAGCAAGGCCAGCAGGAGTGAAAGCGTCCCACCCTGAGAACAAGTACAGCAAGGCCAGCAGGAGTGCAAGCTTCCCACCCTGAGAACAAGTGCAGCAAGGCCAGCAGGAGTGTAAGCTTCCCACCCAGAGAACAAGTACAGCAAGGCCAGCAGGAGTGCAAGCTTTCCACCCAGAGAGCAAGTGCAGCAAGACCAGCAGGAGTGCGAGCTTCCCACCCACAGAGCAAGTGCAGAAGGGCAAGCTTCCCACACAAAAAACACCTATAGCAAGACCAGTAGGAGTGCAAGCTTCCTACTTAGAGAACAAGTACAGCAACACCAGCAGGAGTGCGAGCTTCCCACTCTGAGAACAAGTGCAACAAGGTTAGCAGGAGTGCAAGCTTCCCACCTAGAGAACAAGTGCAGCAACACCAGCAGGAGTGCAAGCTTCCCACCGAGAGAACAAGTGCAGCAACACCAGCAGGAGTGCAAGCTTCCCACCAAGAGAACAAGCACAGGAAGGCCAGCAGGAGTGCAAGCTTCCCACCCAGAGAACAAGCGCAGCAAGGCCAGCAGGAGTGCAAGCTTCCCACCCAGAGAACAAGCACAGGAAGGCCAGCAGGAGTGCAAGCTTCCCACCCAGAGAACAAGCACAGGAAGGCCAGCAGGAGTGCAGGCTTCCCACCCTGAGAACAAGTGCTGCAGAGCCAGCAGGAGTGCAAGCTTCCCACCCAGAGAACAAGTGCAGCAACACCAGCAGGAGTGCAAGCTTCCCACCCAGAGAACAAGCACAGGAAGGCCAGCAGGAGTGCAAGCTTCCCACCCAGAGAACAAGTTCCCAGGTGTGCCTGGTAGGCCCTTGTTCTTTACACTCACTAGTATCTGTGATAGTTTCACTGTCTTCATACATGCCAGAGTGGACCCTCTGTTTTTTAAAAAAACCTCTTTAGATCCTCCAGATCCAGCCAATTATAGGCGTAAATCACCACAGACATTCATGGAAAATTGCTTCAGAAGGTAGGTTACTAGCAACTCCTACATGAGGTGTAAGAGAGTGGCATAAGCTCAACATTTGCCGGGATTAGACCAGCCAGGGCGCCGGGCTAGCGATAATAACAGCCATGGGCAAGTTGAGAAAGGTGATGGACGCGGGCGGCAAAGGGTTTTTAGTTGTTTAGGCTCTATCGGCCAGCCTTGATTCCAATGATCTTGATATCTTCCAAGACAGATTAAGCAGATTGGTTTTTTTTTTTTTACTCCTCATTGGTGCAATATTAAGGAGTTGTCGGGCCCGATCTCTCTTTAGTTCTTAGAATTCACTGTCATATAACGGGGTGTGAGTATCTAGACAGTACCCCTGTAACGTTTGAAAGAGAGAGGGGTCCCCTTATTTCCATTACTATGTAGAAGGATTTAGAGCGAGGGGGGGGGAGCTAGCCATTATGGCTACTCATGCAGGCCTTCTCCTGACTTTCCATTGCTTACACATAATCATTGGACTGTTACGTGGATTTATCTGATCCGTACCAACCATCTGGACAATATCCCTCCAAATTATCCTCCAAACATTTTAGCTAGAACCTTGCTGGTAGTTTTCCCAGATGTCCCAAAACTTAAGTTTCTTACTAGGGGCTTTTCTTCTATCGAGTTTATATATTCTTAGTATTGATGTTAGCCATTCTCTGTGAGTTGGAGGGACCGGACTTACCCTTTTCACACAGATTTCTCTCCTTGCCAGTAGTATTAACAGGAAAAGAAGATTTTCCTGTGCTATAGAGAATTTATCAGGTACATTTGGATTCCTTACCCCAAAGATAAATAAATCAATACTTACATTTAGATGTCTTCCTAAAACCCCATCAAGTGTCTTACCACATCATTCCAGAAACCGTCGAGAAGGGGGCACTGCCGAAATATATGTAGGTCGTCGGCCCTTTCCAATCCGCATTTTGGACAGACTTTCACTGTGTCCCAGCGAATTTCGACAGCTTTTTTGGGGTCCAGTAAGCTCTATGAGAAGTGAACAAGTGATTTCTCTTTAGGGCGGCAGATGTTACACTTGTCCAGCATTTGTTCATAGATACTTGCCATTGGTTGTTTAATTCCCGCGTCGGCAGGTCTTTCCCCCATACTCTCTCCGGTATCCAAAATTCTTCTTCCCCTGCAAGGATCAAGGCCCAGTACCTAAGCGAAATTTCTTTATGTATAGTATCTTTTTTCAGCATTTCTTTTTCCAGGGATGGGTTTCCTGCTCTGACTTCTTTTAGGGATTTAGCCCAGCTGGATAGCTGATAAAATTTGAATTTAGCTACTGAGCCATTAGTTTTAGAAAATAGGATATTCCAATCCAGGATAATGTTTTCAGACATCAGATGTCCCCATTTGTTTAATCCTGCTGATTTTATTGAGTGTGCTAGTTTGTCTTTAAGACACTTTGGGGTGCCAGGGTGCCAGGGGAGTCCCATATGGGGGCCAGATCACTGTAATAAGGAATATTTAAGGTATATCTTATGCCAAACCAGGATTTGGCCGCCGACTTCAGCAACTTGAGTTTAATTTTTTTTTTTAAGTTCGGGTGTCCAAATTTGTATAGGAAATTGCTGGTTTTATTAGTCATTGTTTGGAAGTAGAGCGGATAATTTTCAAAGGTGTTTAGGAGCTTTCTGCTTGATTTAAATTGAAAGGCTCTGCAATACTCAAAGAGATCAGGGCTTGCAATTCCCCCCTGGTCTTTTTTCCGTCTTAACTTACTCCAGGCAATTCTAGGGTTTTTTGAAGACCAGATAAAACTTGAGATTTCACTCTAGATTTTTTTTATTGATTCTTTTTTGAATTTAAGAGGAATGGCATCAAAAACGAAGGTAAATTTCGGAAGAATTGACATTTTTATTATGTTCGATTTGCCTAGTAGCGTCAAGGGGAGTCCCCCCCACACTTTCAATAACCTTTTGACTTCCTTTTCTATTCTTTGGATGTTGATGTGAGTTACCTTATCCAAGTCTTTGACCAGGTCTATACCAAGGTATCTGATTTTTTCCTTTTATCCTTATTATGAGGGCTAATGGAATTATCATTCCAGCTCATTGTTTCCGTCTTGTCTTGGTTAATTTGGTAGCCAGAGATACTTCCAAAACTGGTTAAGGCCTCTTCAATTGTTGTTAGCGATCCGCTGAGGTTGTCTGTAAAGATCATCAGATCGTCTGCATAGAGGGCGATCTTTTTAGAACAGTCTTGGAAGGAAAAGGGAGATATTGAAGGATCTATTCAGAGATGTTCCGCCATTGGTTCGATATAAAAGTTGAAGAGCAGGGGGGAGAGGGGGCATCCCTGCCTAGTTCCTCTCTTTATCTGTATATTAGTGGTAAGGCTGCCATTAATTAAGATTTGCGCTTTTGGAGAAGTATATATTTTTGACACCATGTTCAGGATATTTGTCCCCAGGTTAAATTTTTTCAGAGCTTCGCTTAAGTACACCCAATTGACTCTATCGAACGCTTTTGCGGCGTCGATGGTGATTATTGATAGAGGAAGTTTCTCATTGGAGGCAAAGTCTATAGCAGCAAACAATTCTTGCGTTAGGTCTTGTAACTGTCTTCCGGGTATGAAGCCCTTCTGGTTGTTATTTATTAGTAGCCCCGCTGTTTTCCCCAGTCTCTTCGCCATGATTTGTGTAAAGATCTTATAGTCACAATTCAGGATCGAGATTGGACGGTAAGATTCGCATTTTTTAGGGCTTTTACCCTGTTTTAGAAGAATGGTGATTATGGCTTTGTTCCAGGAGTCTGGGAGATCGCATTGTTCCAGGAATATTTTGTTCAACAGTGTTGTTAAGGGTTAAAGCAATGCCTCTTTTAATTTTGTGTAAAATTCGTTAGGTAGGGCATCTGGTCCAGCAGCTTTGCCTTTCTTGAGGTTTTTTAAAGCCTCTTCCACTTCCTGAGTCAAGATTATCCGCGTTTAGTTCTTCTCTCAATTCGGGTGGTAAAGTTGGGAGATTTAGGGGGTCCAAGAAGTGTTTTATATCTTCCATTTTGGGTTTACAATCTTCGTTGTACAGATCTGAGAAAAAAGAGAGGAATTCTTGTTTTATTACAACATCTTCAGAACCGTTCTCTGCTGGGTTTCTAGGATCGATACAAACAACTTTATTCCTGGTTTGTTCTGTCTTTGTTTTCCATGCAAGCATCTTGCCACATCCCTCCCCATATTCATAGTGGGCGAATTTGCTGGCTTCCCATTTTTCTCTAACTTTATTTTCCAAGATTTCTGCTAAACTCTCTTTTTGACTTGAACTGTCCGCCTCTAATTGCTCTTTATCAGAGGAAGATGTTGTTGCGGATATTTGTAGATCCAGGTTTTTGATCTTATCTTCCAAAGTTAATATTGATTGTTTTATACCCTTTGATTTATGAGCCGCTAGACTGAGGATATGTTCCCTGATCACTGCTTTATAAGTGCCCCAGGTTGTCTGTATCGAGGTACCTTCCTTATTATCCTCAAAAAAGAGCTAGGTCCGTTCTTTTAGCTGCTCAATGATCTGAGGGTCTAGGAGGATTGTGCGATCCAAAGTCCATCTTGTACTTTCCTTGTTAGGTTCCATTTTCAAGGAGATCAGGACTGCCGAGTGATCTGAGAGATGGGCAGGAATGTGTTCTACTTTGACTGTTTTTTCGATTAGACCTTGATCTATAAGAAAGAATTCTATTCTTGATTGGATTCCGAGTTTTTTATTTTTGAAGGTAAAGTTATTCTGTTTGTCCCCCTTTACTTTCCATATATCCAGTAAGCGAAGATCTCTTTTGTAGACCCCCAACCAATCTCTCATTTTTGGCAAGGTTACTTGTCTTCTAATGGGGAAGCGGTCTGTTTTTGGGTCGAGTATTATGTTGAAGTCTCCACCCAAGATTATTGGTGAGGAAACCGAGAGTAAATGTGAATATAAAGTTTGCAGCGGGACCGGGTCATCCATGTTTGGACCATAATAACCTGCCACGGTTAGGGCATTATTCCGTATCCTTACTCTGGCCAGAGCCCATCTCCCCTTTGGGTCGGTTTCTGATGTTTCCACTTTTGCATTCAAAGATTTTTTAAAGAGAATGGCAATGCCAGATTGGGTTTTAGAGAAAATTTGATCAAATCAGTTAAGGATTTGTAAAGTGCAGCAAATCACACACGAGGGTCTCAAGGGGCATAAAATGACTATGGTCCCTCTTATCGGATATATTGCCCGGCTCTAGCCGTTCAACATTTAACTTCGGCCAACATCCCATCCAGTGGGGAGCCCTGCGGGCATCGATTATATTGCTGCCCCTTTAAATTTCGATATTTGCCCTTTGTCTCACATTCTACAAAAATTGGATACTCAGATGTACTTTTAAGCAAATAAAACCCCGTTTATTTTTAACTGAAATCAAACTTCCTAGAGATGCAAGAAGAATGTAATTGAGTGTTATCCACCACACCAGATCAGACGATGCATAACTGTTTTAGAAAAGTACATTCACCCCATGTTTAAGATTCTTCCTAACAGAAGAATGCCCTGTGACCATCGACCTCGGGGAAATGTCCTCTTCCAGCTGTGACAGTGAGAAATGTAGGGATTACAATGGACTCCTGCTTCACCTCGGATACAGGAATCCCAGCAATTTCAAAGCCATGTCTTCCAGTCACTAAAAATAGCCTCCCATTTGCATCCCTCTCTCATAAAGTGAGCATCGGCCATGACTATGTCCAGACAGAATTGGACTATGGAAACTCTATTTACTTGTGTGCGCTCCAAAAAAGTCTTGTGCGTTTGCAAGCATTAAAAACTCCGGGCCCGATTCACAAAAGTAGTCTGAGACAAAATCCTAACTTAACGAATTTCGGTATTCACAGATTGCATTTAGGAGTAGTAAAGTTAGGAATCCTAACTTTACCTCTCCTAAATGCCCTTTGTTAATACCGAAATTAGAAATCCTAACTTTACCTCTTCTAAATGCCCTTTGCGAATACCGAAAGTCATAAAGTTAGGATGTTGTCTCAGATTACTTTTGTGAAACTGGCCCAATATTATTAGACTGCTTTTTAGCCTCAAGAAACATGAGCGGACCTCCTCTTATAGACAGCAGCTTCACTGGCTCCCCATTGAATTCAAGGCAGCCCCCATTCTGCGCAAACGCCTGCAGAGAGATAAGAGTCACTTCCTGTCTTCGATGCTCCATAGGTTCTATTCTCAGAAACTCCATAAATGCAAATGAGGACTCCCGCAAAGATCTGAAATAAAACCCACCTCCAGCATTCCTAAACATAAAACCATCACAAAACATGGGCAGGCAGGGCCTTCTCCACTGCTGGTCCTAAACTATGGAACTCACTCCCTTGGTCCCTGCGTCCTGAACCCAACCTCTTGAGATTCAGGAAACACCTGAAGGCCAGGGTGTTCCAAATGGTCCCAAACAATCTTTCATGTCCCTAAGAAGATATATCAGTGCTGGGAGACTATGGAACAAGTGAATTAGAAGTTTAGATTTTGTAGAGCGCGCAAATACACAAGCAAGGCCTTGCGCAATCAGAGACACAGGCACAACAAACAAAACTATCTTTGAAATAAATGAGTTTTCCAAGCTTTACAAAAGATCATATCATGGTTCGGTTCTGCTCGAGTGGCAAGTAGCCGGCTAGGCCAAGTCCGCGCTGTGATCACAGAAAGAAGAGCAGAAAGATCGAGTGATTCGAGCTCATGTTGCAGCATAAGGAGCCGTGCGAAAATAGAAAGCCAGCTCTTACAATCACCGGCGATCACCGCGTAGATACAATCAGTTTTTAGGTTTCGCCTATTATCATTCGCTTGCTAATGTAATAGGCGAGAAATCAAGTGCTCCATCGACTCGTCAAACCACTGCGGTTTTTTCACAGTGCATGTGAGTCACGTGACCACAAAAGCGGGTCCCGTGACCACACAAGCACGCGCATCTCCCTAATCCGCCTGCCACACTTCTCCTCCCCTCGCTCGCATTCCCGCCCCCCCACCAGGCTCTCCCGCCCCCATCCGGCTTCCCTCCGCGCATCTCCCTAATCCGCCTGCCACACGTTTATCTTTAACAATGGCTGAGGCTCCTTTCATTTCTCTGGCTCGGCTTGTTTTTCTTTGGCATTTATCTCCAAGCGCGAGCAAAATGCTTTCACTTTTGCGCTTACTTAAGCTTCCCCAGCCGTCCACTGGTGAAACACTCCTCCGGACACAGTGCTTCATCTTTTTTTTGGCTTCCTTTATTTCATCGGTTGGCAATATGTTTTTTTAATTATTTGTTTAGAATGCAGCGTGTTTTGTGTGCTTTGAGACGCATTTGCTTCTGCCAGTTTAAAGTTTCATTAAAGCTGCTTCCTCCTGGTCGTGTCTTCATTTTGAGATGGCTGGTGTACGCTCTCTGCGAGATGCCTCCCATTTACTGTGCTTACTAAAGCTTCCCCAGCCATCCACTGGTGAAACACTCCCCCCGCCCCCAGCCCGCCGCCTCCCAGCACAAACACAAACAACGCTTTTAGTGCTGTCACTGCGGATTGTTATCCGAGCGGCGCAGGCATGGAGCCGTGTTCTCTGTGACAAATAACATCCCGCTGTGAGAATACCAGGGTGCTCTCGTGTGTGGCGGGGGGCTTCTGGTAGTGCAACTTCTGCAGCCCAAAGTGACCGGCTTACAGCCTCACCCTGGCTCATTTGAAAGAGGGGGAGGGTATTTCTTCATTACATGGAGGTGGGCCCAGGGGGCACCGCAGTCTGTGAAGGGTTAGCAGAGAGGGGCTGTTTATGTAACACTGAGATATCCTTGGCACACGAATCACAGTAGGGGAGAAATTTTCAAAACTGATAGTGTTTCATTTTTGTACATTTGCAGACCTTTGTGCGTACATATCCCTCGGTAAAGGCATATATGGGAGAGAGGAACATAGCGCTAGGCGGAGGAAGGGAGACAACATGCACTCTTGGAGAGAGCTGAAACAACTGAAACAAGCATTAACAAGCACTGGCGTTGCCAATAGGGTTCGCATTTGGAAAGTTGGAGCTATTGGTTTTCTAAATGACATTTTATATTTATATATCGTTATTGGCATTGTCAATAACAATATATAAATATAAAATGTCATTTACAAAACCAATAGCTCTAACTTTCCAAATGCGAAACCTATTGGCAACGCCAGTGCTTGTTATTCAGATGCTTCTGGGACCGCCAAATGACAAAATAAGAACAGGCACCTTTGGCGCGATGCACTGTGAAAGAATTTGACTGCATTATTGGAGAACAAGCTTAATAGCGGCCACAAGCGAGACATCCACTTGTATTCTGATGCAATGAACAAAATGCCTTGAGGTACAATATCAGCCACTATTTCTTAAACAAAGACTGAAATACGTTATACCTGAGCCTGTCTTTGACATCACAAAGGGCCAGGATACCAGATCTCAACAGAAGAAGTGACAAAGCCCTGATGAAAGTCAAGGAACTGGTTTCCCTGGACTAGAAACGCTTCGGCACAACTGAGGGAGCAATTTACATCATTATTTGTCTCAATTGGCCTTGGCTGGTTGTAAAATGATCCTCGGTTGAAGAATCTGCTCCTTCTTATAACTTTGTCTTTTCTTATTTTTTTTTTAAACACTTTATTAGAGCAACCTGGTGCAAACCATAGTAATACAACAGACAGAGTTCGATCATAGCGTCCAGTCATGCCTAGTCAATACAGTTCCAGGAACAGAAACGTGACGCTAGGTAAGAAACAGTTAGGTCGCACCGTGTAGCATAACCAATGTCACAATAGGAAAATTTTCTGATAAGCAACTGAAATGCAAAGCAAACAGAAACAATAGTCCAAAAGTTCAAAAAAAAATAAAAAGGGGAGATATCATGCAGAAGTAACAGATTGCGAGACCAGCACAATAGTCCGTTCCGTATCACATTAGGAGGCATCGCAGACAATGACCATATTACCATAACAGCAAACATTTAATCATCCTACCCAGAAGGAACAGGAGTAAAACCCAAAGGCCACAGAGCGCCAACATGCCAGGGGGACCAAGAGTAGGGTGCATCAGCAAGAAAAAGGGATGTTCCAGCCCCACGTCGCAAGGGAGCAGCGTGTCGTGGCAGAGGCCTCAACTGATGGAGTGCAGAGTGGGGTTTCTGAGGCATAGCCCACCCCAGTAGGTAAGTTGGGGTGTAAGGACTGAGATGAATCTTCCTTCGTCTTCCCCGCAATGTATTGGCGATATGGGACCCATATGTCCGTGGGGCAGGAGGTTGCTGGGAGTTGGTCAGAATATTCCACACTATTGACATTGCAATAAGCCACACTTCGCAGCCAAGCGGCAACTGTGGGAGCCCGTCTCGCCTACCAGTGCAGTGCTACCTCCCTCTTGGCCAGAAGGAAGCAGATCGATGCCAATTTACGTATCTTTCGGGGAAAGTCGGACATATAGCCTGTGAGAAGGTGGCCTGATATGCAGTGTTCACTATTCTAGTGACCACTATGTATCAGTCCAGCAACCCTTATGGTGATTGGTTGTAAGTCAACCTTATAGACCAGCTATCCTAGTAGCGTGGATACGAGCAGTCTAAGGCTAAAGACTCGAGAGGGCGTGTTAAGCCAGCTGTTATACCACACATATACCCCTTGAACACCAAGTGAAAGGACACCACACAAGTGTTATGAAAATAAACAATGTATTTATTAGAATCACAACAGCCCTGTACTCTTTATGAGGACAGGGTACTAAGCACAAAACAAAACCCTTATAAAAATACTTAAGTTCGCACAGTATACACAAATGCCCGAGGGGCACGGAAAACCATATACTCTGAAAGTGGAATGCGAAATTACTAGCAGGTAAGTACAGTACTAATAGGCTTAGGAATCGCTAGGACTTGACTATAGAATCTTCAGATTACTTCTAGGAGGCCTAGGGGACTCGGGTGCAGAGTGTGCACTCTCACGCGTGATGCGGGACAAAGTCTATGGTAGCTAGTAATGACAAAGTTAGTGTTCTCGGGCGAACCCGACCTGGTAGGAGGAAAACGAAAGTGGATCCTGACCCTTGGATAGTGAGGCTATGCTGGGGCACCGAAATGCCGAAGTTACCTAGCCCAGGGGCTGCAGCTGCATAGGTCTCAAAAGACGTCGGGAATCCTTGTAGACGGACCAGGAGCCTGGAAGAAAGAAGTTGCTGGCAGGCGACCAGTGAAGAAAGTTCGAAGGATCCAAGCCTGGATCGAAGGAAGATGACACCTGAAAGCAGAGGGGACCAAGTTCGAGACTACTAGCCAGTAGTCAGTGGGCACCAGGAGGGCACCGGATGGTAGCCACCTCGACTAGGTGAGTGGGTGACACTGTGTTCGCAGATCTCACGGACCAGGAGGCGTTGTCGGCAACCAGGATGGAGGAGCGAGCTGTCCCACGATGGATGAAGCTGTCGGCGTCGCTGGACCCAGGATTGGGCAACAAAGCCTTGGCAAATTCAAGCCCACGCGGTGGACTCAAAATGACGTCTGGAGTGGACCAGGAGGGTCCGGGGTGCCTCTCTTGAAGAAGGAAGCAAGGGCCAGTCTGGAGCAACCAGACCAGCAGCAGTGATGTCGTCGGGCGTCGTGAAGAAGGCCACAAGCCAGCCGGCTAGTAGCCACACAGCGCGGTGAGCACGCAAAAGCAGAAGGGCCCCACGCAGATCGTGGAGATGCTGGAGGGCTGATCTTCGATGCTGGAGCTGCTCAGGGTTGGGGCTTCTCGGTCCCCAAAGCACTCACCAGTGGAGCACACGGTGGGCTTGTTGCAAAGAAGTCGTGCAGTCTTGGCGATCGTCGGTCCCTCGAGGTCTCGCCGCACTCACGATTCTCAGCTTTGCTGTAGAGGTGAGTAGAGGTCAGAGGTGCCAGGGAAGCCGGGTCTCGTCGAGCTGGGTCGTCGGATTCGGGAAGAAGGACTTGCAGCAGACCGTAGTGTTCTTAGGATGGTGCCTGCTTGATGCAGGGTGACTACTCCTTAGCCACAAGGGAGAATCTTGAAGAAGGAAATCTTGATGTCTTTCGCAGAAAGTCGTGTCTTGATTCCAAAGATGATCTAATTTGAACAGGGGGCCCGCTCCTATCTTTATACTAAAAAAGGGGGCTGACCCGGTGACTAGGTCCTGCCTATGGGTGGGACTAGGAGGGGGGTGGTTACACCCCTCTCCCATGCCGGACTTTCCCCAGGCCAGGGGCTGGGGTGCCCCTGGAACTGGTTCTAGCCGGCAGATGCGTAGTGAGCACCGGGGTGCCACTCAGCAGTCACCTTCCTGAAAAGCCCTGCCTACCCAGGATACACAAAACCCTGTCTGGGATGGTGCTAGCACCGCCCCTGACAGGAAACCCTTTGTCCAGGCTCTCCTCGCTGGAAGGACTCCCAGCAGCAGGAGGTCAGACTCGTGTCTGTGGTGGCAGCATCCATTTTGTGGAGCTGAGGCTTCGTTTAACTTTAACCGGGGTTCACAGTCACATACATGTTGTGTCCCTCTAGAAGGGTGGAATGCTAACCCCGTCGCCAGAATTGGCGAGGGGTTAGTATTCCAATTCGTATGACACCTTACTCGACATGTTTTGATAAAGCAATACCAAAGTTAGCATTTAACCGCGAGGATTATAATGCACTTAAGAGTATATGGTATGCGTTATCATGGAACAGCTATTAGGACTTGGTTCCGCAAGCTGCAAACGGGCTCAGCTCATGCCAGAGCACCATTTCACATGATTCCAAGCACTCTGCCTTCAGGATTGTCAAGGCCTGCCATAGGAGTGACTGATAGGAATCTGTGTGTCCATTTTAGGGTTAGGTATAGGTATACTACACCTACAGCAAAGGGTGATTACACGACTTTGCCCCAGCTGTCATGCAGCCAGTTGTGTCAAATTTAGGAGGCCAGCCAGGGTGGCATAATACATGCTTCAGCCCCTGGTAGGCCCTGGGTACACCTATGCCCTGAGTTACAGGGTCTGATAAGGTGGCCCAGTACCAATTGGTAAATGCACCTAGGGTACATGTTGTAATTTAGAGAGAGAACAGCCAGGCTGTGGGTCTGATTGGCAGGCCCACAGCCAGAGAAAGTCGTAAACCAGTGAAACAAAAGCAAAAAATCTGGGTGATCATAGGATTGCAGACCCTACTCTCCTACATGACCCCCCCCCCCCCAAACTTTGGGACAATAAGCTAACCTTGACCAGGTGAGTCTTCTTGTTCTAAGTGGAAATATCTGGAGAGCCCATCGGCATTGCCATGATCAGTACCAGGTCTATGTTCCACTGTAAAGTCCATCCCCTGTAGGGAAATGGACCACCTAAGCAGTTTGGGGTTTTCACCCTTCATCTGGTTTAGCCACAAGAGGGGCTTATGGTCGGTCTGAATCTTGAAGTGAGTGCCAAACAAGTATGGCCTCAGCTTCTTCAGGGCCCAAACCACAGCAAAGGCCTCCCTCTCAATAGCTGACCAATTCTTCTCTCTGGGGTCAGCCTTCTGCTTATGAAAGCAATGGGCTGGTCTTGACCATCAAAATTCAGTTGAGATAGAACAGCTCCCACACCCAACTCAGAAGCATCTGTTTGGACAATGAATGGTTTGGAGTAGTCTGGACTCTTGAGGATAGGTGCTGTGCACATGGCCTGCTTTAGGTCATCGAATGCTTTTTGACAGCCTGCTGTCCACTGAACCTTTTTTGGCATTTTCTTACTTGTCAGTTCATTTAATGGAGTCACAATTGATCAATAGTTCCTGACAAACTTTCTGTAGTAACCAGTCAGGCCCAAGAAAGCTCGAACCTGAGTCTGGGTGGTTGGAGGAGCCCAGTCCCTGATTGACTGTATTTTGCTCTCCAGTGGTTGAACTTGGCCTCCACCTACAAGGTGGCCCAAGTATACAACCTGTGTCTGCCCTATCTGGCACTTGGTAGCCTTGATAGTGAGACCTGCTGCTTGCAGAGCCTCTAACACTTTCCTCAGGTGGACCAGGTGATCCTCCCAGGTGGAGCTAAAGACAGCAATATCATCAAGATATGCTGCACAGAAGTCATCCAGCCCAGTGAGAACATGATTCACCAACCTTTGGAAGGTGGCAGGTGCATTTTTCAGACCAAAGGGCATTACCACAAATTGATAATGCCCACCAGGGGTTGAAAATGCTGTCTTGGGCTTGGCATCCTCAGCTAACCTGATTTGCCAATACCCAGCTGTCAGGTCAAATGTGCTTAAGTAGTTGGCAGAAGCCAATCTATCTCATCTCATCTGCCCTTGGTATTGGGTGGGCATCAGTCTTAGTGACTGCATTGAGACCCCTGAAGTCTACGCAGAACCTCATCTCTTTCTTACCACCCTGGGTGTGAGGCTTTGGCACTAGAACTACTGGACTAGCCCAAGGGCTATCTGAGGGTTCAATGACTCCCAACTCCAACATTTTCTGCACTTCAGTTTTTATGCAGTCTCTAACATGATCAGGCTGCCTGTAGATTTTACTCTTAACTGGCAAACTGTCACCAGTGTCAACCTCATGGGTACACCAATTGGTCTGACTGGGTGTCAGAGAGAACATATGTCTGAAAGACTGAAGAACCTGTTTACAGTCTTTCTGTTGATGTTCAGAGAGGCTGCGACAAAAGACAACACCATCTACTGACCCATCATCAGGATTCTGAGTGAGCAGGTCTGGGAGAGGGTCACTCTCTTCCTCCTGTCCCTCATCTATGGCCATGAGCAAGCTCATGTCCTTCCTGTCGACATATGCTTTGAGCCTGTTGACATGGAGTACCCTGTGGGGGCTCCTGGGAGTTCCAAGGTCCACCAGGTAGGTGACCTCTCCCTTTTGCTCAAGAATTGTGTGGGGCCCAGACCATTTGTCTTTGAGTGCTGCTGGGGCCACTGGCTCCAACACCCACACCTTCTGTCCAGGCTGATAAACAGTCAGGACAGCCTTTTGGTCATGCCAAGCTTTTTGGAGTTCTTGACTGGCCTTAAGGTTTTCAGATGCCTTCTCCATATACTCAGCCATCCTGGAGCGGAGACCAAGTACATAGTCCACTATGCTGGTTGCAGGCTTTTTGAGAGGTCTCTCCCATCCTTCCTTCACCAAACACAGGGGGCCTCTCACAGGATGCCCATACAAAAGTTCAAAAGTGCTGTAGCCAACCCCCTTTTGTGGGACCTCTCTGTAAGCAAACAGAAGGCAGGGAATCAGGACATCCCATCTACGCCTGAGCTTTTCAGGTAGTCCATGAATCATCCCTTTTAGGGTCCTGTTGAACCTTTCAACAAGCCCATTGCATTGTGGGTGATAGGGTGTGGTGAACTTGTATTTTCAATTCAAAAATACTTTTATTTGATTTATAAAAATCATAAAAGGGTGGGTCTTACCACCATACAAACAGCATATACATCAAAAGCTCAGCATGAAAACAAAATTAAAATCACCAAAAAAAAATCATAAAGTTAAAACCTAATCTTGACAGGTTTAGACAAATACACAATCACAGTATACTATTATAAAAATGTGGCTGAGGGAAGACAAGGCTGTCTCGTTGGAGCTGCTAAACAACTAATAATTGGTCTAGGAAAAAAGCGAGAACTTTGGGGAACGAATGAGTTTGGTGAAAAATGCACATTTTAACTTAGAAAGGAGAACACAACCTAGAGAGGTGAAAGCGAGGGAGTAACCATTAGGAGGGGGAGTGGGAGACCTGGGGCAGCCGTGATGAGGCCGGTTGGCCGAAGTCATCGTTAATTATTTCCTTGTTTTCTAGCTCTTTTGCAGCATGAGCCAGGAATTTTATGGTTTTGCAGGCTAATTGTATCCGGGACCCGCTGAGGCATTCTATCACAGCCGCCCTACAAGTTCTCACCTGGGCTTCTCTTAAAAGTGGTAGCAAAAGCGTCTTCCTTGTTTTCTGCAATGCAGGGCATATGCATATTAGATGCAATAAAGACTCCGTGGGGTTGCCACAGAGACGACAGGCAGAAGTTGACCAGGACCGTTGCCAATTGGGGGTGAGGTCTTTACTCAAGAAGCATCCCAGCCTCAGAAGGCTTAATTTCCTCTTATAGTAGTCCCTAAAGCAGTCTTGCAAATATGGCTGAGGTTTCAGATGTTTGTAAGTTGACAACACGATCCAGGCATGGCTTTTTCCGGCCACTGCAGCTTTGTCCATTAGCAGTGATGCTTGTTTGATGGCTTTGTTGGTGAATTGTTTAAAGGCGTTGTATGATATGGGTGAAAGCCAGGTTTCTTCCAGCTTTAACGAAACCAGCGCTTGCCTGAGAGATTTGTATATTGAATTTGTAGATCCGGCCTGTTTTTCTACCTCTAGCCAGCAGAGATGTGCTAGGGTATCATCTTCAGCATCCCTCATGCGCCAGTAGTATTTGGCCAGAGCACCTTGTCTTGCCGGAGTCTGATTAGTTAGTCCATATTCTAAGCGTATTTGGGCTTGTGAGATGTGTCTTGGAATTGAGAAGAGGTTTTTAAACAGTCTGGATTGGGCTAGATTTAGCACTGTGGAGTCCCTGGTTGCCATCATTTCCGAGCCATATGTAAGCGATGGCAGGAATTTGGCAGCTACGATCTTTAGCAAATGGCCGGTAGAACTGCCACTTAGGTGTGTTTGTATAGTTTTAAAGGCGAATTGAAGCTGTTTGGCTTTTGATTTCCCCAGTTCTAAGTGGTGATTGTACTTTAATTGATGGTCAAGTAAAATGGTGAACTTGTAGTTGACACCACATTCCTTCCACATAGCAGTTAAGTAGCTTGACATGAAGTTTGCACCTCTGTCAGAGACAACCTCCTTAGGGAAGCCCACTCTGGAGAACACTCCAACTAGGGCTCTTGCCACCACAGGGGCTGTGGTGGTCCTAAGGGGAATAGCTTCAGGATACCTGGTGGCATGATCCACTACCACCAGTATAAACTTGTGCCCTGATGCTGTCTGGGGTTCCATTGGACCAACAATGTCAATCCCCACTCTTTCAAAGGGCACCCCCACCACAGGCATTGGTATAAGGGGGGCCTTTGTTGTGCCACCTGACTTACCACTGGCTTGACAAGTGACACAGGAGCGACAAAACTCCTTGGTATCCTCATTCATATGAGGCCAGTGAAAGTGTGAGACAAGCCTGTCCCAAGCCTGTCCCAAGTCTTTGTCTGGCCTAAGTGACCTGCTAAGGGAATCTCATGGGCCAAGGTAAGAAGGAAACCTCTCTGAGACAAGGGTACAACCAGCCTCCTGGTCATGCCAGGCTTGGGGTCTCTTGCCTCAGTGTGCAGGAGTCCATCTTCCCAGTATACCTTGTGGGTACCTGTGGCGTTCCCAGCAGCCTCAGCAGCAGCCTGCTGTCTGAGGGGTTCAAGAGAAGGGCAGTCTAACTGTTCCTTCCCCAGGTCTTCTCTTGAGGGTCCCCCTGAACCCAAGAATTCAACTTGATCAAGTTCAAACTCTCTAGGCTCAGTTTCCCTCAATTCCTGTAGGTCAGCCTCCTCAGAGACCTGATCCTCAACCTGGGGCAAGGGGAAGGCAATGCCTTAACCCTACTGCTCTTCTTCTTGGGAGGTGTCTGGTCCATTGTTCCAGGATCCAGCACCTGTTCAGTGGGGCATCTTCTGACCTGTGACCTAGTCACAGCAAGCACATGTGCTGGCAAGCCTAACATTTCCATGTGAGTCCTCTGCTCCACTTCTGACCATTGTGATGACTCCAAATCATTGCCCAACAAACAATCCACTGGGAGGTCTGCACTAACTACAACCTTCTTTTGACCAGTTACCCCTCCCCAGGAGAAAGCTACAATTGCCATACTATGACTGGTAGTGACATTGCTTGCATTGGTCACCAGGAAATCTGTACCTGGCATGATTTGTCCAGGGTCCACAAAGTTAGGTGTCACCATGGTGACACTGGCACAAGTGTCCCTATAGGCCTGAGACATTTTTCCATTTATCAAAGGTGTCTGTCTGTATTTGCCCAAGGTATTGGGACTTATATCAGGGGACATATCCACATCCCCTGTACAGACAAGGACAGCCTGAGTCAGGGTGCCAACTAAGTTGTCACTCCCCTCAGAACCCAAGGTTAACCCAACTAAACCCTTGGGAGGTGCACTACCACTGCTGACTGTACTAGGGGGCACAGGTGCCTTAGGGGCTGCAGTGGCAGGAGTCTGCCCTCCTCCTTTCTTGGTGCACTCACTAAACCAGTGAGTTTTACTTTTACAGTACTGGCACCACCTTTTAGATTGGCCTTCTTGATTCTTCTTTTTCTGGGGAGCCTGACCCCCACCCTCTTTGGGTTGTTGGGGACCTGTCGAAGACTTCTGGTCATTTTGTTCCCCCTTAGAATCTTTACCCTTCTGGTCTGCTTTCTTCTGACCACCTTGATTCTGGCCCTGGTTCTGTTTAACTCTTGTTCTGACCCATCTGTCTGCCTTCTTTCCCAATTCTTGGGGAGAGGTCAGATCTGAGTCAACAAGATGCTGATGCAACAACTGGTTCTGACAATTGTTTAAAATCTGTTCTCTCATGATCAAATTATACAATCCTGTGTAATCAGTAACCTTACTGCCCAGCAACCAGCCCTCCAAAGCCTTAGTGGCACAATCTACAAAATCAGACCAATCCTGAGACTGAGTTTTCTGGGTATCCCTGAACAGCACCCTGTACTGCTCAGTGGTTAGGCCAAACCCATCAATCAGTGTATTTTTCAGGACTTGGTAATTGTTAGCATCCTCTACTCTAGTAGTGAGGAGCTTGTCTCTACCTTTACCTTCAAAGGAGAGCGACAAGATAGCTGCCCACTGACTTTGGGGGACACACTGTACAGTGCAGGCCCTCTCCAAAGCAGTAATCCATTTGTGGATGTCATCTCCTTGCTTAAAGGAGGGCACTATCTTACTCAGGTGCTTTGTATCAAAACTCCTTTCCCTATTGCTAGGTACAATGCTGCCACCAGTGGGTTTTGACCCACTCAATTCCTGCTCTCTAGCAAAGGCAAGTCTTTCTTTGGCCAGGGCAAGTTCTTCCCTTTCAATCCTCAGATTGACTTCCCTTTCTTTAGCTTCATAGATTCTCCTCTGAGGGGAGGTCATCCTCCTCAGAGCAGAGTGCTGAGAGCCATTGGTTTGAATGGATCTGTTAGAGCCTCTTGATAGAGATCTAACTCGTCCATTCCCAATGTTAAGCTGACCTGAGAGTGGCCCCAGGGGTCCCCCAGTACCAATCTCATGTCTGCTTAAGTTGGACCTGGTTAGTCTGCTGACTTCTACCTGTCCCTTATCTGCCTCATCCCCTGAGGGATCCTCATCCTCTTCCCCCTCATCAGACTCAACTGTAAGGTGGATTAGGTCAGGGTCACCCAGGGTTCCCTCTAGGGGAGGCATGTTCCCATCTGGCTGAGAAGGCTCTGTGCCAGCAGCCTTCTTGGCATCATAAGTCTCTAAGAGACCCAACAGAATGGGAATGGTGGGGTTAGACCCCTGTCTCAGTTTTCTGGAGGTACACAACTGTCTCATCTCCTGGAAACTGAGACCAGCATATCTGGAGGTGACCTGTGGAAGGTCTACTGACAGAAGGGGAGACTCAGTGTTTCCACCTTTGTCTGACATGCTGATTCTAGTGTGGTGTAAGTGATGCACCTACCTACACTATTTGTTTGCCTACTGATCCCTTGCTAAGAGTTGCAGCCAAGGTGTGCTAAGCCTTGAGGAGCTACAACAGCTGGTTCAGTAGAACTCAGAGTATTCTAAGCTTAGTTATATGTACCTGAAGTACTTATGTGATCTTTCAACAAGATATTCTTAGGATACGTGTGGTAAAACAACAGCAAGCTCAAATCCCAACCGCTGCTCACCAATGTGAGAAGGTGGCCTGATATGCAGTGTTCACTATTCTAGTGACCACTATGTATCAGTCCAGCAACCCTTATGGTGATTGGTTGTAAGTCAACCTTATAGACCAGCTATCCTAGTAGCGTGGATACGAGCAGTCTAAGGCTAAAGACTCGAGAGGGCGTGTTAAGCCAGCTGTTATACCACACATATACCCCTTGAACACCAAGTGAAAGGACACCACACAAGTGTTATGAAAATAAACAATGTATTTATTAGAATCACAACAGCCCTGTACTCTTTATGAGGACAGGGTACTAAGCACAAAACAAAACCCTTATAAAAATACTTAAGTTCGCACAGTATACACAAATGCCCGAGGGGCACGGAAAACCATATACTCTGAAAGTGGAATGCGAAATTACTAGCAGGTAAGTACAGTACTAATAGGCTTAGGAATCGCTAGGACTTGACTATAGAATCTTCAGATTACTTCTAGGAGGCCTAGGGGACTCGGGTGCAGAGTGTGCACTCTCACGCGTGATGCGGGACAAAGTCTATGGTAGCTAGTAATGACAAAGTTAGTGTTCTCGGGCGAACCCGACCTGGTAGGAGGAAAACGAAAGTGGATCCTGACCCTTGGATAGTGAGGCTATGCTGGGGCACCGAAATGCCGAAGTTACCTAGCCCAGGGGCTGCAGCTGCATAGGTCTCAAAAGACGTCGGGAATCCTCGTAGACGGACCAGGAGCCTGGAAGAAAGAAGTTGCTGGCAGGCGACCAGTGAAGAAAGTTCGATGGATCCAAGCCTGGATCGAAGGAAGATGACACCTGAAAGCAGAGGGGACCAAGTTCGAGACTACTAGCCAGTAGTCAGTGGGCACCAGGAGGGCACCGGATGGTAGCCACCTCGACTAGGTGAGTGGGTGACGCTGTGTTCACAGATCTCACGGACCAGGAGGTGTTGTCGGCGACCAGGATGGAGGAGCGAGCTGTCCCACGATGGATGAAGCTGTCGGCGTCGCTGGACCCAGGATTGGGCAACAAAGCCTTGGCAAATTCAAGCCCACGCGGTGGACTCAAAATGGCGTCTGGAGTGGACCAGGAGGGTCCGGGGTGCCTCTCTTGAAGAAGGAAGCAAGGGCCAGTCTGGAGCAACCAGACCAGCAGCAGTGATGTCGTCGGGCGTCGTGAAGAAGGCCACAAGCCAGCCGGCTAGTAGCCACACAGCGCGGTGAGCACGCAAAAGCAGAAGGGCCCCACGCAGATCGTGGAGATGCTGGAGGGCTGATCTTCGGTGCTGGAGCTGCTCAGGGTGGGGGCTTCTCGGTCCCCAAAGCACTCACCAGTGGAGCACACGGTGGGCTTGTTGCAAAGAAGTCATGCAGTCTTGGCGATCGTTGGTCCCTCGAGGTCTCGTCGCACTCACGATTCTCAGCTTTGCTGTAGAGGTGAGTAGAGGTCAGAGGTGCCAGGGAAGCCGGGTCTCGTCGAGCTGGGTCGTCAGATTCGGGAAGAAGGACTTGCAGCAGACCGTAGTGTTCTTAGGATGGTGCCTGCTTGATGCAGGGTGACTACTCCTTAGCCACAAGGGAGAATCTTGAAGAAGGAAATCTTGATGTCTTTCGCAGAAAGTCGTGTCTTGATTCCAAAGATGATCTAATTTGAACAGGGGGCCCGCTCCTATCTTTATACTAAAAAAGGGGGCTGACCCGGTGACTAGGTCCTGCCTATGGGTGGGACTAGGAGGGGGGTGGTTACACCCCTCTCCCATGCCGGACTTTCCCCAGGCCAGGGGCTGGGGTGCCCCTGGAACTGGTTCTAGCCGGCAGATGCGTAGTGAGCACCGGGGTGCCACTCAGCAGTCACCTTCCTGAAAAGCCCTGCCTACCCAGGATACACAAAACCCTGTCTGGGATGGTGCTAGCACCGCCCCTGACAGGAAACCCTTTGTCCAGGCTCTCCTCGCTGGAAGGACTCCCAGCAGCAGGAGGTCAGACTCGTGTCTGTGGTGGCAGCATCCATTTTGTGGAGCTGAGGCTTCGTTTTCTTTTAACCGGGGTTCACAGTCACATACATGTCGTGTCCCTCTAGAAGGGTGGAATGCTAACCCCGTCGCCAGAATTGGCGAGGGGTTAGTATTCCAATTCGTATGACACCTTACTCGACATGTTTTGATAAAGCAATACCAAAGTTAGCATTTAACCGCGAGGATTATAATGCACTTAAGAGTATATGGTATGCGTTATCATGGAACAGCTATTAGGACTTGGTTCCGCAAGCTGCAAACGGGCTCAGCTCATGCCAGAGCACCATTTCACATGATTCCAAGCACTCTGCCTTCAGGATTGTCAAGGCCTGCCATAGGAGTGACTGATAGGAATCTGTGTGTCCATTTTAGGGTTAGGTATAGGTATACTACACCTACAGCAAAGGGTGATTACACGACTTTGCCCCAGCTGTCATGCAGCCAGTTGTGTCAAATTTAGGAGGCCAGCCAGGGTGGCATAATACATGCTTCAGCCCCTGGTAGGCCCTGGGTACACCTATGCCCTGAGTTACAGGGTCTGATAAGGTGGCCCAGTACCAATTGGTAAATGCACCTAGGGTACATGTTGTAATTTAGAGAGAGAACAGCCAGGTTGTGGGTCTGATTGGCAGGCCCACAGCCAGAGAAAGTCGTAAACCAGTGAAACAAAAGCAAAAAATCTGGGTGATCATAGGATTGCAGACCCTACTCTCCTACATAGCCCATCAGGGCGATCTCTGGTAAGACAGCCAATGGTAGGCCCAAAATCGCACCCAGTGTGTCATGTATAGCAACCCAAAAGGTGTGGAGTTTCGGGCATGTCCAGGACAGATGGGCAAAGTCCGCCTGTGGGGCGTTGCATTTAGGGCAGGTGTGGGGGCGCGCAGGGTCGATTCTGTGGGCCATCGCTGGGGTGTGGTATAGTCGACGAAGGAATTTGAAATGAATTAGCTTGTGTCTGTTATTCATCGATACCTCCCTGGTCGTGGCACAACATGCGTCCCATTGATCGTCAGAGATTTGGGTACCCAGATCCGCTTCCCAAGGGGCACGAACCGCCTCATCCGATGATGGGAGTGAGGATAAGCATAATTTGTAAAGTTTGGACACCACATGGGCCCCCGAAGTATTCTGGATAATGGAAGTGAGTGCTAAAGTGTCGTCCGGTGGCAACGGGAAGGTGTGGAACGTGGAACGCATCAAGGCCTTGATTCTAGCAAACACAAAGGTGTCCATGAAGGTGCGTTCCGAGAAGCGAGGGTCCTCGGAAACGGAAAGCGCGTGGCCGTCGGGGAACAAGTCACCGATTGTAGTCAGTTGGTATTTAGCTAGTGTACGACAGATCAACGTTTCGCCAGTTATGGGGAGCCAATGAGGGTTGGGTAGTGGGAGGTGTCAACCCGCAGTAAGCGCCTAAGTTTGTCCCAGGCCCAAGCCGTGGTGGTAAGAGGAAGTATGTCATGTGGATCGCGAGGAAGGCCCTTAGGGAGTACATTGTTCAGAGACACAGGGAGTGCGGCTTCAGCTTCAGGTTTCAAGTGTTGGATCCTGGCGTCCGGGTGGAACCAGGAGTGGGCATACGAGCACTGGGCAACCAGGTAATAGAAGTAGAAGTCCGGGACCCCGAAGCCTCCCCTCTCATATGGCAGTGTCAACGCGCTCCAAGCTAGGCGAGGACGCTTCCCACCCCAAACCAGCCTCAGCAGGGCGGTGCGCAGCTGCACGAAAAAGACCCGAGTGAGAGGGATGGGGATGTTGTTGAATAAATATAGGAACCGGGGCAGTACCACCATTTTCACGATAGCGATGCGCCCAGCCATCGACAGGGGAAGGCGGAGCCATCTATCAGTGTTATCTTCCAGGAAATCGAGGGCTCGTCCATAATTCATGCGAATGATAGCCACGGTATCCAAGTGGATGTGAATCCCTAGGTATTTAACGGAGTCCTCGCACCATTCCAATGGGAGGGAGCAAGGCCACTTTGTAGTGGCAAGGGTTAGGGGGAACAGTTGTGACTTGTGCCAATTAACCCTGAGGCCAGAGTAGTCACCAAAGCGTACAATCTCCGCCAGAAGAGGCTGCAGGTTGGTTTCTGGGGCGCGGATGTACAAAACCATGTCGTCCGCGTAGAGCGACACTAGCAGAGGCCCTGTGCGGAACTGGAGTCCCCTGTGCAAGTGCTTCTCCTGAAAATGACGGACCAGAGGATCCATAGCCAAAATAAAAAGTAAGGGGGATAAGGGGCATCCCTGGCGGGTACCTCTAGACAGAGTGAACCTGTCGGTGATAGTACCATTGAGGCGAAGACGCGCCGTGGGAGCCGTGTAAAGCAATTCGACGGTCGCCACAAACATAGCCGGCATGCCCATCCTACGCATCACTTCCAGAAAAAAAGGCCACTCCAGGGTGTCGAACGCCTTCTCAGTGTCCAGAAAGACCGCAGCCGCTGGAACGGTCGGATCAATTCTATGTAGGACCGAGAAGACCGTGCGGAGATTCAGGGAAGTCGACCTTTGGGGCACGAAGCCAGACTGAACCGGTGAAATGGTAGAATTCACTAGCAGCGCGAGCCGCATAGCGAGCACCTTGGCAAGGATTTTATAGTCTAGGTTTAGGAGTGACAGCGGTCGATAGGAGCCGCAGATCGTTGGGTCTCGGCCAGGTTTGGGTAACAAGACAATAACTGCCTCTCGGAGCGTAGGCGGGAGAACACCGGACTCCAGGGCCTCAGCGTACACCTCGACCAGGATAGGAACCAACTCCTCCTTGTATGTTTGATAAAAATCGGCTGTGAAACCGTCCAGGCCCGGCGCCGAGGAACCTTTCAGCGAGTCTATCGCTTCTGCGATCAGTTCGGGAGTAATAGGGTGCGCCAAGTAGTCTTGCATGTACTTTTCCAAGAACTCAATGGCTATTTCGTTGATGTAGGGACAAGGGTCGCGATTTACCCCCGTTAGTGCAGATTTGTAGAGATTCTTGTAATAGGACAAGAAAGTGTTGCAAATGTCAGTAGTGGTGAAGTGAGGTGTGCCATCGGGAGCCACAATCTGTGTGATGTACGCTGCCTGCCGGGGGGGCGCAACAGTTGTGCCAATAATCGTCCCGGTCTGTCCCCCTCGCCATATTGGCGGGCCGAATGGTACTTGCCTAAGTATTTGAGTTCCCTGTCCGCCGTGTCTCTGAACTCTAACAGGAGTTTGTTGCGTTTGGCTTCGTTAGCCGGGGAGGGGTCAGTCAGGATCCGAGATTCAATGGCCGATAAGTCAGTCTCAATGCGGGATAGGGTGGACCGTATCTCACGCAGCGCCCCTACGTGCTTGGTGATGCAGACCCCCCTGATTGTTGCTTTGAATCCCTCCCATAGTGTGGCCCACGCAGTCACGGAGCCGGTGTTGAGGTCAAAATAGTCCTCGATCGCCGAGCGGATCTCCTCTATGAACACTGGGTCCGCCAATGCACGCCCAGGGAATCTCCACTGCCTCTCATACCCACCCAACCTGGGGATCGCAAGCGCCAGAATCACCGGAGAGTGGTCAGATATTGTGCGTGGAAGCGTGTGCAAATCAGTAACCCATCCCGCCAAGCCCGGGGACAATAGCCAGTAGTCAATCCTGGTACTCGTGTTGTGGTAGCCAGAGTGGTGCGTGAAGGACGGGGAGGTGGCATTACGGGTAGCCTCAATGTCCTGTAGTGTAAAGTGGGAGCATAGATCCGCCATCGCCGCGCGGGATAATGGTTTGCGGTCAGGGGAGGGGGATGTGCTGTCCCTGCCGGGGTTCATTAACAGGTTAAAGTCACCCCCCAGCGCCAGAAGGTCAATATCTGCATGAACCAGAGACATGTGCAGGTCCGCAAGGCAGGCAGGGGAATCGACATTAGGGCCATAAACCCCCACAATGGAAACCTTGTACCCAAACAGCAGCCCGTGCAGAATCACATATCGTCCCTCCTGGTCCACTCTGCTACCGGTCAGGACAAAGGGTAAGCGTTTGTGAACCAAGACCGCCACCCCCGAGCATATCTACTGAAGCAAGAAAACACTCTGCGTGCGCCCCAGCTCCATGCAAAGGAGGAAGTGTCTGAGTGCACCATGTGCGTCTCCTGCAGTACTAAAATATCCACATTATGTCTCGCTGCATACTGTAAGACCTGTTTCCTTTTCCGGGTGGAGTTCAAGCCCCGGACATTCCAGGTCATCAACTTTAGGATGGAAGGACCAGTCTGCAATCCTACTCGGGCCATAGAGCCAATCCGAAAATCGTGGGCAGAAGGCCACCCGTGAACAAACCAGTGCCATGTGTCTCGCGATCAAGATGTAGAAGAAGAAAACAACACAAAAAATACAAATAACCCCACCCCCCACCACCACCCAGCCTCCCAACAACCCGTGAGAGGCAGAACCCCCCCATTTGCATATCCAAAAGGCATAACAGCAAGTGTAATGTAGGAACAGTTTGCATACATGGTAGCACTACACAAGCTAGAAACCCCCAGAGGACGCTACGAAACATATCAGCCCGTGCTAGGGGGGGAGGCAACGCTAACCCCCGGGCAGGCAATCCAACGGAACATTGAGAATGTCACAACAGGATAAACATGAAGGAACAGTAACCACTCCCGCAACCAATAAGGATCCAAGACTAAAGCGGAGTGAGCAATCAGCCCTGTCCAGCGTCTGTGAAGAGGTCAGCGCTGACCTGCGTGTCCGACCACGGGGGAGAAGTGGGCCCAGAGCCGGGGGCCGAACCAGACCCAGACTTATAAGTGTGACAGAAGTCTTGAACCTCAGCTGGAGAGTCAAAGATGCGATACCGGCCATTGATTTCCACTTTCAGTCGAGCTGGGTAGAGCATATTGTATTTTAGGCCCAGGTTACGAAGAGACGCCTTGACGCTGGTGTATTTTCTCCGGGCCTCTTGCACCATAACTGTATAGTCCGGGAAGAACGACAGCCTGCTCCCCTGCCATCGCACCTCACCCATTTCTCGCGCCGCCCGAAGCGCGGCATCTCGGTCTCTGAAGTTCATGATCCTTGCGATGATGGGCCGGGGTAGCTGTCCTGAGCTCGGCCTAGGCCCCAATGACCTATGTGCCCTCTCCACAACAAAACAGGATGTAAATGTGTCTTTGCCAAACAGTTCGATAAGGAGAGTTTCCACAAAGGTATCAAACCGGCCAATGGCAGTCGTCTCCGCCACGCCAAGGATTCTGATGTTATTGCGCCTGCCACGCGCCTCCAAATCCTCATTTTTAATGGCGACTTCCTTTAGAATTTTCTCCACCCTCTCGAGTCGCTTTCGGGTTTTAGAGGAGTCGTCGTCAAGGTCGGATATTCTAGACTCCGCCAAGTCCAGACGCCTATCGTGGGCTTGTACTGTGGAGTTAATGGCGGATAGCTTCTGTTCCAGGCTGTCGAACCTAGTGTCCAGGGCTTTGAAGCCAGCCCGCATCTCCCCCATTATAGTGGCCATCATGGACGCCGCATCTCCAGCAGGCTGTGTCGCCAGGGCTCCAGCCGCAGCGCCCGGAGGGGGATCAGCGACAGGGAGAGCCTTGTCAAAGCTGAGAGTCTTTTGGGCCGGGTCTTTTTTCCCCATCGTGGTGGATGTGTGGCGTGGCCGCAGTCTCTGCGACAAAGGAGGTGAGCGAGGATCAATGGCAGAGGCAGGACGGCCCCCAGCAACCGGACACGTGGACAGGACAGCAGGCGAAGGCCCAAGCCGCAGTCAGGGTAGCAGGGATACAGGCAGCCGGGGAGCTCAAAATGGCGCCACGAGGATCAGTGGTAGGCCTCCCAACCGAGGCGTCAGCAGTAGCAGCTGTGCGGGGCGACGGAGGGTGGCGTGGTGTTCAGGCGCAGTGTGGGGCCGCCACACGTTACCAGGGAGCGCCCCCGGACCGACCAGCAAGCTCGCACCCCCCCTCCCCCCGGACCCCCTAACGCGCCCGCAGCACTCCCCTCCAACCCGGCCCAAGACCCAAATCTAGTCCCCGGCTCCACTCCCCGAGCAGGCCCAAATAGCTGCCCCCCCCCCCCGGGAGACCGGAACCAGGGCCGAGACGGGCCGAGCGGCCGGGGGGAAGCAGCGCGCGGAAGCGCCAGAGTCAGGGGATGAAAGGGGTGACGGCGGGGCCGCAGTCCGCCGAGGTGCACTCACCCGACTCTCCAGCGTTGCGGGGGAGATGGCGCCAGGCACTGGAGGCCTCAGATTCCCTCCGTCGCGGCCGCGGTAATCAGCCGTCCCCGCGGCTTAGGAACGTCCCCAAGGCAGCCCCGGATCATCAGGCGGCTGGACGGTGCAGTTAGTGATGGCTGGGACGTGGATCACATTCCGTTTCGTCCGATTTGGGCGCCCGCCCGGAGGAGCTTCACGGCAGTGCGGCCATTGCGGTTGCCGCCGTGGTCACGCCCTGTCTTTTCTTATTTCATGAATACAGATTAACTCCACAGTAAAATGTCAATTTGTGTTGTTTATGTATTGTATTTTTGTGGAATGTATGATAATTGTGTATAGGAAATGTAAATATTTGTTTGTATATAGTCCTATATTTTAATTGAAAAATATTGAATGTGCAGTATTTTCCTTATTTGCAAAATGTGAAAAATAGTGCAAACATTTTCAAAATATACAGGTATAAATAAAAGTACTGGGTCAAACTAAAGTAATTTGTGTTTGCCCTATTTGCTAGAAATAAGTGTTTGAAAATTGTTTGGGTGTAGGCATATTTTTGTGTGTTGTGCTCACAGAAAAGGCTCGTCCACGGGTGCGCATTCTATAAAACCTCGGTCTGGACACAAGAAACGCAGAACTCGAAGGCAACTGTCCAGTGGGGTGGTATTGGGGAAAGGGTCAGTCATATAGTTCGGGTCCCACCCCATTATCCGCTTTGTGACAGTAGCAGAGAGCTTTAAAAGCAGAGCACTTCTGAACTGAGAGCCAGTGAAGATTAATAAGGAGGGAACTATTTCATTTTGTAACCTCTGCATTGGTGGTTTGCAAATAACTCTTATCTTGATAGAAATATAAATTCTTTGCCTGATTTGCACTTTGGGCAGAGTCTCCACGCTCGCGGCAGGAATCTCCGCACTCGCTGAGTGCTGCAGCGAGTGCGCCATGCGGTGAGTCCACCACGAGCGTGGAGACTCTGTCGCAACTTCAGAGTCTCCGCCACGCCTGCAAAGCCTTTCTGCGAGTCTGCCCACAGTTGTTGTGAGTTACATTTTCAATTTAATATGTTGTGCATATATGACGATTGCACAAAAACTGATTCCAGCTCTTTTAAGTTGTTTGATATATACTCACAGATGCATTTGAAAGTGTGGTATACCTACTTAGGTTCACACTCGCAGGGCGATCCTGTTCTGCTACTAGAGGGAAAAGTCTTCGGCCCTGATCTTGATTCGCTGTAAAACTCCAGAGAGCAAAGTGTGTCATTCTTTGTCCAGAGCCCCTACATATGCAGTGTGTAAGTGTGACTGCAACCAACATGCATGTTACTCATTGTTGTAGGACACTTGTCATGTTCAGAGACACCTCACCTGGACTCAGGGTCAGACTGGCCTACAGGGCAACCAGGCAGTGGCCGTGGCTGGGCTGACATGTCAGTGTGTGAGCTGCTATTTCAAATGCATGGGTTTTCCAATCTTTACAAAAGATCATATGGTTCGGTTCTGCGTGAAGTTCATGGTCTAGTGGGCTGGTTTTTAGGTCTCACCTAGGCAGCGCATGCGCAGAATGGGTTGTCTCTTTAAAACATGTTGTATTTAGGATATGCACTTAAAAAAAAGCCCACCCTTTTCCTTGGCTCCTCTTACTATCCTTTAGAAATGCTTGCTTTTCATTGGTGAATATACTTAGTAGTCCCTCCTTTTGGACTTTTGTATCCTCCCATGAGGACTGCCCCTGTTACATGTGGTTTTACTATTCATGTTAGTTATACTTAGAGACCTATTTTTGTTTTAACTGTACTTTTTACTTGTGTATGAAACTCCACTTGTCGTCCCTTATTGTCCCTGTGCCTCCCCCTCACCCTTCCCACAACACTGCTTGCAAAGCCGGACTGATCAGACGGACAAGCAGGCAATTCCCCAGGAGGTTGGAGCCCCAGAGGCCGGTGTTGACACTTGGAGGCCGGGTTCAGCCTCTAGCAATGGCGGTGCTCATTACCGATCCCGGCCGCAACTTGAAAGAGTTGCTTTTATTCTGGCGCACATTAGGTCATCTGCCCATGCGGGCTGAATTTTTTATTGTTGCCAGGGCTGTTTTAAGCTTCTAGGCCCTGACTGCTTGCAGGCCCCCACCACACCTCCGAGGCCACTGCTCGCTTTTTTTGTTTGTTTAATTTACGCTTCATTTGCACTGCAGTACCCTCATTTGACAAGAGGGTAGCACGAGATACCAAACCGTCTCTTACAGAGTTCACTACTATTTCTCAACCGGATGCCTTGGCTGAAATTCTGAGATGTAAATCAGGGGCACCTGATGACCCTTGCCCCCCTAAATTATGGAAGGTGATAGCTCATTCCCTATCGCACACTCTGACGTGCATCTGGAATGCCTCCCTGACGTCCGGCACCTTTCCAAATATCTGGAACCAGGGGATCTGACCAATTATAGGTCCATCTCTTTGCTACAAGCTCCGGCAAAGATGCTGGAAAGATTGGTGCAGCGGCAGCTGACCAGTTTTATTGAAAGGAGGGTTCTCCTACATGACACCCTTATCTAGTTTTAGGGCAGTTTTCAGTACAGTTTTCAGTACAGTTCAGTACAGTACAGCTCTCTTGGAGGTGGCTGAGTTGGTTAGACAGGCGTCTGATTCAGGGGCATCCACGATGTTGGTGCTCCTGGATCTGTCGACAGCATTTGACACTGTCGACCTGGGAACATCCTTTCCGACGCGAATGTTACCCCCAGTACCGTTACAATGCGTATTTTAGAACGCAAGTCGTAACGACGACTTGCGCTGGAGGGCGCTAAAGGACAAGGAATAGTAGATTTACTATTCCAACACCTTCCCTACTGTACGTAGGCTGGTGTTGGAATAGTAAATTAAACTATTCCTAAGTCCGCACCCCTACAGCGCAAGTCGTGGTAACGACTTGCGTTGTAAAATACGCGTTATAACGGTACGCGTGGTAATACCACGCGTCGTAACAACATACATCCCTGTCGACCATACCCTGCTATCCGGGAGAGTGCAGGAACTAGGCATAGGTGGCACGGTTATGGCCTGGCTGGAATCCTATTTGGATATTCGCACACAGAATGTTGTGCTCCAACCATTTTTGTCCACACCAAAACAGCTCTGGTGCGGAGTCCCCCAGGGGTCAACATTGAGCCCCCTCCTATTTAATTTGTACTTGGCCCCTTTGTCCTCATTGAATTTCATTGCCATTTTTCCCGAATTGTATTGGCTTCCACAGCATATTTAGAATCTGTGGCAAAGCGGAATTCTAGAGTTAGCTCTGTGCTTCAGGACCTGACCATCAATGATGTCATCACCAGATGCTCTGTTAATAAAATGGCGTGCCTGGTTGAACAACCGAGCAGACATACATATCTGTCATTTGGGTAATACTGGTGACATCATTATATACGTTTAACAACAAGGGGTGGTGATGGACAGAGTTTCTGAATTAAGCAGAATACTCTCACCCAGTCAAGAGATCAGGGCTAGATCCAACACCGTTTTTTAGCTCACTGCACCATCCCAGCTCAGAACCTGGCTATATGCAAATTAGTCTGTTCCTGTCCCAGTGCATGATGGGAACAGGGCAAACCAAACTACCAAGCCAATTCTTACACTGGGAAGGAAACAAGCTTCCGGGGACCGGTTTCTGGCATTTCAGCCATCGTCGGCCCGGCTTGCTTGAATCCTGATGGTGCAATGAGCAAGGGACTCACATCTGAGTATACCCTTTCACGCTTAGGGTGGACAAAATATTTAACAACAAGGGGTGGTGATGGACAGAGTTTCTGAATTAAGCAGAATACTCTCACCCAGTCAAGAGATCAGGGCTAGATCCAACACCGTTTTTTAGCTCACTGCACCATCCCAGCTCAGAACCTGGTTATATGCAAATTAGTCTGTTCCTGTCCCAGTGCACGATGGGAACAGGGCAAACCAAACTACCAAGCCAATTCTTACACTGGGAAGGAAACAAGCTTCCGGGGACCGGTTTCTGGCATTTCAGCCGTCGTCGGCCCGGCTTGCTTGAATCCTGATGGTGCAATGAGCAAGGGACTCACATCTGAGTATACCCTTCCACGCTTAGGGTGGACAAAATATTTAACAACAAGGGGTGGTGATGGACAGAGTTTCTGAATTAAGCAGAATACTCTCACCCAGTCAAGAGATCAGGGCTAGATCCAACACCGTTTTTTAGCTCACTGCACCATCCCAGCTCAGAACCTGTCTATATGCAAATTAGTCTGTTCCTGTCCCAGTGCATGATGGGAACAGGGCAAACCAAACTACCAAGCCAATTCTTACACTGGGAAGCTTGTCTCCTTTCTGGTGAAGAATTGGCTTGGTAGTTTAGTCTGCCCTGTTCCCATGATGCACTGGGCCAGGGACAGACTGATTTGCATATAGCCAGGTTCTGAGCTGTGATGGTGCAGTGAGCTAAATAACGGTGATGGATCAAGCCCTGATCTTTGGACTGGGTAAGAGTGGTCTGCTTAATTCAGACACTCTGTTCATCACCACCCCTTTTTCTGAATCATCATTATATATGTGCCATCCAAAAGAAATCTCTATTATACAAACCCCTGCCTTTCTTTGCCAGTGGCAAGCCCTTTAAATATCCTACACAAGAAATGGAAATAATATCTTGTCGAGTGGAGAAGTGTGGCTCAATGGTTAGAGCGGCATACCCTGATGCAGAGGTCTAGCCCGGGACCAGGGTTCAATTCCCTGCCTTGGCGGGTCTTGGGTTCAAAATTCCACGGACCTGATAATTCTCGCCTAGGTGCCTATTCCAACCATGGAGTCCCACTCTGCAACTCTGGGCAATAGCTTGCTTAATCTCCACAACGGCCCCCACAACGCTAAGGATGCCTGGCCTCCACTTTGCGGGTGCCCAGGAGTGGACGCCTCACAGGGAAAGCCAGGATGGGTTCCACAGCGGTAATCGTACAAGCGCCTTGAGACCCTTGCGGCTGAGTAGTGCGCTATACAAGTATCAATTTACATTTACATCTTTGCGGATTGAAGAGCACTCTGCTTGGGATCCATTTGCCTTGCCTGTCTACCTACTGCTTGCGGAACCCCCTCCGCGGGTCCCGCATCGCGCTGTGTGACCTGCAGCAACTTTGAACTTGGAGGGTCAGCTGGGGGAGATTACTGACGGGGCTGCGAGCGGCGTGCGCTCACGGAGGGACTTCAACTCCCAGGAGCGCCTGCCAGCCCGGAGGAGCAACACCTGGGCCGCTCTCCCCGACCCCTCCCACCCTTCCATCGATCATTTTAAAAGCAGCACTTCCCTGTTAGCGAGTGGGACGCTTTGCTGATTGAAGAGCACTCTGCTTGGGATCCATTTGCCTTGCCTGTCTACCTACTGCTCGCGGGTCCCGCATCGCGCTGTGTGACCTGCAGCAACTTTGAACTTGGAGGGTCAGCTGGGGGAGATTACTGACGGGGCTGCGAGCGGCGTGCGCTCACGGAGGGACTTCAACTCCCAGGAGCGCCTGCCAGCCCGGAGGAGCAACACCTGGGCCGCTCTCCCCGACCCCTCCCACCCTTCCACCTGATACTACAAAAGTTCAATACTATTCCCGCAGCGCGGGAGAGCGCGCGGGAGAAGCCCGGGACAAGGGCGGGACCGTCTGTGGCCGTCCAGGGCCGCAGGAGGCCGGGCTGGGCCACCCCTTCAATATTTGCAGTTTTGTTGTTGGATGTAATTGATTTGTTTAGTGTTCGCTCGTATCATCTAGTCATTGAAGGTAGTAGGGGGGTTTGTACTATGGCTAATATTGCAAGTACCTCTGCCTTTCAGTCCTCTATGGGTGAGGCTGAGACGGCAGTTATGGGGCCCTTAGACACGTATTTCAAACGCCTGCCACAAGACATCGATAGGGAGATTGCTTTGGCGGAAAGACGCGCCGGGCGAAGGCTATCGATCGAGCTTATGAAAAATCCCCTTGATAATAATATACGCCAAAGTTTCCCTGCATTGGTTACCCCGCTTTCTTCTACAGTATTGCCACTTACACACGATATACAGTATGATATATCTGTATCCAATGAGTTACTGGGTACTTCTTCTGTAGATATAGTGGCTACTACTTTATCGCCAGAGCATTTAAATGGTTCTAATAGAGCACTAAAGGTGCAAAACGCTATATCTAAAGCGTGTGTCCAAGCACAGGCTATTAAGCCTAAACTATGCCCAAAGAGGAAAAGGGACACAGTCACAAAAAAAAAAAACCAAGTACAAAAACCAGCAAGGAAGATCAGGAAGTTGGCCATTAAATCACTCTTAGGCAATGTTCCTGCTGAGAACCCTAGTGGGGTAACAATTGGGGAGGAATTGGCTGTGTTAACAGGTGCAGAGAAACAAATGATCCCTGCATCACCAGTAACAGACATAGACCCCATTACTTTAGCAGTCCCTGGCCAACTGACATTTAAACCGGAATATCTATTGGACGTGGAAAAACTTATACGCTCCCTCTTAAATCCTCTTGAGACTAGACTTAAGAAGCTAGCAAAACAATTGGACCATCTTGAGCAGGCTAGCTTAGATAATTTCTTCTCAATAAAAACATTAATTAAGTCCCATAATAAATTGGGAGAGAATGGGACAAAACATAAGCTAGCCGAGCGGGATATTGGTGTCACTGTGGTCGAACTGACTCCCCCAATGGTGAATGGTGTACCTACTCAGCAGAACCAGGGACAGAATAATAAGAACATAGCAGTACCCTTACCCTCTGTAAATGATAGTAGTTCTGGGAGAACAAAGACCAGCTGTATTAGTGCAACGGCTAAAGGTACAAAAGATGGCATTAAAAACTGTGCCCCAGTGATTAATAAAAATAGCTCACCCTTACCAACTATTATGGAACGTAATCAGGGAACTTTGATAGACACAGATAAAAATCTAGGTAAGAATGTTGATGGACTAAACGGGCCGGTTGCCTCTCAGATAGTAAATAGGGGAGGTCATGTAAGGGATAGCAACATCACAGCCGGTGGAAATAACACCAGCATGGTCGTGGGAAATAGTGCCCCTTCGAACCTTGCTGTCCAAGAACAATGCCCACCAAAATTACATGTTAACAAACCCACAATTCGGATTCCCCCGGTTCAACTCACCCCTGATTCCCACCCATATGTGGCCATTCTCACCAACGTCCCACTCTTACCGGAAGGTCAATGGGAAACATATGACATGTTAAAAAATAAAGTCATGCATTGGCTGCGGGTCAATAGACCCCTGCCAGGGGGTGTGGACGGCCTGATTATTGGGGTTAGAAGGGTCAATTGGATTGGGAACACCTTAAAAAAGCAGGGGGGTGAGTGTATCATAATCAACTTTCAAGACCCAAGGGTAGTAGGGTTGATCACGAAACTGGGATGGAATATTAGCTTTGGTGGGATTGGGGTTGTAGACTTGACTTTTTTCTATCCTAGATCTGTGTCCTCTTATCCGGGGGGGTGTAATGAGTTAAGGAGAATTACTCTGCCTTCCTTGGTAGAGGTCAGCTCTTTCCCTGCCCCTATCTTGCGTCCAAATGATAGTTATAAACAGGTATATAACTTTGATGGTGGAGTAGGGTACACGAGATGGGGATGCTGACGGGATCCAGTTGAACCTTTGGATTCTGTTGTACAAATGGACAGGGAAACCATTGTGGAGCCAATTCTGACACCTAAGGGGGATACAATGTGTAATTTAGCAGAAGTGGTCCCAGAAAGGGAATATGGAAATACGAGGGGGGGCAATAAGGTATGCCAGGACGACTGGGGGGATGATCCCAGACCACCATTAAGTCTTGGTACAAATGAGGCAAATGTGGCAAACTGTGCAAATATTGCTATGGGAGAGGGTGGTGACTGTGAGATTTTGATTAATTCACCGGTTATGGTAGATACTGAAGGGGGGATTGGCAAAGGTGACACCACGGGGAGGTTCCTTTCATGGAATATAGCAGGTTTGGCCTCAAGATTGTTGTCCCAAGATTGGTTAGATTTTGTTAATGGGTTTGAAATGTGCCTGTTCCAGGAGACGTGGGCTTGTGAGCCTATCTATCTGCCAGGTTATCTAAATTTTTGTATACCAGCGACTAGGGGCCCTAGGGGCAGACCTACGGGAGGTCTAACAGCCTGGGTTAAGCAGAATTCCCAGGTCAAAATAAAAGTCATCGACCTATGCTGCAAGGATATACAATTATTGAGGTTAACATTAGGACAGGGCGGTGTGATAGATATCTATAATATTTATGCTAGGGGTTTAAGTGTTGGGAATTCTCCCACCCTTGAAGCTCTATCAACCTCCCTTGAATCCAAGTCACTTGGTAATAGATTGGTGGTGGCAGGCGACCTGAACAGGACTTTTGAGCCCTTGGAAAATACTGAACATCCGATAGGACAAGAAGAGGATGCTCTATGGGGCGTCCCAATCCTAAACCTCCCACCAGTGAAGCGGTGGACTAAGGATGTATTGTTGTTGAATGCGTTATGTCTGGAGTATGGTTTGAGGGCCCTTAATGGCAGGACAAAAAGTGACCAAGGTGGAAATAGCACATTCGATAATTGGCATAGCAAGAGTAGGATCGATTATGTCATTTGCAGTCTTGAGCTATGGTGTGGCGTGGGTGACATGGAAATTGTGGGGAGAATAGAAAGTGATCATAACCCCCTCAGTGTTACCCACTCATGGTGGAGGGCTGCGCCTGCCCACCTTGCGTTAGGGAGTGAAATTGCACCTGTTATAGCTAACGATCTAAGAAGGGTGAAATGGCCAAATGTGTTGGCTAACTTAGCCACTGTGGAGCACATTAACCTGGAGGTGGATAATGCTATTGCTGCTATGGAATCAGTATACCCTGTAATACCGGGTTCCACTTTAATAGCAGACATACACGACACATTCTTCCATTTGATAAAACCGTATTTTATTAAATCAGTTAGGGCAAATAGAAAACCTCCTATCAAACTGGCAAGGTGGTTTAACAAGCAGTGCAGGGCAACCAGACTGGAGCTGGGCAGGGCAATTAAAAGCAGGGATAAGGCTCTGATTAGCATTGCTAGGAAACAATATAAGGAGAATATTTGCAAGGCTAAGAAACTTTGGGAAGAGGAATACTGGGAGGAGTTACTTGAGGCCTCTGGGCAAAAAGACTCAAGACTCTTTTGGAAAATTATGAAATGGGGCAGAGGTGGTACGCCAAACAATCCCGATAATAATGTTAATGAAGCTTCATGGGTCGAGTATTTCCAACCCCAGTATGCGGAGAATAGGGATATAATGGACACTGAATCAATCCCTGTGGTATTTTCCAAGGGAGACTTATTCTCAATTAAAGAAGCAGAACTGGTAATTTCATCACTGCAGGGGGGGAAAGCTCCGGGGTTGGATGGAATTCCCTCAGATATTTTCAAACACGATAAGGTCCGCTGGGCAAAATATGCGACTGTGCTGGGAAATGCCCTTGTAAAAGGGGCAAAAATACCAGATGTATGGAAGGGGGCAATTATAATTCCCATCTTTAAGAAAGGTGATCGGTCGCTCCCGGCAAACTATAGACCTATAAGTTTGCTGGCCACTATCCAGAAAGTGGTGGGCAAGATGGTGGTCGACAAACTTATGGCCTGGGTAGATGAAAACAATGCCTTAGCCCCCTACCAGGCAGGATTTAGACGAGCTACCAGCACAGTTGACCAAATTTTTCGTTTCACTATGCTACGGTGGGGGACTGTACTCCTTGGCGAGGGCAGCCTTTATGTAGCATTTGTAGATCTGAGGGCTGCCTTCGACCTGGTGCCCAGGAGTATGCTGTGGGGTGTCTTGAGCAAGATAGGGGTTCCACTTGAACTGCTCACATTAATAATGCGTCTCCACGAAAGCAATTTCGCTAAAGTCCAGTGGGGGAGGAATGGGGAATCATCCATCGATTTCCCAGTTGAGCGGGGGGTACGCCAGGGTTGTGCCATGGCACCCCTGTTGTTCTCCTTGTTCATCAATGGTATAGTCGATAGGATGTTGGATGCGAGGGTTGACGCACCTTCGCTGGCGGGCATCAGGGTTCCGATCCTGATGTTCGCCGACGATACTTTGATCGTGTCCAAAACCCCGGCAGGTCTTCAGCGAGCCTTGAACATATTTGATATGTTCTGCAAGGAACGGGGTCTCGAAGTTAATGTAAATAAAACTAAGCTGATGGTCTTTGGGCAAAAACGCTAAGCCCAACCCAGGGTATCTCTGAACAGTATTAGACTAGAGGTAGTAAATGTCTTCACATACCTAGGGGTGGAGATATCCAGTAAACTTGGTTGGTCAAGACATATCGAGAAGGCAGTTTTGAGACATCAGCAGATTTCAGGAGCGCTTCGAGTGGAACAAGCAAAATCCAAAACCAGGCCTATTAAACCTGTTCTCATGGTATACGACGCAAAAGCCTTGGGCGCAGCCCTTTACGGGGCTGAAGTCTGGGGCTTTGAGAGGTTCGATACGCTCCAAAGATCTGAGAACAGGTTTTTGAGAGGGATAACTAGTCTTCCCCAAAGTACCCCATTAATACTGCTTGGCCTGGATTTAGGAAGAAGATCGCTCAGTGATCGTGCCCGACTAAGGCCTATCCTCTACTGGAGACGGTTGTGGACGACCCCTGAAATTAGACACTATGCTGAGGGGTTTTCTGCCTTAGTTAAATCAGACGTCTTTCATAAAATTACATGGCTAAAAAAGCTTAGGGATACCCTTGCTGAGCTTGGTCTCCCCAAACTTTGGGAAAATCCCTCTGGGGAAGTGTTCCCCAGTAAAACAACTATAAAAGCTATATATTGGGATTATATCGACCAGAAGTCTTGGAGGAGTGTGACCTCAGAATCTATGGGGGGTAGGTTTATGGAATTTAAAATGAGGCCTGCACTAGAACACTACTGGGACACTTTAACTGTTCCGATAGACAGGAAATTATTCTTCCAGCTAAGGGCAGGCTCCCTCCCCCTGAAGTCATTGACGTCTAATTGGGGAACTAATAGTAGTTCATGTTGCCCGATATGTGGCGCCCCCAATGAAAGTATAGCACATTTTCTATTCATGTGCGAGGGCTATGTAAACCCAAGGAAATTGTGGTTGGCACCTGTTTGCAGGAACCTTGGTGTCTCAAGCGGTGTTGAGGGGCTGAGAATTATTTGTTCCTCAACCGAACTGCCTATAGTTGTAGGAACGGCAAAATACCTGGGGTGGGCTTGGTCTATAAGGCGGAGGGCTCTATCTTCGAATAGGCCTTGAATCTCGTTTTTTTGCATGCATGAATTGCATTGCTAAATCCCGAGGGAGAGAATTATGAATTTTAGCTATAATATGTTGCTAAATGTCCGTTGGGAGTTTTGACTGTATAATTTTGTTTATGGTCAATAACGTGGTCGACTTTGTTTTTTTTAACTCGCATTTAGCCTCTGTATATTATGAGAAAGCTTATATTAACTTGTGGTGAATATTTTATGTGTCTATACTGTGTATTTTAAGCTGTAAATTAAGTGTTAATGTATGTATAGAGCTTTTTAAATGTGTAATTTTATATGTTTGTGCTTTTATGAGTGCATAACTCGAATAAAGCTTTTTCAATTTACATCTTCATTTCTTCCATCACATGCTTTTATGCTGCCATTTAAAACCGATGCGCCGCTCACATTTCACAGTGCCCTGCCGATAAAAGCAGAGTGGTCTGTTGTGATACCTGGTTGATAGGTTAGAAGCAATGAGGGGTGAGGGCTGGGTGCAGAGAGCAGCATGTAAGGATTCACCCTGTGATATTGAGAGATCTTTGATCATGCAGGACAGTAGCCGCAACATTACCGGCTGCCCACTGCTAGGACCACCCTCTCTACCAATGCACCTCTATTATGACTAGGGCTCCCAGTTGGCAGTTTTTTACTGATTTTTACAGATAAATACAGACAGAAAACCATTAATTTTCCTGTCTTTATTTATTTTTAAATACAGCAGAATACAGAAAATAGGTCTTCGTGGATGTCTTTTTTCTACTGTGAATCGTGAGTGCCAGGTCAGTTGGTGTTCAGATTGAGAGGAAGGGTAGATGAAAAAACACAATAGATTTCCTAATTAAGCTTAATCAAGTGCAGCTCTCCAGTTTTTTTATGTTATTCTACAATGCAAGTGTTCTCAGCTAACGCATTTACACTGTACACTGCAGAAACCTTTTGAACATTAATAACAATTGTCATTCAATCAGTGAAATAAATGTGGAAAAATACAAATTGCAGCTTCATTTCTACAGCAAACACAAAATAAAAATGGATAAATTCTTAAAAATTGAGCAAAAATAAATATGGATAAATACAGACGAAAATGTCAAAAATTAAATACCATAAAACCGGGAGCCCTAATTATTTATGACCAAACCCCCTAATAGGTTCACAAGTCTGTGCCAGAGCATCTCTAGCCATGCCTGCAGCGCCACCTTCCACCAGGTGATGGGATCACACCACAGTGCTATACCACTCCATATCTTTGAGACATTCTGCCCCTGTGCCCAGGCCCGGACTGGCTATAGCGGGCACCGGGCTATCCCCCGGTGCGCCGCAAGAGTGGGGGTCGGTTTTGAGCCCCTCGGGCCGATTTTGTTACAGGGCCGTTTTTGCAGCATAGCTGCAAAATCGGCCCTACAACAAAATCGGCCGAAAACCGGCCCTAGAAAAGCACTCGGCGGCACCTACAACACCCTCGCGCCCACCCTGACCCTACCCAGTGGGGAGTGGGTGAGCACTTTGCCAGGGCGGGTTTTGGTTCCCAGTCCGGCCCTGTACAAGCCCCTACAATCAGCAGCCTGTCACTCCATGCGGACTGTTCCTGTGACTGCGGGTCACGTGATGGCTTAGTTCAGCGCCTTGATGATTCTGTAGGCGCTGGGCTGATACCGTGGGCTTTCTTTCCAGCTGTGCTACGTGACTCGCTAAGTAATGAGCAAGCTGTACAAAGTTCTACAGAAAAGGACTCACAACTGAGTTCTTTCTTTTATTAAGGTGGGGAGCGCACGTCAGTACGAAGTGCATTAATATTTGGCCGTTTACATCATGCGTTAAGTAATTTTAAAAGTATTAATTATAGGCGTTTGTGTGCCTTGGAAGGCAGCCCTCCACAGCACACCACACCATTAAACTGCACTACATACCACTCCACAACACTAAATACCATTTGATATAATTACACTCAATTACACACAATCCCACTCCACATAATTCTAGTACACTCAATACTACATAATTACTATCCACATTATTCCACAGCACATCATGCCTCATAATTCCAATACACAAATCCACTCCACACCTCACATTTTCACGCCACACAGTTACACAACCAACCTGAATAATTCCACAACATACCATATACATACACCTCATGACACATAAGTAATAAACATTGACATTTACAATACTAATAGCTCCAACAAATACAAGTCCTGTTGCAATGGTAAAAAAAAACATTATAATTTTCAATGCCAGTAGCTCCAACTCCAACAAATGCGCAAGCAATTGCATTTCCAATGCTTGTTTTCATTTGTGTATAGCTCAAACTTGGCCGAAGATATTGGTGCTGCTTTACATAAACACCAGTTAGATTCCATAGGGACATATTCATGTTTGGTATCACAGGATGTTGAGCCCACCTGAGGCTGGAACCTGGTTTTTTAGCTCGAAAGACGGCAGCTCTAGCCTTAAGCCACACCCTCGCCCACAAGAACTGAAGCTTTTTCAACATGATATACAACAAACTCATAGTTGCTGCCTATTTCTGCTATGCAATTTACAACCACTGACAAAGCCAATAATCCTGGCTTGTTGCAGGAGTGATGTTTATTGTGTTTTATATCTGGGTGCAAGACAGAAACAGCTAAATACACGTGGGGCAGCACACTATGCTAAGCACAGATTTGTACGTTGTGCTTTAAGCCACGCCCTTAATTACACCGACCATGCCCCTATGAGAGACCCCCCCCCCCCCCCCCCCCCCCCCCCCCAGTTTGTTCATCCCATTTAAAGCCCTGGCCTTCTGTAACTTCTTGGCACACCGCAGTGCAGGTCATTGGCGCGTCGGGTGGGGGCTGACAGGCCCCCCCTCCACATACACGGCGGAGGGGCTACCGTGCGCTCCGAGACTCTCACGTTCACTCCTGCCTCCCCCTCCCCAGGGCAGCCGGAATAATGCACACCACACACGGGTTGACTCCGAGCCCGTTAAACGACCCCGTGATCCCCATATCATTACTTTCGGAAAGACGAACCCCTGAGAATGGACCTTGTAAAGCACGCGCCACCCCCCCCCCCCCCCTGTGAGAAACGCGCCCTGCAGCCAGCGCATCAACCGAGTGGTGTCTATCCAACCAGACCTGGCTTGAGGCAGCACACGCATCTCTGTGGCCCCCCCACACACAGGAGCATCTTGTTTGAACTCTACCTGAAGTGAAGTAGTAAAGAGCGCACGTCCTCCTGGACAGTGATCAGGTGCCTCAGATCACACGGTTCAGCGAGCTCCCGCGGTGAATGCGGACTCCTACCTGGCACAGCTGGTCCTGGCAGCGGGCGCGGGTGAAGTGGAGTATGAAAGAGCCCACGTCCTCCTGGACAGTGACCAGGGTGCCTCAGATCACACGGTTCCGCGAGCGCCCCCGGTGTACGTCGACTCCTACCTGGCACAGCTGGTCCTGGCACGGGCGCGGGTGAGGTGCTCCTGCAGCGGAGGAGCGGGCACAGGTGGTGGCAGAGGAGTGAGCCCTGCACTGCAGCGCTGTAATTAAACCAGACACGACGGGGCTCTTGATTGGCTCCGAGGGAGGTGTCAGCCGGAGAGCTGGGGTGGCACAACCTGCGGATGCCTGGCTGCCACCCTGCAGCCAGGGAGGAGGGGTGGGGTGAGCAGCCCCCACACGGGGCCTCCTGTGCTGAGCTCTTCACAGAAGCTAGGGGTCGGGGCTTACACCTCCTGGTGTCAGCTATGGCAGGGTGGAGGTGGTGGGCAGCAGGCCTCGTGCCCTGCACGTGGCATAGATGGCTGCCTGGCAGGGCATCTGTAGAGCAGTGGTTGTGACCCCTCGGCTGCTCACCTGGGCTGTGCTGATCCTGATGGGAACTTGTCTGCCTGGGCCCTTCTCTGTCTCCCTGAAGGGAAAGAGGCCTGTGTGTTTATTCACAAGTGTCGTTGTTTAATGCACCACCCCTATGCCATTGTGTCCAGTGCTTTCCGCCCCCCCCCCCCCCCCATCGCTCAGTTTGAACCCCCCCCCCTTCGGTCTCCTGTACCCGCCTCTTTCCTTTCACCTTGCTTCTTCTTCTCTCCCAGAGTGGTGTCTCTGAGGTTCTCTTTCCGAGGCCCTGGTTCCAAGGTCCTCGAGAGTCCTTGGAGCCCTCTGTCTTGGGGCTCCCTGCGACAGATGGACAGGTGTAGACACACAATTGATGGACGGAACGCAGAACAAATCAAAACATTCACCACCAGTCAAGAGATCTCGGTTAAATCCATCATTCTTTAGCTCACTCCGCCACCCCAGTTCAGACATGGCCATATGCAAATCAGTCTTGACCCAGTGCCTCATGGGAACAGTCCAGCCTGAACTGCCAAGCCAGGTCCTCTCTGGACTGGAAACAAGCATCCTAGGACCGGTTTCAGGGTATGTCACCCTTCTTCAGCCAGGATAGCTTGATTCTTGAGGAACGGCGGACCCCACCGACCTCAATAACTACCGCCCCATCTCGCTCCATCCCTTTCCGGCCAAAGTCATCGAGAAGACCGTCAACAGACAGCTGGCCGCCTTCCTCGAGACAAATGGCTCCCTCAACCCCACACAGTCCGGGTTTCGGGCCAACCACAGCACCGAGACCGCCCTAATCGCAGCCACCGACGACATCAGAACCCAGATCGACAACGGGGAAACAGCGGCCCTCATCCTCCTGGACCTCTCTGCGGCGTTCGACACTGTCTGCCACCGCACCCTAGTGAAGCGCCTCAGCAACATCGGAATCCGAGAGAAAGCACTGGAATGGAACATCTCGTTCCTCGCCGGAAGAACCCAGAGGGTCCGCCTCCCCCCGTTCAGATCCGAGGCCACCGAAATCATCTGCGGCGTTCCTCAAGGATCTTCACTCAGTCCAACCCTCTTCAATGTCTACATGAGCCCCCTCGCAGCCATCGCACGTCAACACAACCTCAACATCATCTCCTACGCCAACGACACCCAGCTGATCCTCTCCCTCACCAACGACCCCACCACCGCCAAGGCCAACCTACACGAAGGGATGAAAAACGTCGCCGACTGGATGAGGAGCAGCCGCCTTAAACTGAACTCCGACAAGACGGATGTCCTCATCCTGGGTTCATCATCCTCCGCCTGGGACGACTCCTGGTGGCCCTGGGCACCGCTCCCAAACCAACGGACCACGCACGCAACCTGGGCTTCATCCTGGACTCCTCCCTATCGATGACCAGACAAGTCAACGCCGTCTCATCCTCGTGCTTCAACACCCTGCGCATGCTCCGCAAGATCTTCAGATGGATCGCGACCGAAAACAGGAAGACCGTCACCCAGGCACTCGTCACCAGCCGACTGGACTACGGGAACACCCTCTACGCCGGAACGACAGCCAAACTTCAAAAAAGACTCCAGCGCATCCAGAACGCCTCCGCACGACTCATCCTGAACATCCCCCGACACAGCCACATCACCGGACACCTGAGAGACCTGCACTGGCTCCCCGTCAGCAAGAGAATCACGTTCAGACTCCTGACCCACGCACACAAGGCTCTCCACGACCTGGGCCCCAAGTACCTCAACGACCGCATGACCTTCTACACGCCCGCCCGCCAGCTTCGATCAACCAGCCACGCCTTCGCCACCGTACCGCGAATCCGCAGAGCCACCGCCGGAGGAAGATCCTTCTCCTACCTGGCGGCCAAGACCTGGAACTCCCTCCCCACCCACCTTCGGCGAACCCAAGACCATCTCTCCTTCAGGAAGCAGCTCAAGACCTGGCTGTTCGAGCAGTAACTTACCCCCCGCCCCCTCCCCCCAGCGCCTTGAGACCCTCCCGGGTAAGTAGTGCGCTCTATAAATGCATTGATTGATTGATTGATTGATTCCAGTGGCACATTGAGCCCGGGACCCACGTCTGGGCTTACCTGGAGCACTTAGGGCGAGAAAGCAAAAGACACACAATTGATGGACGGACATTAAAACATTCACCCCCAGTCAAGAGATCTGGGCTATATCCATCATTCTTTTGCTCACCATGCCACCCCAGTTCAGACATGGCCATATGCAAATCAGTCTTGACCATGTGCCTCATGGGAACAGTCCAGACCGAACTGCCAAGCCAGGTCCTCACTTGATCGGAAACAAGCATCCTAGGACCGGTTTCGGGCTTTCACCCCTCTTCAGCCATGATAGCTTAATTGCAGTGGCACAGTGTGCCCAGGACCCACGCCTGGGCATACCCGGCGCAATAAGAGCGAGAAAGAAAAAGACAGACAGAGAGAACAGACAGACTCAATGAACCACGGAAACATTAGCGGGGGAGGATGTGCTGTCTGTGACAGGTGAGAGGTTGCTCCACTGTCTGTGACAGGTGATGGGTTACTCTGCTATCTGTAGAGTTGCTCCACTGTCTGTGACAGGTATGGGGCTGCTCTGTGTTGTCCTAGATTAGTTACGTTCTTTTATTAAGTTGTTACATGAAGAAATGAGGAAAACCCCACCAGGAGTAGCCTCCCTGCTGCTCAGCGCATACCCAACGGACACTCACAGACACCCAACATTCCACACCACACTCATTCTGGCTGAGCAACAGGTAAACATAAGTTACAAAACTCTGCTACCTATAAGGTTGCTCTGCTGTCTGAGGAAAGTGAGAGGTTGCTGTGATGTCTCTGACAAGCCTCCCAAGGACCCACTAAAAGTCAGGTGGGCCTAGAATCCTTGGAAAGAAGCTGTGCTCAGAGCTGAGCTGAGAGCTATGTCTGGGTCCAGCCCCATCCCCGGAACAAGGGAAAATCAATCAATCAATCACTGCATTTCTAAAGTGCGCTACATACCCGTGAGGGTCTCGAGGCGCTGGGGGTTAAGGGGGCCGCTACTGATCGAAGAGCCAGGTCTTGAGGAGTTTTCTGAAGGCCAGCAGGTCCTGAGTCTGTCGTAGGCTGGTAGGGAGAGCGTTCCAGGTCTTGGCGGCGAGGTAGGAGAAGGATCTGCCGCCGGCGGTGGTTTTCCGGATACGAGGGACTGTGGCGAGGGCGAGGTTGGCAGAGGTTGGTTGGCTTCGGGCGGGGGTGTGGAAGCTGAGTCGGTTGTTGAGGTAAGTAGGTCTGGCGTTGTGTAGTCCTTTGTGTGCGTGGATGAGGAGTTTGAAGGGATCCTCTTGCTGACGGGGAGCCAGTGCAGGCCTCTCAGGTGGGGTGTGATGTTGCTGCGAAGGGGGACGTTGAGGATCTGTCGTGCGGAGGCGTTCTGGATTCGTTGTAGTCGTCTCAGGAGCTTGGTTGTTGTTCCTGAGTATAGGGCATTCTCGTAGTCGGGTCTGCTGTTGACGAGGGCCTGGGTGACGTTTTTTTTGGTGTCAGGAGGGATCCATTTGAAGATCCTGCGGAGCATACGGAGGGTGTTGAAGCAGGAAGCGGAGATAGCATTGACTTGCCTGGTCATGGAGAGGGTGGAGTCGAGGATGACCCCCAGGTTGCGTGCGTGGTCTGTGGGTTCCGGGGCTGTGCCTAGCGATGTGGGCCACCAAGAGTCGTCCCAGGCTGATGGGGTGGGTCCGAGAATGAGAGTCTATTTCCTATCCTTCGTAAGAACTGGTGGTCCGCCACCTCCCACAATGCATCACCCAATTACTACCTCTTAGGGGTACTTGGCACTGAGGTCCGAGTTCCCATTAAACCCTCAAATCCTTTTGAAGAGAGCCTAAGATCGAGGATGGGCCACGTGAATCTGTCTGCTGGCGCAAGACATTCCACTCTCTAGCCCCCACAGGTCCTGTCCATCCTCCGGGACAGACCCCATGACTCGGCTACAGGCTCCGTCGCTCACCTATAGCCTCTGTCACTCACCTACAGGCTCCATGACTCACCTACAGGCTCTGTCACTCACCTACACCCTCCGTTACTCACCTACAGGCGGTGTCACTCACCTAGAGTGGCAAGACTGGTGCAGGTAAGTGAAATAAATGCTTTGCAAAATCTTATGCAATGTTTTACAATTGAATGCAGGTTCAAATGCAGCTGATTGAATTACAGGTAAGTCAATGTTTCAAAAATACTTTTAGATTACTTTGCAGATTACATTTGCTAATCAGTGTGATATGCATAGATATCACACTGAGACATCTCTTAGACAAAAGGTAAGTAATTCACTTTTAGTACATAGACAGTTTTTCAATGTTTCTTTCACATCAACTCCACACTTAGAACAAATTTCAAGGGAAAACAGTCAATGTATTCCTATGGAGAAAAATGAAGTTAAAGGTTTGCAGGTAAGTACTGTTTTGTGTGAGTCGGTATTCTGGAGTTAGAACCAGGGTTCCCCCAGGGACAAGGATGCACCCTTGAAACACCCTCAGTGGCACTAGGGCGGCCGGGTGCAGAGTGCTGAGGCCCAATGATATCCAGTGGGGGATAGGTGGCCTCCAGTTGGTGGCTACCCACAAGCAGGCCACAGGGTTCTGGGAGCAAAGCTACTGGCGTTAGGCTCAGGGCAAACGGGGATCCAAGTTAGCACCCAAAGTACACCCGCAGCGGCGGCTGGGTGCAGGGTGCTGTTTGGCATTGTTTGCCCAGTGGATTTCAATGGGGATTCTCCGGTTGCAACAAAGACTGCAGGCTTGGGGACGAAGATCTTCTGGAGGTGACCACCGGTTGGAGAGGTAAGTTGGGATGCCTGTGGATGCTGGGACACCATCAGTTGGCTCACCCAAGGCCGTGGGGCGTCGGGTGCAGGGGTATCTTTAGTCGTCGGGTTTTCTTACAGCTCTGTTCGCGGTCCGGGGGATCCTCCAGAAAGAGGCTGCAGGCTTCGCTTTGAGATTCGAGGCAGGTCAGAGATCACCAGATCTCAGGTCAAGATTGCCTGGGAGACGACCTCGTGGTGTTGGGCCACTTGAGCTCGGGCCGTAGGCGTCTGGTGCAGAGTGGTGCATACTCATGGTTTTGGCTGTGGCCAGAGTCTGTTGGTGAGCAAATCCGGTGCTCACTGGAAACAAAGTCTCTGACTTGGAAGTCAGGGCAGGTCCTCCAGGTTCTTGAGGTTGCTGGCTGCAGGGCACACCGGGATTTCGCTGGAGGAGATGTGAGGTGGATACAGGCTGGTAGGGCTGGGGCCAAGTTAGTGGGCCTCCTCCTCTTCGTAGTTCAGTACGGCTTCTTCGGTCCTTCTTCTCTTCTTCTTGTTGATTCTTGATTGAGGATGCAAGGTTCAGGGTTGCCCCTATATACTTGATTTAGGGGTGTTACAGGTAGCTAAAGGTTGGGACCAATGGGTCCATTCCTTGGGATAGGTACACCCCCTATTATGCCATCTTCCAGTGGGGGGGGGGGCATATGCCTCTCTCTGGTTGACTGGCTTCCCCCCATCTGCAAGATGGTGGGGACTGAGAGTTGTGCTTCGCCTTGCCTACACCACCTGAGAGGTTGGGTAAGCAAAGGTGGGCACGCCTCACTTACTCACTTGGTTTTCCAGCCTATTCTCCTGCCCAAAGTGGGGTCAGAACCGGTAGGAGCCACTTTCTGGAAGCAGCAAAGGGCAGGGGTAGCTCAAAGAGGCGGCAAGCCTTTGAAGCTTTCCCTTCGTGGACCCTGCCCATCCTGGTGGAGGAGGCTTGGCACCTCGTGCCAGGATGTTCATTGTTTCAGGCCCCCAAGAGCAGCAGGCTCTCGACCCAAGGGTCCAGACACATGTCTGGTGGTGGCAGCTGGTGAGCAGCTACTCAGCCTGGACACTAGTGGTATGTCGTTTTTCAGGGGGCATCTCTAAGATGCACTCTGAGTTCATTTTTCATTAAATCCCACACTGCATCCGTGTGGCTTTAATGTGCTGAGAAGTTTGATACCAAACTTCCCAGTTTTCAGTGTAGCCATTTTGGTGCTGTGGAGTTCATATTGACAAACTCCCAACACCATATACTCTTAATGGCATTACTGCACTTACAATATCTAAGAATCGGCTTAGACACTATAGGGGTACACAGCTCATGCACCTGTACCCTCACCACTGGTATATGCACCCAACTATAGGGGTGGCTGACCAATGCCATGGCAGTGGGTTGTAGGCATGTCACACAGGGATGTGTGCTATATCGACTCTTCACTTTGCTCTGCACCAAAACACACAGCCTGCAATGGCAGTGTGTGTGTGTGTGTGTGTGTGTGTGTAAAGGTACAGGGCCTCTAAAGATGGCACAATAAGTGCTGCAGCCTGTAGGGGCCTTCCCTGGCCACAGTGCCCTTGGTACCTGTGGTACCATTTACAACGGACTGACCTGTGGCCAAAGAGTGCCAATTGGGTTTGTTTTTAATGCAGTTTAAGGAAAGAACATTGGCCCTGGGTACCTGTTTGGCTGGAACCCAGGGCACACTCAGTCAAAGTACATCAAATGTTTGGCACAATGTGGGGGCAACCATGCAAAAAGAGGACACTTTCTTACACCTAGGTGCTGTTGCTCACCCACAGGCTCTGTCACTTACCTTCAGGCCCTGTTACTCACCTACAGGCTCTGTCCCTCACCTGCGGGCTCTGTCACTCACCTGCGGGCTCTGTCACTCACCTACACGATCTGTCACTCACCTACACCCTCCGTGACTCACCTCCAGGCTCTGTTGCTCACCCACGGGCTCTCTCACTTACCTATAGGCTCTGTTACTCACCTACAGGCTCTGTAACTCACCTGTGGTCTCTGTCGCTCACCTGTGGTTTCTGTCGCTCACCCAGACTCAGACCAGGTGTCATCAGTGACCTCACCCATGATGTAGAAAGGCAGCATTCTGCCTGCTTCTCAGGCTTCTGGCCACAGCAATTGTGGCTGCCTTGGAAGATGATGCTGATAATAATAATAATAATAAAAAGAATATTATTAATGCCGACTTGTTTATATATAACACTTCAAGCCTCATTTCTACTTCTTCTAAGCAGATTAAATGACAGATATTTTTATTTCCCAACTTTTGATGCTCAGTTTCTGATCTTTGAAAGGAGGAAGGCCTAGTGTGCACTCCCTGCATCCATATACTCCGTGCAGCTTCACTTACCATAGAGCTAAGAGTGCACTCCCCGAAACTGCAAGCATGCACGGGATCAAGTCTCCATGCACACTGCTTGCATCTTCCCCTACCATAGAGCTAAGTGTGCACTCCCTGCAACCGCATGCATCCACTGGATCAAGTCCCAATCCACAGTCCTTGGATCTTCACTTACCGTAAAACTAAGAGCACTCTCTTTGCAACCACATGCATGTACGGGATCAAGTCTCCATCCATACTCCTTGGTTCTTCACTCACCCTAGAACTAAGAGCACACTCCCTGCAACCTCATGCATGCACCAGATCAAGTCTCCATCCATACTCCTTGGTTCTTCACTCACCGTAGAACTAAGAGCACACTCCCTGCAACCACATGCATGTCTGGGATCAAGTCCCCACGCACACTCTTTGCATCTTCACTTACCATCGGGCTACGTGTGCACTCCCTGCAATCTCATGCATACACCGGATCAAGACTCCATCCACACTTCTTGGAGCTTCACTCACTAAAGAGCTAAGTGCACACTCCCTGCAGACGCATGCATGCACAGGATCAAGTCTCCCTTCACACTCATTGCATCTTCACTTACCACAGAGCTAAGTGTGCACTCCCTGCAAGGACATACATGCATAGTATCACATCTCTACGCACACTCCTGGCATCTTCATTTACCATAGAGCTAAGTGCACACTCTCTGCAAACGCATGAATTCACGGGATCAAGTCTCCATTCACACTCCTTGGATCTCCACTTATCGTAAAACTAAGAGAGCACTCCTTGCAACCACATGCATGCATGGGATCACTTCTCCATGCACACTCCTTGCATCTTCACTTACCATTGAAGTAAGTGTGTACTCCCTGCAATCGCATGCATGCACAGGATCATGTCTACATGCACACTCCTTGCATCTTCACTTACCATAGAGCTAAGTGTGCACACTATCTGCAAAATCATGCATGCACGGGATCAAGTCTCCACACACTCTCCTTGTATCAACACTTACGACAGAGCTGTGCGCACTCCCTGCAACCGCATGTGTGCAAGGGATCGTTTCCATGCACACTCCTTGCATCTTCACTTATTATTGAACTAAGTGTGCCCTCCCTGCAATTGCATGCATGCACAGGATCATGTCTACATGCACACTCCTTGCATCTTCACTTACCATAGAGCTAAGTGTGCACACTATCTACAAAATCATGCATGCACGGGATCAAGTCTCCACACACACTCCTTGTATCAACACTGATGACAGAGCTGTGCACACTCCCTTCAACCGCATGCGTCCAAGGGATCGTTTCCATGCACAACTCCTTGCATCTTCACTTACCATTGAAGTAAGTGTGCACTCCCTGCAATCGCATGCATGCACAGGATCACGTCTACATGCACCCGCCTTGCATCTTCACTCGCCATAGAGCTAAGTGTGCACTCTCTAACTGCATGCTTGCTGGGTATCACGTCCGAAGCAGACTCCTTGAATCTTCACTCACATAGAGCTAAGTGTGTACTCCTTGCAACTGCATGCATGCATGGGATCAGGTGTCTGTGCATACTCCTTGGATCTTCACTTACCGTACAGCTACGTGCGCACTCGCTGCAACCGCATATATGCATGGGGTCAAGTCTCCATGCACACGCCTTGCATCCTCACTTACCATAGAGCTAAGAGTGCACTCCCTGCACACGCATGCATGCACGGTATCAAGTCTCCATGCACACGCCTTGCATCTTCACTTAGCATAGAGCTAAGTGCATATTCCCTGCAACCGCATGCATCCACTGGATCAAGTCTCCATGCACAACTCCTTGCATCTTCACTTACCTTAGGGGTAAGTGTGCACTCGTACAACTGCAACCATGCACGCGATCAAGTCTCCATCCAAACTCCTTGTTTCTTCACTCACCATAGAACTAAGAGCACACTCCCTGCAACCACATGCATGCACGGGGTCAAGTCTCCATTCACACGCCTTGCATCTTCACTCGCCATAGAGCTAAGCGTGCACTCTCTAACAGCATGCTTGGTCAAGTCAAGTCAAGAGATTTATATAGCGCGCTACATACCCATAGGGTCTCAAGGCGCTAAAGGAAGGGTGGGGAATTACTTGTCGAATATCCAAGTTTTAAGTTGTTTTCTGAATGCTAGGTGGTTCTGAGTAAGGCGAAGGTGGGTGGGAAGTGAGTTCCAGGTTTTAGCTGCCAGGTAGGAGAAGGATCTACCTCCCATGGTGGTTTTGTTGATGCGAGGTACAGTGGCGAGGGCTTGGTTGGAGGATCGTAGTTGACGGGAGGGGGTGTAGAAGGAAAGTCGTGTGTTGAGGCATTCGGGTCCAAGCTCGTAAAGTGCTTTGTGTGCGTGGGTTAGGAGGCGGAAGGTAATCCTCTTATTTACGGGGAGCCAGTGGAGGTTTTTCAGGTGACCAGAGATGTGTTCTTTACGCAGGATGTCTAGTATGAGCCTGGCTGAAGCGTTCTGGATGCGTTGGAGTTTTTTCTGGAGTTTTGCGGTGGTACCGGCGTATAGTGTGTTTCCGTAGTCCAGGCGGCTCGTAACCAGTGCGTGGGTGACCGTTTTTCTAGTTTCGGTGGGGATCCAGCGAAATGTTTTTTTGAGCATGCGAAGGATGTTGAAGCAAGATGATGAAACGGCGTTGACTTGTCTGGTCATCGAGAGTGAGGAGTCCAAGATGACGCCCAGGTTCCGTGCGTGGTCCGTCGGGATGGGTGCTTTTCCAAGAGCTTCTGGCCACCAAGAGTCATCCCAGGCGGAGGGGGAGGTGCCTAAGATGAGGACTTCTGTTTTGTCTGAGTTCAGTTTCAGACGGCTGTGCTTCATCCACTCGGCTACTTCTTTCATTCCTTCGTGTAAGTTGGTTTTGGCAGTGTTAGGGTCTTTGGTGAGAGATAGGATCAGTTGAGTGTCATCCGCGTAGGAGATGATGTTGAGATTGTGTTGGCGAGCGATGGCCGCAAGGGGGCTCATGTATACGTTGAAGAGGGTGGGGCTGAGTGACGATCCTTGTGGCACGCCGCAGATGACTTCAGAGGCCTCTGACTTGAATGGTGGGAGGCGGACTCTCTAGGTTCTTCCGGTGAGGAACGAGGTGATCCATTCCAGTGCCTTTCCTTGGATACCTACGTTTCTGAGGCGCTGTAGAAGGGTGCTATGGCAGACTGTGTCGAAGGCAGCGGAGAGGTCGAGGAGGATGAGGGCGACTGTATCTCCATTGTCCAGTAGAGTTCGAATGTCGTCTGTTGCTGCGATAAGTGCGGTCTCAGTGCTGTGTTTGGCTCGGAAGCCGGACTGTGAGGGGTCGAGGGATTTGTTGGCTTTGAGGAAGGAGGTGAGTTGGTTGTTGACAGCTTTCTCGATGACTTTGGCCGGGAATGGAAGAAGCGAGATGGGGCGGTAGTTTTTGAGTTCGGTGGGGTCAGCTGTGGGTTTTTTCAGAAGGGCGCTGAGTTCTGCGTGTTTCCAGCTTTCCGGGAAGGTGGCGGAGTTGAGGGAGCAGTTGATGACATCTCGGAGGTGTGGTGCTATGATGGAGTCTGCTTTGTTGAAGATGTGGTGAGGGCATGGGTCAGTTGGGGATCCCGAGTGGATGGAGTTCATCAGGCGGATGGTGTCCTCAGTGGAGATTGGGTTCCAGTCGTTAAGGATGTTCAAGGGGGGTGAAGGTCCTGCAGAAGGTTGGGTGGGTTGGTCTTCGGGTCGGTTGTCGAAGCTGTTGTGGATGTCTGCGATTTTATTGTGGAAGAAGGAAGCTAGGGAGTCGCAGAGGGCTTGAGAGGGAGTGATGTCGTTGGAGTTGGCTGATGGGTTGGTAAATTCTTTGACGATGTTGAATAATTCCTTGCTGTTGTGGGCGTTGTTATCTAGACGGTCTTTGAATGCGGCTTTCTTGGCAGACCGGATTAGTTGGTGGTGTATGCGGGTGGCGTTTTTGAAGGCGTCCCTTGTGCTGGTGTTTGGGTCTTTTTTCCAGGCCTTCTCGAGGGAGCGACAGTGTTTCTTTGATTTCTTAAGATCATCGTTGAACTAGGAGGCGTTTTTGCTGCTTGGTTTACTTTGACGTTTTTTCAACGGTGCTAGGATGTCGGCGCTGTTGGATATCCATTGGGTGAGGTTAATGGCTGCTTGGTCGGGGTTTGAGGAGTGGACAGGGAGGTTTTGAAGAAGCGATGAGGAGATCTGGTCGATGGTGATTTTGTTCCAGTTTCTTCGCATGGTGGGTTGAGGATGGTTGTGGATTGTGGTCTTATTGTAGGTGAAGTGACCGCAGCTGTGGTCCGTCCAGTGAAGAGCTGTGGTGTGACTGAAGGAGACATGTTTGCTGGAAGTGAAGATAGGGTCGAGTGTGTGACCTGCAATGTGGGTGGGGGTAGTGACCAGTTGTTTGAGTCCGAGGTTGGCAAGATTGTCCAGAAGGGTGGTGGCGCTGCGGTCGTTGTTCTTTTCCAGGTGAAAGTTGAGGTCTCCCAATAGGATGTAGTCCTTGGAGGGGAGGGCGTGTGGGGTGATAAAGTCAGTGATGTCGTCACTGAATTGTGCACGGGGTCCTGGAGGCAGGTAGAGGAGGGTGCCTCTGAGTGTGGTCTTGGGGTCGGTGTGGATCTGGAAGTGGAGGTGTTCGGCGCTGGCAAGGTTGACGTCAGAGCTGGTAGACATGCGGGTGGAGTTCTTATGGACGATAGCGATGCCTCCTCCTGTTTGCTCGATGCGGTCCTTACGGATGATCTTGTATCCTTCCGGGATGGCAATGGTGATGTCAGGGGCTGAAGAGGTATTCATCCATGTTTCTGTTAGGAAGGCGACGTCCGGTGAGATGGTGTAGAGTAGATTCCAGAGGTCAATGGCGTGTCTGTGGACCGAGCGGGTGTTGAGCAGGATGCATTTTAGGTGGTTGGTGTCAGGTCTCCGATTGGTGTTGGTGGATGAGGAGCTGGTTTTGGTTCCGTCGAACTTGCAGGAGTTGCAAGAGAAGGGTCCATGGGTGAGTCCAGGAGCGGCTTGGACGCAGTTGGGGGAGCGGCCGGGGTTAAGGGCTAGGAGGGTGGAGGTGTCGTAAGAAATGCGGGAGGGCTGGGCATTGCGAGGGCCAGGGGGTCTAGCGCTGGGCGCGGTCCAGGCGCGGACGGGCGTAGACGGGCTTACCTTTGGCGCACCTTCGGTGCGACTGGGGCGTGGACGCTGCGCGTGGACGCTGCGCGTAAAAACATCTGTCATATATGGATAATGGAGGGGGCGGAGCGTGGGAGGGGCTGCCGGGAGGCGGGAGCGGGGAGGAGACAGGGGCCGCAGGTAAACAGAACAACAAAATGGCGTTATGGTCGCGTGAACGAAGCAGGGGCACAGCCGGAGGGAGAGCAAAGGTACAGTGACACACAACAAACAATAATCAGCCTGTAAATAAATCACCGCTATGCAGGGCCAATGAGCAGCAATAAGTGCAATGCGAACGATACCACGCGCTTAGTAGTGGTCGAAGCGCTCTGTGTTGCAGCCGGTGTCCGGGTGGCCAGGAGTTCAATCAGGGCAGGCGGTGTGGTCAGCAAGCGTCGCAAGGGCAGGCAGTGGGTCAGGGGAGCAACCACTGTGGAACAAGTCCAGACGGTCACGGTGGGACGGAGGACGGGGCTAGATAGTTATACCAGTGTGTGGGAGGGGCTGCCGGGAGGCGGGAGCGGGGAGGAGACAGGGGCCGCAGGTAAACAGAACAACAAAATGGTGTTATGGTCGCGTGAACGAAGCAGGGGCACAGCCGGAGGGAGAGCAAAGGTACATTGACACACAACAAACAATAATCAGCCTGTAAATAAACCACCGCTATGCAGGGCCAATGAGCAGCAATAAGTGCAATGCGAACGATACTACGCGCTTGATACTCCTTGAATCTTCACTCACATAGAGCTAAGCGTGCACTCTCTAACAGCATGCTTGGTGGGTATCACGTCCCATGCATACTCCTTGAATCTTCACTCACATAGAGCTAAACGTGCACTCTCTAACAGCATGCTTGGTGGGTATCCCGTCCCATGCATACTCCTTGAATCTTCACTCACATAGAGCTAAGCGTGCACTCTCTAACAGCATGCTTGGTGGGTATCCCGTCCCATGCATACTCCTTGAATCTTCACTCACATAGAGCTAAGCGTGCACTCTCTAAACAGTATGCTTGGTGGGTATCCCGTCCCATGCATATTCCTTGAATCTTCACTCACATAGAGCTAAGTGTGTACTCCTTGCAACTGCATGCATGCATGGGATCAGGTGTCTGTGCATACTCCTTGGATCTTCACTTACCGTACAGCTACGTGCGCACTCGCTGCAACCGCATATATGCATGGGGTCAAGTCTCCATGCACACGCCTTGCATCTTCACTTACCATAGAGTTAAGTGTGCACTCCCTGCAACCGCATGCATCCACTGGATCAAGTCTCCATGCACAACTCCTTGCATCTTCACTTACCTTAGGGGTAAGTGTGCACTCGTAGAACTGCAACCATGCACGCGATCAAGTCTCCATCCAAACTCCTTGTTTCTTCACTCACTGTAAAACTAAGAGCACACTCCCTGCAACCACATGCATGCACGGGGTCAAGTCTCCATGCACACGCCTTGCATCTTCACTCGCCATAGAGCTAAGTGCACATTCCCTGCAAACGCATGCATGCACAGTATCAAGTCTCCATGCACACGCCTTGCATCTTCACTTAGCATAGAGCTAAGTGCACATTCCCTGCAACCACATGCATGCACGGGGTCAAGTCTCCATGCACACGCTTTGCATCTTCACTTAGCATAGAGCTAAGTGCACATTCCCTGCAAACGCATGCATGCACGGGGTCAAGTCTCCATGCACACGCCTTGCATCTTCACTTACCATTGAGCTAAGAGTGCACTCCCTGCACACGCGTGCAGGCACAGGATCAAGTCTCCATGCACAACTCCTTGCATCTTCACTTACCTTAGGGGTAAGTGTGCACTCCGTACAACTGCAACCATACACGCGATCAAGTCTCCATCCAAACTCCTTGTTTCTTCACTCACCATAGAACTAAGAGCACACTCCCTGCAACCCCATGCATGCACGGGATCAAGTCTCCATGCACACGTCTTGCATCTTCACTCGCCATAGAGCTAAGCGTGCACTCTCTAACAGCATGCTTGGTGGGTATCACGTCCCATGCATATTCCTTGAATCTTCACTGACATAGAGCTAAGCGTGCACTCTATAACAGCATGCTTGGTGGGTATCCCGTCCCATGCATATTCCTTGAATCTTCACTCACATAGAGCTAAGTGTGTACGCCTTGCAACTGCATGCATGCATGGGATCAGGTGTCTGTGCACACTCCTTGGATCTTCACTTATCGTACAGCTACGTGCGCACTCCCTGCAACCGCATATATGCATGGGGTCAAGTCTCCATGCACACGCCTTGCATCTTCACTTACCATAGAGTTAAGTGTGCTCTCTTTGCAAACGCGTGCAGGCACAGGATCAAGTTTCCGTACAGACTCCTTGCATCTTCACTTAGCATAGAGATAATTGCGCACTCCCTGCAACCGCATGCATGCATGGGATCAAGTCTGCATGCACAACTCCTCCTCAGCTTGCACACAAGCAAGCTGAGCTACAAAATACACCAGGGATTCACCTAAGAGTAGCTCAGGGCTGGGGTGCATGCTCACAAATCAAGCAAAGAACTTTCCGCCCCCAAAGGAGTATTAAATATATTTTCGAGGTTCAGCCATTTTTCTGCAGGCATCGCGTGTGATTTGTGAGTGTGCACACATTTTCATCTTGCATGAACTTTTTCTTCTTGAATATCTACTGTTCAATGTTGGTATACATGTGTTGAGTCAAACAAGCAGGATCCTCTAATATAGTCTACTAGGCTGCGGGTAGGAGAACTACTTGAAAGGTATTAACAAATGGCGGTTATGCAGTAAGCGTAGCGTTGCTACCTTCACCCACGTCTTCGGTCTCAACTCCTCATGTCTTCTCATTAAGTCTTCTAACATGGAATCTTCATTTATAGTCATGAAGAATGAATTGTCCCACGCATTTGTTGGATCCTGAAAAAAATCTCTTCAGAAAATGTGTAATTGCTCGCAGTATTTAAGTGGTCTTGCTAAGTAACCCCTGCACTGGTTGTGTTTTTAATCTATTTTATAAGAAGCCAACTACCATTAAAATGAAATTGAAAAAGCATTTTCTTTTGCAGTGAAATTGCACTGATTTAAGTTTTTTTGTCTTTTACCCATTAAGGTAAAAAGATTTCTAAAAGTGTTTGACTATGGCATGCTTGTCAGACTTTACAACAGAATAAAGTCCAGTTTGGCAGATAATGCCAGGGTGCGATCTGTCGGAGCATGAAGTAATTCACTCAAAGCACAAAAGCATTGAAATTATTACATCAAGCTGCAGTTCCACTAGATCATGGGTACTCACAAACTTTCTCTCGGGGGCCAAATTTACAGTGTGGTTTGTGGCCGAGGGCCGCACCGGTGGGGTCGGGGTTAGAGGGGGAGGGGGCGGGGCTAAAGCAAAAAAACTGTGACCATGATGTTGAACACAGGTCCCTACAGCAGACACCTTCGTCCACTAAGCACCAGACATACACACATCTCTTTCTTTCAGTTTCCCTCCCTCTCTATCTTGCTCTCTCTTTCTCTCCCTCCCTCTCTCGCTCTCTCTCCCCCTCTCTCTCTGTCTCCCTCCCTCTGACTCCCTCGCTCTCTCTCCCTCTGTCTCTCTCCCTCTGTCTCCCTCCCTCTGTCTCCCTCTGCCTCTCTCCCTCTGTTTGTCTCCCTCCCTCTGTTGCCCTCTTCCCTCTGTCTGTCTCCCTCTGTCTGTCTCCCTCTCTCTGTCTACCTCTGTCTCCCTCCCACTGTCTGTCTCCCTCTCTGTCTCCCATCCCTCTCTGTCTCCCTCCCTCTGTTACTCTCCCTCTGTCACCCTCCCTCTCTGTCTCTCTGTCTCCCTCTCTCTCTGTCTCCCTCCATCTCTGTCTCCCTCTCCCTCTGTCTCCCTCTCCCTCTGTCTCCCTCCCTATGTCTCCCTCTCCCTCCATCTCCCTCCCTCTGTCTCCCTCCCTCTCTGCCTCCCTCTCTCTGTCTCCCTCTTCCTCCCTCCCTCCCTCTGTCTACCTCCCTCCCTCTGTCTCCTTCCCTCTGTCTCCCTCCCTCTGTTTCCCTCCCTCTCTAGCTCCCTCTCTCTGTTTCCCTCCCAGTCTCCCTCCCTCCCTCTGTCTCCCTCCCTCTGTCTCGCTCTCTCTGTCTCCCTTCCTCTCCCTCCCTCTCCCTCCCTCTGTCACCTTCTGTCTCCCTCTCCCTCCCTCTGTTTCCCTCCGTCTGTCTCCCTCCCTCTGTCTCCCCCTAACGGCCTCCCTCTGTTTCACTCCCTCTCTCTGCTCTCTCTGTCTCTCTGTCACCCTCTGTCTCTCTCCCTCTGTCAATATCTTTCTCCTTCCCTCTCCCTCTGTCTCTCTCCCTCTCCGTCCCTCTCTGCCTCCCTTTCTCTGTCTCCCTCTCTCTGTCTCCCTTCCTCTCCCTCCCTCTGCACCCTCTTTCTTCCTCCCTCTCCCTCCCTCTGTCATCCTTTCCCACCCTCTGTTTCCCTCTATCAGCTCTCTCTGTCTCCCTACCTCTGTCAACCTCTGTCTCCCTCCTCCCACTCCCTCCCTCTCCCTCTCTCTGTCACCCTCTGTCTCCCTCCCTCTGTCACCTCACCCTGGGCACACGTCATCCCAGGCTGAGACAGCTTCCCCAGAGCACACACAGCCGCACCCCAGTACTTCACAGGTCTTTAAAAGACCATTTACATGTTAATAAAGCTTTGTTGCATTTCACCTCTTAGCGCCCCTTTATCTCCACTCTGACAATCCCTGGAATGCCCGGCCCCCATAGAGCAGTCTCTCTGAGTTGCAGCAGTGTTTACTGACACTCCTTAATTTTTCTTTAAAAAAACACAGGTCAGATGTCTGCAAGGTCTGTAGGCCGCCAAGGAAGGCTTGCCGGGCCGCTGGCGGCCCGCAGGCCGTACTATGAGTACCCGTGCACTAGACATTACTAGGTGTTCCTCACGAGTCAAATGCAAAAGCATTGAAACCCTTTCATGAAGCTGCAGTTCCACTAGTCGTTACTAGGTGTCCCTCACGAGTCAAATGCAAGAACATTTGACTTGAGGGACACCTAGGAACAATTAGTTGAACTGCAGCTTGATGTAATAATCTCAATGATTTTGCATTTGATTTGGAGGGACACCTAGTAAGGACTAGTTGACCTGCAGCTCTTTGTAGAAATATTTTGATATTGGAAACTATAATATTCACTGCCCACTGCTAATCTCGTCCCATAATGCTTTGCAGGGCCTTTGGTTGGGATTGTATTTTTGCCCATATCTGTGCTTGTGGTGGTCCTAAGAGGATGGGACCACCACTGAATCGTTCAGCATGATATGTTTTTTGTGTTCAAGGCATCTGCTTGGTCCTCCCCCAAAATCATCACCTCTCTCATTGCCTGATATTTTTCATTTTCAAAGTTCACTTCTGTGAATTGGTTATATGCTTATTAGCATGTAAAGTTGCTTTATCAAAGCATTTGTGTGTGCAGTTTAGTAGCTGACTCACCTACGTGGTTCTGAGTTAGTGGCCCAGGCCTAGTATACATGTAGTTATTTTTATATGCATTTATTCTTGTGAATTCACATTTACTATGGAATTTATTTTACACGTGCATTATTGCTATATATTGATATATGGAAACTTGCTGCAATAAAGATTTCACTTTACTTGGTAAAGGAGTGTTGAGCTCTGTTTATGTTTATCTGGATATTCTAAAGGGGGGGAGGTGTAGAGTCCTATTTTGAAGAGATTTCATGTAGTGTCCTGGTATTTTGAGGTCTTGCTCAGGTGTTCTGAAGAGAAAGCAAGACAGAGCCTAGGGTGTCCCCCTGGAGTGTGAGGGGTGATAAACTAGGTATCGTGAAATAAAGTGAGCTCACACAGCAGTGAATCCATTGTAATGTGGAGATGTGGGTTTGAGTCCAATCCTCACTGCCAGTGTTATAAAGTGAGTTCACACCTCAGTGATGCAATGGACAGCGGTTTATTCCTTACAACGCCTCATCTACCAACGCTCCTGCATCTCGCTTCACCTCATACTCAGGAAGGTGCATCGTCTTTAATCCTCCTCAACCATCATTCCTTAGTCTAACCATGTACCTCTAGAATGAATCGCACCTACCAATGTTTGAAGATACTACTGACTGCTGCCAGAAAGGAAGAGGCACACATGGGATCTCCCCTATATATGAGAAGTCTCTTTGAGGAAACAGAATCTTGAAGTCCTGGAGACTCAAGAAACAGGTTGCCTCGAACCTGACTCCACACTAGAAGATCAAGCATCACTTACATACATCAAGTATCACTTCCATACATCAAGCATCACTTCCATACATCAAGCATCACTTCCAAACATCAAGCATCCCTTCCATACATCAAGCATCAATTCCATACATCAAGCATCACTTCCATACATCACGCATCCCTTCCATACATCAAGCATCACTTCCATGCATCAAGCATCATTTCCATACATCAAACATCACTTTCAAACATCAAGCATCCCTTCCATACATCAAGCATCACTTCCATACATCAAGCATCACTTCCATACATCACGCATCCCTTCCATACATCAAGCATCACTTCCATGCATCAAGCATCATTTCCATACATCAAACATCACTTCCATACATCAAGCATCACTTCCATACATCAAGCATCACTTCCATACATCAAGCATCACTTCCATACATCAAGCATCACTTCCATACATCAAGCATCACTTCCATACATCACGCATCCCTTCCATACATCAAGCATCACTTCCATACATTAAGCTAAGAGAGATCTCTCTGCTCACCATAATCAGCCATAGGAGCTGGTATTTGAGACCTGGTCCATTAACCCCTTCGATGCTCATGACGAGCTCAGCTCGTCATGAGGTACGGTCGAGCTGTGCTGATGACGAGCTGAGCTCGTCATGAACAACGGGTATCAACAATCCCCAGCACTGGAGGGGAAAACCTCTAGCAGCCAAGTGGTTAAAGCGCTTCAAAAGAAGGGAGACTTGCTTTAACCCCTTCACTATGGGGTGTTCCCCCCCCCGCTGTGCGGAGGGAGGGGGGCCACGTGCGGCGCCGCTGAGCTTGTGACGAGCTCAGCTCATCAAGAGGCACAGTGGAGCTGCACTCATGACAAGCGTGGCACACCCGTTTTCGAACGTTCAGCACAGCGGGGAAATTATCCCCGCGTGCGAACGTTCCAACGGCCGTGACGAGCTGAGCTCGTCATGAGTGCAGCTCAACCGTGCCTCATGACGAGCAGAGCTCGTCATGAGCACTCAACGGGTTAATTACAGGTTTAGTCAAAATAGGAACTGCCAATCACAACACATGGAGAGTCACTTGGAAAGTTGGCTGGAGTCACAAACTATTAAGCACATCCTTGCTTCCGTGTCTGCTGGCTTAGTGCACTAATGCATACAACTCTAGGGGCCTGTGTTTAACACAGGTTCAAATCCAGGGGGTCCACTCAGCTTTTCATCCTTCTGATGTTGATAAAATGAGCATCATTGAGTTGGGTACGATAAACATCTGGTATACAGCGCTGTGATACCCTTCTCAACTGGCGCTTTACAAATGCATGTCATGTTCATGGACAGACCAGGGGTATTCATAGCTTATATCACAGATGACCCTGATGTCGTTGGGTTTCGGGCACACATATCACCAGGGGAGTGAGATGGCCCTGCAGCGTAACTGTACTTCCTGATGACTGGACAAGGGTGGCACAGGGGCACTTTAGGAGCAGCACAATGATATATCCATCTTCTACAATGTGGTTTATTTCTCTGAGTCCAAGGACGCACAGGATGTGGGAAGGACAATCTTGTTTCTTGTAAGGTTTATTCACAAACATTTTCATTGAAATCATTTCCAAATTTTTGTTTCTTCAAAGACATAAAACTCTGCACGGTTCAGAAACTTCTAATCTTTCACCATGAGCAGAGTTCTTGAACCCTGGTACAAGAAAGAGAAGAAATTGAATTGACTCCTTTGTCATCTTTCATCCACATAAGATATACTCATATGGACAATCCAAGGATCTGCCTTCTGCTCACCAGCCCAAATTAAGGAAGGCCTATCGCATCTCCAATTATGACAAGTTAAAGTCTGTTCTTCCCTGGGGTTGAAAACAGGGTAAACCTTCTCTCCAGACTCCTCAACCAGCCACACAGATGGAGCATTCTAAGGCAGAGAAGACGTAAGAATATTGAAGGGTGATACAGGATCTCACGATTACACCCTCCCTGGGGGTGGTCTTTGCAGGAGGTAATAAAAGCCACCCAGAAGTATCAACCCTGTAAGTGAACTTCAGTGCTCCTCAGACAGCAATCTAAAGGCCTGCCACAGGTTCACAAGCATTGTACCATCTGTTATCATCAGTATAAGACCAAAATGGATGGTGTCTATACAAGGGTGGCACCTAAGAATTAGGAAAAGCCATGTCCCTCACTCTAAATCATTGCAGAGTGATACTCGAACATCAAGATCATCAGGACATTAGTAAAGAGAAATCCAAGTCCTGGGAGAAAGTATGGCTCGCAGGAGTCAACTAAATGCATGAAGACGACATTGCAAGACAAATATTATATCCAACCAGAGGACGTGGAGACAGCCTGGAACCCCGTCAGTCATCCAAATTTAGGCAAATCCCTGGCAACATCCAAATTGGAATAAACAACAAGAATCCACCTAACTGGGCGTTGTGTTCCCTACAATGGTGGTGAGCACAGAATGTGGGGAGCACAAAGTGTTTGTAAAATACCCCTCACACACCAAAAGGACCCTTGGTGTCATGCTTCATCATTGGAGTCTTCACACCCCTCTACGGGATGCGGCGTGCTACGACCTACGGCTACGCGGGAGCACTATCTCGTGTAGACTATGTGTGGTGTGTGTGAGGGTTCGGTGTGAGTATGTGGTGAGGTAATATGAGTGAGCAAGTGATTTAAAAAGGTACCTGGCGGGTGGGGTGAATCAGAACTACTTTAATGAGCAAGGGTCCTTTTGGTGTGTGACGGGTATTTTACAAACACTTTGTGCTCCCCACATTCTGTGCTCACCACCATTGTAGGGAACACAACGCCCACTTAGGTGGATTCTTGTTGTTTATTTATATTACCTGGGAGAAGGAGTCCACCCCCTTGCTCTCTCTCTCCCCCATTTGTTAATTATAACATCCAAATTTGACCTTCTGAAACAATCCTGCGGGGTAGCAAAAGAGGAAGTAAAAAAGGGAATCATGCAATGGTTACGGCTAGAAACTTTAGAGACATCAGCAGCCATTCTTTTGCGCCATGGGCTGCTAGCCTTTCTATCACGGGCATGGACAATGTACAGACCGCAGTCGGTCATTTTGAACAGGTTGTCACCGAAGCTATGAATGAGCTAGCTCCTATACAGACCCGACGTCGAGCAAGGAAGAGACCTTCTGCTCCGTGGTTCTCCGACTCCCTTAAGCTCCTCAGGCAAGAAGTGAGGAGGAAGGAGAGGCTCTGGCATTCTAGCTGGGATTTTAAGAATAAAGAAGCCCACAAACTCCTTGTCAGGAAATATAAGGCTGAGATTGTGCAGGCTAAACAAGATTACTTTGTAACCCTAACAACCTCGCTCTCCTCCCCGAAGGAGCTGTTTAAAATTGTCGACTCGTTAATCGACTTACAAACCCCTGACCCTGTTATTCCTTCGCAGGACCTATGTGATAGGATTGCCTCATTCTTCCACACTAAAATATTGGATATCCACCTAGCTCTTGAGAAACAAAGAGCTTGTATTAGTGTGTCTACTGCTCCGGCTCCGTCGAATGTGTCCACCTTCGATGCTTCCCCACTGGGCACCCTGGACTCCTTCCCAACCCTAGAACCGCAGGATCTTGAAGTCCTGCTTAATAAGATCAAATCCGGTTCCCCTTTGGATACCTGCCCTCTGAAAATCATCAAGCAGTGCAGGGAGTCCTTCCTACCACCACTGCTAGAAATCATGAACCTAGCAATAAGAGATGGTGTCCTCCCCTTGGAATGGAAGAAAGCAGTAGTAAAACCTCTGCTAAAGAAGGCCTCCCTTGACCCGGAAGTCCTGAAAAACTTCCGTCCAATCTCGCTGCTTCCCGCCCCTGCGAAGATGCTTGAGGCACACCTGAATAAGCATCTCGCCGCTTTTGTGGAAAGCTCGGGTTGTCTTGACTCTTCCCAGCATGGATTCAGGAGGGAACATAGCTCCGAGTCGGCCCTCACTGTCGTGCTCGATAACATCCGCACGACGGTGGATAGAGGCCAGACCACCCTCCTGGTCCTGCTAGACCTAACTGCGGCCTTTGATACCCTCTCTCCCTCAGTTCTTTCATCTCGACTGAGGGATGTGGGGGTGAAGGGCGCAGCTCTAGATCTCATGACCTCCTTCCTCACTGGGAGGGAACAAAGAGTCAAGATGGGTGAGTTTCTATCTCCATCCCGGCCTGTGCTATGTGGGGTCCCTCAAGGGTCGGCTCTTAGCCCGACCCTATTCAACATCTATGTGACCCCACTAGCCAGATTAATAAGAACTTTCGGGATGGAGGTAGTTTCCTATGCTGACGACACCCAAATACTCGTCTCTCTCTCCCATTCAGATGTGCAGACCGTCTCCAAATTTAGATCTTGTATGGAGGCGGTTGGTCACTGGATGATTCAGAACTCTCTCAAACTGAATGGGGAGAAGACTGAGGTGATGGTGTTTGGTGGGAACGAAAACATCTGGTCTTCCAGCTGGTGGCCTGACTCGCTCGGAGTGTGTCCCTCCCCCACTACATCTGCAAAAAATCTTGGGGTGATGATAGATCCTGCCTTGGATATGGGCAGACAGGTGAGTAGGACCATCTCCACCTGTTGGGGCCTTATCCATACCCTGCGAAGGATCAGGAAATATCTTTCTGTGCAGTCCAGAAAGCAACTAGCTGATGCGCTTATTGGGTCACGCCTGGACTACTGCAATGCGCTGTATGCGGGGCTAAACAAGACCCTCCTGCAGCGCTTGCAGGTAGTCCAGAATGCCGCGGCTAGATTTGTCCTGGATGTCCCTAGACGCTCTTCGGCCACCTTGGCCAGAAAAACGTTGCACTGGCTCCCTGTAGAGTACCGAGTACGGTTCAAGGTCCTGTGCATGACATACAGAGCCATTGCAAGAAACAGTGACTCTGGTGTGGGTTCCATCATCTCCCACTACATCCCTGGAAGGAATTTGCGTTCCTCCGGGAAATCGCTTCTATCAGCCCCTCGTGTGCGAAGAGCTAAATGGGGTGGCAGGGCTTTTTCCACTTTAGCTCCCAAATGGTGGAATGATCTTCCTCTGGATCTTAGGTCCCTACCCTCCCTGCAGACATTTCGCGGTGCCTTAAAAACCCGCCTCTTCTTGCGGGCCTATGTGTAATGATGATTGATTCAGACTTTTGACATTATTGTTAGGCGCCTTGATACCTGCGGGTTATTGTTTTTTGCGCATTATACATTTTTATCAATTTTTTTAATCAATTAGCATCGTTTAGTTGTAATAGATGACCGCGCTCATTCCTAGAGACAGACGTTGTAGACCTCATGACAGGTGAAGTAGCCATTCTAAATCTGCCAAATGTGCTTGTCATATCTCGCCTGACTAAACACATCGCGATGAACAATGGACCATCGCTTCAAATGAAAGAATTCAAGGAGTACTGGTACTGCCCAAGTATCAAGCATCAGAATGAGACCTTGTTGGGTCAAACAGAATGGTGAAGTTGAGTACTTCCTGAAAACAATGAAAATGTGCTGCCTGCTACCCCTGCCACCACACTGCCCCTGCATTGCCTGCTGCCCTGCACCCTGTGCTGCCTGCTGTCGGTGCCTCTGTGCTGCCTGCTGCCTTTGCCCTGCTCTGCCTGCTGTCCCTGCGTGCCTGCTGTCCTTACCCCTGATCTGCCTGCTGTTCCGATCCCTGCACTGCATGCTGCCCCTGCACTTTCCGCTCCAGGTCCGTGTCCGGTGCCCAGATCCACCGGGGCCACCTGCCAGGACCACCAATGGAGGCCGTTGCATGGCCATGCAGCGGACGTGCGCATTGGGTGCGCCTCCAACACCACCTGCTAGGACCCCTAGCCCTCGCGCCACTCAACGGTACACCACCACGGAACTCCTGTACCTGGCCCCTGGACGCTGAAACAACAACTGTGTCTCCTCCTTCCCATGATCCACCAAAGGACCCTTTACGTTCTGGCACTGCCACTTCTCCTGCAACAAAACCTACAATAGATCCAGCGCCACTCATGCCCACAAGTCCATTGTACCCTGCTCAATGCCCGCTCACCCTGCAAACATACCTCGAAAATCTGAGACACCATCATCACCCTCTCCATCGAAATGTGACTCAACCCCTCCTTGATACCTGACATCACCACCGCCAATCCCGAAGGCTAAAAGATGATACACCGAGAGTGTGCCAACAATCAAGGTGGAATCATCGCCATCCTCTTCAAGGAAACCATCAGAAGTACTGTCAGCAACGTCAACCCCAAGCCTCTCATGGACCACCTCAACTTTTTACTACAAACTGATGAGAAGAGGCAACCATCCCTACAGACCCCCGGTACCCTGAGCAAAATTATGTGATGCCATTGCCAACATCATCGCCCCCCCTAGCAATCGCCTCTCACCACTACATCCCACTCTGTGACCTCAACTGCCACATTGATGACCCTAACAACGCCAACTCCATCACCCTCTTGGGAAACCAGGACAACATGGGCCTCACCTAACTGGTGACTGAAACCACGCACAAAGTTGAACACACACTCAACCCAATTTTCACCTCCAGGGATAGAATCAAATTCATCCATACCGCAGAACTCATCTGGACTGACCACATCATCATACACTTCACCATCACTGATGTCCAGCACATCATCACCATGCCTCAGATCTCTTCCCACCACAGTTGGAGGAAGGTCACCAAATCCCAGTGGTCACAGGTCCTCACCACCTCCCAACCTGAGGCCTCAACAGACCTCAACTCAGTCCGTCCAGAACTTCTCCACCTGGATCACCGACAGAGTTGCCCCACTAAAACCCACAAAACCCAACAAGACCTCAAAACATGCCAGCTGGTACACCCCAGAACTCAGGACCACCAAGCGCAACTGTCACCAACTGGAGGAACGAAGGCACATCACCCAGAACCCCGCCGACAGAGCTGCTCCAGAGCAGGCTTCAGCAACTATCTCTGGTTCATCCAAGAATCCAAGAAAGCAGCCATCTCTACCTGCATAGATTCCGTGACCACCCACACAAAGGAACTCTGCAAAATAGTCAAAGAATTCTCCAAACCGACAGCCATAGAGAGCACCATCCTCCCCTCCCAAGAGCTCTGCGACACCCTCTCAGACTACTTCCACAGCAAGATCACCAACATCTACAACAATTACCACCTCTCACCCTCAATCCCAATGACCTCAACCAACCAGTGAACACCAGCCAAACCATTCCCACCTGGTCTTCGCTCACTGCGCTGACCACCTCAGTCATCATGTCTTCCATCCACTCCTGGACGCCCACCAACCCATGCCCCCACCACTTCTACAACCTTGCAACAAACCCAATCAACATGCAGCTCACCAGCATCCTGAATACCTCTACCTACACAGCAACCTTCCCTTACAGATGTGAACATGCAGACATCAGACCCCTCCAAAAAAAAGCATCAGTCAACCCCAGCGATCTCAAACATTATCGTCCAATCTCCCTGCTCGTCTACCCAGCCAAAGTACTCGAGAAAGCTATCAACCAGCAGGTCACTGAATTCCTGGAACAAAACCACCTACTGGACGAATCATAATCAGGATTCCGTGCCAACAGCAAAACTGAGACCGTGCTGATCTCCGCCACAGAAGAATCAAAACACTCCTTGACCGCGGAGAGACTGTGGCCCTGATCCTCCTCAACCTCTCTGTGGCGTTCAACACCATTTCCCACACCACCCTCATCAACAGACTCTACAACATCGGCATACAGCAAGACACCCTCAAGTGATTCGCCTCCTTCCTCACAGGATGCACACAGAGCATCCGACTGCCTCCCTTCACCTCTGTACCCAAAGACATCACATGCTGCATACCACAAGGATCATCCCTCAGCCCCACTCTGTTCAACATCTACATGACCCCCCTCGCAGATGTCGTCAGATCTCATGGACTCAACATAATCTTCTACACAGACGACACTCAACTGAACCTCTCACTCAGCGAGGACACCTGCAACGTAGCCAGATGGATGAGAGACAACTGCCTCCAACTCAATTCCGGCAAAACTGAAGCTCTGATCTTCAGGAAGACCACCTCCATATAGGACCACAGATGGTGGCCTGCAGAACTCTGACCTACACCCACACCGACCAACCATGCACGCAACCTCTGCATCATCCTCGACAGCCAACTGGCCATGAAACGACAAGTCAATGCAGTTGTGTTTTCTTACTTCCACACACTTTGCATGCTCAGCAGAATCTTCAAATGAATTCCTATCAACACCAGAAAGTACGTCACTTAGGCCCTCGTCACCAGCCGCCTCAACTACGGCAACTCCCTCTACGCAGTCATCTCCACTCAGCTCTTCAGAAGACTCCAGACCATACACAATGCTGGAGCCAGACTCATCCTGGACCTAACCAAATAAACCCACATCATCCCCCACCTGAGAGACCTCCAATGGCTGCCCAATCTGAAGAGATGCGAGATCAATATCCTCATGCATGTCCACAAAGCCCTCCACTACCTAGGACCTGCCTACATCAACCATTGACTGAACTTCCACAAACCCTCTAGACAACTGCGCTCCTCTTCACTCGCCCTCGCACCCACCCCCTGCATCCTTCTCCGACATCTCTGCCAAGACCTGGAAAGACTGTCCCCTCCAGCTCCGTGTAGCCCCCTCACTGGCAGACGTCAGCACGAGGGTGAAGATCCGGCTCTGCGACAGAGGCTCAGTGCCCAGATACCCCCAGGGGTTACAGTGGTGCACTTTACAAATGCTGTTTGATTAATTGAATTGATGAAAGAACTTGCAGGTTTTTTGTTTTAATTATTCAAAGTATGCGACTGGGTTTCCTAAATTGATTGCTTTTAACACTTCATGAAGCTTCTCTACAACTACGAAGTTCTGTTTTGTTTCGTAAGGTGGGTTTCTGGTGTTACCGTTAACAATAGTACAACTTCACTTACAAAGCTGGAGCCCGATCTGCAGCCGCTGAGCTCCATGCTGCTCAGGAAGAACCGCTGCTATGAAGTCACCTTGGACCCGGGGAGCCAGAAGCTGTCCTGGAGGGACCTGCAGCCTAAACGCAACAAAGCCGGTCCCTCTTCTCCACTATCGCACCCTCAGATCTCAATATCGGGTGCCCCGGTTCAATCCTCTGTCGCTCTTCAATGAGGGGAGCCTCCCCCTCCTTCAGTGGCTTCCTGCCTGTCCGTCTCGCCGCATCAGCCACCAGATCTCTCAGGGCAGCCACAAACCTCCGATTACACCGGCACAGCGGAGTGCCAGTCGGACCCAGGCACTGCTCCTCCTCACTGCAATGGGCACCTACCCGTATCCACCACCGGCATGCCAGACAAAGGTTCCGCAGCTCCAGCCCTCAGCTTTGATCAGTCCACCCCGGCTGCCATCTTGGGAGACCATGCGCCGATCGCCGCACCAGAACAGTCTCGGCCAGACAGAAAAACACCTCTGGACTCCCCACCAGGCACACCACAGCTTACTCACGCCTTCTGATCATCGGCACAGGTATGAAGAAGCAAGGAGGAACAGGATATTAGTAGGATTTGATTAGGAGCCAGAGGGTCCGCCATCTTGTTGATTCTTGTGCTTTCCTTTGGTCCCTTGGATTCCATCCTGTTGACCTGCAGACATTTCACTTACGCTGGACTGCCTTATCTCTTTCTACCCCTCAGGTCCCCCTCCCTCCTCTCACCAATCTCAGCCTCCAACTCTTCTTCCCCACATACCACTCTCTACCCTCTTACCCTCTTTTTTATATTTTTTATTTCTCTTTTCACTCTGTATATATATGTGAAATATACTTGTCCAAGACTAATTGCTGGTAATATGTAATCCTTAGCAAATCTATTTGTGTATATATATATATTCACTGAAAAAACCATAGGTTATAGACCATATATAGTTAGGAATTCGCATTTACAAAACCTTATTTTACTCACACAAAACCATTGAAATTCCATATATAGTTAGTTGCACTAACTATATATCGCGCACCCGCAATCCACTGCTGATGATGTCACATATTACATCATTCATGACATGGTCAGTGACATCACTGATGACATCTCAAATGACATCACTGATGACATCACTGATGACAACATCCAGTGACTGTATGTTTCTGTAAAGTTAAAATATGTCTTACATATTGAAGAATGAGTGGATGTATAAGTGTCTGGATGAAGGATTTAGTAGGTGCATGACTGACTGTATGAGTGAGTGATTAAATGTGTCTCATTGAGTGCATGGGTTAGGGACTAAACTGTCTTAATTTGTGCATCATTATGTCTGTTGTTCTGTAAACTGTTGCATGTGTTGATAAGTAGCTATATGAGTAACTATATGGGTTATTGATTGGTTGCCCAAGTATTTGTATGGGAGACTGAGTGTGTGTGTGGGTGGCTGGGAGGTGTATGACTCTGTGCATAGATGTGTGAGCAGTTGATTCACTAGATGTATGGTTTCAAAAGTGCATGTGGAAACAGCTGTATGGGCGGTTGACTGTGTGCATGAGTGTATTGGTGAGTGAATGGATATCTCAGTGCTACATGTCAAAGTAAGTACATATGTAAAACACAGTACATGTGAGAGTTGACATATATAAATAACTGTGCATAAGAGCCAGTGAATGTGTGAGTGGCTGTATGGATCATTGTGAACTTGTATCAGGGATTGTATAAGAGAGTAAATATGTGTTAGTATACGTTTGAATAAGTAAAGTTTGTATAACTGTATAGTTGAGGAAATTGAGGTGTGATTGATTCTTTGCATGATTGACTAGGTGTGTGAGTAACTCCATGGATGAGTGACAGTCTGTGAGTGTCTGTTTACACTGATTGTATCTAAGGTTATATTAGAGTCTGAAGAGGTTCATCGTATTATCACATGAATGATATCATCAGTGATGTGATCAGTAATGTCAAATGAGATGTCATCAGTGATGTCATCAGTGATGTCATTTGAGATGTCATCAGTGATGTCATTTGAGATGTCATCAGTGATGTCATCAGTGATGTCACTGACCATGTCATGAATGATGTAATATGTGACATCATCAGCAGTGGATTGCGGGTGCGCGATATATAGTTAGTGCAACTAACTATATATGGAATTTCAATGGTTTTGTGTGAGTAAAATAAGGTTTTGTAAATGCGAATTCCTAACTATATATGGTCTATAACCTATGGTTTTTTCAGTGAATTTTCAAGGTTTTGTAAATGCTAATTCCTAACTATATATGGTCTATAACCTATGATTTTTTCAGTGAATTTTCAAGGTTTTGTAAATGCTAATTCCTAACTATATATGGTCTATAACCTATGGTTTTTTCAGTGAATATATATATATATACATACATATATAAACATATATCATCTGTATATCTATATAAATACATACATAAATGCATGCATACATATACTTATATGCATACAGATGCATGTTATTTACATGAAAGTTGAAAAAACACTAATAAAAGCAAAGCTAAAAAGCCACCTCATTACAAACAGAATGGCTTTAACTTAAACGAGGGCGAGATCTATTGCATTTTCAATGCTTGTTTACTTTGGTTCCATCAAGAAGGCATTCAGATGTGTCACACATTTGCCATAAATTCTGAATGTTAGCACTCTAGTTGCACATTAGATCACTGTAGTAAAGCTACTGCTCACCAGGGACGTCTGCTGCTGGTATTCAAAGTGCATGTTTCAGTCTGCATGTCAGAATTTTTTTAATGAAATAGAAGAGGATTTGAGAAGTCACTCAAAATGATCCCTAATTTTTCTTTCATAAGCACTAATCATACTTTTTATGGCAAAATTAACCCCCTCATGTTGTTCCTTTTTAAATTGAGTGTTTTCAGACTTACCACTTCATTCCAATCAAGATGGCTTCTGGTGTGCCATACTTTTGTCATAAGTAAGACTGTTAGCGCTCTAGTTGTTCTTTAGAACACTCTGGGACATTCTGTCATTGGGCTATACGTGGGGTACATCTGGGTGATATTTGGGCTACATTTAGGCTCTTTTGTCTCTGGTGGCCATCTTGGGAGACTGTATGTCAGAATTTTTTTATGAAATTGAAGAGGGTTTGAGAAGTCACTCAAAATGTGCCCTAATTTTTCTTTCTGCAGCACTAATCATAATTCATATGGCAAAATATACCCCCTCATTTTGTTCCTTTTTAAATTAAATGTTTTAAGAGTTACCACTTTATTCCAATCAAGATGGCTTCAGGTGTGCCATACCTTTGTAATAAGTAGGACTGTTAGCGCTCTAGTTGTTCTTTAGAACACTCTGGGACATTCTGTCATTGGGCTATACTTGGGCTACATCTGGGTGATATTTGGGCTACATTTGGGCTCTTTTGTCTCTGGTGGCCATTTTGGGAGACTGCATGTCAGAATTTTTTAATGAAATAGAAGAGGATTTGAAAAGTCACTCAAAATGTGCCCTAATTTTTCTTTCTGCAGCACTAATAATACCTTCTATTGCATAATATACCCCCTCATTTTGTTCCTTTTTAAATTAAATGTTTTAAGAGTTACCACTTTATTCCCATCACGATGGCTCCAGGTGTGCTATACCTTTGTAATACGTAGGACTGTTAGCGCTCTAGTTGTTCTTTAGAACACTTTAGGAGGCTGCAGTAGAGCACAAAGGAATCAACTGACAGTCTCTGTCCTTGTTGGATATACAGGTTTTACTGAGAATGTCAGACTTCATTTTCACATGACTGAGAAAGATAATGTGAATTTACAGAAAATATGCTTTCAGTTTAGCTTATAGATCCCCTTCCAAACCACTGTGGGAAAATCATGAGATATTAGTTTTCTTTCAAACAATATTCATGATATCACAGCAGAAGGTTTTTTCACATGGTAAAATCACCTTAGAACCCACCACAATTCCTAAAACGAGTATGGTACCATCAACAAATGATTTATAATGTAACTAAAGTCCTAAAACCCTCTATTAACTACAATGCTTTTTAATGAGGTGCTATCATGTATATTGGTCCCAAGATGGCTGCCAACACTTCTTGGATGAAGTGCTGACAGCCAATCAGATCAGATGTGTGGTTAGGCTCCGCCCAGATATATATCTTTTTTTGAACCTAAATTACTCAAAATCCACTGGAGCACATATATTGAGACCTAGCAAAGGCACATCGGGCTAACAGTCCCTACAATTTTGCCAAGTTTCGTGCAAATCCATTCAGCCGTTCGAGCTAAAAGTGAGGCCAACCGCCCTATGGAAATTAACATGGGAAAAACGCGTTTTGGGACCCCCCTTTTTTCTCGGCCCCCCCTTGATGAAACCCCTCCAAATTGTCAGGGGCTGCTCAGAAACAAAATGTTCCATTTTCCTGAAAATTTCAGCCAATTCCGTCCACAAACGCCAAAGTTATTAGACATAGAATTTTCAAAAATCCCATAGAGAAAAAATCCTAACTATATATACCTACTGGCGACCGCCAGTAGGTAATATATATATATATATATATATATAGATATGTATATAGAGATAACTCCACTAGTATATGTAGTAGACCCTTGTACTCGCTACCATTCCTATGTGATTCTTAGAGTTTGTCCATTTGTATCTCTTCCATACTTGCCAACATTTCAGGAGAACAAAGCGGGAGATTTAAAAAAATAAATCGGGAGAATGAGGCTTTGAATCGGGTTACTGGCATGTATGGGCTTTGGAATGTGCTGCTGTAGGATCGGACATTTGAAAAGTAAATGCACGTTTTTTTCTTACCTTTCGGAAGCATGGAGCATAATGGCGGGCAGAGAGGGTGATGCAAGTGTTGGGCACTGGCCTGGCAGGCTGTTGGTAGTGCATGCAACCCCTATCCCCCTGTGGCAGCCCGGGCTGAAACAGCTCCCCCCCAAGTACTTCGCAGGTTTTTGAAAGATGATTCCCAAGTTAATGACGCTTTGTTGGTTTTTCACCCCTTCGACAGCCCTTGCATCGCCACTCTTTGTTGGAAGTATTAGCACTTTACACAATACCAAGCCCTGTCAGCTGAAACCCCCGAGGAATCGGGTTTTTGCTTATACGAATCGGGAGGCGGGAGACTAGCCTTCAAATTGGTAGTCTCTGTAAAGATGACCAGGATGTAGGTAAGTGGTAAAGTCTTTATTTAAGTAAACACCTGACACCAAAGTACGTCTGCTTGCAATCGCCATTAACGAGTAACTGTCATTCTAACTGTCAACCTGCCGGTGGTCAGGTAGCACACCCTGACGTCACAATGCACCGGCAGGTAGCGCGTGCAGGGAACATAGCGCGCGTGTATACATTAGACCAAAGCAATAGCTTAATAAACATAACACATCTCCCTTCCTAAAACAACAAGGGAGCCCGAGGGTGCCCAGCTGAAGCTTACGGATGAGGAGAGGGAAACCACAGCTAATCACAAATGAAATCTTGTAACTTAGCTGGAGGTTTGACTACTCTTCCATATCTGCTCACCGTAGGTTCATCCTCACAACTGACGTCCTGTGATGTAACATCTTCATAAACAGAATCATCAGAATCAGAATCCGTATCACTGTTGTTCTGATACCTGTACTCTTCCAATGTTAGCTTGCTCTGCCTACTACTACTGTCTTCCAACCGTGAGGCATCTGAAGTGTTCTCACTCTCAGAAGATACCTCGTTTGTACCTAAAGATACAACGTTAGTACCCTCTGGCCGAGACTCCACAATTCCACCACGGTCCAGAATCCAATTGTAGTCCTGAGAACAGGAGACCTCATTATTTTCCAGAGTGGATTTAGAACCACACATTCCTTTCCCCTCCTTGCATAATGATAAAGCAGAAAAATGCCAAGTCTTTCCATCACTCAAAAGGGCAGAATTACAAAACACTTTCTTTACTTCCATTGGTTGAGAGTACTGATTTTTCCTTTACTGGTGCTTCTGGCATTTTTCACTCTCACATTGTCACCTTCCTTGATGTTAACCCTTTTACATGCATGCCTATTGTCATAGTATTTCTTACCTATGGTTTGTGACCTTCGTACATTCTCTTGTATCTCCTCTGGAGACCACATCACTCTTTCTGGGGTAGCCCAACTTACATTATCCTTTGTGATAGGAGTCCTCCCTCTCAAAAGTACAAAGGGACTAGTACCTGTAGATACACAGGGTGTAACCCGGAATGACCAAAGATTCTTGATTATTTGTTTTCTCCATGACATGTCATTCTGATTAGCCAGTTGGATTATTCCTTTAATCACCCGATTAAACCTTTCAACTGCACCATTTCCTGCAGGATGGTAAACAGACTTAGTTTTGTGTTCTATCCCATGTTTCATCAGAAACTCTTTGAACATCTTTGATGTGAACTGTGGGCCATTGTCCGACACAATGCATTTTGGAAGGCCCTCTCTTAGGAAAAGTTTGCGCAAAAACCCTACAACACTTTTAGTATCAGCATCTTGTACTACTTCAACCTCTGGCCATTTTGAGAAATGGTCTACCAGTACAATAAGATACAACAGTTCTCCTTGTTCACGGATGGTTCCACAAATGTCAATTCCCAGTCTGACCCATGGCATGTTTGGAGAAGACAGGGGTTGAAGAGGTGGTCTCAATGTGTTTTTTGTCTTATCCAAATTTTCACAGGCTGTACAATTCCTGACACTTCTTTCAATATCTAGGTCGTACCCTGGCCACCAGTATGACTTTCTTACTCTACTCTTGGTTTTGCCAATTCCAAGGTGCCCTTTGTAGGAGAGTAGGGTCTGCAATCCTATGATCACCCAGATTTTTAGCTTTTGTTTCACTGGTTTACGACTTTCTCTGGCTGTGGGCCTGCCAATCAGACCCACCCCCTGGCTGTTCTCTTTCTAAATTACGATATGTACCCTAGGTGCATTTACCAATTGGTACTGGGCCACCTTATCAGACCCCGTAACGCAGGGCATAGATGTACCCAGGGCCGCCAGGGGCTGCAGCATGTATTATGCCACCCCTGGCTGGCCTCCTAAATTTGACACAACTGGCTGCATGACAGCTGGGGCAAAGTCGTGTAATCACCCTTTGCTTTAGGTATAGTAGCTCTATATCTAACCATACAATGGACACCCGAGTTCCTATCAGTCACTCCTATGGCAGGCCTTGACAATCCTGAAGGCAGAGTGCGTGGGCTCGTGTGAACTAGGTTCTGGCCCGAGCCGAGCCCGGTTGCAGCTTGCGGAATCAAGACCCAATGGCTGTTCCATGATAACGCGTACCACATCGGTAACTTCGGTGTCGCGTTACCAAGGCATGTCGAGTAAGGTGTCATACGAATCGGGATGCTGCCCCCTCACCAATTCTGGCGACGAGGTTAGCATTCCGCCCTTCTAGAGGGACACGACATGTACGTAACTGTGAACCCCGGTTAAAGTTAACTAAAGCCTCAGCTCCACAAAATGGATGCTGCCACCACAGACACGAGTCTGACCTCCTGCTGCTGGGAGTCCTTCCAGCGAGGAGAGCTTGAACAAAGGGTTTCCTGTCGAGGGCGGTGTTCGCACCGTCCCAGACAGGGTTTGTGTATTCTGGGTAGGTAGGGCTTTTGCGAGAAGGTGACTGCGGAGTGGCACCCCGGTGCTCACTACGCATCTGCCGGCCAGGACCAGTTCCAGGGGCGCCAGCCCTGGCCTGGGGAAAGTCCGGCAGGGGAGAGGGGTGTAACTACCCCCCTTCCTGGTCCCACCCTTAGGGCAGGACCTAGTCATGTACCCACCCCTTTCTTTAGGATAAAGACCGGAGCGGGGACCCTTCCAAATTAGATCATCTTTGAATCAAGAACTACTTTCTACGAAAGGACATTCGAGACTCTTCTCAAGATTTCTCCCTTGTGACTAAGGAGTAGTCACCCTGCATCAGCGGGCACCATCTAAGAACTCTGCGGTTTGCTGTAAGTCCTTCCTCAAGGAATCCGACGGCCCAGCTCGACGAGAACCGGCTTCCCTGGCACCTCTGACCTCTACCCACGTCATCAGCTCAGCTGTGATCTGTGGGTGCGACGAGACCTCGAGGGACCGGCCATCATCAAAACCTGCACGCTTTCTTAACCAGCACGACCATCGAAGTAATTCTCTGGTGAGTGCTCTGGGGTCCGAGAAGCCCCGACCCTGAGCCGCTCCAGCACCGAAGTACAGTCTCCCAGCATCTCCACGATCTGCGTGGGGCCCTTCTGCTCGCTGCTCAGCACGTTGTCTGGTCACTAGCCGCTGGCTTGTGCCCTTCTGTGACGACATCCGACAATCAACTCTGCTGGTCTGGTTGCTCCAGACTGGCCCTTGCTTCCATCTTTGCGAGAAGCACCCCGGGCCCTCCTGGTCCACTCAAGACGCCATCTTAGGCCCACCACGTGGCCCTGAGATCTGCCAAGGCTTGTTGCCCCATCCTGGGCCCAGCGACGCCGACAGCATCATCCTTCGTGGGACAGCTCGCACCTCCACCGTGGTCGCCGACAACGCCTCCTGGTCCGTGAGACTGCAGAGCCTAGCGTCGCCCACTCACCTGGTCGAGGTGACGGCCAACCGGTGCCTTCCTGGTACCCTCTGACTACTGGCTAGTAGTACGAACTTGGTCCCCTCTGCTTTCAGGTATCATCAATCTCTGATCCAGGCTTGGATCTCTACGAACTATTCATCACTGGTCGCCGGCCAGCAACTCCTTTTCTTCCGGCTCCTGGCTCGTCAGCGAAGACCCCGACGCCTGTAAGACTTGTGCAGCCGCAGCCCTCGTGGCTAGGTAACTCGGCATTTCGGTGCCTGCATAGCCTCTTTACTCTAGGGTCCCGAGTCCCTCGCTTCCGACTTGCCTTATCGGGTCCGCCCGAGACCTTAAACTTTCCGTGTCCTCGGACACTTGTTTTAATTGTGCACTTGAAGTATTTTCCTAAGAGATTTGGTTTGTGCTTAGTACCCTGTCCTCATAAAGAGTCCAGGGCTGTTGTGAATCTTAATAAATATCCTGTTTATTTTCATAACACTTGTGTGGTGTCCTTTCACTGGGTGTTCAAGGGGTACATGTGTGGTAAACAGCTGGCTTAACGCGCCCTCTCGAGTCTTTAGCCTTAGACTGCTCGTATCCACGCTACTAGGATAGCTGGTCTATAGGTTGACTTACAACCAAACACCATAAGGGTCGTTGGAACGATACATAGCGGTCGCTAGAATAGCGAACGTTGCATATCGGGCCAACTTCTCACATTGGTGGCAGCGGTGGGATTTGAGCTTGCTGTTGTTTTACCACACGTATCCTAAGAATATCTTGTTGAAAGATCACATAAGTACTGTTAGTACATATAACTAAAGATTAGAATACTCTGAGTTCTACTGAACCAGCTGTTGCAGCTCCTCAAGGCTTAGCACACCTTGGCTGCAACTCTTAGCAAGGGAATAGTAGGTAAACACATAGTGTAGGTAGGTGCATCCCTTACACCACACTAGAAACAGTATGTCAGACAAAGGAGGAAACTCTGAGTCTCCCCTTGTGTCAGTTGACCCTCCACAGGTCATCCCTTCAAGATATACTGTGCTGAGCTTCAAGGAGTTAAGACAAGTGTGTCACTCCAGGAAGATCAAGCAGGGGTCTAACCCCACAACGTCCTTTCTGATTGGTCTCTTGGAGACTTATGATGCCAGAAAAGCTGAGATCCTTCCCAGCTCTTCTAATCCAGAAGGAGACATGCCTCCCCTCGAGGGAACCAGAGACGATCCTGACCTCATCCACCTCGCAACTGAGAACGAAGATGTGGAGGATGATGAGGATGAGGATCCCTCTGGGGATGAGGCAGATAAGGGACAGGTAGAAGTCGTTAGACTAAGCAGGTCCAACTTAAGCAAACATGACAGTGGTACTGGGGGACCCCTGGGGCCGCTATCAGGTCAGCTTAACATTGGGAATGGACGAGCCCGATCTCTGTCAAGAGACTCTGGCAGATCCCTTCAAACCAATGGCTCTCACAACTCTTCTCAAAGAGGGATGACGTCCCCTCAGAGGAGAGTGTACGAATCTAAGGAAAGGGCAGCTAATCTGAGGATTGAAAGGGAAGAACTTGCCCTGGCCAAAGAAAGGCTTGCCTTTGCTAGAGAGCAACAGTTAAGTGGGGTAGTCCCCACTGGTGGCAGCGATGTACCTAGCAATAGGGAAAGGAGTTTTGATACGAAACACCTTGGTAAGATAGTGCCCCCCTTTAAACAAGGGGACGACATCCACAAATGGATAACTGCTTTGGAGAGGGCCTGCACTGTGCAGGGTGTTCCCCAGAGTCAGTGGGCAGCTATCTTGTGGCTCTCCTTTGAAGGAAAAGGAAGAGACAAGCTCCTCACCACAAGGGTGGAGGACGCTAACGATTACCAAGTCTTGAAAAATACACTTGTTGAAGGGTTCGGCCTAACCACTGAGCAGTACAGGGTGCTGTTCAGGGATACCCAGAAAACGCAGTCTCAAGATTGGTCTGACTTTGTCGATTGTGCCACTAAGGCTTTTGAGGGCTGGTTGCTGGGCAGTAAGGTTACTGATTACAAAGGATTGTATAATTTGATGATGAGAGAACAAATTTTAAAGAATTGTCAGAACCAGTTGTTGCATCAGCATCTTGTCGACTCGGATCTGACCTCTCCCCAAGAATTGGGAAAGAAGGCAGACAGATGGGTTCGTACAAGAGTTAAACAGAACCAGGGCCAGAATCAAGGTGGTCAGAAGAAAGCAGACCAGAAGGGTAAAGATTCTAAGGGGGAACAAAATGACCAGAAGTCTTCGACAGGTCCCCAACAACCCAAAGAGGGTGGGGGTCAGGCTCCCCAAAAGAAGAAAGAAGGCCAATCCAAAAGATGGTGCCAGTACTGCAAAAGTAAATCTCACTGGTTTAGTGAGTGCACCAAGAAAGGAGGAGGGCAGGCTCCTGCCACTGCAGCCCATAAGGCACCTGTGCCCCCTAGTACAGCCAGCAGTGGTAGTGCACCTCCCAAGGGTTTAGTAGGGTTAACCCTGGGTTCTGAGGGGCGTGACAACTTAGTTGGCACACTCACTCAGGCTGTCCTTGTCAGTACAGGGGACGTGGACGTGTCCCCTGACGTAAGTCCCAATACTTTGGGCAAATACCGACAGACGCCTTTCATAAATGGAAAGATGGCTCAGGCCTATAGGGACACTTGTGCCAGCGTCACCATGGTGACGCCTAACTTTGTGGACCCTGGACAGATCATGCCAGGTACGGAATTCCTGGTGACCAATGCAAGCAATGTCACTACCAATCACAGTATGGCAATTGTAGCTTTCTCCTGGGGAGGGGTAACTGGCCAAAAGAAGGTTGTAGTTAGTTCAGACCTCCCAGTGGATTGTTTGTTGGGCAATGATTTGGAGTCATCACAATGGTCAGAAGTGGAGCACCGGACTCACATGGAAATGTTAGGCTTGCCAGCACATGTGTTCGCTGTGACCAGGTCACAGGTCAGGAAATGCCCCACTGAACAGGTACTGGATCCTGGAACAACGGACCAGACACCTCCCAAGAAAAAGAGCGGTAGGGTTAAGGCTGCGCCTTCCCCCTTGCCCCAGGTCGTGGATCAAGTCTCAGAGGAGGCTGACCTACAGGAATTGAGGGAAACTGAGCCTAGGGAGTTCGAACTTGATCAAGTTGAATTCTTGGGTTCAGGGGGACCCTCAAGGGAAGACCTGGGGAAGGACCAGTTAGACTGCCCTTCTCTTGAACCCCTCAGACAGCAGGCTGCTGCTGAGGCTGCTGGGAACGCCACAGGTACCCACAAGGTATACTGGGAAGATGGACTCCTGTACACTGAGTCAAGAGACCCCAAGCCTGGCATGACCAGGAGGCTGGTTGTACCCTTGTCTCAGCGTGGTTTCCTACTTACCTTGGCCCACGAGATTCCCTTAGCAGGTCACTTAGGCCAGACGAAGACGTGGGACAGGCTTGTCTCACACTTTCACTGGCCTCATATGAACGAAGATACCAAGGAGTTTTGCCGCTCCTGTGTCACTTGCCAAGCCAGTGGTAAGTTAGGTGGCACGACAAAGGCCCCCCTTATACCAATGCCTGTGGTGGGGGTGCCCTTTGAACGGGTGGGGATCGACATCGTCGGTCCCATGGAACCACCAACAGCATCAGGGCACAAGTTTATACTGGTGGTAGTGGATCATGCCACCAGGTATCCTGAAGCTATTCCCCTTAGGACCACTACAGCACCTGTTGTGGCAAGAGCCCTAGTTGGAGTATTCTCCAGAGTGGGCTTCCCTAAGGAGGTCGTCTCCGACAGAGGTGCAAACTTTATGTCGAGCTACTTAACTGCTATGTGGAAGGAATGTGGTGTCAACTACAAGTTCACTACACCCTATCATCCACAATGCAATGGGCTTGTTGAGAGATTCAACAGGACCCTAAAAGGGATGATTCATGGACTACCAGAAAAGCTTTGGCGTAGATGGGACGTCCTGATCCCCTGCCTCTTGTTCGCCTACAGAGAAGACCCACAGAAGGGGGTTGGCTACAGCCCTTTTGAACTTTTGTACGGACATCCTGTGAGAGGACCCCTATGTTTGGTGAAGGAAGGATGGGAGAGACCTCTCAAAAAGCCTGCAGCCAACATAGTGGACTATGTGCTTGGCCTCCGCTCGCGGATGGCTGAATACATGGAGAAGGCATCTGAAAACCTTAAGGCCAGCCAAGAACTCCAAAAAGCTTGGCATGACCAAAAGACTGTCTTGACTGTTTACCAGCCCGGACAGAAGGTGTGGGTGTTGGAGCCAGTGGCCCCAGCAGCACTCAAGGACAAATGGTCCGGGCCCTACACCATCCTGGAGAAAAAGGGAGAGGTCACCTACCTGGTCGACCTGGGAACTCCCCGAGCCCCCACAGGGTGCTTCATGTCAACAGGCTCAAGGCATATGTCGACAGGAAGGACATGAGTTTGCTCATGGCCCTAGATGAGGGACAGGAGGAGGAGAGTGACCCTCTCCCCGACCTGCTCACTCAGAATCCTGACGATGGATCGGTAGATGGTGTTGTCTTTTGTGGCAGCCTCTCCGAACATCAACAGAGAGACTGTAAACAGGTTCTTCAGTCTTTCAGACATATGTTTTCTCTAACACCCAGTCAGACCGATTGGTGCACCCATGAGGTTGACACTGGTGACAGCTTGCCCGTGAAGAGTAAAATCTACCGGCAGCCTGATCACGTTAGAGACTGCATCAAGAGTGAAGTGCAGAAAATGTTGGAGCTGGGAGTCATTGAACCCTCGGATAGCCCTTGGGCTAGTCCCGTAGTTCTAGTGCCGAAACCTCACACCCCGGGCGGTAAGAAAGAGATGAGGTTCTGCGTAGACTACAGGGGTCTCAATGCAGTCACTAAGACTGACGCCCACCCAATACCAAGGGCAGACGAGCTTATCGATAGATTGGCTTCAGCCAACTACTTAAGTACGTTTGACCTGACAGCTGGGTATTGGCAAATCAGGTTAGCTGAGGACGCCAAGCCTAAAACCGCATTTTCAACCCCTGGTGGGCATTATCAGTTCGTGGTGATGCCCTTTGGTCTGAAAAATGCACCTGCCACCTTCCAAAGGTTGGTGAATCAAGTCCTTACTGGGCTGGATGACTTCTGTGCGGCGTATCTTGACGATATTGCTGTCTTTAGCTCCACCTGGGAGGATCACCTGGTCCACCTGCGGAAAGCGTTAGAGGCTCTGCAAGCAGCAGGCCTCACTATCAAGGCCACCAAGTGCCAGATAGGGCAGACACAGGTTGTATACCTGGGCCACCTTGTAGGTGGAGGCCAGGTTCAGCCACTGGAGAGCAAGATACAGTCAATCAGGGACTGGGCTCCTCCAACCACCCAGACTCAGGTTCGAGCTTTCTTGGGCCTGACTGGTTACTATAGGAAGTTTGTCAGGAACTATGGTTCAATTGTGACACCATTAAATGAACTGACAAGTAAGAAAATGCCAAAAAAGGTTCAGTGGACAGCGAGCTGTCAAAAAGCATTCGATGACCTAAAGCAGGCCATGTGCACGGAGCCTATCCTCAAGAGTCCGGACTACTCCAAACCATTCATTGTCCAAACAGATGCTTCTGAGTTGGGTGTGGGAGCTGTTCTTTCTCAACTGAATTTTGATTGTCAAGACCAGCCCATTGCTTTTATAAGCAGAAGGCTGACCCCTAGAGAGAAGAATTGGTCAGCTATTGAGAGGGAGGCCTTTGCTGTGGTTTGGGCCCTGAAGAAGCTGAGGCCATACTTGTTTGGCACTCACTTCAAGATTCAGACCGACCATAAGCCCCTCTTATGGCTAAATCAGATGAAGGGTGAAAACCCCAAACTGCTTAGGTGGTCCATTTCCCTACAGGGGATGGACTTTACAGTGGAACATAGACCTGGTACTGATCATGGCAATGCCGATGGGCTCTCCAGATATTTCCACTTAGAACAAGAAGACTCACCTGGTCAAGGTTAGCTTATTGTTCCGACGTTTGGGGGGGGGTCATGTAGGAGAGTAGGGTCTGCAATCCTATGATCACCCAGATTTTTTGCTTTTGTTTCACTGGTTTACGACTTTCTCAGGCTGTGGGCCTGCCAATCAGACCCACAGCCTGGCTGTTCTCTTTCTAAATTACGATATGTACCCTAGGTGCATTTACCAATTGGTACTGGGCCACCTTATCAGACCCCGTAACGCAGGGCATAGATGTACCCAGGGCCGCCAGGGGCTGCAGCATGTATTATGCCACCCCTGGCTGGCCTCCTAAATTTGACACAACTGGCTGCATGACAGCTGGGGCAAAGTCGTGTAATCACCCTTTGCTTTAGGTATAGTAGCTCTATATCTAACCATACAATGGACACCCGAGTTCCTATCAGTCACTCCTATGGCAGGCCTTGACAATCCTGAAGGCAGAGTGCGTGGGCTCGTGTGAACTAGGTTCTGGCCCGAGCCGAGCCCGGTTGCAGCTTGCGGAATCAAGACCCAATGGCCGTTCCATGATAACGCGTACCACATCGGTAACTTCGGTGTCGCGTTACCAAGGCATGTCGAGTAAGGTGTCATACGAATCGGGATGCTGCCCCCTCACCAATTCTGGCGACGAGGTTAGCATTCCGCCCTTCTAGAGGGACACGACATGTACGTAACTGTGAACCCCGGTTAAAGTTAACTAAAGCCTCAGCTCCACAAAATGGATGCTGCCACCACAGACACGAGTCTGACCTCCTGCTGCTGGGAGTCCTTCCAGCGAGGAGAGCTTGGACAAAGGGTTTCCTGTCGAGGGCGGTGTTCGCACCGTCCCAGACAGGGTTTGTGTATTCTGGGTAGGTAGGGCTTTTGCGAGAAGGTGACTGCGGAGTGGCACCCCGGTGCTCACTACGCATCTGCCGGCCAGAACCAGTTCCAGGGGCGCCAGCCCTGGCCTGGGGAAAGTCCGGCAGGGGAGAGGGGTGTAACTACCCCCCTTCCTGGTCCCACCCTTAGGGCAGGACCTAGTCATGTACCCACCCCTTTCTTTAGGATAAAGACCGGAGCGGGGACCCTTCCAAATTAGATCATCTTTGAATCAAGAACTACTTTCTACGAAAGGACATTCGAGACTCTTCTCAAGATTTCTCCCTTGTGACTAAGGAGTAGTCACCCTGCATCAGCGGGCACCATCTAAGAACTCTGCGGTTTGCTGTAAGTCCTTCCTCAAGGAATCCGACGGCCCAGCTCGACGAGAACCGGCTTCCCTGGCACCTCTGACCTCTACCCACGTCATCAGCTCAGCTGTGATCTGTGGGTGCGACGAGACCTCGAGGGACCGGCCATCATCAAAACCTGCACGCTTTCTTAACCAGCACGACCATCGAAGTAATTCTCTGGTGAGTGCTCTGGGGTCCGAGAAGCCCCGACCCTGAGCCGCTCCAGCACCGAAGTACAGTCTCCCAGCATCTCCACGATCTGCGTGGGGCCCTTCTGCTCGCTGCTCAGCACGTTGTCTGGTCACTAGCCGCTGGCTTGTGCCCTTCTGTGACGACATCCGACAATCAACTCTGCTGGTCTGGTTGCTCCAGACTGGCCCTTGCTTCCATCTTTGCGAGAAGCACCCCGGGCCCTCCTGGTCCACTCAAGACGCCATCTTAGGCCCACCACATGGCCCTGAGATCTGCCAAGGCTTGTTGCCCCATCCTGGGCCCAGCGACGCCGACAGCATCATCCTTCGTGGGACAGCTCGCACCTCCACCGTGGTCGCCGACAACGCCTCCTGGTCCGTGAGACTGCAGAGCCTAGCGTCGCCCACTCACCTGGTCGAGGTGACGGCCAACCGGTGCCTTCCTGGTACCCTCTGACTACTGGCTAGTAGTACGAACTTGGTCCCCTCTGCTTTCAGGTATCATCAATCTCTGATCCAGGCTTGGATCTCTACGAACTATTCATCACTGGTCGCCGGCCAGCAACTCCTTTTCTTCCGGCTCCTGGCTCGTCAGCGAAGACCCCGACGCCTGTAAGACTTGTGCAGCCGCAGCCCTCGTGGCTAGGTAACTCGGCATTTCGGTGCCTGCATAGCCTCTTTACTCTAGGGTCCCGAGTCCCTCGCTTCCGACTTGCCTTATCGGGTCCGCCCGAGACCTTAAACTTTCCGTGTCCTCGGACACTTGTTTTAATTGTGCACTTGAAGTATTTTCCTAAGAGATTTGGTTTGTGCTTAGTACCCTGTCCTCATAAAGAGTCCAGGGCTGTTGTGAATCTTAATAAATATCCTGTTTATTTTCATAACACTTGTGTGGTGTCCTTTCACTGGGTGTTCAAGGGGTACATGTGTGGTAAACAGCTGGCTTAACGCGCCCTCTCGAGTCTTTAGCCTTAGACTGCTCGTATCCACGCTACTAGGATAGCTGGTCTATAGGTTGACTTACAACCAAACACCATAAGGGTCGTTGGAACGATACATAGCGGTCGCTAGAATAGCGAACGTTGCATATCGGGCCAACTTCTCACACCCTTCATGGCAAATATCAAGGAGTTTAGAACGTAAATCTTTTGGTGGAACAACCTTTCCATTTCTTAAAATTAAATCACCTTCAATAGACAACTCGTCTCTTAGTTCCCAAAAAGGACGTAATAGAGCAGGTACATTTTTCTTATCAGGCCAGCCTGCTCTTATGTATTTTTTTACCTCATGTAGAACATCATCTTTTTCCATATTTTCTGACCACTCTGCACCAGAAATACATGGCACTTCTTCTATGACATTAGCTATGCAGAAAGTGTCTATTTCTGAAACCTGATCTTCATTGTTAGGTAGAGGTAGACGGCTTAGGCAGTCCGCCACCTTGTTTTTTACCCCAGGAAGGTATTCTACCTCATAGTTATGTTCTAACAATTTCATTGAAATCCGTGATAATCTGGGGAAAGCAACTTGGAGACCCTTTGTGGAAAGCACTTTTACTAAAGGTTTGTGATCGCTTCTAAGGGTGATTTTGTATCCCCAAATGTATTGTCTGAAATGGTTCAACGCCCATGCACATGCTAGTGCCTCCCTCTCAATCACTGAATACCTTACTTTGGTGGGCGTGATTGAACGTGAGGCAAAAGCAATAGTAACCTCTTTACCTTCCCAGTTGACCTGCGAGAGTACGGCACCCAACCCCTTGTTGCTTGCATCAGTGGTCACTATGCTTTTTAAAGAGGGGTTAAACCCTTGAAGGGGTGGGGCATCACAAATGTCCTCTTTAATCCTGTTAAATGCCTCTTCACAGGTAGCATTCCACTCAAATTTATTCTTCTGTTTAATGAGTTCTCTTAAGTGTAAGGTTTTAGAAGAGAAGTTCTTTATGAATTTTGCATAAAATTCTGAGAGGCCTAGGAATGCTCTGACCTCTTCCTTATTCTTGGGTGAAGGGGCTCCCTAATAGCTGACAGTAGCTCTTTTTTTGGTTTTATACCATTTCCATCAATTTCATGTCCCAAATAGGTGACTTTATTTGCAGCAAATTTGCATTTGGGCAGATCAGCAATAAGCCCATGATGTTCTAGCAACCCTAAGACTCTGTTAAGTTTTGCATCATGTTCGCCTCTGCTTTTGCCTGTTACCATGATGTCATCTTGGAAAATTAAGAGATTTTTTTCGCCTTTGAAGAGTTCACTCATCAACCTCTGAAAGAAGGCCGCGGCAGAGGCCAGTCCAAAAGGTACTCTCTTGAACCTAAAACACCCCAGCGGGGTTACAAATGTGGTAAGGCTTCTGCTTTTGGGATGTAAAGCCACTTGGTGGTAGGCAGAGCTTAGGTCAATGGTTGAAAACCATTTGGCACCATTAGTAATGGACAGCATCTCACTAATCTTAGGCAAAGGGAATTGATCCACCAGAATGTTTTTATTTAGATCGCGTAGATCAATGCATAGACGGAGCTTGCCATTAGGCTTCTTGGCGACAACCAAAGGCGAAACCCACTCTGCTGATTCCACTGGCTCAATGAAGCCCTCCCTCTGCAATTTTTTAAGTTCATTTTCCACCTCTCTCCAATGATGGAAAACGGTATGTTTCTGGACTTGTGTATGCAAGGCACAGCGTCCCTTTTAAGTTTCATTTCATGGACGAAACCTTTAAGTTTCCCAATGTTCTCTGAAAATACCTTGGCATACCTTTTTTTGAAAAAATTGTTACATTCTTCCTCTGTTTGTAAGATGAGGACGGGGTCCGGACTGTTTGGATCTAGAATTATACCTAGTTCTCCCTGGTCCATCCACCCTAACACAGATGGACCGACCTTAGAGACATACAGTTTGCCAACTGTTTGACGGAATTTAAACTGGAACTGAAGTTCCCTGTAACCTAACATTTCAATGGGTTCATAATTAAATGACTTTGGGAAAATATCTGGGTTCTTCAATTTTTTTCCAATGACTGGTACAAATTTCTCCAACCATACTTCTTCATTAACTATTGTATATGGCGAGCCTGAATCAGCCACAATTGACATATCCACCCCGCCAATGTTCATGTCACAAATCGGTTTCTTCTTTTTGTTTACCCCATCTTCCACATTCAACACAAATAAGTTCATATCATCTTCATCTGAAGATGCAAATCTTTCTTCTTCTTCTGAAATTACAGCTTTTACATTTCTACTCCCTTTTTTGTTTCTTTGGACACATAGCACTGAAATGTCCTACCATACTGCAATTGGAACATTTTTGTCTCACCGCTGGACACGATCTGTCGTTGGCTAAATGGTATCTACTGTCACATCTATAACATTTCCTGTCATCGGAAAGCTTATTTTTATGGCTAGCATCTCTTTTCTGTACATATCCAGAATTAGGTTTATTATTACCTTTCCTAGAATTTATGACTTTTGCCACCATAGATTTTTCCTCAACTGAGGATTTTTCTTCTAGTAAAACAGCCTTTGCACACCTTCCAGTTAATTCAGTACATTTAACTATTTCTACTACTTCTTCCAACGGTAATTCACCCGTAGCCCAAAATTTCTCCTGTACATGTTTATTTGAGGATCTCATAACGACCTGGTCACAAACCAGTTCGTCATGTAATGCCCCAAATCTACAAGTGAGTGCCAAGTTTTTCAACGCAGCAACGTAATCTTCTATAGACTCTTCTGGTGCTTGCTTGCGTTGAAAAAATTTAACTCTGTTGACAGAAATAGAAATGGTAGGTTTGAAATACATAGTCAAATCTTCTAATGCAATATTATATACATCTCCTGGCCTAGCTTTTTTGTTTATACTATTATAAATTTTCATTGCCTTTGCACCTAAACAATGAAGAAGAATTTTCTTTTTCTTCTCTGGGGTCAACTCTTCATCTCCCTCAAAAGTGGATAAATAATTCTCAAAGTACTCCCTCCACTCTTCCCATTTAAGGGCATCATCCCCTGTAGAGGGTATGAAAGGTAAGGGTGGTGATAGATTCCAAACATTTCCTGAAGCCATTTCTAATGCTTTAATGTAACAATTAAGGACCAGTGCTAAAGAAAATGCTATTTCTTTTCCTGTAAATATAATCACTGACCTATATATTCAATACTTTTAAAGATTATTCCTTTGATGAATGTTATTAATTTTAGCTATGCAGCAAAGGTTTTTATTTTCAAAATCTTTTGAGAAACTGCAATTGTTTCGGAAATAATGAGTATATATTTTTTTCAATAATATCCTTCAAAGGTGTGCGTGTCACCGCTCTGGACAACACGCGAATTCCAATTCCTAGCAATAGTTGCGAATCACTTCTTCCGACCTTCCCAAAATGGCCGCCTGACGCCGTCGAACGCTGCGTTTCCCTGACGTCACCGCTAAGCCTGACAGGAATTTCTCTTCAGGAACCGTCGTGTGGATACGCAGGAAAGCGGTACACGCTTCAATTTCCACACGCGAAGACGCTACTCCTCAAAACAGCAATCTCATGCACTTCCTCCACACTGACCAGGACTGACACACGCTGCCGTCAACACACGGAAGGCGAAGGCAAATCTCCTCCCAAATTTTCATGTCAAATCGCATCCGCAGAACAACAACTGGCCAGAGGATGAGGGGGGCAACCAGGAACCAAAATCGCAGTCAGTGACCAAAAAGTCTTTACGCATCCCTTTGGTAATCACCAAAACATCCTCTGCTCATCCAAACCTCCTCCCCAATTTCTTCATCAGCGCAGGAGGGGTGAAACACTGTAAAACCCTGTCAGCGCGCAGGGCTTACACAACCAGCAGGGCACATACGACTCACCCTTTATTTAGCGGTGATCAGCGCGACATCCAGGATGATACCTTCAGGGATGATCTTTAGTTGCCCACGAGCACCGTAACTCTGCTAGGCGATTAGTGACTCGGTAAACTCACGCAATACCAGCGTGGATGGACAGCTGTACTCCTAGAGATTCCCCCTTTAATTTAGTTTTCTTCACGGAATTCCGATGAGATGGCAAAAAAAAAATTGCAGTTCAAGACGTACCCAACAGCAGATTAGGTGGCTTCTGGTGGGTTCTTCGTGGTGTCAGGCTCTCCGCCTCGTCGCCACTTGTAAAGATGACCAGGATGCAGGTAAGTGGTAAAGTCTTTATTCAAGTAAACATCTGACACCAAAGTACGTCTGCTTACAATTGCCACTAACGAGTAACTGTCATTCTGTCAACCGCCCAGTGGTCACTTAGAACACCCTGACGTCACAATGCACCGGCAGGTAAGGCGTGCAGGGAACATAGCGCACGTGTATACATTAGACCAAAGCAATAGCTTAATAAACATAACAGTCTCACCCCTGAATCGGAGGGTTGGCATGTCTGCTCTTCCTTGTGCGATTTTACAACTTGAACATTTGCATTTTTTTCTGTATCTTTTATGTAAATCATGTAACCCTAAGTCCTTACGTATCGCAACTGGTTGCTATGTAAAGCGCTCTGACACCTTCACGTAATGTTCGCGCAATATAAAATCGTATTAAATAAATAAAATAAAAATATATAAAATAAACGTGCCCTTTTCCAATATGGCCGCCCTCTTTCCTTCCCCTGAACCGAAGCCTCAGCACAGCCTGTTTTCAGTGTCCGCTGGAGACTCGGGGACCTATCAGATGGCAGAGTGTGCATTTCAAGCCTCACTCTGGGCGCGGCCCCGCCCCTCTCCCTGGCCGCGAGCCGCTGGCTCGGATTGGCTGGTGTCACTGAGACGTCCTGAGCAGCTGTGAGTAAAACGGGAGGCGGTGGAATGGAATGTGGGTGCTGTGATTGTAGGGTTTGGCTACTAGGCTTACGGTGGATTTAAACCCCACCCAGGTGGGGCCCTGTGAGCTGCATGTGGGGGTCCTGCGAACTTCTCTTGGTTCTACTTAATGCCACTCTACTTTCACCGCACTGGGGACAGAGAGCATCTTGAGGGATAGACCTGCTGTACAGAGCATGCATTACCTCAGTTGTTTCTATGCCTTGGTAATAGGGATTTCCGTCCAGTTCATTTCATGTGGCTTTAGCATTTGATAACTCTGTCAATGAAAATTGTTCCTCAAAATATTTTTGGGAAAGTTCCTTGAGAGGTGGAGGTTACACAGGGAGGAAAGTTGGGCGGGACTGCTTGAATTACCGAGGTGGAGCTGGCCTTTCCTCAGAAATCCCCCTGTGCCAAACCAAATTTGGTGTCCATTAAGAGGTTGAAAACACCCCAGGATATCAGCCTCTGCCAGCTTTATTTTAGTTTTTTTTTTTTGGTGGAGGGGTCTTGGGATTAGGGTGAGATTCAAAAGTGCCTCGTAGGTACTTCTCGGCACGAGGCCACTCCCCCTGTGACATTGTTCTTCAAGCTGGCAGGTATGCATCCACTTGAGGAGGTGAATATGGCAACCGTAGGAAGGTCTTCTATTGCGGGCCTGTTAACACCTTCGCTGCGGCGGCTATTCTGCCGCAGCGCTAACGGTCGCGGGGGGGCGCGCGGCTCACCTGCGCGGGTGACAGAACCGTTCCGTCACGGCTCGCGGGTGAGCTGTGCTTGTGACGGAACGGTTCCGTCACGGCCCCACCCGCTTAATGAAACGCGCCGCGCAGGCGCAAAATCAGCGCCGAGCAGGCGCGGTGAGCGGGCCGTGACGGAACCGTTCCGTCATGAGCACAGCTCACCCGCGAGCCGTGACGGAACGGTTCCGTCAATAGCGTCGAACCGGTTAAAAGACTCAAAAAGTGCAGGATGGTGGCGTACTCATCGTCCTTTTGGAATACTGATTTGAGGTAAAAAGAAAATATCACTTACCTGAATGCTTGAAGTTGATTTGAGGGGCGTTGTCTCGATACCATATAAGTAATATGGTGTTATTGGGGCTTGTACTAGCTAGAGCTTTATTTCTGACTTTGAAGGACTTTTTTAAGACTATTCAAGCGGGCTCGGAATGTACTGCACTTCTAGAAAACCTGGAACTATAAGCCAAATTAATTTCAGTGATCTCATTTGATGTTAGAGCAACTGCCTTATCTGCAGGAGCTATAGTAACAGCCAGATGGAGCATTTTTAGGAAATGAAAAAGAGATTTATAAAGAGCACACCAGTTACCCGAAGGTGTCAAGGCACTAGCTCCTCAAAACAAACTGACATCGTAAGATCCTGGCACATGGTTAGAGGTTAAACAACCATGTCTTCAGCTCCTTCCTGAATGCCAACAGGTGAGTCGCATCCTTCAATTTCTGGGAGCGAGAGTTCCAGAGTCTAGTTGTCCCAACCAAAAAACTTCTGCCTCCCCAAGCATTTTTCTTCAACCTAGGAATAATCGGATTGTGAGATTGAGCTGAGCGTAGCTGGCTTGCAGGGACATACAGGCAAAATTTTTGCTTAAAAAAGACTGGCCCTATACCATGAGTTGCTTTAAATGCTATGCACAAGGCTTTAAACTCAATGTGTCGCTTCACGTGTAGCCAGTGCAATTCCTTTAAGGCAGCGGTGGCTGTTTTATACTTGGGGATATTCAACAGAAGCCGGGCGGCAGCATTTTGTACGATCTGAAGTTTCGTCAGGCATTTAGACCTGAGATTGATAAACAGGCCGTTGCAATAGTCGGCCTTAGATAGGACCAAGGCTGTGATCACCAGCTTGCGTAACTCAGCAGGAATCAGCAGAAGAATATTCCTCAGTAATTTTAACTTATAGAAAGATGCAGAGGTAACCTGGTTCACATGACTTTCAAATGTGAGCTTTGAGTCGAAGGTTACGCCTAGGCTTTTTACTTTATTTGAGGGAGTGGGCAGAGAGCCAAACTCCATTGGCCAAAGAGTAGGGGACCAAAAGGAGGTGTTTCTGCCGAAGAGCAGCACCTTGGTTTTATTGGAGTTCAATTTCAAGCAGTTGGTTGCCATCCAGTCTCCGAATTGACGGAGGCAAGTGTAGAACTGAGCTGCCGTATCTGATGGTGACCCTGTCACCGACACCACAATTTGGGTGTCATCAGCATAGGATATTGCTGAGAAACTCAGTGATCTAATCAGCTGCGACAATGGGGCCACATAAACATTAAAAAGGGTGGGGCTCAATGATGAGCCCTGAGGGACCCCACAAGGAAGTGTACAATTCTGAGAGACAAGCTTACTGGTTCGGCTCAGTAAAACACCATTTTATGACCACCCTTTGAAGGAAACAAGCTGTTTGATTCTGAGATAAAGGAAAAGCTTCATGGAATATTTAAGAATTCCTCCTCTTCAATTGGTGAGAATGTTTCAAAATCTTAATTTACACAGCCCTCAAGACGGTAACCAATGTCCTACTCTAGGAAACAGAATTCAAGAATTAACTGAAACAAAAGAATAAGACTTCTCCTGAGAACTTTCAGCGTTCCTGACTAGGCTTTAGCTGGCCTACAGTGCCCTGTTGGTGGGAATGATCTACTCCTGACACCTGGATTCTAAGTATGGTAAAAGAGGGCTACGAAGTCGAGTCCTCAACTCTGCCCCCTTCCGATTGTAAAATGTGTATGACCGGCCCCATGAATCCTATGAAAACAGCTATCCACTCTTTAATGCTGGAGGGAGCTATAGCTTGAGTTCCAAAGAGCCAACAGAGCAAGAGGACATACTAAAGGATTTTTCTAATTTCCAAAGGAACCGGAGGATGCAGATTGACCATAAATCTAGTCCGCTCATACGTTTCTGAATCATAATAAAATTCAGGGGGTGGGGATGGCTGATGGTAATTTTGGGGAGAATGTTTTGAAAGCCACAAATTGTGGAAACTAAATGGTTTTATTAATATTGTTTACTTTACATCATGGGTCTGCATTCACTATTAAACTTTGTTAGCATTGGATGGTTATATGTTATTATTCATAAGGTTGTGCAGCCAGCAGAGCTTTGTTGCACCTAATTAACAGTGACTGGGACTAGGACATAGGGATAATGTCCCACTTACTTACTGGTATTCTTCCTTATCCTTAGTCTGTACGTGCTCATCACAGTCATTACGACATACCCACCCTCCCTGTGCTGCTGCCTAATCTAAGGACTAGTAAGATCAGAATACATTGTAGGTAGTTGGTACCTATTATCAATGCCCATAAAAGTGGGTGGGTTCTGTATCTGACTACACCTACTTCCTTATTTTTTTTTAATGTTTTTCCCCTGTCATGTGGTGGTATCCACCTTAATAGCAATGACTGTTTTGGACATTATGGTTCAAAGATGATGAAAATTTCCATTACGTAATTGCAACATTACCTTCAGACTTGGTCTCGCTATCAGCACTTGTTTGCAAGTCCTTAGACTTTTTATACCCCCCCCCCATCTGTCTTTTTTGTGTAATACTTTCTGTTTATAAATATTATCAGTATAGCAGAATTGGTGGATGCTAAAGGGGGTCTGTAATATATTGAACTGATTCTGATATTTGATTGAAAAGGATTCATTTTGACAGTTTATTTCTCTTCACTAATTGATCAAGGCTTAAATAATTTGGCACTAACAAAATATGAATCCTAATTGAAAAAAAATATGAAAAAGAGACTTGTTTGTTGTTGAAAAGTGGAGAGCCGTTTTTTAGGTCTGGCACAAGCAATGACCTTTTGATCTTACTAAAATTATACATATAATACACTTACATGGGCTTTCATCCAGCCATCTTTATATATTGGTCTGTTGTGGTGTTCACGTTTTGTTTCCGACCTCTACACCATAGAGTATATGGCAGTGGGTCAGCCCACTTCAGACATTGGCTAACTTCACTGTGAGTGATGGCATTCTGCTCTTACACAAAACCACATTGACAGAAAGTAGTTCCATGGAGTACCAGGGACTGTGACAATGTGTGCTTTTTGAGGCCTAAAAATATTTTTTATATTTGTGCTTTTAGATAATTTTTATTTATCAATCATGTGTTAGCAGAGACCTTTTGTTATAATACACTTACTTATGGGAGCTTTTTGCCAGCCCTCCTCATTGCATGGATAACCTATTGAGCTGAGTTTTGTGTATCATGAATTGGTGGAGCCAAGGAGGCCCGAAGGTCTTCTCGACTGCTTACAAGATCTCACTGGCTTTGTCCCACATGGCATGCATGCAGCAGCCCAATAGACGGACAGCATTTACCAACCACAATGCTAGGCTAGCTGACGAAAATGTACACTTACCAAAAGCCCCAATCATTTTAGACTCCCTGTCTGGAGGATTATTGGAGAATGAAATGGGATTCACTTTATATGTTGAAGCCTGAAAGACGTGGCTAACTGGAGTAGGATATTTAGTACGAAAATCAGAATTGCCAGGCTCTAATCTGTGACACCTGCCTATTCACCCGCAGGCAAGAGCATGGTTTTGACTTCAATGTACTTGTGAGTACCTTGTTAAAAAGGAGCAAAGGCTTAGACATGGCTGGCCAGGTGCAAAATGTCTGTAAGAACATTTGTTTTGGCATCTACTGAGGCCAACTGTAAAATACAATACAATTAATTTCTAAAGTACAGCTCGCTTTGCATGTGTCCACCTGGTTCATGGTCAAATCAGAAGGAGCCTAAACTGCGTTGCAGAGGAACATTTTGATCCTCTTCCTGAAAACGGCTTCGACTGTGCAGCTTCTTAAGGCCAAAGGTAGGGCATTTCAAAGTTTGGCAGTCAGATAAGCAAAGGAGCAACCTCTTCTTCTGGATTTAGCAATCCGAGGAGTTTGAAACAGTTTAAGATTGTTAGAGCGAAGGGGTTGGGCCTGGAGAGAGAATTGAAAACGTTGGCTAAGAAGGCCCCCTGGATTTAAAAATCTTAAAAGTAAGAGTAAGGGTCTTGAACTGTATCGTTTTCGCAATTGTTAGCAAGTGAAGCTGGCGCAGGTGGTCCCAAATGGGACACCAGGGAGGAAGTTTCAGGATCAGACGAGCCGCAGCGTTCTGAATAATCTGCAACCAGTGTAAAAGATAAGAACGAAGTCCAATATATAAGCTATTGGTATAGTCCATTTGAGACGTGATCATGGCATGTACTACGGTAGTCTGCTGATCCTACAGGAATAAAATGCATCATCCGTCTCAAGGATCTGAGAGTCAGAAAACAGGAGCTAGACAATGATTTTATTTGGGCTTCAAAGGTAAGTTCTGCATCAAATTTGACTCTCTAGGTTTCTGGCCACCGGGACAGGACACAGCGCCTTGCCCATCTCTGGTAGCCACCAGAAGCTGCAATCCGGTATGATTTTTTGACCAAAGAAAAGAACTTTGGTCTTGTCTGAACTTAATTTCAGGAAGTTAGCATCCATCCACTGTAGAACAGACTTGAGACATGTTTTAAGAGAACTAGGACCTCAGCTGCCCTCTAGACCACCGCTGCGGAGGAGGCCCTTTCTCCCGTTGAAGGCCGAAGTGGCAAGTCAAACCCTCCCACAGGGGAGGAGTGAAGCCCACTGGTCTCTTAAAAATCCACGTGAATTTTATCGTATGTGCCATTAGAGCGGCTAAAACCGTGTCCATACTTATCATCATCATCCCCATACTGAGAAGTACCTGTTCAGAATTAGAGCCAAAATGACAGTGAAGCCTCTGCTGACGGGTTCGCACTGGTAGAGGCAACGGGGTCATAGTCGTAATTTATGATAATCGTGTGTACTTTTGTGATTTTGTAGCGCAACATTGGTCGAGATCGAGCGAAAGTCAGTTCAGTGTCCGGCATCGGATTACACACTAGATCCTTTTCAGGCATTGTTGTGGAAGGGCCCAGCGCAAGTCTTGGAGACAGTGGAAGATTTTACAAGAGCTGGGATGGTTCCCGCGATCGGTCCCAAAGGGTCAGATGTAACCAAAGAAGGATCTGTACAGGAGAACTTTGAGCACATAGTTGACTGCTTGCAGTAATGGCCTTGTAAGGGGGACTGACGGCATTCCCGCAACTTGGATTGGGACATGCACAAAGGCTGCGATTTTGTTTGTTTGGCAACTTTCAGCCTCACCTTCCGGTCTTGGATCCCTTTGGGTACAGGAAGGCACATTTATCACATGACTTAGAGTCAAGGCCTGAACCGAGATGCCATGGAACCACCTTGTGCTGATCCATTACTGATTTATTTGTTTTCTGCAGTAGTGACAGGGTTTGAACACTGTATGTTTTTGTAAGCTCCCTAGCACACTGGAATTTGATTTAGAAGTTGTCAGAATACCAACAAAATTGAGAGCTCCGGATTCACATCGGAAAGCGCAGAAAGAAAGAGACTGGCATAAGCACACATAGGTGGCACTTACATGCCCCACCGCTCAGTCACTTCTGGGTGATGCGTAGCCAAAGTCGACACCTAGTACCGCATGGGAGCACTTCTAACGAAAAGTTTCTGGATCCAGTCTGGTGCCTGGGAGTATTTTAAGAGGAGGAATCTGCGCTTAGAGTATCCATCAAAAATGCTCAGCAGGAGTTGGGTATTTCTTCTGTTCTAAAGTCTCCGAGCCGGATTTGTTGGCTCCTTTTTGAGAAGAAAGATTAGTTTTCGATTTGTCTTTTTCGATAGCCGATGGTTACGGGGGGCATCCTGGGCAAGTCTAGTAGGACCAGTGCTGTAGTTTTGCCCTTAAGAAGTGGCATTCTCTGCCCCTTTTTTAGGACTCAAGTGCGAATGTTGAGCATGTATGGTTTGCATTGAAGCTGTACCTTTTTCATTATTGTTTAATTTTAATATTCAGAAATCTTAAAACCAGTACAAGGTTTTGCTCTGCATCTGCAATAGAGGTCTTTAATGTGACTAGTTTTGCGACTAGTCAGTGTGACTGAGGTCTTTGAGTTCCTTTCCCTTTCGGTGTTTCTTTTTTAAACACAATGTTTTGAATTTAGTGATTGGGGGGGCACTAAAGACTGAGAAGGGTCTCAAGTTCAGAGTAGAGTTTGCTTGTCTTTGATTCCCAGAAGGGTCCAGGGTTTTAGTCAGTTCAAGGGAGAGCAGTATTTGATATTTTTATGAGATTTGACTCTATTTCATGTTTCCCTGTTTTCTGGTGGTGGTGGCCTTGCATATTCTGGTTATTGTTCTAATTGTGCAGCTGTTCATATCTGTGCGATTGTGCAGCCGCAGTGGTTTGTCCTTGTGGTGCCGGCAGCTACTTCCTACATAGTGAGACAATGGGAAATTGTATCCATGGAGGAGGGTGCGCGCATTGGTTTCCACTACCCTCGTCTTGCTGTATTCAGCTGGCAGGATGCAGACACACACATCCAACTTTAGCATGGCATTGCCAATGGGTGGTGTGGATGTTTATATCTGCTGCCATCAGGTGCCCATAGTGAGGTGGGTCGTGGCACGCAGCACTCTGTTTGCACTAGCCGGGAGAGTTGCTGTTGGGTTTGACCTCACCACATACCAGTATTTCAGCAATTGTCACTTGTTCATGGCAATATTCCATCTAGATTATTCACATATTAAGGCCATCTCTATGAATCTCGGTCCCATTCTCTGCATAATGGTAGCTCTCATCAGCCTTAATTGAGGCCTTCCCTTGCATTTTGGGGGCACCCTAGGCATGATGGTGCTCACCTCCTGCTTAATAAGGCCCTTGGCATGAAGGTAGTTATTCTCGCTATATATTTGGCATCTACGGCATTATGGTGCCCTCACCTGGCAAGATGGCTTGCACCCAGAGAGTATTGTGAGCCTTGCCATAATGGCTGTTCTTGTCTTGGTATGTTAGGGATATCTGTAGCATAACTGGCATATTGCGGGCATCATTAGCACAATGGTCTCCATCCCAAGTGTGAGGGTGGTGTTGGCGTCATATTGGCCGTTCATGGTGTATTGTGGGTATGTCTGACATCATTGTACCCATCCTTCTCATCTAATGAAGGACATCTTTGGTCTATTGTGGGCATTCTTGAAATAACAGTGCCTACTCTTTCCAGAATACTGGCCTTAGCATAATGGTTTTCCTTCTTAGCTTATTGGTGGTGTCCATGTTACGATTATTCCCACCATAATTCTAGCAATGCTTGCCATGATGTCTGCATCTTTGGCATATTGAGCCCATCCCTGGTATAATGGGACCATGACGTATCGTGGGGCATTTTTTTTAAAAAACCTTTATTGCAACACTCTGAAAGTACAAGTATGGGCCTACAACCGCAGGGGCCGGCCGCTAGTCATAAGTGTAATCAATCATAGCACAGTGCAACACAGCTCATCAGCCGACAGCCCTGAGGTCCGGCAGCGATTCAGGATGAAGTTTGTCTTGGAACGCATGAATGGGTCACAGGATATAATAAAGGTTTCATTTTATATTATAGAAATAGACGGATCAGGTGCCATACAATCAAGCTAAAGGAGACTGGGGACAGGCCAAGAAACAGGATATACGTTAGAAACAACAACATGAGGAACCCTGGCGCCAATGCATATGAATCGAAGTGAACAACAATACAGGATACAGTTTCGTAAGCACCGGTTCCCAGATCCTGCCCACCCGGACTTTCGATTAACCTAGGAAGTGTGAGCACAAAATTCCAGAACACAGTGTAGTCAGAATAGAATACAAACAATACTGACCCGAAGGGAAAGAAAGGGAAGGGAGAAAAAGGCCATAGAAAATAAGAGGCAAAATAAACCCCCCCCCCCTTCCAACCCCCCACCCTGCACCCCTGCCGATGGCTATAGCCTAACCCCACTAGCAGCGTGCCTGTCGCCCTAAAGAACTAAAACCCTAAGAGAAGGGAAAGAAAGAGGAAAAGTGGAGGAGGGCCTAGTAGTACATGCCCCCAGCCCCTTAGTCACCCCGCCAGAAACAGGCACCCCCTATCGCGAAGAGACGGATGTGGAGCAACCCTTATGAGAGAAATTAGGGGGCACCGTGACATACCGCCCAGCCTTTTAAATCAAATCATCGCAAATCGAACAGGCCTAGTACCATTTCAAGCCGCCCGAGTTAAGTAATCTCACCCCTGACCCTTCCGGACCAGCACACGAGCCCTCCCCAGCGAGACCCAAAGGCATACAGGCAAGTCATAGATAAGAGGGAAGTCATCGAGAGTCAATCCGTTAACACTTGCAGCAAGTAAGTCCACGGGAGCTTCAGATGCAGGAAGCCTCCCTCTCCCAACAAGACAGTCCCAATGTTTCTTGCCCCGGGGTCGCAACGGTTCCAAAATAGGGGGCGGGGGGGGCGATCACCAGATGAAAAAGAGTCTACAACACAAGTCTCCGGGGATAGGAAGCCAGTCAATACCTCAAAAGTCAATAAAGGTGGAAGGTGCAGTGGCACTCTCGAGACCTCTAGGACACTATCTTCCAGGGCTTCATCCGATGGTTCCAACACTCGCATCCCCACTGGGTCCTCACAGTGAGTCAAAATGGCCGCTGCTTGAATGGCGACAGAGGGTAGTTCCAATGGTGGGGCAGGGTCCGGTACAATAAGTAGCATCCCAGATAGGCTTGCATCCATTTTATTCATGGAGACAGTCATTTGTGATTGAAACGCCCATAGTTCTGCCAGCAATGACCTCAGCGATGGTTCGGGCATATTTCGGTCCATGGTCTCACGCCCGAGACCGATCACAATCATCCCCCGAGTGAATTGGTGTCTCTGGGGGGCACAGACAGGGATCACGAGAGGGCAAGCGTGGACGGTAACCCGTCGTTCTCCACAGCCACGATCACCCGGCTTAACGCCGCAGGCCGGGGCCCCGATCCGCCGAACCCCGGAGGGAGCCGGTACCGGGTCCGCGGGGCAGGGACCCCCGCCTGCCGTTAGTAGCAAGCAAGGTCACCTCTCCATCAGTGTTGAGCAAAGAGAACAATCACTGCCAATTCCGGGCGCAAAAGAAGTCTCCACTACGATCAACCGGACCCTGCCTGGGTCTCTCAGCCGTTGTTGTTGCACTACCACCCGGCCATGCAGATACTCGAGGCCCCGGCTTCACCGCTGGAGTAGGCCACAATCTTCAACTCGGTGTAACTCCGTGAAACCGGCCGATAAAAATTCCCGGATTTCACCCATGGAGTGAGGAACTGTTCATGTACGCAGGGGCTGGGCGTAAAATCAGGATATTGTGCAGGATCTTGCGGCGGGATACGGAGGTCGGCGGAGCCGGGAGCCTAAGCAGCCATCTTGTTTGCCATCGTAGCTCCTCCCCTCGTGGGGCATTCTTCACCCAATTGTGCGCCTCTCCACCACAGCGGTGGTGGTCCCATGGGTTTTCATGGAATTTGATGTTGATACGTAGACATGTAAAGCCAGACTCTGTCCATTTGTGGCAGTGATATTCAGGAGTACCTGATGACATGGAGATCAAAGATCTAACTAAAAATGAAAAGCCATTATTTTGAGAGAAGGGCATATTTGTTTTTGGGAATCAGAAATATTTATTAAACATTAAATGCTTGTTCTAATAAGCTAATGCAGAACTGTGTTCGTGTTTTCAAAATGTTTTTAAAGTTGATATTGAAGTGATAATTCATGCTCATTTCTGGAGACTTATTGTTGACGTTTCCTTAGTGACAGATAACACTACAAGCTGTAGCCGTTATTTCATTATTTGATTAGAGGCATTTCATCATTGATGTTAATAGAACTACAGTTTTCTCAAGGTTGGGCCTGTAAGGTTTTCGTAATATGCCTGTTTTGATCACTGTAATGTGAAGGTGGATTTGCCGCTTGACTGTAAGATCTGTCTAGCTTCACTGGCTGAGATTGAAATTTGTGTAACTTTACATCTTTCTACTCTGTCCCTCCAAACTATGTTCTTTATAAGCCATAAGATATGACTGAGATTCTTCTTGGAAGGGACAGGATTGAAACACTAAACCTAATGAAGTGTAGAAATGAAGAAAGATGGTTTCTAAGCTGTATGAATTTACTTATCTAATTTTTGACCGCATGCCGTTGCTGCAACTTTATAGTTTTCTTTTCAGGGAAAACGTGCTGCTGCTGAATTTTGCGCTGTTTTGCCACTACTTTTTCAAACTTTCTTGTTCAAATTCAGCCACACACCCTGAGGAGGGTACTACTTGTTGGGCACACCATGAAAGATTTGAACATTTTATTAATGCACCTTCCAGACCTGTGGGTGTTTGCCAGTTTACATGAGAACTGTGCTGTAAAATTCACTGTTTGACAGGAACCAACGTAGGTTTGATGCAAGCTTTCAAGGAGAACCAAACAAGTACTGTTGTTGGAACGCACTTTAGGAGTTGTTGTCCTCTTGATGCTCAACTCTTAGAAAAGATTTCCTCCATTGTGGCCATTCTTTGTTGCTGCACAACTTATTATTTTTTTTTTTTAAACCTTTATTATCTTTATGCACAGTACACAGCCGTCTGCCTACAACCCAACGGGCTGGCCGCTATGACATTTAAGCAGTATAACATCGCACAGTGGTGCTCCCTCCTGGCGCGTGGGATAAGCGACCCGCAGTATTTTGATGTGCATAACGCAAAATCAAAAAGACAAGCATAATAGGTTTCAGTTTTAAAATTTTGCTGAACTGAACGAACAACAGAAGACACAAACACATGGCAAAGTCAATTTCAGGGATTCAAAAGGAGAGGGCAAAGGAATCTGATTATCATACAATAATGAAGCACATGTCTCAGGATGTAGGGCGGCGAGGAGCTCGATGTATACATACTATTACAGACACACGTCCGGAACGCCAACTAAGGGGACAGTGAAATATCAATGGTGTAGTCCTGTGGGGGAGTGCAGATATTCCCACGGTAAGCGTTCCATTGGGACCAAATTCTACCCCATTTCTTAGGTCGGCCCCGAGCCACATAGACCGTCTTTTCCCTGAACATACACCAGTCCATGTTCTCCTTCCAAGCCGCTATCGTGGGTGGTCTATGGGAACCCCAGAGTTGTGCAATTTCCTTCTTGGCAACCATGTTACCAAGAGTCGCCCAAAAAGTCTGGGCCGTGTTGTAGTCCGTTGGTTCCCAGACATTAAGAAGGCATCGTCGGGCCTCAGGCAATAGAGAGACCCCGGTGACCCTTTCCATAATCGCATGCACTCTAGACCAGAAGGCAGACCCCTCAGGACACTCCCATATGATATGCAGGAAGGTACCACTCATACCGCAGCCGCGCTTGCATAACCCATCAAGAGAGTAACCCATTCGCACCAGACGCGTGCCAGTTACATATACTCGATGGAGGACCTTCAACTGTACAAAACGGAGGCGTGCAGGTATGGCCACCTCTTTAGGGGAGGAGACGGCCATTTGCCAATCCTCATCATCAAGTTCCAGGCCGTCCCCGATCCACGTGGCCCTGAGCCGCTCAAGCAAATCAGCCCTGTTGATGAGTTTTTTGTAAATCAGGGATATAGTACTGTCCGGCACATGGCCGTCAAGAATGCGATCCTCTAGCGGCAAGGATTGGGGAATCTCTGTCCCTGGGGGGAAGACAGAGGCCAAGGCATGTCGCACCTGAATGTACCTGAAGTGTTCCTTGTCGTCAAGCTCATATTCTACTTTGAGCGCCTCGAAAGTCTTAACACTACCTTTGGACCAGAGATCCTCCACCTTGCTAATACCAATCATGCCCCATTTATCAAATCCTTTCGTTCTCCACAAACTGCCCAGTCGATCAGAGTCATACAACGGTGTCGCTCGGGTTAACCTATCACTCCACTCCATAGCAGCATTCGAGTCTCGCCACACTCGCACAGCACTTTTCGTAGGGCCAGTCAGGGCGTCAAATGGTTTCTTAGAATACAGTGCCCTGGTAAAATTCCCACCCGGCAGAAGATGTTTATCCATCGCAAAGGCAGGAGTATGACCAGGGGCATAGGTTACATGATTGACCGCGCATAGCTGCGAGGCCCAGTAGTAGCGTCTAATGTCAGGGAGGGCGATACCACCGTCATACCACAGCAAAGTGAGTTTGGGTAAGGAGATACGACCACACCCGCCCCAAATCAGTTGCCTCTAAAGGCTCTCGACCTCACGAAAATACCCGGGAGGTATAGGATCAAAAAAGTTCTGAAGTGCATATAGGAACCTAGGGAGCGACATCATCTTAAAGAGAGTCGCACGCCCCAACGGGGAGAGGGGCAATCAACGCCATCGTGAGACGTCAAGTTTAAGCCGCTGGAGAGGAGCATGAAGGTTACGGTCGTAGCGGATGGTGGAATCCAAAGAGACATGAATACCCAGGTACCTAAAACCAGTCTCGTCCACTTGAATCGGGAATCTACGGGGCAAGGGGGGAAGATCCCCAGCCAGAACATAAACACAGGATTTGGTCCAGTTAATAACAAGACCCGAGTTCTTCCCGAAGGAGGTGAGAACATCGAAAAGCACATTAAGAGACTTCCGGGGTGAGGTGAGATAAAGAAGAATGTCGTCTGCATATAGCGAGACACGATCTTCAAAGTTAGGGGCCCACTGGATACGCCTGATCGAGGGCTCCCAACGAAGCCACTCGGCCAAGGGCTCCAGGGCGAGGGCAAAAAGCAACGGAGACAGCGGACAACCCTGACGGGTGCCACGCCCAAGTGCAAAAGAACCAGACACCCTGCCATTCACCACCATCTGGGCCAGTGGTCGTTCGTAAAGGAGCTTCACCCAGGCAATAAAAGTCGAGCCGAAACCGAACTTGGAGAGATCTGCCCAAAGATAAGGCCATTCAATTGTGTCAAAAGCCATGGTGGCCTCAAGGGAAGCCGAAATGGCCGACTCAGTCAGAGTTCCAGCTCTCGCGAGAACTCCATGGAGTCTCCTAAGGTTAAGGGCGGTATTTCGGTGCGGGATGAAACCGGATTGATCCGGATGGATCAAGTCGCCGACCACCTTAATCAGCCGAGTAGCCAGTAATTTGGCAAGTATCTTGGGCTCAGCGTTCAGCAGTGAGATGGGTCTGTAGGAGGCGCAACGATCACGTGGTTTACCCTCCTTGTGGATGACAACAGGAAGGAGACCAATATCGAAGGCCTCGAGAAACATATTTCTCAAATATGGCGCCATTTTGTCTGGTCGCAATTTGTAGAGCTCAATAGGCAATCCATTGGGCCATATGGCCTTACCAGACCAAAGGGCACGAATGGCACCAGCGACCTCATCCACTGTTATAGGCGCATCCATCATAGCCCTGTCCTCATCAGAGAGGCAGGGTAACGAGATATCGCGCAGCAGCAAACGGGAATCACGCTCATCCCTATCGCTCACAGAGGCATAGACCGTCTGCAAATGGTCCACAAAGCAATCAACAATCCCAATCGGGTCAGACACACAATCCACATTCGACATTTCAATCACCGGAACAACTCGATTCGCTCTCTCAGACTTGTCCAACCACGCAATAAGCTTACTCGCCTTATCACCCACATGATAGAGTCTACCCTGCTGGTCTCTATTCATGACTTTGGCCGCGTCTGTCACCAGGGCTCTGTAGTCAGCCTGCTTCAAAGCCAGGGAGTGTAAAGTTGCAGGAGTATCTTTTCCACCCAGTTCACTTTCAAGTACAGTTATCTCATCCTCGAGACGCAATAAGTCTTCATGTTTAGCCTTCTTAGTGGCTGCAATCAATGACAGTGCATAACCCCTAATAACAGTTTTAAAAGCCTCCCATAGTGAAACAGAAGAGGAGACAGACTCCTCATTTTCATTAAAATAGCAATCGATGGCCTTAGCCAGCTCAGAGCGCGTCTTGGGGTTTCGCAAGTACCAAGGATTAATAGGAGCAGTTCTGCCCTCGCTACCGACCCCAACCGCAACCCTCAGCCACAGGGGGGAATGATCAGAAATACCCCTGGGGAGGTGACGGACCTCCCGCACGGAAGTCAAGTGGGCCGACGGCAGTAAGAAATAATCGATTCTAGAAAGACTGCCGTGGGCCCCAGAATGAAACGTATATATTGCAGTTACGTGGGGTGTAGTATCCTCCAAACATCCACCAATCCAGAGGTTTCCAGCAGTTCAGAAAGCCACATCTGGAAATTGGGTAGGTCTCGGGGGGGGTATCGATCAGAGATACCAGAGACCACAGAATTAAAATCTCCCCCAAGAATAAGGAGACCATCAGGAAGCCCCAACAAAAGCCGACCGAGGTCAGCATAAGTAGTGGCCTGGAGACCCGGGGGGACGTATATATTAACTATTGAGAGCATCTTACCCTCCCATCTCCCCGAAATAGCAGCATATCGACCCCTATCATTGAGCGTTATCTCATCTATTTCAAGGGGCAGAGAGGATCTAATCAGAATGCCCAGCCCTCTGGAACCGGAGGTAAATCCAGCATGAGCAGCCAGCCTATAACCACGTCTATCCAAAGCCCGGCATGCGTTTCCTATCAGGTGGGTCTCCTGTAACAAAGCAATGTCAGGGGACTGGCGTTGAAGGAACTGAGAAACAACGCCACGTTTAATCTTATCCCCCATACCATTAACGTTCCAGGACAGCAACTTCAACTCACCACCCCCCATCCCGGAAAAGGACCGTAACCCTCCCTCCTCGGAACCTAACTACAGAAGGATAAGAGCAAAGCATACAGTGCCATGTGAACAAAACAAATACAGTAATACAGTAACAAAAACAATCCCTCTCCCCACCCCGCAACAACCCCCCGTTACAACACCCCCCACCCTGCACCCCTGCGTACGACTAAAAAGCCACCCCAATTTGCAGTGTGCCTGTCGCCCTCTCATAACTACACTACACAAAGAACCCAGGAGGAGGAAATAGTCAACCCACACCCGCACCACCCTCGGGCTCAACCCTAACAATAATGAAGCAAATGGCACAACTCAGCTGATAAATAGTAACAAGAAACCAGACGTCGAGAACCACAGTGTCACTCGTGGGCCGATGCACCCCCCTCTGCTCAACCGGGGTGTCCGTTTAGATCGTCTCTTTTCGGCAATGAGTCGAGCCAGTTGAGGTTCTGTGACAATTGTAAGTGGTGTTTTCGACTCGCACGAATATGGGCGAGTCTAGTATCTATGAACCGCAAATGACGAGTTTAGTAAGTGTGCGCAGTTTCGCTGTGCTAACTTAAACCGTTCGTTTGTTGCGTGGGTTTTTCATCTGTACCCACGGGTTCCATCTTAGATACGGCATCCATTTTGTCTCTTGCCCTCAAGTAGCCAGCGAACGGATGCTGTCCGCTTCGCGACCCTGGGACTCCCAAGATATTTGCGGAAGACACATGTTCTTTGAAAGTGTCTTTATGATGAGGGGGTTGCTGCTGTAAGACAGATGATGCCGCTCGAGGCTCATCTTGCCGCACGGACTTATTGTCTCAGCCGTGCATCTCATTAGGCACGTCCCTTTGATGCCTGTATCTCGTGCTTCTCGATACCTCCCCTTTTTACACCCTTTCCGATCTCCCTACTGTCTCCGTCTTCCTCTGCACCTGTCTTCGTTCCTATTTCGATCTACTTTACTGCTGATTGGAATTTGCTAATGGTGGGAAGATGGGTTTTTTCAGTTGGGAACCGCCAAATGTTTCCGCACTTATGATCCGGACCTTGTGTGTTTCAAAGTGATCTAAGCGACCCCTCTGAGAGCGACTTGTGGGAACCAGGTTGTAAACTATTGTGTATCATGTTATCCTATGGGTAAAAACTGTATAAAAGGAGCGATCCACAAATACAATTTGAAGCAGTCTCCCCGAACTACACTCGATGTACTTCCTGTGACTTCTGTGTTCCCTGCAGTAAATAAACCTTGACTCTTTGACGCCGAAGGAAGTGTCCCGTGTCTCTGTGACTTGTACGCCGGAGCAGGTTACCCACGAAGGTTTCAGGTGTTGTGCCCTGGCACCGCTGGGTCCAAAAGAACCCAGTCCTTCAGTTGGCGCCCAACGTGGGGCTGCATCAGTGGTATCGGTCCAAGCCCGACGATCGTGAGGAACTTCGTGTGAAATCTCCGAGGGAAGGTGCACCCCGCTTCATCGATCCTGTTGTCGAAATAAGTGGCCCGAAGACTTTTCCCGCGAAGATTCCCGCCTCCTAACGGCTGCGACGGACTGCTGCCCTGACTGTAGACCTGTTTTGGCGCCTGGCGTAGACCTTGGTATAGCGAGACGATTGACGGGCCTTCCTGAGGACGCCATTGATCTTTGAGTTAAGTATTTGTGGGTCGCTCCCAGAGTTCTTGGTTGTAGACACTTTAGCGAGTGTCTTTGTTGTAAACACTTTAGCGAGTGTTTTTGTTGTAGACACTTTAGCGGGTGTCTTTGTTGTATACGCTGTGTGAGTGTTTTTGTCGGTGACACTTTGCTAGCGTACTTTGTTGTTGTTGTATTTGTTTGACGACTGCAGCCGCCAAAAACCGAGGGTTTTGTTCTTTGCTGGGACTTGGTAAATACCGAAATCCCGTAACCCTTGAAGTTTGTGAAACTCGGCTAGTGTGCAAGATGCCTGGTCGTAGTACTTTGTTCAGTTGCTTTAGACCTTGTGGTGCGGATTCCCTGCTGGAGGATTCGTGTCCGATACCTCCGGTTGGAACTCCTACTTATGATTTATATAGCAAACATGGGCTAGGCCCGATTGCTTTTAACGATTATTGGGTTAAATATACAAAGAAAGACGGCGATCTTCGTTGGCCACCTCACGGTAGCTTCGAAGCGTCGATCTTAGATAATTTGGAAATAAAGTTGTTCGAACGTAAATCTAGGCCGGCCATGTTTGATGCCTTTCGGTTCTGGCGCAAAGAAGCCCGACAGAAAGAGATCAGACAAAATAAACGTAGTCAGCGAGATACTGTCGCTACTATAGTGAAGAAAGCTGAGCAGTTTCAGCGTGATAAGGAGGATAAGGATAAGGAAGTGTTTGAGAGATTACAGCGTATGTCCATAGACAAATGCTATCCTGCTTTGCCTACGGAGTCGGATAAGAAGGAAGAGGCAGTTGAGGATTCTTTAATGTCTTATCTTATGAAGTCGCCACCTCCGTACGTACAGGGTACCGCAGCTCCTGTGGTCCCTGCCGTACCTGTTCTTCCACCTGTTATTCCTCCACCAGTTCCTCAACCTGCACCCGCTCTTCCGCCTGTTCCTGCTCCTTTGCCTATTTCTATTCCTACTGCTCCTCCGCTTCCACATACTCCTGTTCCCGCTACTGCTCCTGTGTTGTTAACCCCTGTTGCTGCTAATGTCTCTACTCCTTCTCTTGTTAGTCCTGTGTCTTATTCTTCTCCCTCTACTCGTAATCGTAATTCTCCCCTTGCGACAAACTTCTTTCAGTCGCTCGGACCTGTTTTTGGGTCTGCTGGTTCTGATGGTCCTCAGAGACGTAGCCAGCTTCCTGGTAATAGAGAACGTGTTGCGCTATACAATATGGCGATGGGTTGGATGATAAACCCTGTTAGAAATCCACCTCGTGTTGTCCTCGAAACGTTTGATCAATTCAACATACCAACTCAGAGATATGTGTTTGACGAAATGTGCAAGTTCCTTCATGATCAGATAGTGGCCAATGCGCCTGACGAGGTGCTGACCGCCCTGTCTGAACTTCGGCTTCAGTTCGCAACTGGACTGATAGTAGATACTAATGTCCGGCGTGCTGTTGAGCGGTTGCTATCTCTTCGTCCCGCTCCTATTCCTCATGCATTGTTCGTTGAGGACATTGAGAAACAAACCGAGTCTGGCCAATATCCTATGCGCGAAGTTCCGCCAGTTTGGATGCCAGGTAATCCTGGGGCAAACCCCCCGGTTCCGCCATTTTTCCAGAGGGTATGGATACACCTCCCATGGAAAAGATCGGAAGTATTACAGGTGAAGCAATCTTTGCCTGACCCTCGCAAAAATCCTGCAGGGTATTATAAGGAATTATCGCAGCTTGTGGATGCTACGGTAATGAATCTTGCCGATATCGACATGTTGTTCGGTAATGTCGTACCGCAACCGGTATGGGCGAAGATTCGTCAGGAGAATCACGCAAACGAACTAGGTGGTACTTGGGCGGCCATTGTAGCGGCAGATGGGTTGCAAGCTGGTGGCGCTAAGCCTGATCAGCTGATTGCTGCTCTTCCTCAGCGAATCATTGCATTAATGAAAACGCTTATGCCAGCTATGAGGGTAAATTGGGACAAGTTGTCAGCCTGTAAGCAGAAGAAAGATGAGAGTGTTTCCGATTTCTTTACGAGGTTTGAGGAAGCATTCATTGATCATAGTGGACAGGATATGGGTACTGAGGGTGGACAGAGGTTGTTTGTGGATAAGTTTGTGTCAAACTTATTGCCCGACTTGAGCAATAAATTAAGGAATTCAGAGAGTGCATGGGCCGTTTCTACCTCAGCTCAGATATTGGCTACGGCACAATATTACGAGAATAGAGAAAAAGAGGAAAATGACCGTGCTGATAAAAAGACGAAAGAGCTAAAAACTAAAGTGTTGTTACAACAAGCGTATCCGCCGCGTTCTAATCAGAATGCGCCTCAGCAGAATAGATCACAGTCGCAATCGAATCGATCGCAGTCGCGTAATGATTCTTCTTTCCAGAGATCTTCACTAGGGTACAACCAATGTGCTTATTGTAGACAGGAGGGACACATTAAATTCAATTGTCCTGCTTTAAATGACCGTAGTGGTGGTAATTCGTCTAGAGGAGGCCGTGGTGGTGCGCAGCATGCATCACGTGGTAGAGGTCGTGGTGCTCACAATGATCGCTCTGACCATTCACCAAATTCTAATAACTGTTTCGATCAACGTGGATCATCGCAAGGACGATCTGCGCAGTACAATGTAGACGATTATTACGTCGATCAGGGAACTGACGATAGTAATTACTAGGACAGCCAAAGACAAGGAGAGGGAGTGGTATCAGTTCCGGTTGATCAGAGAGGGCCTTACGTCGCAGTTGCTACATCGGGCGTCGTTGAGCCTTTTCTGTTGGACACTGGTGCAGCGAAAAGTTCTATCATCCATTCGAAACTCCCTGGCGCACCTTTGTCTGGCTTAATAAATGTTTCCGTTGGATTCTCTGGCGCCCCCGTTAGCAATCCAGTTTCGCGCCCTTTGCCCCTTAAAATTGGGCCTCGTGAGCTCGAAGCTCCATTGATTTTGTCTACTGGTTGTGGCGAAAATCTTTTGGGTCTGGATTTGCTCAAACGTTTGTATGCAACTTTGTATTGTTCTCCTGCGGGTGTAAAGCTTACGTTAGGAGAGAGGGTAGTCTCTCCCATGTACTTGTCTCTCGATAAGCTTCCACCGGAATTGAGTTCTCTTCCTGCATCTTTGTGGGCGACGGGTCCAAATGACGTGGGCCTACTTGATATCTCCCCTTACGTTGTTCAGTTGAAATCTAATGTGCGATTGCCACGTATTCCCCAATACCGTATCTCCCTTGATGGTGAACGAGCTTTGTTAGCGATCATTTATGATTTGATCGAGAAAGATGTCATTGAAGAGACTCGGGGAAACGTGTGCAATAGTCCTGTACTGCCCATTCTTAAACGTACTGATCCTACCAAACCGCCTGTTTATCGTTTTGTTATCGATTTACGGGAGGTAAATAAAATTGTGGTTCCTCAATTCCCTGTTGTGCCTGACATCACGGCGCTACTGACTCTGATTCCAGCTACTGCTTCATGGTTTTCGGTGATTGATTTGAAAAATGCGTTTTTCAGCATCCCGATTGCCGAAGAGAGTAGGGACCTTTTCGGTTTCTCTCTTGGTGGACGTAGCTTCCGGTTCAAACGCGCTCCTCAGGGCTACTGTGAAAGTCCATCGATTTACAGTCAAGCTTTGAAGGGTCAACTAGATGCGTTTAGGTTGCCGGTTGGTGCGGCTTTAATCCAATACGTCGACGACTTATTGGTGGCTGCTGATACTCAGGACATCTGCAAAATCGCTACAGTGTCGTTGCTGCAACATCTCTGTGAGTTACATCACAAGGTGTCACCTTCTAAACTCCAATATTGTTGTCAAGAAGTAACCTACCTAGGTCACTTATTGTCAAAGGAGGGAAGGAGATTGACCCCAGAGAGAATTGCAGCGATTGCACGCATGGCTGTGCCACAAACCCAAAGAGATGTGCGTGCCTTTTTAGGTATCACGTCGTACTGCAGGCAGTGGATTCCTAATTTTTCATTGCTAGCGAGACCATTGGTGGCTCTTACGTGCAAGGATGTTTCGACTCCTTTACCATGGACGGAAGAATGTCAGAAAAGTTTTTCTGAATTACGTGATTCATTGTGTTCGGCTCCTGTGTTAGGTACCCCTGATTACAGTAAACCGTTCACGTTATATGTTCACGAGAGGGAAGGTTGTGCTTTGAGTGTCTTAACGCAACCTTTTGGTGGTAAACAACGTCCATGTGCATATTTTTCCTCGACCTTAGACCCAGTAGCTAGAGCATTGCCGAGTTGTTTGAGAGCAACTGCGGCAGCTGCGGTCTCCATCCGACAATCAGCAGGATTGGTCATGGATAATATGCTTACGGTGATGGTTCCGCATGCAGTCGATACTCTTTTGAATCGTACGAAAACTCAGCACTTGACGAGTGCGAGGTTGTCTGGGTACGAATTGACGCTTTTGGCAAGCCACATTCAGATAAAACGTTGTAATGTCCTAAATCCGGCAACTTTGTTACCAATTAGTGCAGAGTCAGATGAAGTAGCAGAACATGACTGTTACTTGCGGACGGAAGAGGAAACAAAAGGTCGTGTGGACCTTAAAAACACCCCATTGGAAGACCCGGATGGCACCCTGTATGTGGATGGGTCATGTTTTAAGTTGCCGAATGGTGATGTGACTACTGCTTATGCTGTGGTGACATTGAATACTGTTGTTGAGACTGCGAGATTGAATCAGAATTCTGCCCAAGCTGCAGAGCTGATTGCTCTCACTAGAGCATGTGTATTAGCAAAAGGTAAACGTGTGAATGTGTACACCGATAGTCAGTATGCTTTCGGTGTAGCGCATAGTTTTGGACGGTTGTGGCGAGAGCGTGGTTTCTTGACGTCACATGGCACGAAAATACAGCATGGCCAGCTTGTGAACGATCTTTTGGATGCATTGACTTTGCCTGCTCAAATTGCAATTATTAAGTGTAGTGCGCATCGTAAAGTGACGGATGATGTTGGTCGTGGTAATGCGTTTGCAGATGAGATTGCTAAGGAGACTGCTCGGAACCTTAGCACTCGAATGTATGTGACGAGTTCGGTTAGGTGGCCTACAGAATCAAGTATGTGTGAAAATACCATAGAGAGTGTGAAAGCTATTCAGAATGAGGCCACCGACACTGAAAAGATGAAGTGGAAAGAAAGTACGGGAAGGTTGGATGTGAATGGTTGCTGGATTGATTTGTCGGATCAGAAAAGATGGATGTTGCCTGATGCGTATGTACTGGCCGTTGTGCAAATGGCACATGGGTTAGCACATATTAGCGCGAAAGGTATTTGCAAGTTGCTGGCTGATGTGTGGAAGAATGATGGAATTACTAAGTGTGCTGAACGTTTGGTGAAGAATTGTATGGTGTGTATAATGTACAATCCTGGCAAAGGAACCCCAACTCCTCCTGGCAGTTTTGCTCCTCCCTTGTATCCCTTTGAGGTGATCCAATTGGACTTCATCCATATGGAGCGATGCAATAACCTGAAATACGTTTTGGTTGTGGTTTGCGCATTCTCCCGATGGATTGAGGCCTATCCCCTCAAAGACAATACTGCTTTGTCTACTGCGAAAATCCTACTGAAGGAATACTTTCCTCGGTATGGAATGCCTAGAGTCGTGTGGTCAGATAACGGAAGTGAGTTTGTTGGAAGTGTGATGAAGAGTGTGTGTAAGGGCCTTGGAATCAATCAGAAATTCCATAGCGCCAATCATCCCCAGTCAGCTGGATTGGTTGAAGGGTACAATGGCACCCTTAAACTAAAATTAGCGAAGATTCAGGCTACGACTGGACTTTCGTGGCCTGATGCTTTGCCTCTAGCATTACTGTCAACTAGGGCGACTGTACACTCCCGAATAGGGCTTAGTCCCTATGAAATAGTGTTCGGCCGTCCCGCGAATGTGTGGGGGGTTCCTAGGCCAGGAATATTCTCTGATCTTGAGTTTCCGATGTTGATTGATTACTTACATGACTTGACTGCTAAACTGAGGTTAATTCATCAACAGGTGTACGACGCCTTGCCGACGCAGACGGAGGGTCCAGGCCACCAGCTCCAGCCCGGGAACTGGGTGGTTACTCGTAACTTCTCACGAAAAAACAATCTGGACCCCCGATTCACCGGACCTTACCAGGTGCTCCTGGCCACGAGGACTGCCGTTCGTCTTGAGGGGCGGAAAAATTGGGTACATGCTACCCATTGTAAGCGAGTCCCTATTCCTTTGCCGGCAGACCCGTGGATAAGGAAAGGCATTGCGTCAACAGAAACAGAAACATTGCCGGCGTTTGTACCTTTTAGCGACGCACAGCTTGTTGGAGAACCCTCAGCGCAGCAGAAAGCCACTGTTGAACATTTGTCAGCAAAAGACTCAAGACCAGATCAACGAACTGATCAGCAGGACGCTGTCTCTTCAACAGATCCTTTGTTCGACGAGCAGACACGTCCAGGGAAACATCGATATTCTTTGTGATCTCACACTAAGGACAAATAAAATTTTCTTGCTTTGCTGAAATTGATAACTGCAATATCCTCGTTTCCCATAATCAAATTTTGAACATTCGTATCATTGAAAATTGTTTTGTATATATATATATATATATACCAAGCTTCTTCTTTATATCTTTTTCCTTCCACAGCTGAGAAATATTGTGCTAAATAAATACATATTGTGTATTGAGGGCCGTAGGGCCGCGCGCGTACTTCCTTCTGGACAGTAGGTCTTGACGCTAGGTTAACGACCGTCGGTTCCTAGGAACTCCTGGGGATTGACTATTGCTGCACAGAACGAAGTGCGTCAAGAAACGTTGCGGACGGTCGTAGGGAAATGGCATTTTCGAAGCTGAATGATTTGGAAGGAGCTCAGGCGTATAGAGTCAAGCTGCAGAAACTTAGTCGTACGAAATGTTTTGTATCCCAATTGTTTGTTTTGTTTTTGACTGCTTCTGCATTTTTGGCGGGTGGGGTGTATTACACTATGTCTTACTTTTTCCTTGTTACTCCTACTCCTACTCCTTACCCTAACCTTACTTCTACTGCTTCTCCTCATTCCTTTCATATGTTACCAGAACACGAACAGGCAAGACGTGTAGAATTCCGCAATAATTCCTTTATCCAGCTCCTCCATCAGCATCAGTTAGTGGTTAACACTACTAATTGTTGGGTGTGTGGGTTGATGCCACATACTACGGGTAAGGGAATTCCATATCTGGTGTTACCGTATAGTTCCCAAGGGTCAGCTCGAGCATTCCAAACAATGTTTCGAAGCGCACTGGGTTTCCACCCCACGCAAGAACAACGTTCCCCCAACTTTGGTCCTACCTCGTATCAGAGGCTGCTATCGATGGCTATAGAGGATATGGAAGATGAGATCCATGATCCTTTTCTTATCCCTAAAGAAGAGGTACAAGCTTATAGGGTCCTAAGTAGAGGGGAATATAGTATGTTCACTAATGAAAAGCAGCTTAAAAGCTCGTCTCCAATATGGGTCGTACCCCACACTGGTAATCTTTGTCTTGTGGGTCGTGGCTCGCAAGCCTCACTTGGAGCAAGTGCTTGCACTGAAAGTTACGTCCTGCCAATGTCCCCGTCCCCTGTGTTTCTGGCTGCCAAGGGTACATACTTTATCTGTCATGATCGTGCATACACATGGTTGCCCGCAGATTTCATGGGCTCATGTTTCGTTGCAAATCTGTTGCCTCCGACGTTTACTGTAGATGCCGATTATCATAAGACTAGAGTTGTACGAGGCGTAATTAGCGAAGAGGATACTGCCGGTCAAGAGGCAGGAGACTTTTTCAAGGGTTTCCTCCCGTTTTGGGGACCTATGGTTAATAGTAGGAACCTGAGACATTTGACTCGAGTGGTAGAATCGACAGCTAATATTACTGCCAGTGCCCTTGGTAATATCACCACAGAACTTCAGGCGGAGAGACTTATGACATTACAAAACCGTATGGTTTTAGATGTTGTCCTAGCAGATCGTGGTGGGGTGTGTAAAGTGATCCATTCGAGCTGTTGCATTTTCATTCCAGATAATGCTCCTACTGTCTATTAAGCCATCTCGAAGTTGCATAAGATCTCCGAATCCATACACGTGGATGTAGGGGATTGGACGCTACTTGGTTGGTTTTGGGGCCTGGTATCGGCTTGGGGTTGGAAGATTCTGACGATCATCGGGGTTGTGGTAGTGTTCCTGTTCACGTGTTGCCTTTGTGTGCAGTGTGGTCCTGCCTTATGTGGCCTCTGTGCTACAACGTGTATGAGACAACCATCTGTTACCAAGGGGACTCGATCGGACAGAGCTATGCTACAACGACATCTTGATGGTCTGATGAATATCGAATATGATTCCGACTAGTGCTTGCCTACATGAGGGCAAAAGGAGCGTCTGAGGTTCTGTGACAATTGTAAGTGGTGTTTTCGACTCGCACGAATATGGGCGAGTCTAGTATCTATGAACCGCAAATGACGAGTTTAGTAAGTGTGCGCAGTTTCGCTGTGCTAACTTAAACCGTTCGTTTGTTGCGTGGGTTTTTCATCTGTACCCACGGGTTCCATCTTAGATACGGCATCCATTTTGTCTCTTGCCCTCAAGTAGCCAGCGAACGGATGCTGTCCGCTTCGCGACCCTGGGACTCCCAAGATATTTGCGGAAGACACATGTTCTTTGAAAGTGTCTTTATGATGAGGGGGTTGCTGCTGTAAGACAGATGATGCCGCTCGAGGCTCATCTTGCCGCACGGACTTATTGTCTCAGCCGTGCATCTCATTAGGCACGTCCCTTTGATGCCTGTATCTCGTGCTTCTCGATACCTCCCCTTTTTACACCCTTTCCGATCTCCCTACTGTCTCCGTCTTCCTCTGCACCTGTCTTCGTTCCTATTTCGATCTACTTTACTGCTGATTGGAATTTGCTAATGGTGGGAAGATGGGTTTTTTCAGTTGGGAACCGCCAAATGTTTCCGCACTTATGATCCGGACCTTGTGTGTTTCAAAGTGATCTAAGCGACCCCTCTGAGAGCGACTTGTGGGAACCAGGTTGTAAACTATTGTGTATCATGTTATCCTATGGGTAAAAACTGTATAAAAGGAGCGATCCACAAATACAATTTGAAGCAGTCTCCCCGAACTACACTCGATGTACTTCCTGTGACTTCTGTGTTCCCTGCAGTAAATAAACCTTGACTCTTTGACGCCGAAGGAAGTGTCCCGTGTCTCTGTGACTTGTACGCCGGAGCAGGTTACCCACGAAGGTTTCAGGTGTTGTGCCCTGGCACCGCTGGGTCCAAAAGAACCCAGTCCTTCACAGTCACTGGCTCAGTCTGGTCGATCAAAGAAAAATGTTTGTTCCTCATATTCGATGTGTAGTCGAGCTGGAAACAACATTGCATACTTGAGGCCCAAGTCCCGCAAGCGCCTCTTCACTCCCTGAAACCCCATCCTTTGTCGCTGGACTTGAGGAGTAAAATCCGGGTAAATGTTAACAGTACTATTGTCGAACTTCAATGGGCCACGACCTCGGGAGGCCTGGAGGATAGCGTCTCTGTCCCGAAAATGGAAAAGCCTTGCAATAATAGGCCTCGGGGGGGGGGTTAGGGGGGGGGGGCGGTTTAATGTTCCCACCCGGGAAGCGATAAGCACGTTCAACAGCGAAGAATTTGCTGAGTCCGGCGGGAGCAAGACGGTTGAGGATCAAATCCTCCACAAGAAGGTCGACAGTGGTGTCATCTTGATTTTCTGGCACTCCCACCAAGTGTATGTTGTTCCGCCGGGCCCTATTTTCATATTTGTCCAGTCGTCGGGCCATCAAGTCGTGCGATGATCGCAGGTTACCAATTTCCGACTGCGTCCGCCATATCAGTGATGAGACTGGAGGTCTTCAAATCCAAAGCCTTGACCCTCTCATAAGCCTTAGCCAGATCCGCTCTGATAAGTGTGACATCGACAGCCACAGTATCGATCTTGGAGGCAAGAGCCTCATACTGAAGCCCCATATCAGCCTTCCTCCCAGTAATGGCACTCATCAGGTCCTGGAGCGAAACCTCCGATGGCGCGGTAGAGTCGGTCTTGGGGTCTGCAAGAGTACGGCCGGTTCTGCCGGGGGAACACTTCGGTTGCGTATAGCGATCCATGACATTAGTCTGAATAGGTCCCCCACGGATCGGCGTCTTCGTCTTGCGCCTCTCGAACTCAGGTTTGGAAGCCATATTGGAAGCCGTGCCCCAAAGGGGCCCTTTGGACCTGGTGAAAATGGCCGATGCTGTTGAGATACCGGATCAGAATTTTAGGCCAATACTGTAGATTGCGAATCGAGGGATGAAGCAGGGGTAGAGAGATATGGCAGGACAACACAGCTGCACCGACTTGGGAGCCGATCCTCTCGCAGAATAGTCAATCGAGGGGTCGAGGAGAAATTGAAACCGAAAGTGACAATGAGGCCGACTGGGAGGATGTCCCTAAGGCCGTTGTTGTTGACTTACTCCTCGGCCCACCAAAACAGCAGAGTCCCCGGTCTCGATAGGGGCAGGGCCAGAAAGATGAAGTTGGTGTAAAATCGGTTCCCGACATCCAATTTCGATTTTTGAAAGGATATTGGATTCCGCAAGAGTAGATCTTCAAAAACCCATAATAATATTCTGGATATTTCAAGGATAGTCGCAGGAGGGCGGTGCGGGTCCCGGGAGCCCTCTGCTTACGCGACCATCTTGGACGCCCGCGTAGCTCCTCCTGCTGCACAACTTATTAACAGTGCTATGTAGCCAATGACCTTCCACTCCACCTCAGACAGATAACATCGTCCCCATCTCCACAAGAAACCTCAAAACCTAGCTCTTCGACAGACCCCCTCCTTGATGGACTGGAACCTGCAGACGCCCACACCCACCAGCGGCTTCAAACCCTTACGGGTGAGTAGTCGCGCTTAACAAACACCTGATTTGATTTGTTTATCCCGTCTTAAATTAACTGAAACCTTAACGTGCACATTCTGTTCAAAGTTGCCCCCTGTGCAGCACAGCAGGGCACCCACAACAACCTGCCTTTTCTGGATGAAGATCTGTGCACATGACTCCTTTAGTCTGCACATTAATGCCACTGGATCGTTTTGAACCCCTTCCTCAGGGATCTAGGCAAACCCTTCTCCAGGGGTGCTGGCGCACTCTCTGAAGATCACTCCTCCGAGGAGTGAAAGGGCACCAGCTGTGAACCCTTCTAGAGTGTCCCTGCCTAGTTATGTACCTTCCTCAGACAACCCTGTGTGCCTTTACTTGGGTATCTGGGCCATGCAATTCCCAGGCGTGGTCAGACTAGTTGTGACTCTTGTTAGGAGGGGCCTAGTACTTTTGCCCATTCAGTTTGCTGCCACCTTTACATGTCCATGATCTTTTGATATACGTTTTGCTCTTTCTGCAGTCCATTCTCCATGTATGAGCTCTGGCTTCTCAAATCTGTTTTTCCCTCTATTTACACACTCTTCTCTGACGTGCACCTCGATGCATTCAAAAATATATATTTTCTAACTTAAATTAGCATAAGCCACTGAAATATAGGTGACAAATATATAATACAAAGAGTCATGTAGGTGTGCAGCCTTCAAAATGAACGCGATGGGATACAACCGAGGATAGTAATGGCTGTCCCTATTTTAAGAAGGAGCCTAGTTAACTTAAGCCCATTGGTGTCTGCGCGCTCTGTTACACGTCCAAGATCCAGCAGCTTTGTTCCACATTGTTGGACAGTTGGGCGGTATATGGGTGATGACCGCTTATAAATGGCATAAGATAGCAAGGAGTATGACCAGAAGGACAGCCTGGTAAGGGGCTCATGCACAATCCAAAAGAATTTGAAAGACATTCACCATCCAGTAAGGTCCTGAGACTTTCATTTTTAATCTGGAATGAGGTGGCTTTTACCTGGTTAGATTAAATAGTTATTCAACTTAGTTCAAGTACGTATGAGCAAATTTCAGCCTGTTTTATGCGAATTAATAAGATGATGCACACTTTTTTCTCAGACCTATTAGTGAGTGAAGTTTTTCAAGGCTCAAGCATAATCATTTTGCTCAAGTCTCCTCCGATAAATGGATTATGGCGCGATCATACAGGGGTATTGGTCATCAAAGTTTGGTCTCTGAAAAGTCTATCATCAGCCTGCATACATACGTCTTCATTTATGTGTCTAAATGCTCTGTGGATCACCTGTGCTTCAGGGTGCTGGGCTTGGCATAATGGTTCTCTGTGAATTAATCCAGAAAGAAGTAGAGCTAAGGCCAGGCCTATGGCCAGGCATATTTTTCAACATGTATTGATATCTTGACGATGAGGAATACCTCCTCAATATGAGGCAAAAAAATATGAATATAACTTGCAACACGTACAAGAGGCCAGAACAGCCTCTAGACCTTCTGTCTTTCATTATGAGATCTAGAGGTCACCCCCAGAAAGGAGCTTCCTTCAATGAGAGTCCTCTCTTTGGTTGATTTGGGCAGCTTGAAGGAAGATTGCAGGATCTGCCTCTCCTTGGACTGAGCTTCTGTAGCAAACCTACTTGTAACAAAAACACATCTGCATTGTGTTCTTTCTCTGGCTCTTATTTGCAGAATGGCGTCGACACCAGAACCCCAGCTGCCATGTAAGAACTGGATTGAAACCTGGTGTCTTTAGAGGCATGGTTCTTCTCTGAAGCACCAGGCCCTGGTTGGAGTCAAAAGGCAGCTTCTGAGACCTGGAGTGAAAGAGGAACAAGGAGGTCTCTTTGCTGCCAAATGTAGAGCTTTAGAGGTTTAGAGGGCACTATATGATCAGAAAGTTCTGAAATGGACCTGCATTCCAGCTGTAGTGCTTTAGACCCATGTATACCCTTGTGGGGTCCCCAGGTTTCCACCGCAGACTGATCGTGTGGAAGATATTCAGAGCCACAGCACGCTGCCCTGGGGTTGCTGCCTAGTTCCCCTAGAAACCTGAAAAAGAGCTTTATATGAAAAGCTGAAATTCTCAACTAAAAAACTAAAAATCACAAAACAATATCAAAGAAAAACCATACCACGATTTTTGAAAGTAGCAAAGAATGAAGAAAAGTATAACACTGGGCTTTTGAGAGAAGTTTGAAGGTAATACAACGAAGGATACTTTTGAACTATATTTAGCAAGCCCTTGTAACTAGTAGCAGAAATAAATACGAACATTAAATGCAAAACAACAAGAGAAATATGTTTGTAATATATATATATCCACACATCCCATTTGAAAACAGTGGTGTGTAAACAGTAAGTCCTGAACTGGAAGAGCTCTGACCTTGTGACAAATGGTGGCCCTAGGTTCATAAATGACTACCAGCAGGAGCTGGATGGGACCGCGGACCATCCTCCACATATTCTGATTTTTCCAGTTTTTGAGATACTGGGCCACTGTGCCCCCCTGTTCCAGGCTGAGACACCCGGCCTTCAATAGGACTGTCCCAACACCCCCCCTCCTACCCCCCAATCTTGCCTGTCTTGAGGAAGACCGGCTGTGACCACCCATTGGGGGCACCACAGGGTCGAAACGTTAACTCTTTTTCTAGGTCCAGCATCACCAGGATTCTATACTAGGAAAGATAGGAATCTTTGGATCAAAATCAACATCTGGCCTATTTTGTCCAAAAATTGTATATATGAAAACATTTACACTGAGCACTTTACACACTTGTCACTTCCATGCACTTTTTATCTTGACAGTCTCCCTTAGTAATGTGTATATCAATTAATGAAGTAATTCTGATATAAATAACCTCATCCAAATGTTCCTTTCCTCATGTCTTATTCATTAAGTGCTACGCCTTTGCTTTATCGCTGTGTGTTTGAGAGCTTATGTTTCAGATTGCATTAGTAGCATCCTCAAGTTATGCTTGTTCTACCCGACAGAACCAGTTTTTAGACAGAACCAATTTTTATTTACCTAGGTTCACCAAACCACATAAAAGTGTGCGCCTGCTGAGGCTCGCGCAGTGGGACCCTGCTGCATCGGCACGGGTCTTTTGCTTCGTAGTTAAAGCTTTTTTTAAATTCTTAATTGCTTAATTAATACAAACCATTGCAATATCGTGCACAATAAAACACTTTTTAAAACACATGAAGCATTCACATCCAAACCCTATACATAAGTGTGCATAGCAGAGTTTATCATCCGTAAGCCCGTTTAAAATGACCCATCCAAGGCGTAGAACCCAGTCCCCCATGCATTCACCTGAGCTCGGCGAGGTTGTATTTGGATGGTTTATATTTTTCAGACAGCCCTTTTCTATTCTCCTCCTTGTTAAACCAATCGTCATTGTTCTTTTCTTCAGTAAAATAAAAATAGAAAACATGTTTCTCAGATTTCTGCATTAAACAATTTCCCTTCTTATGAATGCCAAGGAGACGATTCACAGTGAATCTGAAAACATTTGACTACTTTTTAGGTCTCGGCTAAAAGACGCGCGTAAGCGCGTCTCCGCCGAGATCTTATGTCAGCGAGTGGCAGTCCCAGGAGACAGTCCAGGTCACGCGCATCCTTCCAGGCGATTTGTAGCTGGAACGCGCGCTGTGGCCAGGCGCTGTCTCCTGGGAAGCGCAAGCACAACACACGCATGCGCATACACACACACACACGCGCCCATGCACGCACGCACATACATACATACAGAGACACCACCCCTGACTCATACTCACGCGCGCGCACACACACAAGTGCACCGAGGCCCCCCCTCCCCCTCCCCCGCCGTCACGCACATACATACACACACACACGACCATACACACACACAAGTGCACCAATCGCGCTCCAGACCCCCCTCCCCCGCCGTCACCGTCGCGCACATACATACACACACACGAGCATACACACACACAAGTGCAGCAATCGCGCTCCAGAACTTACCTTACCTCAGCACGCGGCGCCCAACCTCCTGCTGGCGCGGCCCCGGGGCTCTACACCGCTCACAGGAGCCCCGGGCCGCGAGACGCTACGACTCCGCCTGCCTCCTCTTCCGGTGTGAACGTGGCCCCGCCCCCGTCACAGGCGACCGTGCCTGACTTCCGGGGCGGCGAGCTTGGTAACGAATCTGGTGCTATCTCTTGGTTTAGAAAACGTAATTGTGTCGTCCATTGTACCCCTTGAGACATGTGCACGATACTGGGATAGTTATGCCTCTCCAGTCAAGAAGGCATGCATTAACAAATCTTTCAAGGGCTTTTGGAGACTCAGACAGACACCATGCCTCAGCTGTCGATCAATGAGAACACATGCTCCCACTGCAGGTAAGGAAGGACAACAGCCAGCTGAAGCACTGGAATGCAGAAGACCAGCCAGCAAGAAACACAACAAATATATGGTGTTAGGGTTCTCAAGTCCTCCTTTGCCCATTAGTTTCTATCTCACCCAAAGTTGCTTTGATCTTCTGTTTCTGCATTTCGAATAAACACAGAAAGGACTTCCCACTGCATGCAGAACACTGGCACCCAGCCTGGGCGATGGCTGTAAATAACTGCTCCCACGTGCCTCTAATTTCAACAATAATAATTACACTAAACAGCTTTATCCTGCCCATCTGCTTGCACGACATGGCAGCTTGGCATGGCACCCTGGCATTGCCATCCACTGAACTTGGATCCGCAGCTTGTCAGGCACCTCCGCATGTGCAGGCGCTTCAAGACTTTGAAGGGGACCATATTGCCCGCAGACCAGCAGTTGGCGAAGAGCTCGCATCATATTTTACTTCTATTACAGTGATGGAGCAGACAGATGGTGAGTGGTGAGTGCAGAGTGGTGAGTGCAGAGTGGTGAGTGCAGAGTGCAGAGTGGTGAGTGCAGAGTGCAGAGTGCAGAGTGCAGAGTGGTGAGTGCAGAGTGGTGAGTGCAGAGTGGTGAGTGCAGAGTGGTGAGTGCAGAGTGGTGAGTGCAGAGTGGTGAGTGCAGAGTGGTGAGTGGTGAGTGCAGAGTGGTGAGTGGTGAGTGGTGAGTGCAGAGTGGTGAGTGGTGAGTGCAGAGTGGTGAGTGCAGAGTGGTGAGTGCAGAGTGGTGAGTGGTGAGTGCAGAGTGCAGAGTGGTGAGTGCAGAGTGGTGAGTGCAGAGTGGTGAGTGGTGAGTGCAGAGTGGTGAGTGCAGAGTGGTGAGTGCAGAGTGGTGAGTGGTGAGTGCAGAGTGCAGAGTGGTGAGTGCAGAGTGGTGAGTGGTGAGTGGTGAGTGGTGAGTGGTGAGTGCAGAGTGGTGAGTGCAGAGTGCAGAGTGGTGAATGCAGAGTGGTGAGTGCAGAGTGGTGAGTGCAGAGTGGTGAGTGGTGAGTGCAGAGTGGTGAGTGGTGAGTGCAGAGTGGTGAGTGCAGAGTGGTGAGTGCAGAGTGGTGAGTGCAGAGTGGTGAGTGCAGAGTGGTGAGTGCAGAGTGGTGAGTGCAGAGTGGTGAGTGCAGAGTGCAGAGTGGTGAGTGCAGAGTGGTGAGTGCAGAGTGGTGAGTGCAGAGTGGTGAGTGCAGAGTGGTGAGTGCAGAGTGGTGAGTGCAGAGTGGTGAGTGGTGAGTGCAGAGTGGTGAGTGGTGAGTGGTGAGTGCAGAGTGGTGAGTGGTGAGTGCAGAGTGGTGAGTGCAGAGTGGTGAGTGCAGAGTGGTGAGTGGTGAGTGCAGAGTGCAGAGTGGTGAGTGCAGAGTGGTGAGTGCAGAGTGGTGAGTGGTGAGTGCAGAGTGGTGAGTGCAGAGTGGTGAGTGCAGAGTGGTGAGTGGTGAGTGCAGAGTGCAGAGTGGTGAGTGCAGAGTGGTGAGTGGTGAGTGGTGAGTGGTGAGTGCAGAGTGGTGAGTGCAGAGTGCAGAGTGGTGAATGCAGAGTGGTGAGTGCAGAGTGGTGAGTGCAGAGTGGTGAGTGGTGAGTGCAGAGTGGTGAGTGGTGAGTGCAGAGTGGTGAGTGCAGAGTGGTGAGTGCAGAGTGGTGAGTGCAGAGTGGTGAGTGCAGAGTGGTGAGTGCAGAGTGGTGAGTGCAGAGTGGTGAGTGCAGAGTGGTGAGTGGTGAGTGCAGAGTGGTGAGTGCAGAGTGGTGAGTGGTGAGTGCAGAGTGGTGAGTGCAGAGTGGTGAGTGCAGAGTGGTGAGTGCAGAGTGGTGAGTGCAGAGTGGTGAGTGCAGAGTGGCGAGTGCAGAGTGGTGAGTGCAGAGTGGTGAGTGGTGAGTGCAGAGTGGTGAGTGGTGAGTGCAGAGTGGTGAGTGCAGAGTGGTGAGTGCAGAGTGGTGAGTGCAGAGTGGTGAGTGCAGAGTGGTGAGTGCAGAGTGGTGAGTGCAGAGTGGTGAGTGCAGAGTGGTGAGTGGTGAGTGCAGAGTGCAGAGTGGTGAGTGCAGAGTGGTGAGTGCAGAGTGGTGAGTGCAGAGTGGTGAGTGCAGAGTGGTGAGTGCAGAGTGGCGAGTGCAGAGTGGTGAGTGCAGAGTGGTGAGTGCAGAGTGGTGAGTGCAGAGTGGTGAGTGCAGAGTGGCGAGTGCAGAGTGGTGAGTGCAGAGTGGTGAGTGGTGAGTGCAGAGTGGTGAGTGCAGAGTGCAGAGTAGTGAGTGCAGAGTGGTGAGTGGTGAGTGCAGAGTGGTGAGTGCAGAGTGGTGAGTGCAGAGTGGTGAGTGCAGAGTGGTGAGTGGTGAGTGCAGAGTGGTGAGTGCAGAGTGGTGAGTGCAGAGTGGTGAGTGCAGAGTGGTGAGTGCAGAGTGGTGAGTGCAGAGTGGCGAGTGCAGAGTAGCGAGTGCAGAGTGGTGAGTGGTGAGTGCAGAGTGGTGAGTGCAGAGTGGTGAGTGCAGAGTGGTGAGTGCAGAGTGGCGAGTGTGCAGAGTAGTGAGTGTGCAGAGTGGCGAGTGTGCAGAGTAGTGAGTGTGCAGAGTGGCGAGTGTGCAGAGTGGCGAGTGTGCAGAGTGGCGAGTGTGCAGAGTGGCGAGTGTGCAGAGTGGCGAGTGTGCAGAGTGAGTGTGCAGAGCAGTGAGTGCAGAGTGAGTGTGCAGAGCAGTGAGTGCAGAGTGAGTGTGCAGAGCATTGTGTGCTGTTGAGTGCAGAGTGCTGTGTATTGGCAATGTTAATGACAATGGCCATTTATTTTTGATTTAAAGAAAAAAAAAGAAATGTCATGAGCAATGCCAATAGCTCTACCTTTAATGATGCCGAGACCATTGCATTGCAAATGCTTGTTATGACAAGGCAGTAGAAATATGAATTTTGTCCGAAAGAGAACGAAATATGTAATGGGACAGAGATAATCGGGGCAGGAACGGAGGGGGCAGCAGTGTCTAGGTGGGAGGATGGAAGTTTGTTATTCCTGTCGGCGAACATTCCAGTTAACCATTTACAAAGGGTTTCTACATACTTTTGCGGACAGGAAAGCGTTAAACACGATTCTTGCAGTTCAAGCACAAGGGCAGACGGCAGGTACATGGCCCCCTTTTCTACCCTTGGTGTGGGGGGCGTCTGTACCCTCCTGTCTTTTCTCCTCCCAGACTTCACATCAGAAGAGACAGGACAGCAGTCTGTCCCCGCCTGCCTGCCGCGGCGTGTAAAAATAACAGGCAGCAGCCGGTTAATTATAGCTGCCCCGGGCAGGTCTGTCTGAAGCACTCAGGGGAGGGGGTGACTGGGGGTCTGTGAAGGCCTGTGAAGAGCTGGGTCTGCAGCCGATGTCTGCAGGGCTGGTCGGTGGCCACAGGGCTCCCAGCAGCAGGACTGAGCGAGGACAGCACAGGTAGGTCTGACTCGACTCCGCTTTAAACGTGGATTTAATTCAACCGCTTTCACATTAGATCCGCGCTAAACTAAAAATAATAATAAAAAAAACATGTTAGTCACACGGAGAAACGTACAAGTTTATCTTTTCATGTCTTAAGATTCGAGTCTCAGGACCGGGTCCTTTTGAGTTTGTGTTTCATTTCCCGCCTTGTGTTGCATCGTGCCAATTATAAAGGGCTTCACGCTTCTGACGAGGCCGAAGGGTTTTTAAGTTTACTTTCTCTCTGTTTTAATTCTGATCGTGGAATCGTATAGTCACGTGTACATACTTTAGAAGTGTTTTTATCATGTGTAATCTAAAATGTGCTTTTGAAAAAAGAACAAGTAAGAGATTTCTTTCTATTTCTAGGTTTGGCGGTAACCAAGACTTTTTGATTTCACTAAAGTGATGTGTATAATATGGCTGCTTACAGGGGCCTTCAACTAGCCCTCTTCACCAATTGTTCTGTTATTGTACTATTCACATCTATTTTCTGCCCAATACATCCTACAGCATGGGGCAGCAGGTCAGCCCGGCTGACTTCACTGTCAGTTCTTGCATTCTGCCTTTTCAGTTGGAGAACATCCTTCAATGTCACTAGACGCAATGTGTGCCTTTTGAGAACTCCCAAAAATTGTTGCTTGTTGCATTATTTTTTTCCTTAAAAAAAAAAAAAATATTGAGGGCTCAGCAGCTTCCCAAACAATAACGTTTTGGAGAAACCAAAACAAGCGTTGACAAGATCAAAGGCTGGCAACAAAAGCCAGACCTATTGGCTTTTGTAAATGCTTATTTTTATTGATTTCATGACAATAAAATAATGACTAGGGGCCCGATTCACAGAATGAACTTAAGACTCAATCCTAAAATTACTACTATTTTGGTATTCACAGGATGCACTTACTACTTTTGGCATTCACAAAAGTTAGGATTTTGTCTTAAGTTTGTCTTAAGACAAATTTAAGACAGACTTAAGTTAGGATTTTGTCTTAAGTCTGCATAAGTTAATTCCCTGAATGCCAAAAGTAGTAAGTGCATTCTGTGAATACAATATAAATAATAGTAAGTTCAGGATTGAGTCTTAAGTTAATTCAGTGAATCAGGCCCTAGGTGTCAGTCCTGTCTGCTCTCACACTAAAAATGAAATCTCATAAGAATCATGTTTCATTTATAATTCCTGCTCTACAACAGCTACATTTTGTTTAATTGTATTATCTTCTTTAAAATGTGTTGCCACTTAAGAAAGTTTTTCTTTTATCAGTTCTTTTATCAGTTTGCCATTTTTTTATATCGTATGAACAAGACCCAATTGATGACAGAGCACTTTACATAGTTGTAGTATGTAATTAAGTTAGTCGATTAATTCTGTCACTCTTTGGATCGGTAGGGCATTTTGAGATACTCTGGGAGGCGTTTAAGGTATATGTTCACGGGGAATGCATAGTTTGACAAAGCAGGAAGCTGTTACCTTCCCTTGAAGTGCTGCCCACGCTCAGTCGGGTGATGGCAGCGTAAGGGGGGAGATTCATGTGGAAATCATGGAGTATAAAGGATGTGCGGACAATATCTTGAAAATTGTGCAGTGGTGAGAGTGCACGACTTGGCGACACGCTGGCGCGTATCCAGTGACCAAAATGGTCCGAGAGACATGTGAAAGAGGCACCAGAGCAGCATTCTAGCATTGTTGGGCAACTTCCAACTGATAGGGGCATGTTTAAGGAATACTCTGGTGGAGTGTACACCTCCAGTACACCTACCTTGAAAGAAGCCACACTGGAATACTTAGAAGAATTATCTATGGCCTGGTGGCAGAATACTGATAGAAAGCTAGTGGTGGCACCGCTAACCCCAGAACTTAAAAAAAGCTTTTAAAAGTATTTCTGGTGATTAAGCCCCTGGCACTGATGGCATCACAACGATATCTATATATATAGATATATACCTCATCCTTCTGTCTTGGTAGAGTCTGGGCGTCCACAGTACTGGGAACACATCCTTGTTGAGACAGAGAAAATGATAAGCCACCCCCTCGAATTGTCATCATTAATAGCATTGCCAGGATATCTCAAAAGACGTCCAGTAGAGGTTAGAATATACAAAGCATCGACCTTCCTTCTAGTGAAGCACGAGAGGTGATAAGAAGGGGAAATGCCCATTTCCTCAAGGTGAAAGACTAGATACAAGACTTAATATACTGTAATAATGCCCCAGGTAACTTCAGCTTACTTGTGACTCTCAAATCCAAGCCTAAAAACATCTGGTCACCATTGCCGTCTTACTTAGCACAGGACCCACACAGTGAGTTAGGATGTAGATTACATGATAATCCATGTGGGGGCTTTATTACCCACTGTTTATTTGAGAGGTACAGCCAAATAGCATCACATTGTATACTATGAACTGCCAAAGTGTATGGAAATTTGTTAAAATGGGGTTCTGATAACAAATGATGTAATGTTCAGTCAGCATTTCAAAGTGGATATTGGAATGCAAAGAGAGTCCCATAATTGGGAAAGTGTCACACACTACTTCAAAGGACAACTTTAAAAAAATTTTTGAGCACACTGGGGGATCACATAGGTAAAACTAGATAGGTCAGTGTGGTTTCACCTAAGATTCAAATGTATATTAAAAGCGCACCAAAATTACTTCGAGAACGCCCCCATGGGGCATTATCAGGACCGAAATTCAAACCGGTGCAAAGCCAGGTATACTGGTGGATGTGTTTATCATCCGAAGTATATAAGCCTTCAGTCAAGATACGCTCGTATTCAGTGTCTGGAAATTATAAAGGGTTGTGCCGCTCATGCTTGGCTCCCAAAATGCCAAGCATGGGCGTCCCTTTATAATTTTCAGCGTGTTTGGCGCCCTTTTAATATGCATTCGAATATTTGGTGAAACCCCACACTTTATTATCCAGCTTTACCTATCCGATTCCCTCCCCTCATGTGCTCAAACCCATTTTTGCAGTTGTCCTTTGAAGTAGTGTGTGACACTTTTCCAGTTATGAGACTCTCTCTTTTTGCCACAATCATTTGCATGCCAATATCCACTTTGTAGTTGCTCTAGGATATATTGTTTGACAGTCGCTCGTTTGTGGGACTTTCTGCCCCAATGTTTTGGTGTCTCTGTGCCATATATTGCTTTCTGTTGATGACCCTGCTCAAAATACCGACGAATATCATATGTGGACTGTGTTTCTAAGAATTTGATGGTGGATATCAACACTCGTTTTACAGATGTTGACGTCAAAGATTGTATTGTTACTAACAGCCGCATGTATATATTTTTTTGTACATAGCACAACTACATTTTTTATTCACCTTATATCACTTTCACTGCCCCAATCCCGTTTTAGGAGCACTTTGTATAAGTATTACATTATACTGTTCAAATTGATTCATATATTCTTAAATGAGATATGTATAAATAAATGCACTAAAAGCATAACTGAAACTTACTCATTTGAGGGTTTTTTCTTTTATCCCTAGTGTGATACTATTGTTGTGGAAGTCAAGGGCTCCACTTCCTACATAGGAACCACTTTATAGGTCCCTGGGTTACTGGGTTGCCCCTTTTTCTAGAATAATCCCACTGCATATGAGCTGCTTGGCAGTAGCTCTCCCGATCTGTAACTCCCGCTACCCTATCCGCCGTAGGTTGTTTTACTATTGCAAGGGTCTTTCTCCTTTTGTTTCTCCTCATCATCTCTAAACGTAAAGTGTCACGTTTGTTGAAGAACTTTAAAGGTGGAAACAGAGGAGTATTCCCACAGATATAGAGGAATCTATGTAGAACAGTCGTTTTGCTTAGGGGCATGCTACCCATGACCGCTATTGGGCGAGATTTTCAAAACTGTTCTGACATGTAAGGCCTTTGGTGCCCTTTCGCCAAAGATAATTTTTGAGGGAGGACAGCTTTGGCGGATATCACCATGGATGTACCATCTATTTGAGATAGTGAGTCCCATTTTCATCCTTGCCGCCACGAGTGTGTGCAGCAGCCTTATCCATTTCAAGACTTTCCCCTCAAAGTTCATGTGTTGTAGCATAAACTGCATGTAGTACCAGGTTACAGTTTTTTTCTGTATCTATCGAACCTGGTAGTTACTGCATCATCCAGTGAACTAGTCTGTATGTGAAAGAGTTTAGCAGATTATGTAATTTGCTTCGGATAGCAATAAAACCACACTGTGTTATCGCCTGCCACATTTTCTGTTCCCCGAGGTTGTCTTTGACTGCCACACTTTCCCTCATGAGTATTGGTTTGGATCCGCACGCCAACTTGATGGGCATACCCCCCTCACTGATACTTTGAACACCTCCCAGACATTTTATTTTCTAGGTCTCAGCTTAGATTTTCAGTAAAATCATTCAAAATTGTGTCTTCTATTGTTCTGTGAAATACCTGGCCTTGAGGTGTCTGTTGTTGCAGTTTCCAGATCAGTACATTTGTTCTATTGTGCTTTAATTTGATTCTGTCTCGGTTGAGCCTCTTTGATTGTTAGGCGTTTCCTCCTACCTCAATCAAATAGGTTTCTGTTCTTCTAGGAGTAGCACAGACTCATCTGTAACAGTTACTTCTAAAGTAGAGCGTAGGTGTAACGTGATGTGAAGAGAAGAGTCTCCCCCTGCAACATAATATGAGTACCTAGCGCAGGGAAAATATTTCAATGTAGAAAGATGACCTAGGACTACTCTTACGTATTTTCTAACAGTGTGTACAATCTATACAATAACAACAAAACAAGGCACAAAGTGTATGTGTAAGAAAAAGAAGAAATTATATTCAACAATAATATTCTTTTATTTGTTTTTATATTAATTTATCAATATGTTATTAAGTGTAAAACGCAATTGTATGCTACAAACATGATATCCTTTAGAATGTCAAAATGACCTTTCATTCGCATCAACAAACCAACACATACACAACACACTGAGAACTAACTACATCTAAAATACAATATTTACAATGCAAAGAATGTCTGACGTATATATTATTAATCAATATTGCTACAATCTTGGTGGCAACAGTAAATTATTGTTGTGTCTAGTTGCCAAACTGTCTTCCAAATTCATCTATGCGCATTTCAGGAAAAAAAGCTCCTTCAGGAAAGCCACTAGTTACCACTGTATGAAAACCTGCAATCACATGTGCCTTAGATTACAACAAACAATATTTTAAAGATGAAAGCTAGAATAGTGCACGATTTGTCACCACCATCCTGGACATCGCTTGAAAAGACACCAAAATTTGCCCAGGAGTTGTCAAGCATTGAGATAAAAAAAATGTGTATAGAAAAGGGCAAAAAGCTAAAAAGGTTGTAGAACTGAAGAGAGCAGTAGTATCCTGAATACAGAGATGGGAGTAATTGAATAGACAAGATCCTTCACCTCTAAGACGGAGTAATGCTCTTAATTTGCATATGGTGAGAGGGATTCAGTGACCTCTAACATTGTTGTATTCCTGGGCTTGATAAGGGACCTAAATGAACGTAATATAAATATCCTGCAGATGGACACAAAACTCATACAAGGGATGTCCTTCCAGATCCCTAGATGAGGAAGACCTGGCCTAGATTTACCTTTCTTACACTTCTTCGCCTCCACTCTGATGGCCTCTTGGCTGCAGGTATGCTGAGAGTCACCAGAGGTAGTGAGTTTGTCAGTCTCACAGGCCAGTGTGCGGTGCAGGAGGGAATGCTGGAGAATGATGCAGCTGGTCTTGGAAAAAGCTAGCACCGGGAGTCAATTGAGATCATCAGAGTGGGGACTGGGGATGAAATTAGTCATATTCTTTCTGGCCTTAGAAATCACCCATGCTTCAGGAAGTCCAGATTTAATTGGGGCGCAGCAAGTTGGGTTATCTCCCACGTTCTTTGTTCTTCTTTTCAACTACTTACATGTGGGTTGTGTCATATGTTCATTCACATGGATCATGTCATGGTGCACAATGTATATGTGATGCTGTTTTCAACGTGTACTGTACCGACTAAGTTGTTTATTGGCTGTAAGATAAATCAAGGAAAAAAAAAGCAAAACAGGTTCAGGTAGGTGCTGTGCTGGACCAACAAGAATCATAAAAGGGCATCTGCTCAGTGGAAGCTACCTGGCGTTTCCTATTGGTTTTATGAATAATGTGGTTAGCTAGTAGCTCTATGTAGCATCCGCCATAATAGGAATGACAGGGACAGACCGTATTGTGGACATTTTTAGGTCTCGCTTAGTCAGCTGCTGTCTCTTCAAAACATGCTGTATTGAGGTTATGGGCATCAACATGCCCTGCATTTTTGGTTGGTTAGTTGGCCTGCTTTTCTAAATTGCTTTACTCTTGTTGGTTAATACTCTCCATATGTCCCGCCTTAGTGTGCCTTTGGCTCCCTCCCAGTGAACATCACCAATTGCTTCTTTTTTGTTTGGCCATCCTTGCCCATTAGTTGCCTCCTCGCTCACACCCCCCCACCCCCACCCGTCTTTGTGCCAACCTTCCTGCGCTCCTGCTGACATGAACAACACTACATTTACTTTAGCTTTAAACATCTCAAGCTGAGGCACAGTGTGCCGCCATTGCTACAAAAGTGAATAAATAAAAAAACAAAGGCAGGCGGGTGCTGTAGAGTCCCAGGAGGGTCGGCACGGTAGAGTGGCAGGAGGGTCAGTACAGTAGAGTGGCAGAAGAGTAAGCATGGCATGGTAGAGTGGCAGGATTTTCAAAATGGCATGGTAGAGTGGCATGAGTTTCAGCATGGCACTGTAGGGTGGCAGGAGGCTCAGCCTGGTGTGGTAGTGTCGCAGGAAACTCAGCGTGGCACGGTAGAGTGACAAGAGGATCAGCCTGGCACGGTAGAGTGGCAGGAGGGTCCGCCTGGCACGGTAGAGTGGCAGGAGGGTCTGTATGGAATGGTAGAATGACAGGAGAGTCAACATGGTACGTTAGAGTGACAGGAGGGTCAGCCTGGCACGGTAGAGTGGCAGGAGGGTCAGCCTGGCACGGTAGAGTGGCAGGAGGGTCAGCCTGGCACGGTAGAGTGGCAGGAGGGTCAGCCTGGCACGGTAGAGTGGCAGGAGGGTCACCCTGGCATGGCAGAGTGGCAGGAGGGTCAGTATGGAACGGTAGAGTGGCAGGAGGGTCACCCTGGCATGGCAGAGTGGCAGGAGGGTCTGTATGGAATGGTAGAATGACAGGAGAGTCAACATGGTACGTCAGAGTGACAGGAGGGTCAGCCTGGCACGGTAGAGTGGCAGGAGGGTCACCCTGGCATGGCAGAGTGGCAGGAGGGTCTGTATGGAATGGTAGAATGACAGGAGAGTCAACATGGTACGTCAGAGTGACAGGAGGGTCAGCCTGGCACGGTAGAGTGGCAGGAGGGTCAGCCTGGCACGGTAGAGTGGCAGGAGGGTCAGCTTGGCATGGCAGAGTGGCAGGAGGGTCAGCTTGGCATGGCAGAGTGGCAGGAGGGTCAGTATGGAACGGTAGAATGACAGGAGAGTTAACATGGTACGTTAGAGTGGCAGCAGGGTCAGCCTGGCATGGTAGAGTGTCAGGAGGGTCAGCCTGGCACAGGAGTGTGGCAGGAGGGCCAGCATGGTACGGTAGAGTGACAGGTGTTAAAGGAAGTACTGGAGGCTGATGTTGATTAAATGTATACTACACAGTGAGTTTTACTATTGCCAATACTGCCATTGGGACCACAGTTGACTTGCCTGTTGGTGTTTGTTACCTCTGTTACCACCAGTGGCAAATCAATACTAGTTCATGGTTTTCATGCATGTGCACATTTATGTGCATCTCCTCTTGGTACCTGTATTTGAGTTCTGTTTCTGTGCGTGTCTATATGGGTGTTGTGTGTTGTGTTCGCATGCAATCAGACAGATATCTTGGGTTTGTCAATCCTTGTTTTTATTGTTTTTTTCTTTTTTTCTAGTGAAGCATTTCTTTTCCGTTCCTCTCCCTGAGATCTGATTACTGCTGGTTGCCCCACTTCTGAATGATGTCTGCAGATATGAAGAGACTGAATGTTGGCACCGGGAAGTTCGCAGCAGGGGCCCGTTCCAGCAGGACCAGATGCCCCCTGTGCGCGGAGCCCTATACAGACCCCAGGATCCTGCCATGCCTTCACACCTTCTGCATGGCTTGCATCCAGCAGCTGGAGCCCCTGTCCCCCCTAGCCTTCCGTGGTGGGACGGACCCGGCCTCTAGTCCGCGGGACAAGCCCCAGCTGAGCGTCTTGTGTCCGGTGTGCGATGGTGAAGTTGAGTTGCCACCTGGAGGTGCAAGGGCACTCGTTACTGATCACCTGGCGGCCAATGAGGTCCTGCTGGAGAGCCTGCAGCGGGACGGCGTGGGACTGGTGTGCGACCTGTGCAATGAGGCCAGTGCAGAGAAGAGGTGCAACATCTGCAGAGCCAACCTGTGTGAATTCTGCTGCCAGGCCCACAGGTGAGAACTGTTCCTTACCACACTTTATGCATCCCAGGTAACGGGAGCCATGTAAACTCCAACCCTACCTAGAGATCACAGTCAGCAAGAGACAATGGACCAGATGTATCAAAGGGATTTACCCATTCTGTGTCTATGGGAACATGTGTTGATACATATTTCCCTAAGAGAGGTGGGCAAAGCACCACAGCCCAACCCAAGCCAATAGAAGGTGGCATAGACAGTAGCACTACTGGAAGGGAGCAGTGTTGGTCCCACAGAAGGGATTACAGAAGCAGCAGGACAGAGAGAGGAAGGCCAGACAGATCCTAATCCCCACCAGGCTACACTCTGACTCCAAGAACTGGGTGGCAGCCCTGAGTCTGTGAAAGGAGTTAGAAACCTGTGCTTAAAAATTGATGCTTATCTGCTACTGACTTCTCAGATTGTGGCTGTTTCCACTGCCTTTGTTTTTTATTTGGACCAGCAAACAGTTTGTTTAACCAATTACATATGTAAGCATCTTGGATAAATGTGTTTACATAGACAATTCTGCTTGTGTTTCATCCCTTTGGTCGGATAATTCTCATCTCATTCTGTGTCAAGCCCGAGCATGAAGAGTATTCTATTCCAGAGCTTATTCACCACCAACTATGCTGCATCTCCACTGTTTTTAAAGTGTCATTTTTTTAAACATTGATACTCTGAACTAATCTGCAACCCTCTAAATTTCCTCCAACCAAACTCCTTGCAAGGAAGCTTTGGAAGCAGTTACTAAAACTCCTTCTTGCTGCCTTGTCCATTTTACCCATGTTGCTAGGATGAGTCTGATCAGCAACTGTAGGTTTGTACCAAAGCAGGAATCTCTGGTCATATATATATACTGAATGTTGGGTGGTCTGGGGAACTTGGATAGTCTGTTTGTTGAACTTATTACTTGTAGCTACATTATGGGTTATTCTGTCTACAAGTATATGCTCACTTGCAAGCCTGCAATGGTGAATCCTCCTTGTAGACTGCTAAACACACTGTTATCAGATCCTTGAGTGGAAACACTTGGGTGAGTTTGAAGACGTGAAAACCATCATTACATGTCAGAGACGGGAAAGCTTAGACTCCTGAAAGGTTACCCAGCCGAAGCAATCTACATACAAAGGGATGCTCCCTAATTGGGTCATCGCACTGAAAACAGTTTACCACCATTAGGGTAGACCTAATGGCCAATCTTTCCCTGCCACACAAAATATTGCATTTTTATCTAGCACTGTATCTGCCCAAGTGGGATTTAAATCCCCTCCAAACCCCAGCCAGACCGCGGCGTCTACATTCTCTAATGTCTTTTGTTGTTTTCGTCTGCCCAGGAATTACCTACCAACTGATAGTTGCTCACTTTGGTTTAACCCTTTGAAATGTCTCTGATCTTGTTGGGCCTCGTAACGCAAAGTCCCTAAATTCAGTTGATCAATAATGCCAAGCTAGCTAGCTTTGTGGCTAGTTTCTAGAATGGACTGTGTATGACATGTAGCCGGTTTACTTTTTATTACCTAAGCCATGATGACCAGGAGGCTGAGGGTCTCTTGTACAAAGTTTACTGCTTCATCCAACTCTCCCCATTTATTTATGAACAATAATACATAGGTTCCTGGTTGGGAGCCAGTGTTCCCGCAGTATGTGTTCCTGTGACACATGAAATTATGCCTTAGCTGATCCTCCAAACACATTGGCTTCTAAAGGCTGCAGATGCACAATCATGTTGGCAACAGTTTAAAAGGGAGGGCTGTGCGTTTCTTAACACGACCCTCCATGTGAACTTTAAAAAAAACATTTTGCAGTCGTTAAACAGTGCCATCAGATGCTCCTCCTAGAGTTTGGGACACGTCTTTCAGTCCCCTACCAATAGGATATCTCAGGGGAGGTGTATCCTTTCTGATTTAAAGTGCCTATACTATATCTGTTAGTTGAATTCACTTACGTTTAACTAGTTTCACTCATTTCCCTTTTTCTCATAACAGAAAGATCACTGATAAACTATGTGATATTTGTAAAGTTTTTCTATTACTCCTATCTCTTTGAAGCCAGATGATATTTTCTGAGGGAACCAACTATTAGTGATGAGTTCCATAAAACTCCAACCTGAACCCCTGGATTGTCATTCTTTTCATCCGTTATCTGCAAACTTCCTTTGCCTATGGACCCGCCTCATAGGGGAAGAGTGTTTAAGGTTCACATAGAATAGAATTTAATCTCCAGATGACTCCTGCCAATCTATACCTCACACAACGTCTCCTCTTTGGCGAGAAAGAAAGTGTTCACTCTCTGTTGGTCTCACCGATTTGTGCCCCTTTCTGACTGCCCTGGACTCTCTTGGAGCCTTGCCTCTGTGCCTGGCTGGGGTGATCTGCCCTTACCACATTCACCCTTTGAAATACATGAAACTGAAATACTTTCCCATAAAGACGTTGCCCATATCCAGGCTTTTCCATGTATAGATCTTTCTCTAACCCAACTTCCACAGTTAACTTTTAGTCAACTCTGAGTAAGATAGAAGTGCAGTGCATGGTAGTGCTGGCACCTGTAGTGTTGCCCCTCATGCAGATTACTCTCTAGGACACCCTGCATAGCTCTATGGTGCCGTCTAGCCTCCCTTCACTTCGCTTCAGTGGCATACTCTGCCAAGTCAAGGATCTTTGTTATTGGACGTGCTCGATCCAGCAACCTTGCCTCACAAGTTTCCCATGAATTGTCACTAACCTTTGTTCAGGTCATAAACGGATGTTAATGTTTTGGCGTTCGTATCTAGGCTTGATACCACCATCACCTCCTTTAGATGTCTAGTGCACTCTTCAGGTTCCTGTAGGTCTCTTCACCTGACCTCCACATAACCTGGCACTACTGACATGATCACACAGTTAAAATTACTTCATTGTCTCAAAACCTCTGGTTTGAACATCTTTCTTCTTTCTGCATGTTCTCCTCCTGGGTGGTTGATGGTGAAACAAAAAATCCTGGCTAGTTTAAACATGTCTTCATCCTCCATTTGCTTCTCCTGGTTTGTTGATGGGGAAACCAAGAATCCTGGCTAGTTGGACCATGCATCTGTCTTCTTCCTCCAGTTCTCCTCCTGGGTGGTTGATGAGGAAACCTATAATCCTGGCTAGTTGGACCATGCATCTGTCTTTTTCCTCCATGTTCTCCTCCTGGGTGGTTGGTGGTAAAACCTTTATTCCTGGCTAGTTTGACCTTGCATCTGTCTTCTTCCTCCAGTTCTCCTCCTGGGTGGTTGACGAGGAAACCTATAATCCTGGCTAGTTGAACCATGTATCTGTCTTCTTCCTCCATGTACTCCTCCTGGGTGGTTGGTGGTGAAACCTATAGTCCTGGCTAGTTGGACCATGCATCTTCTGTCTTCTCCCTCCATGTTCTCCTCCTGGATGGTTGGTGGTGAAACCTATAATTCTGGCTCACTGTTTCTATTGTTAAGCCTTTCTGATCGAGGGGTGTTGCCCGGTCTTGGGGGCCAATAAGCAATCTTTTGTGATCACTGCTGGTGCCATCATAGGCTTTACCGTCTTCATTGTGTAGTCCGAAGCCATGGGCAACGCTCTTCCATGTATTGGGTCGAACTGAGGATGTTCTTTGTGAGTGGGCCGCCTTGTTGAGGAGGACCTACGATCACATATCAAACATATCTTCTTACTAAGAGGGAATGCAGGCTGGGCTGTGGAGAAGTTCCAGCCACAAAGCTCAATTTAGAACTCCTACAATTTGGTTCCGGGTTCATGTGTGGCCCCTGCCTGTGTTACATGATGGCTGGATTGTTGGCTGGGTGCTGGAATTTACCTGGCTTGCACGGTCTGAGAATTTCCAGCCCCAGGGGCCCTGCACCACCACCTACCGTACATCTCCCACTGTGAAGGCAAAGCCGGGGTGGATGTACAATGGGTGTGGTAACCTGAGAGCCTCTTTCTATCTAAGCGTGAATGGGTGGACACTGGATAGCGGCAGGATTCCTGAGAGTTGAAATCAGTGTAATGTTTTATGAGGTTAAAACGGCTACCTGTAGTAAAGCTGACTCCTGATTGGTGATGGAACATCATAGGTATTGAAAGAGCACTCAAGAAAAGAATGAACCGTCGAGATTTGTTAATTTGGGAGTGGCATGGACGCTAGTGGCTAAAAAGTGAATTTGTGCCCTAGAGAAGTGCATAACAGGCTGCTTGTAGGAGAGGAAGAAGCAGCCAGAGGCAAACGCTGCACTTTTCACACACATCACTCAAGGTAATGGTGGGTAACTGGGTCCAGAGGCGGTGCGACCACCTCTCAAAGCACAAGGAGGACGACTAAAGGGAGCGTGACCTGTCCACTGTCTCTTAGCCTCCACCTTCCACAACCTCCTTGTCCTAAGTTCAAGTTAAAATAGTTATGTTCAAATTATTTTGGATAAGCTTTTTAAGGTGATGGACTAACCTTTTGATATTGTTAACTTCAGTTTACCTTTTATTTGCATCATGAGTGTCTCAACATTGTATTTTTTATGATTATACTAATACAAATATTTTAAATAAAAGGTAAAATGATGAGCGTAAAAGTTCACATTGAAAGAAATAAAATGCAATTAAACCAAAAGACCATGTAGAACCCACCATATTCCCTTCTTTACTGCTGCAGAATGCCAGGTCCCTGTCGATTCGTCCATGCGACATCTCCAATGGACTGACCTATGTGTGCCCACGGTAGCTCGATGGGTTATGCATCTGTTGAAGAGTTCTCTGGGCAGTCATCATGTGGCAGATTTGAATGAATGAATGAAATAAAACGTATAACGCGCAGACTTTGCCCGAAGGCATCAAGGCGCCTACACAAAAGTAATACAAAGCAAAAACCAAAGAACTAGGGGTACGCTTTGACAAAGAGTCATGTCTTCAGGGCCTTTCTGAAGGTTAGCATTCAGGTTTTTGGGTGAAGCAGGTTTGCTCAATCTTCTGTCAATTGGATCCTTTAAAGGGGATCTCCAAGAGGAAACAAGCGTGCTCTTAGCCAATCCTGCATCATCAGTAGTCACCAACAATAAGGGTTCCTAAATATCCCTTTATTTGAATACTAGCAGCCCGCCCCAGCGTTGCCTGGGGCAGAAAGGGGCTGGGGGCAGTACACCCGCTCCCGCCCCGACCCCCTCCCGCACCGACTCCCTCCCGCCCCGACTCACTCGCGCCCCCCTCCCGCCCAGACTCACTCGCGTCCCCCTCCCGCCCAGACTTACTCGCGCCCCCACCCGCCCAGACTCAGTCGCGCCCCTACCTCCTCCGAAACTGCTGCCTCCACACCTTTCCTCGGGCCCCGCAACCTTCGGCAGCTCCGAGCCGCGTTCAGTGCGCTCAAGTGCGGACCCTCCGCTCCACCGCACTCCCCGTTGTCGCCATATCGCACACAGCTCGCTGTAGAGCCGTAGTCATAGAAGAGAGACACCGCCCTGAGAGACTGCAATCGAGGCATTACTGCACCGCCCTCCTCCTTGTCGTCATGACGCACGTTGCGTCGTGGCCAGCGCTAGGTCCCGGCCGGCGCTACTTTCTGGGGGGGACTACTTTGTTTACAAACGTAATTTTTTTTATTTACTTTTTTTTTGTAATTTATATAGCCTATGTCCATCTACACACCCTGACAATTTCATAGATGTATCGGGTGTGTAGATTGGCGCTGTGGTTCCTGAGTTTACCTTGCCAAAAGGTGCAAGTTCTCTCTTTATAATAGTAGTATAGATGTCTGGTTGGATTGGAAAACCTATTGTGTCTTTAATCACTGGATAGCCTATTTAATCTTCTAGCCCCAAGCCACTTGTCCTCTGGAATCGCCTCACACATCCCAACCGGGGAACTTTGGATTAAAATTAAGTTAACAACCCTTTAGTTCACGTCTCATCACAGGACGTTGTTTCTTATTGGTTCAGACACCTTGGTTTTGGCTCTTTTTCATGAAGTAGCTGAAGACCACAGTTTGGGTCAGTGGGGCTAACTAAGAACAGCACTAACAGAGCCAATCAGTGAGATGGGCTTGGCTTTGCTATTTTAGTTTATTAATTAGCTTGCTTTTATCCTTCCTTCATTACTGTGAGCAATTTTACATAGGTATCTTTCCTAACAGTGAGATGTGGATTTTGACTACTTTTCCACAATATGCTTCCATTTGTACCTGGAAGGCTTAAGGGACAGCCGATGCATAGAAACACTGGACTGGCAGACAAGATAAAAATCCCAGGCCAGCTAGATCCTTCTTTCCTTCCTCCATTCCTTCTTTTTTATATAGCACATTCCACAAATTAATTTTCTCTTGTGGAAATAAAATATCATTCTCTGTCGTAAACTACTTGTTTTGAAAGGAATGGACAGAGGCAGCCTTGCCCTGCTCGGTTCCGAATATTCAACCCACAGGTTATTCATAAATAGTTTCAGGTGCTTAACTCACTTTACAGTAGTCTAAGGTTTCAGCTACACCCATAAGTAATGATAAAGAATGGTCAGTTCCATGTCTTTACCTAGATTCAGAATTAGATAAGATCCTGGTTGTGTTGAACTTTGAACTACTTTGTAACTGTTCATGCTGAAATTGACCTAATATGATCATTTTGTCTCCTAGGCGACAGAAGAAAACTGCCTCCCATGCTATGGTGGGCCTGAAGGACCTCAAGTCTTTCAGTCGCATGGGGAAACCCATCCAGTGTGCGTCCCACCCTGCGGAGGAACTGCGCCTCTTTTGCGAGACCTGTGACCGCCCAGTGTGTCGGGACTGTGTGGTGGGCGATCACCGCGAGCACGCCTACGACTTCACAGGCAGTATAATCCACAAACATGGTGACTACATGCGGGAATTGCTCAAGTGCACACAGCCCCATGTGGGGGCCCTGGAAGGGGCTTTGCATGAGATTGAGGGGGCCGGGAAGTCAGTGGCCGACCGCCTCGAGTGCGTGAAGGCAGAAATACACAAGTTTGCGGATGGTTATGTTCGGGCAGTGGAGGAGCATCGTGGGAGGCTGCTGGCACGCTTGGAGGAGCTGAGGTTGCAGAGGGAGCATGCTCTCCAGCTGCAGCGGGCACAATTAGGGCAGCTGCTGGCAGACATGAGGACCGGGGTGGACTTCACTGAGCGTCTGCTGACTGCTGGCTCTGACATAGAGATCCTGATGACAAAAGGGGTGGTAGTCCGCCGTCTCAGGAAATTGAATAAAGCAGATTACAGCGTCCACCCTTGCGTGGACAGTGGCATCCGATTCTCCCCTACTGAGAAGGCCCGCCAGTGCGCTGGATATGAAATGTTTGGCGCAATAGTTACCAAAACAGTGGATCCCAGCAAGTGCACCCTAGATGGAGCAGGTATGGCATGCACTCAAATGCTTTGAAAATAGTTACATGAATGAGAAGTTTATTGGGTTAGCTGCAACTTGAGTTTTATCAGCACTTTTAATTTCAGCCGTATCCGTAAATCCACTTGTCTATGAGCTTATTTTAGAGAAAAGCCTGTGAATGTTTGTGATTTAATGATAGCTCGTTGACTTGAACACTCACTGCTGAGATCAGTTCCAATGTCCAGGTCACAGGTACACATCGCAGAAGTTCTGGGGTTACTGGTCATGGCAGTCTTAAATGTACTACAACCATGCAGATAAAAACCCACTGAAACAGTTCTGACCTGGGCTGAATAAAGATATTGATTGTGTTAAATATTGTATAAATTAGAACCAGTGCATTATATTTTATTTCTATAGCATATTTTTATTTATGTTTTTAAAACGGTGACTAGTAGAACCAGTGCATTAACTTTTCCAATGCTTTTCTTGGAAGTTCTTTTCATAAACTTTGTTAGACTTTATGTCTGATCTACCCTCATAGCGGCACAATACCTTAGTTTTAAATGTACTGTCGGTTGGTTTATAATGGTTGTCTCAACTAGATTGCCATAATCTTTGAAACCGGCTCAAGTATTTTTTTTAATAAAATCTGTCTTTCATCATTATTTCACATTAGCACATATGCTTGCCTGGATCCAGTGGCCGGTGAAAAACCCATCAACCCTGGGTCAAGAGCAAGTTGTATCACATTTCCCTTTTCATAAATATCCAACAATAACGGATGAACCTAAAAGGTTGCGACATTTCTTGATTTTTGTCTGTGACCTTATTAAAGAACTCTTGTGCTACTCTTTCTCCTCGTCGCTTGTATATCACAGCCTCTGTGGTATATTTATGAATATTCTAGTAGGATAATGCATACAGTTGTAAGTGTGGGCAAGTGAGTTCTCTATTTTCTACTGATACATAGCGTAAGAACAGAGCCCAATCAGTCTGTAACATAGAACTGAGATCTTACAGTGGGAATTCCAAAATGGCCGCTGATCACAGGCCTGTAAAGGCAGCAGGCAATACACTAGTTGTTCAATACGACTAGTGTGTTGCTTTGGCCTTTACAGGCCTGCGATCGGCGGCCATGTTGGAATTCCCATTGTCCGAACTCTGGTCTAAGTTAGACAGTCTCATAAACATTACTAGTTTTGTTCAAGTTCCATATTATTAATATTAAAATCATTTGTTGGGCCCAACTAATTATCCCCAGGGGGATCTCTCGGCGCTGGAAATCCTAGAACTACCATAGATATCTTTATGATGCTCAAGAGATTCCATAAATCGATACAGCCATTCCTTACAACCCAGAGCTCAGCTTTTCCCCCACAAGGCAGTCATCTTTGCGTAAAGCCAGGGTTGCCGTAAAGAGGTGTTAATGGTGTAACATAATGTGGAAAGGCCCAGTCATGGTCTCAAACCTCAAATGTAACCCTAGTAAAGGGTGTTGAATATGAACCCCATGAGGGATGTTTTCTCCCCATCCATGGGATCATCCCAGCAATCAGCTGATCGATGAAGCACCGCTCCAGTCTTCTCCATTCCTCTATCTAGCAAAGTTGAGCAGCCTAGCGCAGTTACACTTGACAGATTTTACAAGTCACCAAAATGCCAAAAATATTGTAAAAGGAGCCTTTAAATGTATGGCGCACAGAATAAAAGACTATAATGACACCCTCTGAGGGCCACCTCACAATAACAGCACAATCTTGCCGCTTTTTTTAAATGGTGGATCTGTGTCCCACCTCCTCACTTGAAGAAACAAATGATTCTTTGTATAGCTTTAACCACTGAAGTAAAACTATCCCCTCTCTCCGTTCCCAGATTTCCACAATGCGCGTGAGGCGCAGATCTCCGCCTTCACACTCGTTTGCAAGGATGCGTCCTCTGAGCGGATGGGACGTGGAGGGGAGCAGGTTCGAGTCAGCGTGGTGAACAAGGACAGGAAGGACTGGTAAGTAGCGAGCGCATCCTAGTTGTTAGCAGCTACTCTATTATTGATTTTTCATAACGTGCAATGTTTGGGGCTTGCCCGTCTGTTTGAGTTTCCACTCCAGTTGCATTCACTTTTTGATCTATCCAGTCCTACTCCACGGCAGAGTGCTCCTCATGGCACCCGACATGGCACCCACTGTTTCCAGCATGTCTGCTCAGTAGGCTTTGTCACTCGGATCTTCACTTCGGACTTGTCAGTGTGTTGTTGGTTATAAGTTTACCTTGTAAGATTTGGGCTGAAGTTGTTGATTTTCAGGTTATTAATATCAGGATTTCCTCTGATATCAGTCTGTTTTCTTATGTGTAATAAGGCCCTTGAGCAGAGGTGTAATTTCTTTTTGTTCCAAGCCCTTCTTCAGTAAAACTACATTTAACTTCCCACCCTCTGTCCTTGAGGGAGGTAACATGCTAAAATGTTTTATGGTGCACACCTTCTGTGCTGGTGTAGCGTGTTGGAAGCTGAGACATGTTTGTTACTAACCCTAATAGGAGAACAAACGTGATATTAGGTCCTCCAGACATTAAATGTGTAGTGATCCCAGCAGTGTATAAAGCACATGTAGCGATGAAGCACACAAAAAGAGCAGTGAAAGCTTCCCTCGCACACAACGAACAGGTACAGCCAGTGTGTGCAGCAGCAGGTAAACACACACGCTCCCTGGGCTGTTGGGGACGTCGTGAAGTTGCGCTGCTTAAAGCTAAACTAATCGCCCATCACTGGGTATAACTTTATATACAGGCTCTGCTTTGGATCATTATTTTGTTGTTTGTCTAGTGTTCGAGATGCTCTGCATCAGCCCCGAAAGGAACCCAACCCTTCTGGAGATACTGCATTTAAATCATGGTTGGTCATTCACCCTACATTTGGAGCATCTCAGACCCCTGGATTGAAACCGAATGAGGGGTCATGCCCTGCACTGAGGACTACCAAGAAACGATGCCAAATGGCAGACGTATCATTGCAAATGTGAACGTTGTGTGGTGTCTGGCGGCTCTGTCCCATTGACTGGGTGATGGTAAATCGGCTGTAGTAAACCAGAAGACACACCAAGGTGGTCGAGATGATAGAAAGTTTGCCATCGTAAATGCATGGGATGTAAGACCCCAGCGCATAAATGTTATGAATGTTTGGGGTCGTATCTGGTGTATATCCTTTTCAATTTTACCTCCGTTTAAATAAAGTCTTATTTCTTTTAGACGTAATAGCTCTGACTATATGCCCTCTTTAGGCCAGATGCATCAAGCATTTTTCTCCTCGCAAACGGGCCAAATCGCAGAATTCGGCCCGTTTGCGAGCGCAAAGCATGCGTTTCCGTTGCAGCAAACACAATTTTGCTATTTGGCAACCTGCTACCAAATCGCAAAGTGGGTTTGCAATACACTATTTGGAAGGGGAGTCCCTTCCAAGTAGCGAATCCTAACTGTATGCAAAAATGTTTTGTGACCGTGAATTCAGTCGCAAAACTTTTGCATTTTACCACCTACTTCAAGTAAGTGGTAACCCATTTGCAAATGGGAAGGGGTCTCAAGAGACCCCTTCCCCTTTGTGAGTGTTTGTAAAATCATTTTTTAAGAGCATTCAGTGGTCCCACCGACCACTGCCTACTCTTAAACAAGCATTTGCAATGCAATAGGTCTCGCATTTGCGATAGTTTAAGCTATTGGCACTGTAAATGACAGTCTTTTATTTATATGTTTTGATAAATCATAAATAAAAGGCATTGTCATGTACAATGCTAAAAGCTCAAACTTTTACAAATGGGAGACCTATTGAAAGAAACGGCCAACATTGTCCCTGGCTGCTTAGAAAGTGAATGCGCGCATGACGTACTGAATGTTGCAGGAAAACATGTTGTGCCTGCAGTAGGAGAAACTATTTAAATAAAATAGTGCTTACAGACTGAAAAAGACTCACTGTGTAACCACCAAAGTAAAAGGGGCAATCCTCATGGGAGTTTACGAATTAAAACAGGAGGGACTAACAAGCCTATTAATGAATCAGAAGCCAGCATTTACAAATGACAATGACAAATATAGGCGGAGAGTGGGCGGGGCTTCAATTCCATACTCCAATACAGCATGACTTGCAGAGCAGCGCACATGCTGCCCAGGCGTGACCTGAAAATGTTTATTCAGAGGGGGCACACACCATGGCTTTATGAGGATTTTGTGTTAGCAGCTACACTTTTAGAACAGGATTGACTTTGATGTGGAGGGCCAGTCTGGGAGAGAGAGTCCTGTTGTACCACTGGACCCCCTTCCGGTCCCTTTTGCTAATAAACCAAGAATTTAATGCAGATAAATGCATTTTACAGAAAGACATTGGTGAATATTGGCACTTCTGCATCAAGATGGTCTAGGAAAGCTGGAGAGCGTTGCTCAGTGAGAGTTTGCAGGCAGGGGTGAGACCACATCGCCAAGATTAAAAGACTGTTATCCTTTTGGGGACTATGGGTTCACATGCTGAGGCACGGTGGGCTCCTGAATTGGCAATTGTTGTCTGAAATGGCAAAGCTATCATTACCTTTTAGCAGAATGCTGCATTGTGCATTGAAGGTTTTGGTGCCCCCGCATTATATTTTAATTTGAGAAAGAGCCTACCCCTTATTTTCCGCATGGTGTTACATTGATGAGGCGGGAGCCCACTCCGCGTTTCACCGCCGCAGCTCGAGTTGTTCTGGAAGCCTTCTCCGGGCCACTCTCAGCACGACCCGGAAGTCAGGCAACCTTGACTAGGATATGGGCGGGGCATGGAGCGCACGGCCGGAAGCGTCCGGGGCTCCCGTGAGCTGAGGGAGCCCCGCGTGTTGCAGCCCGCATGGAGGAGAAGCGAGGAGGGAGCCCACCCCGCACTTGCAAGCCATAGAGGGAAGTCCGGCGGGAGCCCACCCGCCTACGTGAATGCCGCATGGCGTGGTCGGAGTAGGATTTCAGGTGGGGCTCCTGTGAGCAAGACTGAGCCCCACGTGTTGCTGCACCACAAAGAGTGACCGGGTGAAGAGCGAGTCCCCCCTGCCATCGAGGAGACCAGCCAGGGAGCAGCGCAAAGTCCCCACAAGAGCCGGTGAGTGGGGTTGAGCGGGAGCCTGCAGGTGGTTAAAGAGGCCTGCTGTACGTGGCCACGGCTGATAATGCATGCAGCTGACGCAAGCGTGCCGTGCCTGGACAGGAGATGTGCACACGTATGGTGCAAGCAGGAGTTGTGAAAACGCTGCGAGCCGTACGCGTGCACATCTCCTGTCTGTTAAGCTTCGGCACAGACAGTCGATGTGCACGTGTATGGATTGCAGCGTTATTACAACTCCTGCTCACACCATACACGTGCACATCTCCTGTCTAGGCCTTGCCGCGTGCACATGTCCTGTCCCCCTTGGCAAAGCAAGTCGACAACAATAGATCTCGTCTAGGTGAGCAGCACATGGTGCTGCATCGCTTGGCGAGACCTAAAAATGAAAAGAAAACTTTTCATTTTTGTTTTTGAAGCGCATCCCATTTTCCTTGGAGGAAAACTGGTTGCATTTAGAAATAAATGTGCTTTATTTAATAGCAATCACAGACATGGGGGTTTGCTGAGCCCCACAGGCCACCATCCCTGAGATTTTTGCGATTCTAGAGGGTCGCAAATTGTGACCTACCTCATTAATATTCATGAGGTAGGTAATTTGCAATCCCCTAGGAATCGCAGAAAATGTTCCTCTCACTTTCATGCATTCAGTTTTACGATTTTTTAATTGGGAATCTTAAAGATTCGCAATTAGGAAATCGCAAAATGGTTTCTTTATGCATCTAGCCCTTTATGTGCAGGATGAAAGCTACCTACTGACTACCCCCTCTTTTTGTTAGCCTTGACTGTTCAGCCTCATGACTGTCACTGCGACTTGCACTTGCCCATCTAATTGAAAGAGCAAAGGAACGCAAGCCTGCGACAAACAATTGGTCAATGACAGAACCCACAAAAGCTACTATCTAATAATCATGGTCAGTCTTAAAGGTCAGGCTTCACTCGGGTACCCAACATTCATTGTTTGCATGTGTTCAATGGGGGGAGGTTCCAGGAAGTACCGAGGAATCCCTGGATAGATGGAAGAAAGTGCCCAGTATCATCTGTAAGCCCATCTCCTGAGCCTTTAGCTCATTATAACCAATCACATTCAAGCACCCTGACCAGTCACTGAACAAAGATATTTACATGCAACAGATCAGGGCCCCATAGTGAAACCAATAGGCGCTGTGGCATGAATGCAGGAGCCCCGCATATGTGTGAGAATCATGCAGCACAGTAGGGTGTGTTTATTAAAGGTGCGTAACTGTGACGTGACCAGTGGGAGGGACGGTTCTCATGTGCCATCATTGGATGTTCTCCTAGATTAATTTATTTTAGGTTTAGTAGTACATTAGAAGTTGACAGCCATTTTGTGGGCATTGTGTATGTTTTCTACAAACATAGCCGGGCGGATCCAAATTCATCCCTGGCAGAAATGTTCAAACCAACCTTGTTATGTTATTGTCCTTTATATAGCGCAGTCCGAATAGCCCCTGAAAGGGTCTTTTGGCGCCTTGGGCCTGGCAGTCTATCCAGCTCAAAAACCAGTCCCCTATCAAGCGCCGCACCGAGGCAGTGCCAGAGTGGTAGAATGGCCTGTCCAGTCTGTCAGCATATCGTATCTGACCGGAAGTGTGTGTCATAGCAGAACTTGAGCATTCACCATACCCACTTTCACATACAAGCACTAGTACGTGGCCTCGCCGAAATGTCCTCCGACTACTGAGAAGTCCTTTTTCCTTCTCGTTTTGACCAGTGCAGGAACGATACGTCGTTTTTTTAAACAATGAACAACAAACCCTATTGTTAATTCAATTGTTTACAGTCTGCTGTTATATTGCATTCAAATGATGGTCATGATTTAACTGTTCTATATCTATTCCACCCCCTGCATCCATATTTTCCTCTGCTTTATAAATCATGTTTCTCTTTTATTTGCAGTGTAATAAAGCCAACCATTCATGACAACAATGATGGGTCATACAGTGTCTCGTACACACCCCACGCTCCAGGCATGTACACAGTCGGTGTTTGCATTAAGGGGCAGCACGTGCAGGTGAGGATATCTACGAAGGTGCTCCATGTACACATCTTGTGTGTTGTGCAAACGAGATGTATGTACATGAGCAGATTGCTGGGCAAGCTCTGGGGCGTACTTTAAGATGGTTGTCACCAGGCAGTTTATGTCTATGTGTGCCTTTCATATAGTGCGTACAGCATTGCCTCTAGCGCTCACCCTATTCTTGGATCGAGATTTGATAGATTTAGGGCTCATGGAAACATCAATAGTTGCATCTTATGTCTCTGACACTTGTGTATCAAGTTGCCCAAGTAGGAGAGAAGATAGATAAGACTCCTCTTTCAACCCTAAAGAAACGGCTAATAGGAGGCGCTGATTGTTTCTTGGTCTCTGGCTGTCGGGTGCAAATAGAAACATCCTTTAAAAACCAGGCACCTTGGGTCACTTGAGGATCATGTTTGCATTGATGCTTGTACCACTAGAAAGTTAATGTACGTTAATCAGTGTATGTTCTTTACCTTAGAAAAATCCTAGGGTTCTAAGCTCAAGACGACAATTTAGTGCCAGACATTGGTCGATCGTGGTTCCTTCAGGTATGACTGAAGATCAAAAGTTTGTGGGTTTTGGGCATTGTCTTAAGTTCATTCTAGCAGGTAATGCACCCAAAACGGGACAAAAATGAATTTGGGGTGTTTGCTACCCATAAATATTCACCTTTAGCGTTTGCGCTGAGTTGTTCTATATCCTTGTCAATAGGGGCCAAGGCTAGACCTGACTTGGGGCGCGCTGGCCTAGTTACCGGTGCTGGACATCGATGATGGAGAGAGTAAAGTATCAAGTAACTTCACATACATCAGTGATGTTGTGCGTATTTCTGCCACTTAGTCCCTCTCTTTGTAAACCTGCCTTGCAGCAAATGTTCCCAAATGCTCCAGTAGCAGCAACCAATCCATTTCATACAAACCCCTTACAGATGTGTACATCTCAACCCTAAAACAAGTCACAGCTCTAATGACCATAAGTTCTGACTCTTAACATTCAGAGGTTCAGCCTTTGAAAGTACATGTTTGTAAACTAGATATCCATCCTGACATTATGAACAGCAGCTACCACTGTCCCATTCTTTACCATTACATCACCACCTCATCTTTGAGTTTGCCGAGCCAGCACCAGCAGCTTGCTTATATTACATTTCATTATAATACCGCCTAGAGTTTAGTAGATCCGTACTGTTGGAAGCCAAGCAGTCAAATCTACCTGGCATTTTTCCAGCACCTTCTGATTCCAACAATCTCTAATCATTGAACACAATATTTTACTGAAATGTAGGTCTATTTAACAGCTGTATAGTTAATGCAATCTTAGTGTTATTGACTATGAACTTTGGCATAATATTCTACTGAACTTTGGAGTGCAGCTTGCCTTATCTTCATTAACTGGGACCGTCCACAGATTTGTTACAACCGTCCCACGTCCTTGCCCCGCTTGGAAATGCAACCTTATCATCAGTAATAAGGGCTTTGACAAGGGACCACCATCGCTCCTGGATTTACCAGAGTGATATTATATCATGGACATGAGATGTGGCTTCACTAAAGTAGACGCTGTTCATCGGAGTTGTTTGTTGGTAATTGCCTGTTTCTATAACGAATACTGGTAGGCTTGATCACGTGAAGGATATTTCAAGATGTATAGTCGCAACTGCATGACAGCCAAGTATAAAGAGAGCCAGCATCTTTAACTGGGAGAATTATCTGAATTAAGCCATGGCTCAGTGGATATTGCCTGGTAAAGTCTTTGCAATTGTGGGTTTTTACATGACCAGTGCTACTTGAATTTAGCCTTGAAAAAGCAAAAGGTGCTGTGGTACTCACCTTGGCTTTTCTATCAGTTGATGGTTGTTTTATTATATCATTTGTTTATGGGATTATCCATTTAATATATATATAATATAAATATATAAATATATATTTAATATATGTTATTTTTATATTATTTGAAGAGTTTGGTGAATTCCCATTTGAAATGTATCTAATATCATCAGTGCATATAAGGAATTTATACATTGCGCTTGTTAAAAAGAGATTGCAAGTAGACAAAACTTTAAAGAAATTGCATTTTGAGTATCATTTTGGGTGCCTCTTACACTTAAAATCATTCCTTACAGAGGTGTCTCTGACCCAAGGCCATTGATCCAGGAGACCTGTCTTCAAGGACAGAAAGACTTGGGAAGAGAAGCCCAACCCTCATTTTTGTTTGTAAAGAGGTGCATTTGTAGGAGGGTGCAACTCCTGTGGGAAAAGGTTTTAGAAGAGCTTTCCACTGTTTTGCCTCAATATACCTGGGTGGATTCTAGGCAGTACAATATAGTGCAATGTGAGGCGGTCTGAGATCTCCTCAGTATTTTCAACTGGTGCACAGAACTCGCTGTGACAAGGCCAAGTTAACCAGTCAACATCTACAGTTTCACGTGAGCCTCCACCCCATCCAGTGCGGACATGTTATACCCGTGAACTCATGTTTGCAAAGGGTTTGTAGGGCTGTTATGAGCATGGTTCCTTTGTTTAAAAACAAGCAGCTTACGTACATGCTGGTGCCATAACGCAGAACTGATAGAAATGTAACCCTGAGTAAGGGGACATCGGCGTAAACTCAAAGAAACAAGATATCTCTTGAAAGGAGCACGTTGAAACTATTGATGCTGCGGCCTGACCAAGCAGTTCTAAAATTGCTGTTTAGTTTTGAAAAATGTGGCATTTAAAGATATGCAGATGGAAGGGATTCTCTTATTTCATATAGTTCTAATGACACTTTATTTGCTTTCAGGGTTCTCCTTTTCTCTTGACTGTGAAGAGTAAGTTCCGCAAACACTCGGGTGTGTTCCACTGCTGCACCTTTTGTTCCAGCGGGGGTCAGAAGGACGCGCGCTGCGGGTGCGGCGGATCCATGCCAGGTAGGTTTCATAGATGTGTGTGTTAGGTCCCGTAAGAACCTCCGAAAGTAGTTTGTCTGCCCTAACATCATCACACGGGAAGATGTGGGCCTAGGCTTTCTGTTTAATGACCAAAAGAAAGACACCTCCTAGTTTTTGTAATGTTGAACAGTGAACTTATGTGCACCATTTCACCTCTAGTATTTGTAGTGTAATAATGAATCCTCCATTCTGTGGCACGAGGCTCCTACAGGTGTTTTGAGCCTGCTATGTACCTTGACTCTGGACCAGCCCTTGGCATAATATAGAGCGAATGCAGTTTTCACCCCAACCTCCCCTGTGTTATGTGATGGAAGTCCGATATCGTTAGTCACAGAACGCTACGTTGCACCCAACCCGCTTCTCTCAAGCAAAGATCACCGGGCGTTGCAATGTAACCCCCTCTATGATGGCTTTTGATGGCAGTGAAAGAACACTGCAGGCAAAGTCTCTATGTTACACTCTAAGCCCACAGCTGTGTATGATGCCTTCTACGACTGCATGCAGTCTTTGATTGCCATTGCACAATTTCAAAGAATTAAAGTGCAATGTACCATTCTCTGTTTGCCAACACAAAGCACCTGAGGCTTAGGATGCAAAGTAGCATGACTTAGTGCAAGCGATCCTTGACTGCCATGGTGCTGGCTGTGTGTCCTCTGATTGCAGACATAGAGTATGGGCAGTTGTGGAATTCTACATTGCACCTTCCCCCCTGCTTTAGTGTTCAGCCCACAAGGTTGTCTTTGATTCCCATATGTGAGGACCCTCCCACTCCCCTCTTCCATCACTCCGTACTATGTCTTTTTGTTTTACTTCAGGTGTTCTCTGTTTCCTTGTGTCTGAATCCATCAGTTTTTTGTTTGTCTTTTTAGGCCTAGCATTGAGCACAGTTTTTTCTTTACTAATGTCTGTCTTCTGATTTTGGCAGGTGGCTACCAAGGCTGTGGCCATGGGCACAAAGGACACCCTGGACATTCGCACTGGTCCTGCTGCGGAGGGCCGCTGGAGAACTCGGAGTGTTCGGCGATTGCAGGAGACAACGGGCACAGGAGCTTGCTAAGGACTGTAGCCCTCTAAGCCTATGGTGCAAATCCAACCTATGGCAAAGAGCTACATGTACCGCCTGAACGGGGTTCATTTCCCTGGCAGGTGCCCTTCACTTCGCAATTTCAACGTTCATCCTATGAAAACCCATCCAGGCAAGACGTGGCACCAATAGAGCTATTCAGTCTGACCATGTTTAATCAAAGTTCCTTGGGGCGTAAAAAAAACCATGTAAAAGTCCTGGAAGTGCTTCATCATACGGCCCGACTACTGAGAATAAACACCCACATGAACACAAAACAAGGCTGCCCTGTCCTAGGCAATTAACTTGGTTTTTTGTTAGAGGAAATCTTTCTTTCGTTTGAAATATATTCCATTATATCAGAATTTGTGGATGTAGTTCATGAAATCAAATTCCCGCATGTAGGTAATGAGATTGAATGCGGTCATGACACTGGCATTGCATCCTCCTATGATTGATAAAGTGGAAAATATTGAATTGAATAATGGGAACACTTGCTGGATGCAGTATTTAGAGCTATATAAAAAAAACAAGTCATTATTCCTTTATTTGTATTAATCTGGATCGGTATGTAGTGGGTAAAAACTCCTTGGGGTGTATAGAGGGATAGATGGGCCTTGTGAGCTCAGTATGTCAGCTTTGGGTGGGGGGGGTAGGGGGGGTTGCTAGCGGGGCTCTCCTGGTTCAGCAGAAGAACCTCGGTAAAGAAACCAGAGGCCTTATCAGGAATTGCGTAATGGCGACCGTGAGATCAAGCAGGACACGTCTGACTTTGTTCTCCCTAATTGTCACTCGTGCCAAGGATTTGCCATTCCCTCTTTCATTGTGCTCACAACGCAGTACCAGTCAACCAGCGAGGGGTAGACTTGGTACTTGTTCCAAGACCCGCATCAGTGTCTTCATGAGGGCGGTACCCGGCTTTCCAACACTTGCCTACTCAGACAAACTAGGGGAAGGCCGAAGGGTTCCTCATCCACCTCATCTTCACATTGTTAGGCATGCCAAAGCTCCTCGCCAGCCACACCACCACTGCACTGGTAAGCAGGAGTTTTTTACCAGCATCTCCATCCCCTCACTGTTAGCCTGGGGAACTCATCGGCGCCAGGACACCTTTGGGAAGAAGTGCGCTTTAAAAGCTTATTAACATAACATCTCCTCATCACCACCATAGTGCTACCAGGGGCAACTTGCCAGCCCCACCACTACCACACTACTGAGTCAAGAGCCTTCACCGGCATCACACTGAGACACAGGGCAACTCGCTTTCCTTTGGTGCAAGGACTGGGATATATTCAATTTGAGTTGTTGGTCATTACTGTAGCTCGAGAACGTCTGCCAGTGCAGTGGTAAGTTTGTGTGCTGGAACATGTTTTCTGTCCCACTAAAGAAACACAGTTACATTTTGCATGGAATGGCAGTATGCTTGTAAAAGTATCACCCACTGGCAATTGCTCTGGGCTTCATTCCAGTCCGTCGTTTTTAACCCACTATGCCACTTTAGACAGAGACTAGCTACATACAAATCAGCATTGGTGTTGCTCCAATAGGAAGAGGAACGGGAGCGGATGTAGCCTTACGGCTAGAGCAGTCGACCTCGAAGCTGGGGAACCGGGTTCGAGTCTCAGCAAAGACGCTCAACATCCTGTGATCCTGGGCAAATCACTTAATCTCCCCAGTGCCTAACAAAAATGAATGTGTTGTTCTGTAAAGAAGCTGGTGCTCATGTAAAGCGCTCTGCAACCCGATTTGGGTCTAGTTTGCGCTATATAAAACTCTTATTTTTAAAAAATGATTAAAAAAAAGAGAGCAGTTCGAACCGCCAGGCTAAGTTCCTGCAGAGTGTGAATGCAAGCTACCCTGACTATTTATGACCGGCACAGATCTTTTCAGTGAGGTTTAACTTGAGTGATGTGACACAATGAGCAGGGAACCCAGGCCTGGGCATGCCCACTTCACAGAAAAGTGATGGGTGGAAACCTTGCTAAAGTCTCACTCACTGGCAAGCTCGAGGTTTGTCAAATTTTGTACGAAAGATCAATGTAATGTGATTGAGCTGAAAGGGTAATATAACGGCGCTCCAAAATCCTTTGCTGTAACCATACTTGATGAATTGGCAGAGTGATTAGCAATGGTGACTGTTCACTGAAGCTACTGATATATCTCACGAGATTGAGCCCAGTCGGCAGAGACCTTTGTGTAAGTTGTAGTTCACTGGTGTGAATCTGGTAGTCTGACTCAGTTTATCGCAGTAAGGTTGTTAGAATCCATTCTGTCGAGCTGCAAAGTCTGTTATTTCGGTGCCAAGCGATAACTCTAGATGAGTAATAAATAGTTCTTCTTTTTTATTAATTCAAAGTCCTGTTGCTATTTAGAGAGTTGTTTTGGAATGGTCAATTCTGCTTGTGCTCCGGCGTAGCCTCTGCAGCAGATGAAAAGCTCTCTTGCGCGAGGTACTTGGTTGAGTGCCACATTTGTGCTAGCATGTTTTGCCTCTTCATTGCTATAGTTGCTCAGATCTAACATGGACATTGTCCCTGAGTTTTGTATGCTTGCCTAGACATGCATGAAACCCCACTCTGGATTAGGGTGTGTTGTGTATATGTTCTGGTTTATCGCTCAAGTTGCCTGTCAGTGCTTACTTTGTACATGAATTGTGCCAAAGTTGGACCCATTCATTTAGTTCATAATCTGTTTACAGTTCGGTAGCCATGAACGTCCCAGCAACAAGATGTGTGACTGGCTGTAGCTGTGTAGCAGGATCTCTGCTTTAATTAAGGAGTGTAATCCTCTGCCCATAATTCTGTACAGAATTGGAGATTTTATTTGTTTTTTCAGGTTGCAGTTCTCCTTTTCGTAACCATTCACTCGCCATTTATGACTAGAACTCTCATCTTGACAACGTAAAAGTTCTGTTTCTAGCAACTTATTGTCCCTGTGTTATGATTGCCTTTTTCTATTGGTTCATCTTCTTAACTCATATGTTATTTTTGGTATGATGTCTCTTGGACCATTTACTTTCTACCCTTTTTGTTAGCAGACTTGAGGGGCAGGGGTGGCAGAGGAAAGTTTTAGGCCCAATTTTAATCTTGTTGAAGATTTATCCTAGGCAAGTATTTTTCGTGCTCTTATCAACAGGTAACCATAGGTGCCTTTTGGCTTTTATTTGGGATAAAATTGGATTTGAATGTGTGCCTGTCGATTTTTCAGATGGGCCAAGATGCCTTCTGCTGTTAGGATATATAATCTAGTGCACACAGTTTGCATGTTTTAGCTAGTGGGCATGAACCGGCTTCCTGGTTCTCTTTCCTGAATGGAGTAGGTCTCCGTGCCAAATGTATGAATCAAGTGGTGTGTCAATTAGGAAGAACTCGGGGACGAGTCTGTCCATGCTTCCCACTTATGAGCACAGTGTTTCAAAAGAGATTTATCAGCCCATTATTTGGACTGTGTTTTGCCAGCTGAAATATGTTTTCTGTTAGTCTTCCAAGCAGTTTTTGTGTGCCAAGGTTAGCGTCTAATTTTTTCCACTCACAGGGCAGATTCAGGACGTCATTTCCTAATGTTCTGGTTGGACACAAGCAGTAATAGGCACAGAGCAGCCAAAGCCTCCTTTCATTCCTTTACGTGTGTCACACCTAGGTTGCTAAGAACTGGGTTTTAGGAGGGCTTTGCTGTATTATAATTCTTTTTTACATTGACTTGAAGAGACAGTTTTCTAATGTACTATGTACTCAGTCTAAAATATTGAAAAATTGATTTTCAATCCTCTTTGTGCCTGAAACACGTTCTTGTTAGATTTAAAACACTGTGTGTGCCTTAAGTCCATATCATGTTGTGCCCAAAGTTATATCCAGTGCCTTGCTGTGCCTGAAGTGTCAGACAGTATTTAAGGATTTTTTTTATATTACTGAAATAGTTCTCTTTAGTAAATTAGTCGTTGAACACACACATTTACATTGTCCTATTGACTCTAAACACAATTGAACTTTTATTTTGCTCGAAATAAATTTTATTTATGCATCATTGTATATCTATCACTAAAAAAGTTAGGGAGTGTAATAACCATAAAAGCATATGTTATATCCTCTGTGATATAGTCTGTACAGGAAGTTAGGTGTAGATATTGACTATAATTTACAGTAGCAAATATACATGATCAATGCTAATCTGTCCACAATGCAACCTCCTTCAGCAATTGTGTTTTTTGCTCCAAAATCAGTACAGAGACAGAAGCTGAACTCACCTTCTGAATAAAGAACACTTGATGTGTAGCTTTAATAATTCCAAGCAAATACTCTGAATAGTATATCATTACTGATAGAGAAAATGTGTTTTCTACTTCACATTTCAATAAGTGTTTTTTTTAAACTTGTTATATCATGGAGTTTAGTACTGTAGAATATCAAACACAAGTTGTCTCAGAAAGGGCCTGGATTCCCAAGCAGGCCACAATTTGTTTGAGGGAGGTCTGATTCATAATGTGCCACGTGACATTGCATGAAGATTATATCATCCTTCACTTGGACTGAAAAAGTTCAAAAGTTAGTAACCCTCAACATGTAAACCTTACTACCTACGTCTGGGGTGAAATCGTTCCACAAATGCTGCGGAGGGACTATGTCATGCATTGAAAATTTCAGGCAAAGAAACATTTTTATCTGCAAATTCATGTGAATGTTTAGCCTCAATTTAATTTAGTACCATATCTTAGAAGTGATTTGCTATTGAGTTCTCTCCTGAATGTAAGAATGTAATGCTTTGCAGATGTACTTTCTTCCTTTCTAAGGAAATACACCCTTCTATCGTGTGCCTTTCCCTCCCAGAAAACCCAGTTCTATGCTGCAGAGGCTAATACTGTATTTCTTGATGTGTCTGAAAGAGACTTACGTTATGTGGTCAATGCACACCAATGGCATGTACACTGCACTACTCTAAGCTATCCATTCTTTTACATCCTATTCTTGACAGACATGTCCATTTGACTTCCACTGACTATAAGATGTTGTGTATTTTGCAGCAGTTAACACACAAGTCTTAATCTTTTAATGTTCTCTGGTTGGGAACAAATAGACTGGTTTGATGCACAAAAGCCCCATTTTTGATTGTACAATATGCAAAGCTCTATTCTAGTTATGCCTTACTATTCCTAAAGCCCTTTCCTTGCTCTTTGGTTGTTCTGTGCTCGATGTAGCACAGATGCACCATTATATTACTGCCAAAAGTAGTTATCTGTGTATGTATGTCTTACTTTGCCTCAAGCAGTGTTGTATTCTACTCATGACTGTGCTGTACTGTTCCAAAAGCACACATATCCTGTGTGTTTGTCTTTCAGTGCCTGAAACACAATTCAGGTGTATTTTTAGCTGTGACTGTGCCCGTACTCACAGTTCTGTTATGTATGCATGAGACTGTTTTTTAACTACTTGTTGCTGTGACCTACTATGCCTGAAGCACTTGTATTGGTGGCTGAACTTTGTTAATATTGAAGCACATTACTGTTCTGCTGAGTGCTTTACTCAACTTGTGGTGTGGTTCTTTACTACTTGTGACTTTGCCTGAAGCACATTTCTATAGGAGCGGTGCCTTGTTATTCTGTTCATGCTACACCCGTATACTTTGCTATGCACCAAACAACAATCCTATTCTGTCTACAAATTACAGTTTTCTTCTAATTGTAACTATACTTTCCTATACCTGAAATATAATGACGTCCTGACTTATTGTGCCTTTCTGTACATAGATCTAGGATGTAGTTTGTCCCTAGAAGACACTGCTCATATAGCGATCTAGTATTTCTGAGCTCAGGCCTGCCTTGCCTTACCATTATTCTGATTATGCCTAGTATGCCTTTAGCACACTTCTGTTCTGTTGTTGCCTTCCGGGTCCTGAGCACAGTTCTAGTCCATTGGTGGGGGTGGAGTACTGTTCCCAAACCCACAGTTCGGCTCTGTCTGTGCCTGCCTTACTCTGCACAGAAGCAATTCTTTACTTCTGTCCATGCCTTACCACTCTTGAAGCATAGAAAGATAGCTCCGTGAACCAATACACCGATTGTAGAGATCTATGTAATCTGAAGTTTGTATACGGGCAGGTGCCCTCTGCCTTTCATCTTTCTAATGGCAATAAAAATACTGGTGGGTTGTGGTCATAATAAACACTTGTCATCAGGGCCTAGAGGTTAGGCAAATGGTAGAGTTCTAAATTAGTATTCTGTCTGGTTGTGCTAAGGTACCAGAACCACAGTTCGGTTTGGTTTCTGGCTGTGCCTCACTATGTCTGAAGCACATTTCAGTTCTGTTGGTCTGTGCCTTGTCACGTCCATCCAGTTCAGGCATCACAGGGCACATCTACAAAGCAAACCAAATCTGTTTCTGTACATACAGCTTCTTTCTTCTGGGATAGCATGTGTGTGACAGATACAGAGCACCCAGAACAGTGTGACATGTAAGGGAGTGGGCATAACACTGGAGACCACGTAGGATATGTGGCTGCTTCTCATGGCAGTCAAATTCAATGTGTGTGGGTATCTTGTGAGCGGAGGCGTCTACCGTGAATCAAGAAACCTGGAGTGTGTTATGTAGACTTTTGGGTCGGATTTAATAAGGTTGATTGTTTAAAGGCTGAATAACATAGGTCTTGTTTTAGAATCCTGGTCTTAAAACTGCTTTATTAAAGGATAAATGCCTTTATAAATCAGGGCTGTACTTTTCCTTACAGGAACTTACTCTAATAAAGCAGTCAAAATGTATATATTTTTTAATATTTGTCTCTCGTTTTTCCTGATAATGCACAAAACAAATGTTACCTATGTATGCTTCCATGGTTAGAAGGTAATATTGTGGCAACTTGTGCAAACTAAATTTCTGTTAAAATGCAAACGCATTTGTTTTTACCCAAATAAACTGAGAAAATAAAAAAAAACTAATTCTCCTGGCCTGGCCCCCTCTTTTTATTGAAAATAGACATTTTTAATTTCAAAATAAAGGCAAACTTCTGCTGCGCGTGGGATGATGTGATGTAGGAAATGTTATTTGGCGTTGTTTAGTGCGGTGCATGATGGTAGTGTGTAAAGTTGTCACACTGCCTCCAATGTCTTGACCCAGACCTGTGAAAGTGAGGTGATTCATTTATCCAAGGATCTGTGTTTTCCAGTGTAGTTTCCTTCACTGTGCTGGCTGGGATGAGGCAAATGCTCACCACATCATCCTGCATAAATGGGATGGTATTTGGAATAATTAGTTTGACCTCAATGATGCAAAGACACTTGGGTATAAAAGCTGAGCAGGGCTATCTTCTGTGCTTTTATTGATCTACAATTGAGTGGGAGTAGTAAAGTTGCTTTCCTTTGTAAACCTGAACCTGTGATTTGTTTATGTTGTGATCATCACTCCATGTGCTAGCGTTCCAGAAGAGATGCTGCATACTTGCTAAAGATTGAAAGCAGTTCAAACAGTATTTAAAAAAATCTCAAACCTTGCAAAAGTCTCACTCCCTGGCCATCAGTCGAGGTTTGTCACATTGTGCAGGTAAGATCAAGTAATGTGATAGGTGTGACGGAGTAATGTAATGGTGCCAAGAACTATCCCCAGCGACACGTCGTTTGGTGTGGCAGTCTAACCCGTTAACAGGTGTTTACTTGGCTTCTTGCCTGAAACCCCTACGTGATGAGAAGCCCAAGTCAGTTGCGTCTGGCCTCAATCGGCTAATAGCAAGAAAGAATACCATTAAACGACACTCTAAGCCGGACATGTCCAGCCTATGTGCTAGGAGGATAGCGTTCATGACAGATTTTCATGATTTTAGGATATCTCCATGAAATAGATTTGCATATAATACCTCAAATTAGATTGTGCTGATCATCCTGAAAGTCTGTCATGTATCCAAATATATATATATGGCCTTCATAGACAACCTAATTTTAAACTACCCCTAAATGGTGGGTGACCTTCCAGATTGTGTTGCTGGACACGTAGGACAAAATAATAATTCAAATTTCTAAAGGGGGCAGACAGGTAGAATAAATGCTCTAATACAACGTAAGGTTTTCAGACATCAATTCAATAGGATGCTTCTTTTTCAGGTATCTTGCGTTGATGAAAAACCTCTTACTCCTGAAGCCCGAGGTCAGCCTTCTAATAAGGGCCTCCGACTGTGTTAATGATTTTGTGGACATTTAGTGCATAGTTTGCCTTGCTCCTTTATTTTGTTGGGAAAAGTCCTCACTTAGATTGACCCCTATTTCATTTTCTGGAACAATAAATTTCACTACTGAATGAAAGCTAACTTGGTTAACGGGATAGGCACCAAGAACCTTCTTGATGAACAATTGTGGCGTCCCCCAGGGTTGCACACATGGAGCTTCTGCTGATAGAGAATTGAAGTCAGATCTACATTAACACCTCCTGTTAAAAGTAACACGCTTGCCAGACAACAGCCAGTAGTGTGCAAATTATGTCAGCTCTTGCGTTGCTCACTCTGGTGTCATGGTGGCACTCTCAGTTTACAGCTTTGGTCAGATTTCACCACCACAGTTCCCTGGAGCCCACCCACTCCTTCCCTCTTGTTGACATAGTGAATTGCCGGAGGAGGCTTTGGTTGAGGATAATTGGCGTGAAGAACAGTCTGACGTAAGTGGTCTGGACACCTCTGCAGACACTGGCCTAGCCTCCCCCTTTTAGTGTGGTTACAAAGGAAGGGGCTTCATTTACCATGGTGGTGAGGAGGGTGCCTGAGGTCCCTTGATGACAGTCAAAACTTGTGTCTTGACAGAGATGCTTCAACCGGTGGTAGCCCCCATGGATCTCTTCTCCTCTTTAATCAAGCCCCCCACTGATGTCCAGCACAGGGCCCTGTTTAGGATGATCACCCACCTCCCAAATCCTGTGGATCCAGCCTTCCTCACCCAGCTCCTGACCTCATTGAACCTGGTCATCCACACCTCCACGTCCAAAGGCAACTCTGATGAGTTTCCTACCACACCACACTATAGGCAATCCAAGAGGCTGGACACCTTTGGCAAAAGGATGGAGTAGTTTCTGTCCTGTAACTCCAGTTCTGTAGTAGGGGTATCTCTGTTATAGTCATAATCTAGTGAATAGTCCCGCCCATGTGCGGGGACCCCGGAGCAATCAAAAATCTCTTAAACTGTCTTCTTTGCAGTCCTGCATAGACACTTAAGAGAAAATCAAAGACAAATAATGCATTTCAAGGATTTTGGTGAAGGGAAGTTTCTCTATTAGTGAAACTTGGTGATATGTGTAAAATGTGATTTTTATTTGGCTATCCTTTTCACTTTAAGTTGAAGTGCTGGCCAGTGTAGCCTTGTGGTTATAGGCTGCATTATTTGTCTTTGATTTTCTCTTAAGTGTCTATGCAGGACTGCAAAGAAGACCGTTTAAGAGATTATTTTTTGATTGCTCCGGGGTCCCCGCACATGGGTGGGACTATTCACTAGATTATGACTATACACAGAGATTCCCTACTACATAAGTCCTCTTTCACAAGTCTTGCACCGCAGTCAGCATGAACACTGCATGTTTCTTGGGCCGGTATACCCACATAGTATGGGACTCTTCTACGCAAGGGCTGCCCATTCTCTCGGGAGGAGGCCCGAGCCATCCTGAACCAAGCTTCTTGTTGATGGCAGGGACTCGGCATAGTTCACAATACGCTGCGAACTGGACAATGCAGAATCGCTAGGTAGAGCAATTACTTCGTCTGTGGCACTTAGTCGCCATGTCTAGCTAAGGTCAACTGTCTCCCCAGGGGATGTCCAGACATCCCTTATGGACATGCTCTTCAATGGAACCTGCTTTTTTGGACACCAGGCTGATTTTGGTAATTCATTGCAGTGAGATTTGGCAATGGGCCTTGGCACTACCAAACGTGGAGCCATTGGGCATGCAGGAAGGAATGTGGGATCTGCAGGAGCTTGGCTGGGCTTTCTAGACTCCAGTGAGTGTCCTGCAGGGGACGTTTGTGGCTTCTGCCAGGCCACAATCATTGGTCATACGAGGGTTTCGTCAAAGTGATGAGGAGGCTGAAGGATCTCAATGAAAAGGAAGCTCAAAGGCCTACTTACTAACCCCTGGAAAAAAAGGCATGTTGAATTGATTTTATTTATTGTAAAGTGGAAAGAGTGTCAGAATGACTTCTTGGCACTGAAGAACAGTTTTCAGCCATATGAACAAAAATAAAAACGTTTTTGAAATTATAAAAGCCAAATGGGAAAGGATTAATCGGAGATGTAACAACAGCTTGTCCTAGTGCCCTTTACCAGTACATTTGTGAGTGTGCGAGGAGCTACTAGCACCAACATGTTCTCTGAACATAGGGGCTAGGAGGGAGTTCAGAGTCAGAACCAAGGGCAGGGTATTTACACTTACACAAAAAACACTTTGTGCATTAAGCAAAGACATTTAAAAAGGATTTTCTACTGCACTGTCGAGCAGTGGAGGTGTTTACATGCACTGGACTATTGATCAATTATTGGTTTTAGAAGATAAGTGAATTGCTGTTCATGCCGCAGTTTTGCAAAGGCATAAGTGGGTAATAACAGGTTGTTACAGTTGTCTAACATAGACAAAACACAAGCGGGCACATACACTGACGCAGGAAGATCTTAATGCTTCTCTGCAATTAGAATGTTAATTTTTTGGGCATTTAGTTTGAGAAAATAGTCTCTCAGTCATTGTTATGTTGCTGCAAAGCAATTGATTAGTCAAATGGGCAATGCAGGTCATCTGTCTAAGACTGAAATATACACCCCAAGGATCAAATAATGTCAGGGGGACACACACATGCATATTGACCAGCATTGGTGATGGTCACACCCCTGTGGTACACCCAAGGAAAAGTGGGTGCTTTTTGGCTAAAATTGGATAATTGAACATGCTAGAGGGGCTCCACCAAGATTCCCCCATATCTGGCACTAAGGGCAGTGTGCCACAGAGGTCAGCCCCCTGTCTGCCTGGGAAGCACTGCAGCGCCTTTGGAGACGGGTACCGTGCCCTCCACATCACACTTTTGGATTCCCTATCGGGGCAGTAGTTGGGAAAGTGTGCAGATTTGTGCAACTTGTAGACACCTGCACCACTAAGCTTTCAGCAGAGGGGTTGCGGAGCCAAACATGCAAGTACCCCTAGGGCAGGGTGGTGCAATCTGGCGATTTCCCGAGGGGGCCTGAGCAAGGTTTGGCCCAAGCCTCCAAAACTATCTGTAAGTACATCACCGAAGGGCAGGAGGAGCTCGGTAGATGTTTGCCTCAGATGAAGCACTTCCATCAAGACACAGGTTCTGATCTGTAAGGTGGGGAGCTAGTGGTCAAGAACTTAGTCGGCCCTGTGCGTGACCACTGCGTAAGAAGCACTTTCCTCAGAGCGGTAGGAGTGAGGAGATGGTGGGAGGTGGGGATGAGGCACATTTCAGAGAAAGTATGAAGGCCACTGGCATCTTGAAACCCATCATACTAGTTTTCCTTATGGTTCGGTTGCCCTATTTTGTCACCTGCATCATAATCATTGTCCAAATCCATGCCAAACAAGGAGTGAAATGTAGGAGTCTGTCCTTGTGGGGTGGTGAGTCTAGTGGGTGAGGTGATGCTTCAATGGAAGCAGAGAGCATCCTCACTCGAAGCCATAGCTGCACCGACTCAGAAATCACAATGGGCACCTCGTCCTCTGGCGACCATGGAGTCAGGATCAGCAGCGAAGTTCCAGGGACTGGTCTGGATCGTGGTGCCAGAAAGGAAGCCAGAGGAGTCCCAGTGGTGGATTCGGAGGTACCAACTTGCACAGAGGGCGAACCCTCTGGCAGTACACCAGATGGAGGGGCTCTCGCCTCCTTGGGGGTGGGACCAAAGCCCCACACCAGAGGGGTCGGTAAGGATCCAAGGAGTCAGAACACAGCCTTGAAAAACTCTTGGATCTGCCTCGGAAACGCAGATTACCCTGGAAACTCTGGTTGTGCCGGGCAGGTTCCGACGTAGATGGACTACGGACGCGAGATTGAAAGGCATGGTGACATCCTAGCCGGGGACACGGATAGGAGCACGCAGGACGTCCGACGATCGAAAGCCTAAGGGATCACAGAAAAGACTTCCCTTGCACAGTGGGTATCTTTGGATAAATCCCGGAACCCATGTAGTACTTCGATTGCGCCTAAGCAGGACCGAAGTTAAAAGTGAAATCATCACTACTGCGTGCTTATGTACTAGCATTTTTAATCACTCTGTCCAGTCATTTAACTGGAGAAGTATATGACCCTCAAAGACGTATTTACGCCTTTCATCACTAAAATCCAAATAGTACCTGAACACATATCTGAACTTATATCTAAAAGAATTCGCTGGACGAATTACTTGTTCTGACGCATAGGAGGTTGAAAACCCCTTACAATATTGGTCAGACCTATCATATATCCGAGAATCTATTTGGGAAACTGTATTGTCCTACTGTCCTGATGAAGGCGGATTAATATGTTTACACCGCCGAAACGCGTCGACGCCTAAGGAGTAAATCTAGGAATATACACCAAGGAGGAAACCAAATTTGTTGTCTTATGATTGGGTTCTATCCTTTTTTCCTGTACACTCCTTTTTAATTGAATGTTGTTTTTACTGATTATTGCACCGTCCTTATATGTTTCCCAAATTTCTGTTTTTATCTAATGTAATGTATCTTTAATAAATTGTTTTTATAATTTGAAATGTTTTGAGAGTGTTTTCACATATATCGGTTAAATCCTATTTATCTACATTGCTTCCCTGTAAATTGTTGTCTGTATGCTTGTGAGTACTTATGTACTGTCGCTATTTTACCCAAAGGGAATTTCTTTCAGACTAACGTCAATTGTGGAACCCTATCCCTTTGGTTTTGGGGTCCCTCTCTCTTTTATTAGAGGACATCCTAGCACCGCCTTAGGAGTGTGAGAACGGCTTGTAGGGTCAGAGTCCTGCTTGGATTTTGTGGGTTTTTTCTTCAACTTACCCAAAGACGTGGAGCGAGCGACCGACCTCTGGAATGATTCCGTGACTTCTAGAATGGGACCAGGACTGACCCTGCAATTTGGACCAGTATGGTTCTGGTGTCTTCCAGTGCTTGGCGGCAGAATTTTGCCTCTTATGACCTTTGGGTTTATCGACTCAGTCACTGCAGGCCTTAGAGCTATGGCTCAACCTCAAGGAAATCCGATGAGGATCGGTCACAGACATTTGTTTGCAACAGTCCTTGGAGGGTTGTAGTCCGGTCATCTTGGGAGGTTGGAAATTGTAAAATGTTTGATTGAAAAACTGTATCAAAGAGACTGGAGGTAACTACGATTGTACGTCAGGAGGTGCAGAAAGAAAAGAATGGATATCGGCATGCTCTAGTGGATACTGATAAAGGCGCAGCACATCATTTCAGGAGCAGAACGGTGTCAGCGCTGCGCCACATGGAGCCAACTACTGCCTCTCAGAGGTACTGCACAAAAGTTTCCAAATCCAGTGTGACACCCAGGGTATTTACAAATGGTGAGGAATCTTAGTTAGAAGTGTTTACGAGAATGATTTACATAGAGGATGTAATGTTTGTCCTGTCAGAACCTATAAATAAACTAATGCACAAAACAAACGTTTTGAATTTCACTGCTTGTGTAATCATGATTCATGTACTTAATGGTGAGGTAGACACGACCACCCCGAACCGGTACAACTCGTAATTACACAATGTAGGTACCTGTTAGATTGGCACACGCAGAAAAACAAAGTAGCTCTTTCAAAGGGAAGTGTAAGACAAGTATTACAGACCATTACTATTGGAAAGTACTACTTTTTCATTCCTTGAATGACACCATTTGCTTGGAGCAAAGTCAATACTGGAAAATATGCCCATTTAAAGTGTTGTCTAAAACCTCCCTATTAAAAGCAGGTGTCAATTCACTTCAAACATGTTTGGGGAAATGGATGGGCGACAGGGTGCCCGGTGCTTAATCGGAGCTGAGGTTTCCATTGCTGAGCCATGGATCTCCTTTTTGAGCAAAGGCACTGAAAAGATGCTTTCTTCATGACCATACTTACTTTACAGCGATTAGACACTGGGACGCGCTGCAGAAAGTAAACATTGTTAAAGCATTGATAACTTTTAGTGACTCGCACACTCCCCCGTTCCCTTGACAGAATGGCATATCCACCAGAGCACGTGCTTTCAGACTCCACAATTATTCTTGCCACAGCAGGGAAGCCAGCGGATTGGCTTACATTACCCTAACAAACTTGAGCCCGCGTGGGCAAGCCAGCTGCTCCCCTTCCTTCCTTTGTGGCTCCAGCTGGACCATTGACCCATTATGGACCGGTTCTGGATTTAGCACCTCAGGTCAACAGAGGCTCTCAAACTGCCCCATGGCAGGCAAGCACCTGACCCAGCCCATTTGTAGGTCTGGTCTAGAGGCAGCATTACCATCACATCAGCAACATATTGTAAAATACACATCTAGCTACATAGCGGGGTTTTCAGTCAAGCCTCTTAGTTTTTTGGTCTGCTCAACTATCTTTTACATTTTGGTTCTACTCACCACAACAGCAAGGGGCAATGGGTCAGCCCACTTCAGCCATTGGCCCATTTCATAGTGACCACATTTTGCTTGTTCTTTTGAACAACATCCAGCTAAAAAGTAGTCCATTGTAGTGTTAAGGATGGTGGGCCAATCTGCATTCATGATGCTTTATATTTATTTTAGTGAAGGGTATTTCTTTTTTCTTGCAAAGGTTTACACGCCACATTTAAATGGTGGTAACTATAAACATCACTTTTAAACTGTTAATGGCAGTTGTAAATGTTTGCAACAAATAAATAAAATTGCAAGCTTGCCAGGACCCATCTGCTTTGCCAAAGCCAGTTTTCCATTTTATTCTGGTACACGTGTTTGGTTTTCCATTGGAATCGCAGTGCTGCAGCAAACCGCTCAGGGGCAGAGGGGTGCTGCGCGTGACAGCGGGGCTACAAGCAATGGTCAGGAGAAAGGACCAGAACTGCAACGGTGGCACTGGGCAATGCCAGCAGCTGGCAGAGACTTCCTTAGAACTTCTTTGGGTGTGGGCACGTTTAGAACAGAGGGTGCAGTTCACTAGAGCGGTTTAGCTACTGAGAACGAGATCGATCCTACTTGAAAAACTTTTTGATGCAGTTATAAAAATACAACGTAAACTGTTATTTATAGTGAGCATGTCCACCGAGCGGTTTCTTGGCGCTAATCTATCATGCATGTATATGCACATACTTAATGATCACTTGCAATAAAAATGTGAAGAAAACTGCACTTCGCCAATTGACTCTCAAAAGCAGTGCAGCCATTGGTCATTGTCTTGTCTCTGTTGGTTATCAAATACACAGAACACAAAATTTAAAACAATGCTTTATTTACAAAACAAACTGGGTAAATCCAGAGCTCTTAAGCAGTGCAATAAATGGCATGTTTTAAATCATCATAAAAGTATAAAACCTGTTCTAGTAGAGAGGACATCTTTAGAGGCACCATGGTCTTTCACAGCAGCAGACAGTTTAGAAAGCTGAAAGAAATCCTTAATATAGCGCTGCACGCCGTAGGATTAATTGATGCCCAGAGAGAGAGCCTACGACAGCTCAAGAGGCAATTTATAAGCACTTCAAAAAAGATGGCGGCCTCTCCCAACTCCAGCTCTATCCAAGTGTTATGGGCATCCTGGAAACACTTCAGGGTCTACAATTCAAACCAGGCACCTCTTAGAGGGCAGATCCGACAGAGCTCAACCTGGGAAAGGCAGTTTTCATGAGGTCACCTAAACTGCAGTTAAAGGGCTGCGGTCCCAATAGAGTAGAACGAAGGAGCTCAAACTGTGAAAGGCATTATACACAGTTGCCTCTATGACTAACAAAGGCCACTGATCCAATAGAGGACGCGGTCAAACAAACCATCTACCAATTAACAGAAGATATCTCTCCGAGCCGTCAACAAGAACGCACCAGAGAGCAGGTCATCCACAAAGCAGATGACTATGTAAGACTTAATTGGAGGATGCGGCTGAAACAGCTAACCAGGTAAGGCCAAAACAAGAGATACGGGTCTTTAAGCGATCAGTCATGTAATGCCTAAAGTAGAAGACCACGTGCTAGCGTGTCCGTGTTCCATGTCCTGAACAGTGAGGCACACTTATGAGCTGCAGCAGTTGAGAGCCTAAAGGTGACCCCTTGCATTAGTGTGAGCTATCCAGAGTGTGCTGATCTTAAAGAATGAACCTAGAAAGGAGAGCTCAACTTAAGACCGTGTAAATCTAAAAGGAAGCCTGGCGATCCGCCCGCACCATCCTGAGTAGACGGATCCCAAGAACGCCTGCAGAAGGGATCGCTACACTCAAGAGTCTTAAGCGGAATGTAGTGAGGTATGTGCGAGTGTAGATGTAGTCTTTCATCCACTGTCAATTTATTGATTAATACACAATTTGGCTTAAAATTACGGATTTACAAAGTAGACTGCAGAGGTGTCCCTCCACCTGGAGCGACCATTGGCCAGGTCACACAGATACATCTCACAGGCATACACCAGACTAAGGTTGTGATTTACATAAAACTTAAAAGTTTTAACTTTAGGCATAATGGGCTACCAAATTGTATGCATAAAGCGGCATGGAAATTGTGGTCATTTCGCACGAGAGTATCAGAATCATTTTTCTACCCTAACCAAGAGCGTATTAAACAGATAAAATAAATAAATACATACCTCCAAAAATTTCCCAAATATTTACAAGCCAATCAAACATTTACACCGCCCACATCAGGTACCATCAAAGTGACAGAAAATATAAACACAAACACTTGCCAACTACTTGAAAGTGTCAAGAGCCATCCTCCAGGGGGTGGGATCCAAGCAGCAATGCACATGCACCAAGAACTGCAAGTGCTCTCTATGAAAACCCAGACTGGTTAATTTATGGTCTGTAAGAAAGAAAATCCCACTAAGACCAAAGCAGCTGAAAGTGTTCTGAGGCCGGACAGCTAGAATGGAGGTTCACCCCACCTCATGAACAAGAGCTCAGTCCGCACAGCAGCCTTCCATTCAAGGACAGTGAAACATCTGCGCATGCCTACTCAGAGGGCCTCAGATAGATTTAGAAGGGGCCCACGTCTGCAATGGTATCATTTGTTGTACTTAAAGTCAGAGTTGGATTCCATGAACTTTCAAAAAATATTCTGCAGAGGACCCAAATTGTTGATTATTAGATGCAGTATGGACTTTTAGTAAGTGCTGGACTTGAACCCTGTGAGTGTCAGCGCTTCAACAGCAGGGGCCATGCGCACATCTCTAGCAGTTGTAAGGCCGGTGAAAATCTCTTGGGCACAGCACACACGCCTTGCTCACACAGTGACATTTCATGATCTTCTCAAACAAATGGTCAATCTCCTCTGGGCTAGGAGTCACTAGGGGGGACATTGACCCAGACGGTTGAGTGCATCAGAGGACCACGAAGACACAGGAACATGCATCAGCTACAGTTCAATGAAGAGCTCACCAACAGGTACAGCATCCAACACCGCTAACAGAAGCACGTTTGAGGAAGACCTCGAAATATTGCTTCCCCGGCATGTTTCAACGCTGTTCAGTCGCTGTGCAGCACCAGTCACCGTGCTATGGACAGGGAACAGCTTCCACAGGGCCACTGGAGACCAGGCTGAGAGCAGATTTAATTACACGGTAATCACTGGAGCCCTCAGCTTTAGCTGCCGCGGAGTCCCAGGAGGCAGCGGGAGCCAGAGGCAGCTCGTAATTGGCAGTGAGATGATGTCAAGAACTGAAAGACTAATATAATGGAGCTCAACAAACAGGGCGAGGGACAGGCAGTAAACAAAGTCATATAAATCAGTCCTTCGGTGGAGCGACAAAGCAGGGGCTAGGCCATGCCTTCTCCTCTCTGCCCTTGAACAATATAGCACCAAGAAATGTCAATAGAGGTATTCAGGCACTTCACCCCAGCTCAGAAACTGCTCCTTGTGCTGGACACTTACACAGACAAATAACAAAATGGTAGCAGCTTGGGGGGCCTGCCAGCTGGCAGCTCGTCACACACCAAAAAGCACCCGGAGGTCGGCCAGTGTGAGCTTGGTGAACGCCTCCCCGGTCCCCGACAGCACCTTCTTGGCCAGCTCTTTCTTCTTCTCCTGGAGGTCCGCAATCTTCCCCTCCACAGTATCTTCACACACAAACCTTGAAGATAAAATGTAAATACAAGTATTTTTACAGGCACACCCATAAGCATGTTTAAGACTGGGATATCAGTTTCTTGAAATATTTGTAGATCAGTATTTTAGATAACACAATGCCTGGGAACATGGGGCTTTTCACAATACGCGCACAAGATCTTAGAAACAAATTAATCCCCAGGGAGCACAGCAGATAATTAGTGTACGTCATACATGGGACTAGGGCAGGAGGGGGACTTTGCTGAAAGTCTTGTTGTCATGTGTCTTCCATTTTCAAATGCAGCATTGATAGAATGTGACACTTCGAGCCCCTCCATCCCTCAGTTTCCAAGAATCTCCTTTAGAGGCACACAACTGTAGAAAAACATTTCCTGCACAAATTACTACAGCTCGGACACCGCATCTTCGAAAACGAGGGGTACCAAACCTGTTAATACTTTGGCGACCTATCCAGTAATCCCTGAAGAAACCTACACTCTGCTGATGAGGAACAACAATTCCGAAACACCGGTGTACAGAGTTAGTGCTGCAACTTTGCCTGTTACACGTCCAGAGCTACGAAAGGTGCACATGCCTAAAGACTGCATTTAAAATGATGCTCGAGGGTTACACCCGCTGGTGAGGTCAGAAGTGTGCGACCCATAGACTTTTCACTTTATATGGTTCCCTTGAACCTTGGAGCTGACGAGCTCGGACACCGCATATTCGCGCCACGAGGGGTACCAAACCTGTTAATACTATTGGCTAGTCTCTTCCCCGCTCCCGCCTCCCAGCTGACCCCCCCTCCCACTGATACAGTAGGCCTGCCCCATCTGGGCTAGCGCTGTGACCATCTTCGCTCGCACCGAAGCGGTCGCTCCCCACGCTCCCTGACCCCCAGAACTGGAAGCGCTTCACTCCTCCTCGCAGCTGCAGCCAAATCAGTTCCGTTGTGTCTTCTTGTTTTTCCTCCCTCCGCCTTATTCGCAAGATCTACCGGTTTTTTTCTGTTGATGCCCTTAAAACCATTATCACGGCCCTCATTACATCCCGCCTGGATTATGGCAACGGCCTGTACGTAGGCATCCCCGCCTACGAAACTCGCCGTCTCCAGGCCATCCAAAACCAGGCGGCCCGCCTTATCCTTCGTCTTCCCAAATCCTCCCACATCACCCCGGCCCTCAAATCCCTCCATTGGCTCCCGGTTCTCTTCAGGTCCCGGTTTAAATTAGCCTGTCTGGCTTTCCGGGCGCACGCTCGTTCTGCCCCGCTTTTCATTAACTCTCTAATCTCCTCCCACGCTCCCAGTCGATCTCTCCGCTCTTCTTCTCTCTCTCTCCTTCATGTCCCCCGCTTCCGCAAATCCCGAACCGGGGGCACCCAATTTTCTGTATTGGCCCCCCAGATTTGGAACAATCTCCCTCTCTCCATCCGCTCTATCCCCATTTTCTCTCACTTTCGTAAAGCCCTTAAAACTTTTCTTTTTCTTCAGGCATTTCCCGGCTAACCTCTCATGGGACCCTCTGTAGTTACTGTTGTGCTCCTCAGCGCCAGGAAGCCGCTTGGCCGCAGTGCGCTTTAGAAATATCTTTTTCATTTCATTTGCTATTGTAGCGCTTGGTGAAATCACCAACTCGCATTGCTTGAAATCATTTTTGTAGCGCCTGGCATCGTAGCGCTTTGCTGCTGATAATTTATACTGTAATTTGCGGATTGGATTTAAATATTAACTGTTAGACTGCCGCCCGCATCGCCTGCAATAACATTTGTGCCTGATTGTGCCGCTATCACTGCCCGGATCCTAGCGCTATTCCGGCTGTGCCCCTGTCTCGCTTTATATTTGGGCTGCCATTTTGTGGTTGTAACTATTGGCTAGTCTCTTCCCCGCTCCCGCCTCCCAGCTGACTCCCCCTCGCCCCTCCCCTTCCACTATCCACATATGAAAGATGCATTCACGCGCAGCGGTCGCGCCAAAGGTAAGCCCGTCTACGCCCGTCCGCGCCTGGACCGCGCCCAACGCCAGACCCCCTGGCCCCCGCCGCACCCAGCCCACCAGATTCACATACGATGCCGCAACTCTCCTCGCCCTCAACCCCGGACACACACCACAATGCTACAAAGCCACCCCAGGACGTACCCACGGCCCATTCGCCTGCCACATCTGCAAGTTCTCCTGCTTCAGGACCCTCACCAAATCCACTTCCTCCAAACACAGCTCCGACTAACCACCTGAAGTGCATCCTGCTGAACACCCGCTCGGTCCACAGACACGCCACTGAACTTTGGGACCTACTCGACACTGCGTCACCGGATATCGCCTTCCTTACAGAAACTTGGATGAACACATCATCAGCACCCGACATCGCTATAGCCATACCGGACGCCTACAAGATCATCCGAAAAGACCGCACCAAACAGGAGGAGGCATCGCCATCATCCACAGGAACTCCATCAAAATCACGACCAGCCTCGACGATAATTTTGCAACCGCCGAACATCTCCACTTCCAGATCCACACCGACCCTAGGACCACACTTAGAGGCACACTCATCTACAGGCCTCCAGGAACCCGCACTCAATTCAGCGATGACATCACTGACTTCGTCAGCCCACATGCCCTCGCCTCCGAGAACTACATTCTATTAGGAGACCTCAACTTCCACCTTGAAAACAAACACGACAGTAACACCAACTCCCTTCTGGACAACCTGGCAAATCTCGGACTCAAACAACTTGTTGACACCCCCACCCATGTAGCTAGACATACGCTCGACCCAATCTTCACCTCCAGTAAGCACATCTCCTTTGGACGGACAACAGCAGTGTTCACTTCAGCTACAAAACCACCTTGACCCACAACTGCCCACAACCTATTCCTCGGAGAAACTGGAACAAAATCACCTCCGATCAACTCCTCACATCACTCAACCAAAACCCTCCTACCCCCTCATTGGACCCAAACCAAGTGGCCACCAAACTCAAACAATGGATCACTCACAGCGCTGACAATTTAGCACCCCTGAAAAAGCACCAGATCAATTCAGGCAGCAAAAAGGCTCCCTGGTTCAATGACCTTAAAAAATCCAAGAAGCTTTGCCGCACCCTAGAGAAAACTTGGAGAAAAAACCCAACCACCGTAAACATGGCCACCCTCAAGGCAGCCACCCGCAAACATCACCAACTGATTCGATCCACCAAGAAATCAGCATTCAAGGATCGTCTCGACAACAACGCCCACAACAAGCAAGGAACTATTCAACATCGTCAAAGAATTCACCAACCCCGCCGCAGCATCTAACGACATCACTCCCTCCCAAGACCTCTGCGATGCGTTATCCTCCTTCTTCTACAACAAAATTGCCGACATTCACAACAGCTTCAAGAACACTCCCTGCGAACAACCCTCCCCACCCCCCTCAGACCATACAGCACCAACTAACAACCTCAGCGCCTGGAACCCAATCACCACCGAAGACACCATCCACCTAATGAACTCAATCCACTCTGGCTCGCCATCCGACCCCTGCCCCCACCACATCTTAAACAAAGCTGACTCCATCATCGCACCCCATCTCCGTGATGTCATCAACTGCTTGCTCAACTCTGCCACCTTCCTAGAAAGCTGGAAACACGTCGAACTCAGCGCCCTCTTGAAGAAACCCACAGCAGACCCCTCTGAACTTAAAAACTACCGACCCATATCCCTCCTCCCCTTCCGCGCCAAAGTCATTGAGAAAGCCGTCAACAGCCAGCTCGCTGCCTTCCTTGAATCCAACAAGTCCCTCGATCCCTCTCAGTCCGGATTTCGAGCCAAACACAGCACCGAAACCGCCCTCATTGCAGCGACAGACGACATCCGAACACTACTAGACAACGGAGAAACAGTGGCCCTCATTCTACTCTACCTGTCTGCCGCTTTCGACACAGTCTGCCACAGCACCCTTATACAACGCCTCAGCAACATCGGCATACAAGGAAAAGCCTTGGACTGGATCATCTCATTCCTCGCTGGGAGAACTCAAAGAGTCCGACTTCCCCCATTCAACTCAGAGGCCACGGAAGTCATCTATGGAGTACCACAAGGATCATCACTCAGTCCCACCCTCTTCAACGTTTACATGAGTCCACTCGCCTCCATCGCGCGTCAACACAACCTTAACATCATCTCTTACGCCGACGACACCCAGTTAATCCTTTCCCTCACCAAAGACCCTAACACCGCCAAAACCGATCTTCACGAAGGCATGAAAGAAGTAGCCGAATGGATGAAACATAGCCGCCTAAAACTCAACTCAGACAAAACGGAGGTGCTCATCCTAGGATCTTCTCCCTCTGCCTGGGACGACTCTTGGTGGCCTTCCGCCCTGGGCACAGCACCCACACTAACAGACCACGCTCGCAACCTGGGCTTCATCCTAGACTCCTCTCTCTCGATGTCCAGACAAGTCAACGCAGTCTCATCCTCCTGCTTCAACGTACTTCGTATTCTCAAAAAGATCTTCCGCTGGATCCCCCTCGAAACAAGAAAGACTGTCACCCACGCACTGGTCACGAGTCGACTGGATTATGGTAACACACTATACGCCGGAATCACAGCAAAATTACAGAAAAAACTCCAACGCATCAGCGAGACTCATACTGGACATCCCTCGCCAAGATCACATCACTGGACACCTAAAAAACCTCCACTGGCTTCCCGTCAACAAGAGAATTACATTCCGTCTTCTCACCCACGCACACAAGGCCCTCTACAAACTAGGACCCGAATGCCTCAACACTCGACTGTCCTTCTACACACCCACCCGCCAACTCAGATCGTCCAATCAAGCCCTCGCCGCAGTCCCGCGCATCCGAAAATCCACCATGGGTGGCAGATCCTTCTCCTTCCTGGCGGCCAAGACCTGGAACTTACTCCCCACTCACCTCCGCCTCACTCAGAATCACATCTCCTTCAGAAAAGAACTTAAAACCTGGCTATTCGACAAAAATTGAACCCCCCCCCCCTTCCCCAAGCGCCTTGAGACCCTCTGGGTGAGTAGTGCGCTATATAAATCCATGAACTTGAACTAGTAATCCCTGAAGAAACCTACACTCTGCTGATTAGGAACAACAATTCCGAAACACCGGTGTACAGAGTTGGTGCTGCAACTTTGCCTGTTACACGTCCAGAGCTACGAAAGGCGCACATGCCTAAAGACTGCATTTACCATGATGCTAGAGGGTTACACCCGCTGGTGAGGTCAGAAGTGTGCAACCCATAGACTTTTCAAATTACTACACAACATTCTCCAGGGTCTGCAGCAACACTACTGAGCAGGGTGATTTTACTGCACTTGGGATAGTTCACCGGCCTTGAACAGCACAACCGTGAAAAGACAGCGTGCATCAGCGAAATGCACATTTTATGCTTCTGGGCTGGTGCGGTCTTCGAACGTGACACCGCTTTAAAACTCAGAAGCAAAAAGCTAAGCACATCTAACGAATATTTGCATAAAGGCCCGAAGCAAGCGTATCGTAGCAGTGATTAGCAGTTACCATCTCCGACTGGCCATGCTGGTCTTGGCAGTTTAATGACGTTCTCAGAACCCGACCGGTGAAGTAGCAGCATCCAAGTAGTCTGGTCACTTATGCACTAGACGGGTGGGTTGGGTACAAGAATGGGGTTTATAGAGCGGCAGTAACAGAGGGGCTGCGGTAAAGGTTTCCTTTATCCGGCCTTGGTCATTTCAACTACAAAGAACCACAGTAGTGGTGGTATTCTAGAATACGTACGGTAAGGTCCACAGGGAGATGCAAGACTTCGAACGGTACTGGATCAACCAATATTTAGATCTTCGCACACTTACGTTTATTAGTCTGTGGAGAGCACAGCTCTCCTAACAGAAGTATTTTGTTTGCAGGCACTGCACAAGTTTCTTTAACTAATACAGTGGGATAAACAGGTGGTAATGATAACAAATATGGAAGACCACGTTCCCCTTAACTCAAATTCTTAAGGAAATCAAGTCTGTAGAGCAGAAAGGGGCCAGCCTTGGCAGCATCAGCCAACATGTTACAAGGAGCCTTTGTCGAATGACATGTCATTGAACATTGACCCATATCCTAGTCTCGACATTACAAATGCCATTTTGCCTGTGCAGGGTGCAAGTTTGCGAATTGGAACATGGACATCATCCGGTCATAGCAGCCAGGAGAAGTTGTATGAATGTCATAATTTGTACTGCCTTATGAGTTGAGAACTCTGCGGTCCAGAATTGGCCACAGCCCACCATCCTCCTTGTGGACATGGAGGTAAACTGACTTTAAAAAGCGCTCCTGCTCTGCCTCGGGTACCATCTTGATCATGCCCTTTGAGAGGCAACATAAACGCCTTCCTGGATGCACCAGTTCCCCCTTTAACAAGCGTATTAGACCTAGAACATGAAAGAATAGTGGGGTGGGGAGAAATCTAGGATTTGGAAAAGGGGGTTAGCATGAAGATGACAGCTCTTTATGAAGGTGCACAGTCGGAGAATGTTATGACCCAACAGCAGATCAGGGAACACCAGAAGGGTAGATTTTACTGAGCCCCTCATCTTCATGCTGACTCTCCTCTTCATCATCATCATGCTGAACTGCATCAGGTATTTGAATCACTTTGAGTCAGAGCCGAAAATGTCTTTCATTCTCTTAAAATATTGGATTTGCAGAAAACAAGCCTTAAGAAGTCCTCTTTGACTCAAGTTTGTGCTTTTAGTATTGGACGACGATGGTTCACTAAACACAGGGTTCGGAGCCTGTATCAACCACGCTGGAGCCGCTGTTGGCTCCTACTGACCAGCTTCTTTGATACATGCACCCTAAGGTTTAAAAGGGGATAAAGAAAAGGCACAACTGTGCCTATTATCCGTATACTAAAACCATATCTCATGTGACTGAGGCACAAACAGCTACGTGAGAGACAGAAGATGCTGTTTGCAGCCTTTTGTGAAGAAAAAAATAACTTGCATGGGTTGAAGTAGAAATTAACTGGTTATACTTCTTCAAACATCAACTTCAAACATCAACTTCAACATGTCCTGCTCGGCCAAGTTAACAAACTGGCACCATATAAACACTTCTACAGGCAAAAAAGTAAAAAACTTATTTAGTTGCCAATTAACTCCAATCTTTAGGTGTTTTTTTTTTTAAGCCAACACTTGTTTTGCAGAGGATTATAGATTCCTCAGGCCAAAAACACATAAGTGAACACAAGATGAAGGAATAATAATGTTACATGTTATAATCCTTTAAACAAACGAATATGCTACTTACCAGTATGCATCTGTTCTTGGCATGTAGGGCTGCTGACATTCATATCTGTGCATAGATCGCCGCCTAGTGTTGGGTCCGGATGATTGCACATTGTTGTCCTGGAAGAGTCTTCGCAGTATCACGAGATAGGTGGCTCCTCCCCTGGACTACAGTGCGCATGGGCATCCTCAGATTGTTTTTCGCCATTGTGGCAGAGATGGAGTGTAATACAGTGAGTGATGTCCATGCTACATAGTAATTCTGAATGCTACAGCTGCTATAGGCGCCAGGGAGGAGGGTGGGCGATATGAATGCCAGCAGCCCTACATGCCAAGAACAGATGCATACTGGTAAGTAGCATATTCGGTTCGAGGCATGTGGGCTGCTGAATTCATATCTGTGCATAGAATACATAGCAGTCCCTCCTGTTAGCGGCGCCTGCCCGTGCCAGCTGCAGCAGTCTGAAAAAGAGTTTTGAGAACAGTCTGTCCTACAGCTGCCTGCTGTTTAGAATGCACATCTACGCAGTAGTGTTTCGTAAATGTATGTGTGGTGGACCAAGTGGCTGCCTTACATATTTCTTCTAAAGGAATATTCCCCAGGAAAGCCATGGACGCTCCTAACTTACGTGTGGGGTGTGCTCGTGGTGGAATGGTTAGTGTGCGTTTAGCTTAAGCATAGCAAATCTGTATACACTTAACGATCCACCGGGCTATCCCGGCTTTGGAAATGGGATTGCCTTTGTGTTGTGGAGAAAAGGCAACACAAAGCTGTTTTGTTTTTCTGAAATCCTTTGTTCTGTCTATATAGTACATTAGAGCCCTTTTGACATCTAACGTGTGTAGGGATCTCTCCTCGACATTTTCTGGATTAGGAAAGAAAACTGGCAGTTCTATGGTCTGGTTCATGTGGAACTGCGAAATCACCATAAGCATAAAGGTAGGGTTGGTGCGTAATACAACCCTATTTGCGTGGACCTGTATGAATCTCTTGAATGGTTAGTGCCTGGAGTTCACTAACTCTCCTTAGTGAGGTAATGGCTACTAGGAAAGCAACTTTCCAGGTCAGAAATTGAATCTCACAAGAGTGTAGAGGTTCAAAAGGTGGTCCCATCAATCTGGTGAGGACCACATTAGGTTCCAGACTGGTGAAGGTGGGTGTCTGGGAGGGATCACTCTTTTGAGTCCCTCCAGAAAGGCTTTAATGGCAGGCACTCTGAATAGTGAGAGGTGCTGCCTGTTCTGAAGATAGGCTGCTATGGCGGATACATGTATACAAATGGAACTGTACGCTAGATTACATCTGTATAAATGCAACAAATAACAGATAATGTTCTGAATAGATGCATCCAGTGGGTTAATGTCATTGTTGGTACAATATATGACAAACCTTTTCCATTTAGCCGCATAGCATGCTCTGGTTGTGGGCCCTCTTGCCTCCTTGATGATATTCATACATTCTGGCGGCAAGTTGAGGTAGCCAAATTCTAGGACTTCAGGAGCCAGATCGCCAGGTTTAGCGGTTGCGGATCCGGATGCTGAATGACGCCATGGCTCTGCGTCAAAAGCCTGGGTGTGAGGCGTAGCCTTTGATGCGGTACCACGGATAGTTCTAGAAACGTGGTGTACCATGGTTGGCGTGCCCACATTGGATCAACCAGGATGAGGGTCATCGAGTGTTGCCGTAGTTTGCGTGCCACCAGCGGTATCAAAGGTGCTGGGGGAAAAGCATACGCAAATTTGCCTGACCAGTTCATCCATATCGCATTGCCCTGCGACTGTGGGAACCTGCTTGCGAAGCTTTGGCATTTTCCCTTGTGGCGAACAGGTCTATCTGTGGATGACCCCACTGCTGGAAGTACGGGTGAAGTACTGATGGATGTATCTCCCACTCGTGCATCTGGTGGCTGTGCCTGCTGAGCAGATCCGCCATCTGGTTGTCCTTGCCCAGGAGGTGTTCCGCCATGAGGAAGATGTTCCTCTGAATGGCCCACTTCCACATGCTCTGAGCCAGATGAGACAACTGTGGAGTGTGTGTACCTCCCTGCTTCTGTATGTAGTACATGGCAGTCATGTTGTCCGTTCGGATCAACACGACCTTGTTGCACAAGTGTACCTTGAAAGCTTTCATCGCCATTAAGATTGCCATCAGTTCCAGAAGGTTGATGTGAATCTTCTTTTGCTGTGCTGTCCATAGTCCCTGCACTGTGTAGTAGAGTACATGCGCTCCCCATCCCTGGAGAGATGCGCCCGTCGTCAGTATTATCTGTGGTACAGGCTCTTGGAAAGGTCGGCCCTTGCGAAGGTTTTGTGAGTTCCACCAATGCAGAGAGTTGTATGCCCGACCGCTCACCAACACTAGGTCTTTCAGTTGTCCTTGAGCCTGATTCCATTGACGTGCTAAGCACTCCTGAAGCGGACGCATGTGTAGTCTTGCGTGCGGGACTATGAAAATGCAGGAGGCCATCATGCCTATCAACTGCATGAACACTTTCGCTGGAAGCGAGTGTTAAGGTCTGAATTTTTGTATCAGCAATTGCATGCTGTTTATTCTCGCTGAATTTGGATGAGCTTTGGCTGCCAGAGTGTCTATTGTCGCACCCAGGTACTGCCGCACGTGGGCAGGCTGAAGATGTGACTTTGGATAATTTAGCGAGAATCCCAGACTGTGAAGAAGATGAATGGTGTGGGACATGTGGCTGGCACACTGCTGGGCTGACTTTGCTTGAATAAGCCAGTCGTCCAGATAAGGGTAGACATGTATGTGCTGTCTCCCGAGGTGTGCTGCTACTGTACAGTACCGATAGCGAGTGGTCTTTGACACTATCCACAGCATTGTTGGTTTCTCAGGGTTCTTTTGTAGTAATCCTTTCTGACAACTGTATTATCATTAAGTCAGAGTCCTTTGACTTTGGTGTTCTACCATTATACAACATAGTACCCTGAGTCACGTGTAAAATTGGCCACTGGTGAATCAATGGTGGCTTATGGCACTACTAGGATTTCAGTTTTCCCTCTGAGGGCAACCATATACTACAGACATCCACTCCTGAACACCGTTTAAAAAGGTTGGAGGCATTGTTAACACCTGTAGTCTTTGCCTTAGAGCATTACTTTAACACTGGGTGAGTGACGTTGGGAGCTGTTTTGACGGGTTAGATGAGAGTTTGTCACACTTTTACTGGGCTAGTGTGTGTAAAGCGATTCGGCTGGACACATAAGTTATGTGCGCTAAATGTGTCTTTTTCTTTTGCACACCAGAGCGGGGCCTCCATTTGCCGAGCAGTTGCCGGGCGAGGTGAGGTCTTCACCCACACAAAGCTGGGTGAGTTTCACTCCGAGGAAATGCCTCTTAGTGACTAAGCTAATATGCTTATATGTGGTGCAGAACGCAAATTGTTTCTGTATGTGTCCTCTGTCTTGGTGGTGTGTGTGGCGTCATTGGATTCATATGTGCGAATGAATATAGTGATTTTCTCTTTGTTTTTTGACAGGAAGAAGATTTTTTCCTGTGAACAGTGGACAATGTTGGTCCAAGTTGTGAGGGGGAGACATGACTTTCTTGAGTATACTACATGTTATTGCTACAATTGATTCTTTGTTACATGTGTATGCACCCCTCTATCTGTGTTGCAGTAGCTTACCTTAAACAATATTTTAGGTCCTGACGAAAGCTGGAGTAATACTCCTGTAAGCTGAAACTAGTTGACCACTTGCACATCGCCTAAAAGTAGTCTTACTCACCCACTACCAGGCGTTTTTAATCATGACACCTAGACTATTCAGTTTAGCAATGTCTTCAATCTAGGTAGTCATTTTTAGTTAGCACATTTTCAACAGCACTGCACTACCCTTCACAAGTTTCATATTATTATTTTTTGAGCATTACTGTGGCTATATTTGCCGCTCTCCACTTATGCATTGCCATGATATGGTACAGGCGAATGCGTGGAGCGACTGCTAATCCCCATATGATGAAACGCCGCCATATGGGTGGTCTGATGGGACTTTTTTAGCCCAGTAAGACTCTTTTCTCTTTTTCACATATGTGCCCGTGTGATTGCCACACACTACTCAGGACATGACACCACCCCTGACCTGGTCTTCTCTCTTTGTTTTTCAAAGTGCTGCTACTGTCGCCAGGCACTTTGTGAACACCCTGGGTGCCATCGTTACTCCGAAAGTGAGGACTTTGAACTGATAATGTTGATGTTGAATAGTGAACCGGAGATACTGTCTGTGTGATGGGTGTATGGGTATATGGAAATATGCATCTTTCAGATCTAGCGTTGCGAGGAAGTCTCCCTGACTGAGAAGCGGCAGAACCTGATGTAAGGTGAGCATATGGAAATGCTCTGACAGAATGTAACTGTTTAGAGGCCTGAGGTCCAATATAGGTCTGAGAGACCCGTCTTTTTTGGGTATTAAAAAGTACAGAGAGTACACCCCCGACCCTTGTTCTTCTACAGGCACAAGCTCTATGGCCCCTTTTTGCAGCATGCTGACGACCTCCTGCTGCAATAAGTGTAAGTGCTCTGTGGACATAGGACCGTGTCTTGGTGGGATGTTGGGTGGAGTGGACGTTAATTCCAGACAATACCCGTACTGTACAAGGTCTCTCACCCACCTGTCTGTGGTGATGGACTTCCAGACTGGCAGGAACTGTTGTAGTCTCCCCCCGACAGGTGTTATATGGTCGGGTACAGTGACAGGGCGTCACTGTTTGGTATTGGCAGAGGATCTGGAACTGGTGTTTCCTCTGCCTCTGCCCTTGATGTTGTTGCCACGATATCCACCCCGGTTGTTCTTATTGTAGGTGGATTGTGTACCTCCCTTATTGTATTGTGTCTGTTGTGTTGACCGGCCTCTTGAGGGGCCCCTAGTATTGGAGTGATGAAAGGAGCCACCCCGAAACTGCTGTGACTGCAGAGCCCCCAGAGACTTCGCAGTCTCTGTGTCTTTTTTAAGCTTTTCAAGGGTGGTGTCAACCTCAGGTCCGAATAAGAAGTCTGGGTTAACTGGCTGATTGAGGATAGAAGTTTGTATTTCAGGTTTGAATCCTGAAATTCTCAACCAGGCGTGTCTCCTTAACATAACGCTAGTGTTGATGGCCCTGGCTGCAGTGTCAGCTGCGTCTAGAGCACACTTGATGGAAGCATTGGTTATCAGTTTCCCCTCCTGGATAAGTAGTTCTGCCCCCTCCTTGTACTGATCAGGTAGGTGTTGCAACAGTGTCTCAAGGGTATCATAATGTGCCCTGTCATATCTGGCCAAGAGTGCCAGAGTGTTGGCAATGCGCCAGATTTTAGCCGCCTGCGCATCTACTCTTTTTCCTCAAGTTTCCATAACCTTTGACTCTTTGTCCGGAGGAGGAGCATCACCTGTAGTCTGGGAGTTTGCTCTCTTACGTGCATTAGAAACAACCAATGAGTCCAATGGCAACTGTCCCCTTATATAAGGAGGGTCCACAGGGGCCGGCCTATATTTCTTCTCAATCCTTGGGTTTAACACCCTGGCTCTAGTGGGGTCTTTAAAAATGTCACCAGCATGTTTAAGGACCCCTTTGAGCATGGGTAGGGTGTTGACTGCCCTTTCTGAAGTGGAAAAGGTGTTGACCGAAAAGTCTTCAACCACAGGGTCAGCATGTAGCTCGACGTCATGATTACTGGCTTCCCTTTCAATAAGGGCGTTAAAGGCAGCTGTGTCTTCAGTAGGAGATGTTTTCACACTGTACACATGAGTGTCAGGGCCAGTCTGCGGATCCCTTGAGTCAGCAGGGTCCGTCCATTGTTGGTCTTGATCATCAGGATCAGTGTCCACATGATAGAGTTCATCCTCATGTTCATCATCCCTTGCATCCACATCGGAGTATGTTGTGGAAAAATGTTGAGGTTCCTGTCCATAGTGACGGAGGGGTTCCACAAGAGCTGGAGATGTTGTTGAAACTCTCTTCTTCAAGGGAATCTTATATGATTCCATGGGTGTTTCCGGCATTAATTTTCTATTGTATATGGACAGTCTACCAGTTTCCGAGTTGATGAATTGCCTCGGCTCCTGGTCTTCAGGCTCTTGTGCAGCCTCCATTTCCGCCGACACTTGTTTAGTGGCGCCGATAGTTTGTTTCGGCTCGAACATCTTCGGACGCACAGAGGGTGGTAACCCGAATTTGATAGGCGTCGCCGCGGTCTGAACTTGTCTGACCAGCTTCGGCGTCGGGGCCTTCTTCGGTCCGACCGCTGTAGCCTTATCCTTGATGCGTTGGAGTGACTCAGAGACACTTCCTTGGCTATGAATGGACTGGGGCGCGTCGACTCAACAGGGTCCTTGGAGCCGGTCTTCGGCCTGTCCGTAGGCCTCGACCGAGGATCGATCCAGTCTTTCGGTTTGAGCCTTTTGTGCGAATTGACTGCCTTCGGCCTTGGCGGTTCGACGGCCTTGACCTTGGTCTTCGGTGCCCCAACCATTGGCTCGACGACCTTCTTGAGCTTTCCGGCATCGACGGCCATTTTCTTTTTCTTTGGCTCCGAGGGGTTGGAGGCCTTGGAGCCGACCAGAGTCACTTGCACTTTCGGTTTCGATTTCGGCAATGATGCTGTCGGTTCCGATTTCTTTGTATCGACCGATGGCGGTTTCGAAACCGAAGGCTCTTTAGTAATGTTCGAAGACGGGCCTTTATGTGGGGCTGTAGAACGAGATTGTAGATCTTGGGTAAGGCCTAGTGGCGATCCTTCGACCTGAGCCATATTGAGTGCGCCATAGTCGGCCCCCGTACAGCCGGTTGGGCCTAGCTCTTCGCCTGAGCTATCTTCTACGGCCCCAAGGGCCTCCACGTCGTCTCCTACCTCATCGACGACGTTAATGTCTTCGTCTTGCACCTCTTCGTCTTCGGCGTCATACTCTGAGTCATGGCCCGAAGCCGGATCGGAGCAGTGTTCCTGATCCTCCAGATCAACGACCTCTTAGTCTTCGGTCCCAAAGATGTTTACGGGAACAGGCGCTGACTTCTTTGACTCCAGTCGAGCCGCGCGGCGAATCTTGTTTTCTTCGACCTGAACCAGGCACAGGCCATACAGTTGGCTTCGTTGTGGTCTGGGGACAGGCACTTGTTGCACACCGGGTGGACATCGATGTGCGGGTATTTTGCATTGCAAAGGGGACACCTCTTGAATGGACTTCTTTCCATTTGAGATCGAAGATCGGGTCGAGTGTGGAAAGAAAAACCTGTTGAGTCCTCGATGTCCTCCTGAAACAAAGGCACCGATACCGAACGAAACGATACCGACGCTGTCGAAAGCCTTTTGGCTTTGTAGAAAGTTTTTCTAACTTGAGCTAAGATAGTAACATCCGAACCCAATGGCGGAAAAAAACATCTGAGGATGGAGAGGATGCCCATGCGCACTGTAGTCCAGGGGAGGAGCCACCTATCTCGTGATACTTTGAAGACTCTTCCAGGACAACAATGTGCAATCATCCGGACCCAACACGATCTATGCACAGATATGAATTCAGCAGCCCACATGCCTCGAACTCATTGATCTATTTTATAACTTTTTCCTGTACCGATTTAAATTTCCATGGCAAAAATTTGGAATACGGGCATATAACGCAAAGTGGATCTCATTTGGTTTTATGCTGAGATTTTAACCATCCATCACATCATCTCAGGATCTAACTTTCTATCCCAAGGGTTCAATGTGTCCTAAAGACTTGAGACCTAATGCATGCCTCACGTTTAAAAAGAGACAGATTCTGACCTGTGTATAACCACATCCCGGAGTTGGCCCACTCGATAGATCCGATCACAAGCTTGGTCTTCCAAGGCAGGGTTCCTAGGGAAGATAAAAAACAAAAGCAGAATTTATGCATTGTGCCAGATTGTGAGGAGGCTGATAGGAAGAGGGTTCTATATCCAAATCTAGATTGACCCTTCTTTTGTCAAATGCATACACATAAAGAGTTGCAATATCGGTTCGCAAAGGCCCAGCATTGTACATCACGGAAAGTAGACATTTTTGTGTAAGGAAAAGGGGGGGGGGGCTCCAATCTCTTCTTTTACCGAGTGCATGTAGTGATGCGAAAGCGGTGGATTCTCCTAGTTTGCAGTCTCACTAATTATCAGCATCTGGCTAGCCTGCCATCCGATGTTGCACCCAGGAACTGCTTTCCAAAGTAGTTAACCAGCAATCTTTAAGCAACCAGTGTAGTGCATGTGTGAATATGTATACACAATGTTAACCCTCGCCCCATGAGGCTGCAGATATCCTCTTAAACATAAAACTACAAGGAAGTAAGAAAACATTGGTGTGATGGGTTTGACCAATGGCAGAGGGAGTAGGCGTGAGGGCACATAAGCGACACCAGTTTTTAGGAGTCAAAGTCATCCTAAATTTAACTTCATACCTCCATGTTTCGCTGACTCTCAGAATGAAAAAGAAAGCGGGGAAGGGTGCATTAGGGAGCTACATATTTAGGCAGGATGTTTCCAAAGACTAAAGGCACCTAGTGCCATAAAGCATGAAGAACATAGGGCTGAATATTTGCAGCCCATGTAGCTGCCCTGTGTACGTCTCCAACATGAACATGTCTTGAGAAGGACACCAATGTCACTTTGCGCTGGTATATCATGCCCGCACATTAGATAGATAGTGCACTCCTCATGAAGAATAGGTATAGGAAATGCGGGAGGCACCCATCTGTTGGGACAGGAATGTCGCCTGCATAGTAAACCAGCCTGCCCCCCTATGCGGATTGAATATGAAATGGATATCCTGGCTTTTGTTGGCTGCGTTAATGTCGCCCTGTGAGCGGAGTCCTACACCTGCCCATGGTAAAGCCCATGTCAAGAATCTGTTCTGCGACCTGAAGCCTGCCCTCTTATTGACATGGAAATACTTTGTATGTCCTGAGTTTCAGCAGCATACAGATTTTATGAATCGCCTGATCAGGCATTTTTCCTGTATCTGAGGGAGTGCACCCACTCATGTAAAGCCCAGCTTAGATATAGCACCCAGCCCCTTGTACTGATAATCTGAGCGCTTGTCAAGTGAGTGAATACATTGTATTGCAAATGCTACTTACCAGTATGCATCTGTTCTTGGCATGTAGGGCTGCTGACATTCATATCTGTGCATAGATCGCCACCTAGTGTTGGGTCCGGATGATTGCACATTGTTGTCCTGGAAGAGTCTTCGAAGTATCACGAGATAGGTGGCTCCTCCCCTGGACTACAGTGCGCATGGGCATCGCCTCCATCCCCAGATTGTTTTTAGCCATTGGCAGAGATGGAGTGAAGAATGTGAGTGATGACCATGCTATGAGCATATGTATGTAAATGAATGAATTCTGCAGCTGCTACAGGCGCCGGGGAGGAGGGTGGGCGATATGAATGTCAGCAGCCCTACATGCCAAGAACAGATGCATACTGGTAAGTAGCATTTGCAGTTCGAGGCATGTGGGCTGCTGAATTCATATCTGTGCATAGAATACATAGCAGTCCCTCTATTAGCGGCGGCCACCCGTGCCAGCTGCAGTAGTCTGAAAAAGTGTTTTTAGAACAGCCTGACCAACAGCTGCCTGTTGTTTGGAATGCACGTCTACACAGTAGTGTTTAGTGAAAGTATGTGTGGTAGACCATGTGGCTGCTCTACAGATATCTTCTAAGGGAATGTTACCTAGGAAAGCCATAGAGGCCCCCAACTTCCTGGTGGAGTGGGCCCTCGGTGGGATAGTGAGAGTGCGCTTAGCTTTAGCGTAACAGATTTGAATGCACTTCACTATCCACCTAGCAATCCCTGCTTTAGAGATAGCGTTTCCCTTGTGGTGAGTGGCAAAAGCAACAAAAAGCTGCTTGGTTTTGAGAAAATCCTTTGTCCTGTCTACATAATACATCAAGGCCCTCTTAACATCAAGGGTGTGGAGCATGCGCTCCGCCAGTGTATCTGGGTTTTGGAAAAACACCGGCAATTCAATTGTCTGGTTTAAGTGGAATTGGGATACCACTTTGGGCAGGAATTTAATGTTAGTGCGTAGCACCACCCTGTTAGCATGTACCTGGAAGAAAGATTCTTGGATGGTGAGCGCCTGCAGCTCGCTAACCCTCCGTAGCGAAGTAATAGCTACTAAGAACGCAACCTTCCAAGTCAGAAACTGAAGCTCACAAGAGTGCAGTGGCTCAAAGGGAGGACCCATCAGCCTCGTAAGAACCACATTGAGGTTCCATTCTGGAGCTGGTGGAGTCCTTGGTGGAATGACCCTTTTGAGTCCTTCCAGAAAGGCCTTGATAGCAGGGACCCTGAAGAGTGACAGGTGTGGTCTATTCTGGAGGTATGCTGCAATAGCAGACAGGTGAATGCGGATGGAAGAGTACGCCAGATTGCATTGGTACAGGTGGAAGAGATAGCAAATGATGTTTTGAATGGAAGCATCTAGCGGGTCGATATTGTGGTTAGCACAGTAGATGACAAACCTCTTCCATTTAGCCGCATAACAAGCTCTGGTAGTGGGCTTCCTTGCCTCCCGAATGATGTTCATGCAATCGGGAGGAAGATTGAGGTAGCCAAACTCTAGGACTTCAGGAGCCAGATCGCCAGGTTGAGCTGTTGCGGATCTGGGTGCTGAATGTCGCCATGGCTCTGCGTCAGAAGGCTGGGAGTGAGATGAAGCCTTTGATGCGGTACCACGGACAGTTCCAGAAACGTGGTGTACCATGGTTGGCGAGCCCACGTTGGAGCAACTAGGATGAGAGTCATCGAGTGCTGCCTGAGCTTGCGTGCCACCAGCGGTATCAGAGGTGCTGGGGGAAAAGCGTACGCAAATTTGCCTGACCAGTTCATCCACATCGCATTGCCCTGTGATTGGGGGTGTGGGAATCTGGCGGCGAAGCTTTGGCATTTTGCGTTCTCCTTTGTGGCGAACAGGTCTATCTCTGGATGACCCCACCTTTGGAAGTACGGTTGGAGTACTGATGGATGTATCTCCCACTCGTGCATCTGATGGCTGTGCCTGCTGAGCAGATCCGCCATTTGATTGTCCTTGCCCGGGAGATGCTCTGCCATGAGGAAGATGTTCCTCTGAATGGCCCACTTCCACATGCTCTGAGCCAGATGAGACAGCTGTGGAGAGTGTGTGCCTCCCTGCTTCTGGATGTAGTACATGGCCGTCATGTTGTCCGTCCGGATCAACACGACTTTGTTGCACAGATGTACTTTGAACGCCTTCAAGGCCATGAAGATTGCCATCAGTTCCAACACATTGATGTGCATCTTCCTTTGCTGTAGTGTCCATAGTCCCTGCACAGTGTAATGGAGTACATGCGCTCCCCATCCCTGGAGAGAGGCGTCCGTCGTCAGGATAATCTGTGGGACAGGCTCTTGGAATGGTCAGCCCTTGCAAAGGTTGTGTGGATTCCACCAATGCAGAGAGTTGTATGCCCGACCGCTCACCAACACTAGGTCTGTCAGTTGCCCATGAGCCTGAGTCCACTGACGTGCAAGGCACTCCTGAAGCGGACGCATATGTAGTCTCGCGTGCGGGACAATGGAGATGCAGGAGGCCATCATGCCTATCAACTGCATGAACACCTTCGCTGGAAGCGAGTGTTGGGGTCTGAATCGTTGGATCAGCGCCTGGATACTGGCGATTCTCACTGAATTTGGCTGCGCGGTGGCTGCCAGAGTGTTGATTGTCGCGCCCAGGTACTGTCGCACGTGGGCGGGCTGGAGATGGGACTTCGGGTAGTTCAGAGAGAATCCCAGATCGTGCAGGAGATGAATGGTGCGTGACACGTGGTCGACGCACTGCTGTTCTGTCCTTGCCTGAATGAGCCAGTCGTCCAGGTAGGGAAAGACGTGGACGTGCTGGCGACGGAGATGCGCCGCACAGTCGCTAGGCACTTGGTAAACACTCTCGGTGCCGTGGTGACCCCGAACGGCAGAACCTTGAACTGGTAATGCTGGTCTAAGATCGTGAATCTGAGGTACTTCCTGTGGGAAGGATGCAGGGGGATATGAAAATAGGCATCTTTCAGATCCAGCGTAGCCAGGAAGTCCCCCTGTTGAAGCAGGGGAAGCACCTGCTGTAACGTGAGCATATGGAAGTGCTCCGAGAGGATGTACCAGTTCAGGGGCCTGAGGTCCAGGATCGGCCTGAGGGATCCGTCCTTCTTGGGAATCAGAAAATACAGGGAGTAAACCCCTGTTCCCCGCTCTTGCAATGGAACGAGCTCTATCGCCCCTTTTTGCAGCATGACTAGAACTTCTTGCTGCAACAAGGTCAAGTGCTCGCCTGACATAGGACGGCTCCTTGGGGGCATGTCCGGTGGAATGGACGTAAGCTCTAGACAGTACCCGTACTGGATAATAGACCTCACCCACCTGTCCGTGGTGATGGACTTCCACGCCGGCAGGAACTGCTGGAGCCTCCCCCCGACCGGTGTTGCATGGCCGGGGGGCAGTGACAAGACGTCACTGTTTGTTGGTGGCGGTGGACCTGGAGCTATTGTTGCCACGTCCCCTGCCCTTGACATTATTGCCTCTGTAACCACCTGTATTTTTGTTGTTATACGAGGCTTGGGTGTTAGTCTTGTAATATTGTGTGGACTGGGATGCTTGTCCCCTTGAGGTGCCTCTGGAGTTTGAGCGGCGAAAGGAACCACTCCGAAACTGCTGACTTTGTAAAGCCCCCATGGACTTGGCAGTTTCCGTATCTTTTTTCATTTTTTCCAGTGTGGCATCCACCTCAGGGCCAAACAGATGGTCAGGATTCACTGTCTGATTCAGTATAGTGGTTTGGATGTCGGGTTTGAACCCCGAAATTCTAAGCCAGGCATGGCGTCTAAGCAGCACACTAGTATTGATAGCCCTGGAGGCTGTGTCTGCCACATCCAACGCACATTTGATGGATGCATTCGTAATGAGTTTACCCTCCTGAATCAGCATCTCCCCCGCCTCCTTGTATTGGTCAGGCAAGTGTTGCAGTATGGCCTCTAATGTGTCGTAATGGGCCCTATCATAACGTGCAAGCAAGGCTTGGGTGTTAGATATTCTCCAGATATTAGCTGCCTGTGCAGCAATCCGTTTGCCGGAGGCCTCAAAGATCTTGGACTCTTTGTCTGGGGGAGGAGCGTCACCAGTAGTTTGAGAGTTCGCCCTCTTCCGAGCGTTGGAAACGACCAGGGAGTCCAACGGCAAGTGTCCCTTGATATATGTAGGATCCGTGGGCGCTGCCTTATATTTCCTGTCGATGCGAGGGTTGACCACACGCGCTCGGGTGGGCTCCTTGAAAACCTCCGTTGCATGTTTAAGCACCCCCTTCAGCATCGGTAGCGTTTTGACTGACTTTTCGGCTACCGAGAAGGTGTCGAATAAGAAGTCCACATCCACGGGGTCCGAGTGCAGCTCGACGTCGTGGTTAGCCGCAGCTCTCTCTATCAGAGCATTGAAGGCCGTCGAATCCTCAGTCGGGGACGTCTTGGCCGCAAAAAGTTGAGCGTCCTGACCCGCCTGCGGGTCCTCCGGGTCGCCTCCGGCGGACCACGGAACGTGCTCCTCCTCCGGATCCGAGTACGCCGGATAGTCGTACTCGGCATCCTCCTCGTCCGCACCGGCTGCGGTGGAATGCGTCGGCGAGTACCCCAGGGTTTGTGGGGACACAGGCTCCACCAAAGCCGAAGAGCCCTCGGAGTCCCTTTTGTTTTTGAGAGGGATCTTAAAATGTTCCAACGCCGGCTCCGTCGTGATCTTCCTTTTGAGGAGCGACAGTTTTCCGGTGTTGGCGTCGATGGTTACCTCACGACGTTCCTCTTCAGCAAGCGGTTGGAGTCGAAGCTTCGACACCACCAAGGCCGCTTTAGGTGCCAATACCTCCTTCGAGGGTCCACTCTGTTTCGGCGCGAAGGCCTTCGGCGCCGACTTGGGAGGAAAGGTGAAACGGATAGGCGTCTGCTCCTTCGCGGGCTTAGGCGTGAGCTTCGGCGCCACAGTGTCTTTTCGAATCCGCTGCAAGGATTCCGCCACCTTCTTCGTCAAGGCCGGAGAGGGCTTGACCGGCTCGAGCGACTTTTCGGCATCGAGAGCCCGATCACCCGCATGCGCCTTCTTCGGGGCCGACGCCCCATGGCCATGCGCGTCGTCGCCCAGACGCTTTTTCGGAGCCGACTTCGGATCCACAACCCCTTTCGGAGCCGACGCAGCCGCGTCGGACGATTTCGCCTTCGGCACCGACCCCGAGGACTTCGGGTCGGCCATCTTGGCGTGGCTCTTCGAGTCGGCCATTTTGGTTTTCTTGGAAGTTGACGCCTCCAGAACCTTCTTCACCAGCGCAACTTTCACTTTCGGTTTCGCATCCGAGGGTGCGTGACCAGTTGGCTTCACTTTCGTTTTCCTCGACGTAAGTGATGGGTCATAAATGTCCGTGACCGGGCCCGGAGGCGGGGACGTAGGACTCATAGTTAGATCTTGGGTAAGGCCCGAAGGCGATCCCTCGACCTGGGCCGTAGGAGGGGTAATAACCCCAGAGTCTGGTTGGGGATGCTCCTCCTCCGAGCTATCACCCATAGTGGCAAAAGCCTGATCGTCGTCCCCTACCTCGTCGGTGACTTCGTCAAAGTTCTCCGCACCCTCGTCATAGGTTTCCCCTTCGGATGCGGGATTAGAGTCCGAACCTTGCACGTCGTCTTCTCCCTCGACAGATTCCTGGAAAATGTCATCTGGTGGGGGCGCCGTAGCCGATAACTTAGCCTGGAGCCTATTGGCCCGACGAATCTTTAAAGTCTTCTTGCTCCGGAACTTCGAACACGCCATGCAGGTGTCTTCGCGGTGATCCGGCGACAAGCAGGTATTGCACACAGGGTGCACGTCGAGGTGTGAATATTTAGAGTTACACACCGGGCACTTCTTAAAGGGAGTTCGCTCCATAGCAAGAGTGTAGTGTAGGCCCGTCCGCGCCGAAAGCACGTGGAAGGGCAGCAAGAGATCGGAGCTGAGAGTCAGAAAGAAACCCGTACGCAACTATACCGACGCCCAGCCTAAAGACCTTTTGGTCTCGAGTAGAAGTTGAACAACTATCGGTTCCGACAGAGTGAACCGAAACACATCCGAACCCAATGGCGGAAAAAAACAATCTGGGGATGGAGGCGATGCCCATGCGCACTGTAGTCCAGGGGAGGAGCCACCTATCTCGTGATACTTCGAAGACTCTTCCAGGACAACAATGTGCAATCATCCGGACCCAACACTAGGTGGCGATCTATGCACAGATATGAATTCAGCAGCCCACATGCCTCGAACATGTGGAGAAGATCTACAGTAGCAAGCCTCCAATGGGATCTATTTTGGATTGCCTGTGCAGACGGTGGAGTGTGGCTGCTGCTTTCACAGCAAACAGAAGTGTATTTCTTGTGTTCCTGAGCTGAAGGGTGGAGAACCAGACAGTAAAGTGAGAGAGGATGCAGGCAGGGCTAGCCTTGGACAATTTTTAGATTCTTTTTTTTAGCAGGGGATTACAGATCACTTTACCCTGCACACTGTTGTTTCTTTAATGGTAGACAATAGGGAGCGATTCAGGAAATTGTGTTTTTTAGGGTTAGGAAGATTTTAAGCTGGGCTAACATTTTGTCTGTTCCCGCTTGTGACTTCAGCAAGGTTGAGGACAGTCAGGTGGAGAATCTTACCACTTCATTGGGTCCCAGTTTGGATACTCCTGTTTGTAGCCAGCACCTTGCACAAAAGGCAAGATCTGCCCTGAAGTCAGAAAATTACATTTGAAAGGGAACCACCTCATACCGGTCCAAGGACTTAGATCCACAATGACCGTTTAGAAAAGGAGTATGAAAGTGGGATCCAAACCAACCTTAGATGGTCCACTTTCTAGGTTTGTCACTAAGAGAGCACTACAAGAGCTACTGTGAGGCCAGGGCCGGTGTCTGCATGACAGCTAGTTTCCTAGCAGTGAGGGGACATCACCTTATTGTCTACACAATTAGATGGAGAAATTGTAGGTCTGCGTAGATGGTCCCAAAGGAGAACCCTAATGATGTTTCCAGCATGTGGTGCCCCCAGTAGGAGACAATGGACATTAGGATCAAAGCTGTTGCCAAGTGAGAAATAACTGGAGTCCCTTTGTGGTTCTTGTGGTGAACTGCATGAAGAAACTACAGAGCACAACATTTCTGCAGCATACCCAAGGGGCTTGTGCTGCTTGATGTGGAGGATATACTGCAAGAGCCATTATCACCCGGATCAGATGAAATGTCCCCATCCCAGAGGCCACAACTGCTCAAGACAAGGACCCATGACCCAGAACTGCTGTGATGTTCATTCCAGCAGCTCAAGTGGAAAGAGGCTGCAGTCTGTGGTGCCACAAAGCTAAAGAAGGTGCTGCTGGTGAAACTCCAACAAGGGTGCTCTTCACTGCGTCTCCACTGAGCAGGTAACCCGCCCTGAGATCGAAAGACTCAGATTGTAATTGGCTTGGTCTAAAAAAAGTGATTGTACGGACTTATGGGGGGGGGGGGTCATCACTTAGTGATCAGGCACCTCTGAACTAATACTGCCTAAGTTCGTACCTCTGATAAAAGTCACTGTAGGTATGCGAGGGCTCCCTAGAAATGGAACTGTACTTGGAGTGGCAATTAACTAGACTTCATAGGGGGGGGGGAGGGAAATCACGGATGCCAGCAGCTGAACCCACTATCAAACTTTAATACTGCTGTGAGATTAAAGTGCTTTCTTTCTACGGAGATATCCACTTGGCTGAACAGCGAGTTACTGTCCCTGTTGGTTGATTTGAATACTGAGCTCTTGCCCCTCACTCGGTCTCCCTGAGAAACATTGACTGCTTAGCAGTGCTAAGCTGAGCGCCAAGCATGGAGGGTGTGTACTTGGCCCGTTCTGCAGAGCTACAGCATGACGGACTCCAGAAAAGCAGAGGCAAATGACCCCAAACCACCAATGTGATTCTTGATCCAGGCTTGTCTGCATCTGTACAAATGCAGGTGACAAAAAGGTGAGTCACAATCCTAGTCACAGCACTCTTGCACGTCCCGTAGAAAGTCTAAGAGAACACAGACAATCAACAGTGCCTGGTACCTCCTCAGCACAAGAAGTGTTCAGTGCAGAAATAAATCTGGGATCCCAGTCTCCTCAATCAGGTGAACACCTCTGAGCTGCTGGAAGGAGTCGTCCCAGTTATTGCTGTGACCCAATTAATAACAGAGCATGGATCATAGGGCTTGAAATACTCTAATGCGACTTGCAGAAGTAATGGAGATAAAGGGAGCAGAGAGCATCTTCATGTCACCGTTGGGAGGAACATCTTTGCCGATTCTAGATATCCAATTGAGTAGAGCATGATGCTCGGCGCCAATGTTAACACACAGGAGAAGTAACTATGGTCAGCGTGAGACTATGTTTGGCATCACAAAGCGCCTAACCACCCCCAATCCCTCTTTAGATGTATGGTCCCAGAACCCCTCACCAGACTGCCACCATTAATCATGGAGTGCAATACCTTGGAGCCCTGCATGCACATGCAGAAGACTTTACACTGCACAATCCAATTCTGTCCCTCCTCAGGCTAAACCAAATACATTCAGGCGTGAGGAATTGGTTTCTTTTCTTACCAGTGCATGTCCAGCAGGAAGAGGTGATTGCCTCCGATCAAGTTCAAGCCAACGCCTCCAGCACAGAGGGACACCAACATAACCTGTCAACAAAAGCAATTATCAGCAAGGAAGACAAAGTACATAAAAATGAAGCACTGGACCCGGAGCTCTATTCTCTACACACACACACACTACTGCCATCTTTAAACTAGTCTGGATGAAGAGCAAAGTGGTAACTAAAAATCCCAAAGCGCCATGTACGAGATCTTGTTTAAATTGTGTATAGGTGTTTATAAACGGCGCTACATTCACATGTTCAAAGTCTTCATGCTGTACTTAGAAGAAAAACACACAAACATTTGCCCAGTAACCAACTAGTCATACAAAAACAAATAGCTGCCAGACATTGACTGCATTTACTCCAGATAAAAGAAGGTCCTACAAAGAAGAAAACTTATTTGCTAAGTGGTGTCGGGAGGAGCAGCCACCAAGATAGGCGGGTTCGACACCAGTCCAGAAGTTGATCGATGTCGTATCTAAGTCGTCGGCGACCTCCGCAGAGGATTTGACAAGGACGCAGACCGACACCAGTCCAACAGCAAGAGATGCCGGAGCCGAGCCTGGTGTAGTACCTGGCATCGACCCAGGCGTCGCCGGAGCCACCTCCGACGTTGACTCAGGAAGCCGCACAGGGCTATGCGCGGACTGACTGGGTTGGGTGGGCTCTGGGCCCTGGCTAGGTGGTGTTGTGTCTGCTCCGGAATCGAAGTCAACACACACAGCAGGTGCTGGGGAAACATCCGCAGACGAGGACCCAGCAAGACTGCCTGCAAACTCTGTGGGGCCCAAAGGCGCACAAGGTAGAGGGGGGGACTCGAAATAAGCCTGTAGCGCCTTACAATACGCCTCTATTAGGGCACGTGTTGCCCCAACTCCCGGAAATGGTGGATACGGAGGGTGATGCTGCTGTGCGTTTTTACCCAGCTCAGTGCTGGGTAAAATCTGCACAGCATAGTGAATCTGAATCCAGCAAGATTCACACTGCAAAACTGTACTTACGCTTACCCGTAGTCGCACGTCTGTTGCGGGAGCGACCACGGGAACTAGCCCGAGTTCGAGAAGAGGAGCAGCAACGGGAGGGAGGCAGATCAGACACCTGTGCGGCCAGCAACTTCAAGAGGCACTCCCTCAAGGACTTAGGCTTCATCCGCTGACAGGCGTCACAGCCCTTAGAGACATGGTGCACGCGTAGGCACCACATACAAATGAGGCACGGGTCAATTCCAGACATCTGACCTGCACAGGCTTCACAGGCCTTACAGCCAGAAGGCATTGCACACTGTTAGACTCGACACCGAAGCGTCGCGATGGCCCGAAAACCAGGCCAAGGAACTGCTGGTTTTCCAGGATGCGCGCTCAGACGCGGAAAAGAAGAAAACTGACTTTAGCACGCCGTGGAGGGGACATACATGGCTCCACTGACGTCATGTCCGTGGACGTTGTCAAGGAGGAGCTGGGTGGCGCCGCCCCCCGGCGCGCAGAGGTGCTGCTGCGGAAAGTTTTTTGGATCCAGATATTCTAAGTTAAGGAATCTGCGGCTAGACGTCTATCAGATATACAGAGATGTTCCCATCAGTCTTGTGTTAAAATCCATTCTTTCATAGGTTTTACATTTCAAGGTCATTGATCTGATGACTTTACATTATTATACAAGGTTCTTGATCATATACAATTAATGGTGGCCTGATTCACAAACTACACTTTTCAGTAAGTTTACTACTGGTCTTTCTAAATGCTTTTGTCTGAGCAATGGAACACAAGAGCTCTTTAGACAAAGATGGTGTAAGGCTATTTCTGCAGCCGTTTCAGGTTGTGTAAAAAAGACTGGCAAGTTAATTGATTTATAGACTAAATTGAGAGAGATCCTTAGGCAGAAAAGGAGTGTTGGTTCCAAGGACAAACCAATCTTTGTGCCCTTGGATATAAGGTACCTCCATTGTGAGTTTGTATTTTTCAGACATTTCTAAAAGAAGGGATTGCAACAAAAAGGGCCACCTTCTAATTTAAAAACTCCAGTGGGAAAGAGTGCAATTGGTCTGACGGTGGCCACATGAGCTGGGCAAGAGCAATGTTTCAGTCCCACAAAAGGGACTTGTGGCACAGAGGTAATTAGTCTTAAGGCCATTCTTCAAGGCTCTTATCACTCGCATTCTGAAACCTGACTGGTGTCGTCTATTCTGCATGTTAGTGGAAACAGCCACGAAATGTACCCTAATGGTACTGCCCACTAAGTCGGCCTCTTTTAGGTGCAACAAATACACAATGTCTTGCACCAAGTCAGCCATAGGCTGCTTGCTAAATGTGGTGCAGCAGGTGACAAACTGTTTCCATTTGGCTGCAAAAACAACCTCTTGTGGCAGGCGTGCGGGCCCATGAGAACTAGCTTGAACTCTGCTGGAACCTGAAGGTACTCACACGCTAAGACTTCAGAATGTGCCAAAACGCAAGATTCAGTGCTTTTGGGATGTTGCAGCTGACCCTAGTATTGAGTGAATTGATCTGCTCGTAGAGAGATTCCACTGGGAAAGTAAAGACATCTCTAGGAGTTCTGGGTACCTTGCCTGACTCGCCAAGTTGGGCGATATGAGGATGCGCCTCCTTTTCCTTATTACATAATTTATCAGTGACAGTGGAGGATAGGCATATGCAAACATCCTGAACCAATTAATCCATAGCGCTTTGCCCATGGACAACAGGTACCTGGAAGCAGAGCTCTAGCATTGCATGTTTTAAACGATGTTAGCAGATAGACCGTCAGGTACCCGAAGGTCAAAAATAGCGGTTTGCTTTCATTTTTACAAACTTTGCACATTAGTTAATGATGCTAAAGAGATTCTGCAAAGACTATGCCCTAGATTTATAAGCACCCATTCACTCCATCTATGATCCCTAAACCCATGCACATATATGTGGGTGTGTACACCTGACATACTACAGAGGGATGCAGGTGAGACACCCTACCTGGGGACCTCTGGGATTGGTGTTGAACTCCTCCACCATGTCCATTCGGAGTTTGGGATTCACAGAGCCATCAATGGTCGCATAGGATAGGCCAATCCGCTTGAGGTGCACTGCAACGATCTTCAGCATGCTGGTCCACTGGGAGACAATGACACTAGCAAGAGAGGAACCAGAGAATAAATGTAGACCGAGATGTGACACCAAAAAGACTCAAAAAAGATGCAGTGCTACAAATGAGGAAAAGCTGTTAAAAGATATTAAAGTTGGACCAAGGAAGCATGACCAGCTGTGCAGATCAACTGGAATACATATCCACAACCTCCTATTCGCACTCATTTTAGTAACTGGTGCACACAGGTAAAGGCTGACGCTTCACATCAATCCCTGCTGCCACAAATGCCTTGCATAGCGCGTTCTCCAAAGTAAAGTGAATGCAGCCACCATTGGAAAAACATCAACCAGAAATAGAAGAGTGCGCGTTACCTCTTCTGAACCTCCGGACTGCTACGGATTTCTTCAAGCTTCAAGAGTAGACATGAGATCTGGAAACAAAATGCATCATCTTTTTATGGGCATATACAGGAAATCACAACATAATCAATATACATCACAAAAACAATTAATACACAACAAGATGAATAAAAAACTGGGGTTAAGTGTCCAGTTACTGTGGCAGCAGTGACTGGTTAGTACCAAAAGCCTTGGAGAGTTGCCTGCATGTTGAGGCTTTAGTTCAGTGTCTTAGTTGTCAAAGACTCCGAAGAGCCAACGCCTCGCTATCACAATTTAAGGAACCCACTGAACAGAAACGATGCTATTGTATTTTTGAAGGTTAGTATAAGCTTTAAAAACTGAGCTTAGGGTAACGGTACAAAATTATTAAGCAAGTCAAGGTGTAAGAAGTCATTTGTACCCCCAATAAATCTGCAGAACAGAGCACCCTTCAGGCATGTGCAGGAGGCTAGCATTCTCCCGATGCATTTGGAGGCCCCACTTGGGCCATTTCAAGAGATGAAAATATCCCTTGGTAGGAGTATATAGTTCTATAATTTGAGACTGACAATCTTGACAGCACTTTGTTGGACCTTTAACTAAGTCTTCTCCCCTAGGTCCCATTGCTAACATGGGTTGGAAAGGAAATTATACGCACTGGCCACCAACAAAATAATAAACCCTTACTGTAAGAACGGTTGAAAGGTTATCGCTCACTGGGATAGACACAAGCGACTAAAGATGGAGCGGAAGAGAATACGCACATCGACTGTTCCACAAATCCTCAAACGTTTGATAAATGCTTAAGTGAATGGAATCATGCAGACCATAAAGTGGAGAAAGGATGACATGTGCACTTGTGCTACCAGTCCTGGCAATGGCGTCACTAATGAAGAATTCAGCATTGCGCCAAGAGCAGCAGAGCTGTGGGAAACATTGAATATCACATATGTGGCAAATTACATGACGCCACAAGGGTCTTCAGCATATTTTTAAATCTTTTTTGATGAGCGCCTTTAGGCCTGACTTGCAACCACTGGCTCAAATTAAGCACTGTATATACCACAAAATGGAAATAAACATAGCCAAATAAAACATGTAACTTGGAACGAGTAAACTAACAAATGCACTTTGACTCGTTTATTATTACAGAGTTATGGTCACGTTTCTTATCAATACCAAAGAACAGTAACTAAAAGAATACAATAACTGTTGTATCGCAGACTCCGTTCTACAATCAAGTGACAGAAGAAAACAACTGGCGTCATACACAAAGCTTGGTTGGGATTCTGGATTACTGCTGGAAGCTAACCCCTTTAGCTCTGGAAAGGATTAAACACTTTCTTTTAAAATTGTTGCACATGCACAACACTGCACAGCACAATCCACATACACAGAGTTCACTTGTTAGTCATGGCACCACCCCACTCATTCTCAATAACAGCAATACAAAGTATATTACACTTGAGCATATGAACTATTAATGCATATATGAGGTAGAGCAGGTTTCCCCCTGTGAAACACACACTTGCGGTAAGGTAGCTAATGCACTGTAATTGCCTATCGATGTCCTGGATGCAATGTACAGATACCACATTGTCACATTACTTCTAAACATCCAGAAGGGGTACTATATTTATGAATGGGAATGAGTTCAGTTACCCACTGATGACAGCCAGGAGTGTCCAGCCATATTCCACCTTCAGGGGGATGGCTTTCGCAGGAATATATATTGTTTTTATCAGCTCTTCTTAAGGAGTTACCAACGTACAACACAATACACATTCATCCATTAATACATGCGCGCCGTAGATAATCAGGGTAATACCGCTGGACATTGTCCTTTTTCCTTACCTTGCTGCTCTCGCGGGTGTTCTCAAAGAGGTCGGCCTTGAAGCTGGTGCCATTCAGGGACACCATGGATTTGGGATCAGGGGTTTCGAGCTCGGACAAGGTCAGTGCATTGAGCTGCTCCTCTAGGGACAGGGTGATGCCTTCATTCTTCAGTTCCATCTGGTCCAGGGTCTAACAAAGGATAGAAATGAAGCAACACAAAATCATCATCATCATTCTGTGGGTGAAGTCTCAAGAGTTAAGAGTGTGCTAAATGATGCGACTCACAATTTCATTGGTAGGAATATGTTGGGATCTGTGTTGCAGAGGGCACAAAAGAAGTTACTAGCCGGTCACGTTAGATGTGTCATTTAGGAAAAGTTACTGAACTGTTTTTGTTATGATGCGTCACCTTAGGCCAGGCTATTTTCTGTGGTAATGGTACTACCCAAGCAAAGGGCCGTCCCGGCACTGTCAACAAAGCAGTCAACATGGAGGGAAAGGCAGAGACTACACAATGGGGAATAGGTATGTTTTTATGGCCTTCCTAAAAACCAAGTAATTAGTATGGCTTCGAATGTGAGTGGGCAGTGAATTCCAAAGGAGGGATGCCCTGCATGCTGCGGAAGAAGCGGCCACCTGCCCGTACTCTTCGGATGCTTAGGACCCTCACCAGGTGCTGGCCAAATGAACGGAGCTGGCGTGTGGGGACATAGGGAGTGACTAGGTTGGCTAGAATACTAGGAGTGTTGAACTTCAGGGCTTTAAAAGTGATGCAAAGGGCCTCAAATTCAATTCTCCTAGCCACGGGCAGCCAATGTAGCCGGTGGATAGTGGCCGACACAGAGTAGGACCTGCGCACGACAATCAGCGATCTAGCTGCTGCGTTCTGTACTCGTTGTAGCAGAGTGATCGCGGCCTTGTTTGCCCCCAAGTACAGAGAACAGGCATACTCCAATCTGGACATTATGGCTGCCTGAATGATAGTCTGGCGCGTCGGGGTCAAATAACCCCAATAGAGGTCTAAGCCCCCGTAAGAGCTCAAAGCAGGTTCCTGCTACCTTTTTGGTTTGAACTGGATAGCTAAGCGAGGAGTTCAACCATACCCCCAAGATTTTAACATCTAGATAAGGGGGGTGGGGGGGAGGCACTACCCAGGCTTTTTGGCCACCAATGTTCGATTCATAGACCATGGTTCTTCCCCACCACCAACACCTCTGATTTACTGGCATTCAGCTGGAGGCAGTTGGCGGTCTTCCATTCTGCGAGCACTGCCAAATCGCCCTGAATTTCTGGGTGTCCCTCTTGGTGTCACGAGTGCCACCACCAGCAAGCGATTGGACATAGAGATTGAATAAAAGGGGACTGAGGGAGGAACCTTGTGGAACCCCCTGTTTAATAGGGTGAATGCTTGAGGCAAAAAAGGGAGCCACTGACCATAAATGACCTCTTACTGAGGAATGAAGTGAACCACTTCAAGGCCGAGCCGACAATCCCCGCCTGCTCCAATCGATGAAGCAGAATGGCATGGGACACCTTGTCAAACACGGCGCTGAGATCCAGAAGGATCAGCGCTGACGTTTGCCAAAATAGAAAAATTACCCCAGAGTATTTCCATCCATTTCTTATCTAGGCAATGTCTAAATATTGATGGTGGCATGCTGTGCGTATTTTGGGTAGATGCATCAATTCCATTAAACGGCAGGTTGACCCGTTCATTTTCAAAATATTAATGTCCATAGTTCTCAGTTCTTTGAACACCTGACTGGTTCCAAAAGTTTAACTTCTTTTGTGGAGTCTTACTTTAAAGTAACCAGATGATAAAAAGTTCAAAGATGTTCCTAAATGACAGTCAAAATGTCATCAAATTATCAATTTAAGAGACAGATTCTAGATAAAATCATTTTCTAGGCTTTGCCTTTAACATGGCACTTCTTTTTGAGAGAGAATCTTTGTTCCCAATGTCTTTAATGTAGGTACATTCTTTCCAAAGACTACAAGGGGGGAAAGTAACTAACCTAGATAAACTCGACTAGACAAGCTAGGCATAGTCTAGAAGGGCTAGATGCTGGAAGATCACATAAAATGTGGGATTGTGAAGCTAAAGTTCTGCGAGAAGCTGGGCATTCCACGCAGCAGCAGCATTCCACACAGCAGCAGCAGCAGCATTCCACACAGCAGCAGCAGCAGCATTCCACACAGCAGCAGCAGCAGCAGCATTCCACACAGCAGCAGCAGCAGCATTCCACACAGCAGCAGCAGCATTCCACGCAGCATTCCACGCAGCATTCCACGCAGCATTCCATCCAGCAGCAGCATTCCATCCAGCAGCAGCATTCCATCCAGCAGCAGCATTCCATCCAGCAGCAGCATTCCATCCAGCAGCAGCATTCCATCCAGCAGCAGCATTCCATCCAGCAGCAGCATTCCATCCTGCAGCAGCATTCCACACGGCCCATGCAGCAGCATTCCACACGGCCCATGCAGCAGCATTCCACACGGCCCATGCAGCAGCAGCAGCATTCCACACGGCCCATGCAGCAGCAGCAGCATTTCACACGGCCCATGCAGCAGCAGCAGCATTTCACACGGCCCATGCAGCAGCAGCAGCATTCCACACGGCCCATGCAGCAGCAGCAGCAGCATTCCACACGGCCCATGCAGCAGCAGCAGCAGCATTCCACACGGCCCATGCAGCAGCAGCAGCAGCAGCAGCATTCCACACGGCCCATGCAGCAGCAGCAGCATTCCACACGGCCCATGCAGCAGCAGCAGCAGCATTCCACACGGCCCATGCAGCAGCAGCAGCAGCATTCCACACGGCCCATGCAGCAGCAGCATTCCACACGGCCCATGCAGCAGCAGCAGCAGCAGCAGCATCATTCCACACGGCCCATGCAGCAGCAGCATTCCACACGGCCCAAGCAGCAGCATTCCACACGGCCCATGCAGCAGCAGCAGCATTTCACACGGCCCATGCAGCAGCAGCATTCCACACGGCGCAGCAGCAGCAGAATTCCATGCTGCAGCAGAATTCCATGCTGCAGCAGAATTCCATGCTGCAGCAGAATTCCATGCTGCAGCAGAATTCCATGCTGCAGCAGAATTCCATGCTGCAGCAGAATTCCATGCTGCAGCAGAATTCCATGCAGCAGCATTCCACACGGCCCATGCAGCAGCATTCCACACGGCCCAGGCAGCAGCATTCCACACGGCCCAGGCAGCAGCATTCCACACGGCCCAGGCAGCAGCATTCCACACGGCCCAGGCAGCAGCATTCCACACGGCCCAGGCAGCAGCATTCCACACGGCCCAGGCAGCAGCATTCCACACGGCCCAGGCAGCAGCATTCCACACGGCCCAGGCAGCAGCATTCCACACGGCCCAGGCAGCAGCATTCCACACGGCCCATGCAGCAGCATTCCACACGGCCCATGCAGCAGCAGCAGTAGCATTCCACACGGCCCATGCAGCAGCAGCATTCCACACGGCCCATGCAGCAGCAGCAGCATTCCACACGGCCCAGCAGCAGAATTCCATGCAGCAGCAGCAGAATTCCATGCTGCTGCAGCAGAATTCCATGCAGCAGCAGAATTCCATGCAGCAGCAGAATTCCATGCAGCAGCAGAATTCCATGCAGCAGCAGAATTCCATGCAGCAGCAGAATTCCATGCAGCAGCAGAATTCCATGCAGCAGCATTCCACACGGCCCATGCAGCAGCATTCCACACGGCCCATGCAGCAGCATTCCACACAGCCCATGCAGCAGCATTCCACACAGCCCATGCAGCAGCATTCCACACAGCCCATGCAGCAGCATTCCACACAGCCCATGCAGCAGCAGCAGCATTCCACACGGCCCATGCAGCAGCAGCAGCATTCCACACGGCCCATGCAGCAGCATTCCACACGGCCCATGCAGCAGCAGCAGCATTCCACATGGCCCATGCAGCAGCAGCAGCAGCATTCCTCACGGCCCATGCAGCAGCAGCATTCCACACGGCCCATGCAGCAGCAGCATTCCACACGGCCCATGCAGCAGCAGCAGCATTCCACACGGCCCATGCAGCAGCAGCAGCATTCCACACGGCCCATGCAGCAGCAGCAGCAGCATTCCACACGGCCCATGCAGCAGCAGCATTCCACACGGCCCATGCAGCAGCAGCAGCAGCATTCCACACGGCCCATGCAGCAGCAGCAGCAGCAGCATTCCACACGGCCCATGCAGCAGCAGCAGCAGCATTCCACACGGCCCATGCAGCAGCAGCATTCCACACGGCCCATGCAGCAGCAGCAGCATTCCACACGGCCCATGCAGCAGCAGCATTCCACACGGCCCATGCAGCAGCAGCATTCCACACGGCCCATGCAGCAGCAGCATTCCACACGGCCCATGCAGCAGCAGCATTCCACACGGCCCATGCAGCAGCAGCATTCCACACGGCCCATGCAGCAGCAGAATTCCACACGGCCCATGCAGCAGCAGCATTCCACATGGCCCATGCAGCAGCAGCATTCCACACGGCCCATGCAGCAGCAGCATTCCACACGGCCCATGCAGCAGCAGCATTCCACACGGCCCATGCAGCAGCAGCAGCATTCCACACGGCCCATGCAGCAGCAGCAGCATTCCACACGGCCCATGCAGCAGCAGCAGCATTCCACACGGCCCATGCAGCAGCAGCAGCATTCCACACGGCCCATGCAGCAGCAGCAGCATTCCACACGGCCCATGCAGCAGCAGCAGCAGCAGCATTCCACACGGCCCATGCAGCAGCAGCAGCAGCAGCATTCCACACGGCCCATGCAGCAGCAGCAGCATTCCACACGGCCCATGCAGCAGCAGCAGCATTCCACACGGCCCATGCAGCAGCAGCAGCATTCCACACGGCCCATGCAGCAGCAGCATTCCACACGGCCCATGCAGCAGCAGCAGCATTCCACACGGCCCATGCAGCAGCAGCAGCATTCCACACGGCCCGTGCAGCAGCAGCATTCCACACGGCCCGTGCAGCAGCAGCAGCATTCCACACGGCCCGTGCAGCAGCAGCATTCCACACGGCCCATGCAGCAGCAGCATTCCACACGGCCCATGCAGCAGCAGCAGCAGCATTCCACACGGCCCATGCAGCAGCAGCAGCAGCATTCCACACGGCCCATGCAGCAGCAGCAGCATTCCACACGGCCCATGCAGCAGCAGCATTCCACACGGCCCATGCAGCAGCAGCAGCAGCATTCCACACGGCCCATGCAGCAGCAGCAGCATTCCACACGGCCCATGCAGCAGCAGCATTCTACACGGCCCATGCAGCAGCAGCATTCTACACAGCCCATGCAGTAGCAGCAGCATTCCACACGGCCCATGCAGTAGCAGCAGCATTCCACACGGCCCATGCAGCAGCAGCAGCATTCCACACGGTCCATGCAGCAACAGCAGCAGCAGCATTCCACACGGCCCATGCAGCAACAGCAGCAGCATTCCACACGGCCCATGCAGCAGCAGCAGCATTCCACACGGCCCATGCAGCAACAGCAGCAGCATTCCACACGGCCCATGCAGCAACAGCAGCAGCAGCAGCAGCATTCCACACGGTCCATGCAGCAACAGCATCCCACACAATTTTATTTATTTATTTATTCAAAGTTTTATATAGCGCGAACAAGATCCTTACAGATATCAGAGCGCTTCACAATGGCAGGGTAGGGGCAGTAGGAAAGAACAGAGGTAATGGGAGCAATGTAGTAGTCACTAACATGAAAGGATAATAATAAAACAAAATACATAAAACATATCAATATACAGTCAGGTGAACAGGTAATAAAACGGCACAAGTCATGGATCCCATTACATAGGTGTTCAGGTAGACCTTGGGTGTGTGGCAGGCTTATAACAGTGTTCTAGTATAGAGAGCGCACTGAGTGAGGGCATCGGGAGGGTGAATCAGTGACCCAATGTGTCTCATATATTGGTCGGTAGGACGAAAGAAGCGTAGTATTGTCACCATCAGGTAGAGGTATAATGCCAAAGGACAAGGTGAGCATTGATACCAGGCAATGTAGAGTCTCTGAACCACTACCTATAAAGTTCAGGAGATCTTGGCCAGAATGATGGTTTTCACCTCTTTCTTGAAGAGTGCAGCGGAGGAGATACGCCTAGTTTCAGGCGGGAGCGCATTCCAGATCCTGGGTGCCATTCCTGAGAAGGAGCGCTTGTAGGTTTTCTCTTTCTTGAATCTACGGGGTTTCAGGAGTAGATTTTTTGAGCTTCTATTGGACCTCGAACCTCCTGATATGGACAATTTTTGAGCGAGGTAGTTGGGTGCATTGTGGTGCACGGCCGCGTGTGTCATAACCGCAATTTTTAGTTGTATTCTGGCTTCAAACGGCAGCCATTTTAGGGACTTTAAATCTGGGGAAATATGCGAATGTTTTCTTGAGCCAGTAATGAGTCGTGCGGCAGCGTTCAGGGAGGCTCTTAAGGGTGCTGTTGTGGATAGCGGGAGTCCACTGAGGGTCACAATTCCGTAGTCGATTCGAGGGATGACTAACGCTTGTACAGCAGTTCGGAAGTCTTCAGTCGGAAGGAAGGGTTTGATTTTCCTCAGTGTGTTTATTTGGAAATTAGCTGCTTTTGTGGCTTTGCTGATGTGTTGCTGCATGTTGAGCTTGGCGTCCAGTGTGATGCCTAGTGATTTCGCTGAGTCCACGATGGTGGGTTGGACATTGAGTGCTGTTAGGTTGTTGAGCCATGTTTGGGTGGTGGAAATTTTCGCCGGGGGTGAGATGAGAAGGAACTCAGTTTTCAGAGCATTTAGTTTGAGGTGATTATCGGCTAGCCAAGATTGAGTGTTAATAAGCGTGGAGTTCAGATGTTTGATATCTTCCGGAGATTGAAGCTTTAGGTACAGTTGTGTGTCGTCGGCGTACATATGGAATTGGACATTAGAAGCTTGGAGCAAGGTGGCGAGCGGTTCCATGACGAGGTTGAACAAAGTGGGGGAGAGGGAGGATCCTTGTGGAACACCTAGATCCGCAGGCACAGGTGAAGATAGCACATTATCGATCTTGAACTTCTGAGATCGGTTGTGTAGGAAGGACGAAAACCATTTGAGAACCGTTCCCGATAGACCCATTCTAGTGCTTAGCAGTTCCAGCAGGTTCTCATGTTTGACCGTGTCAAATGCTGACGAGAGGTCAAGAAGGATGAGGAGACAGGACTCATTGCGATCAAGAATTTGGAGGGCGTCATCAATTATGTGTGTCATAGCTGTTTCCGTGCTATGTTTCGCTCGGAATCCTGATTGATGAGAATTGAGGAGGTCAAATTGGTCAATGTGTCTTGTTAGTTGGAGTTGGACACATTTCTCCAGCAGTTTGGCCAGGGTGGGGATATTGGTGATGGGTCGGTAATTGTTTAGGTCAGTCGGATCAGCTGTAGGTTTCTTGAGTATAGGAGTGACTTGCCCCACCTTGAGGGAGTCCGGAATGAGGCCTTGTTGCAGGGAGCAGTTGATGATTTTGGTCCAGAGAGGGAGGAGCAAGGGGATGAAGTCTTTTACAGCATTAGCAGGTAGAGGGTCTGTGTGGTGGTTAGAGGGCTTCAAGGTACAGAGCAGTTTGTGTATTGTTTCTTCCGAGTAGGTATCGAAGTACTGCCAGGAAGCCATGTTTTTAGGTTGAGTGTTAGCCATTCTTGTGTGGTTGGGGAATCGGCTTACATCCATGATGAGGTCATTTCTTATGTTGTCAGTCTTTAGCTTAAAGAAAGCAGAGAAGTCTTCACAGTGTGGGTTGTCGCTTGTTGTGCTACAGGGCCAGCAAACCAGATCCCTCACAGGGAAACAGGCAAACTCCTATGGCTAATCACAGGCGACGGGAGGCAATCAATGAAGGGCAGATTTTTGCCGATTTGAATTTCTGTATATCTGGACCAACAGCTTAAGCACTTGGCCTGACAGGAAAAGATCCCAGCTTGGGTGCCGCGGCCATCAAATTTGAACCACCTTCATAAATCCAGAAGACTATGTTTGATAGCATAGATTCCTTCCAAAATGTTCCAAGGGGCGTTGGACATACAAATGTGATGTCATCTTTGCTCTTGTCATGAAGCCCAACTGAAAATAGCTTTTGATGGCTTTAACCCTCAATGAGCATGGGCAGGGGCAATTAACTACGAATGGTGGAAGGCGTATTAGCCACTATGCTAATGAACGAATGAGAAGTCATCCAACACTCATCTTAGGAAGCACGATTTTTATTTTTAGATTGCTTCGTACTATGTGCATATGTAACAAAAAGCCTGTTCTTTAAACACTAGAATGTCTGTGGGGTAAACGGAGAGAATTTCTTTAACTCAATGGAAAATGAGGACATTGGCTTTAACAGCCAAGTTTATGAGAAAACAAAAAATGTTCTTAAAGTCAGCAGAACTATGAAACAGAACAGGTAAAAATAGCTGGTGGAGATGGCCTGCACATGCAAATGGGTTAGGACGAAAGATGTATGCTCATCAAAATTCCCCTGTAAGTGAAAAACTTGCTGCGGCCCTCGTGACATCAGTGAAGGAGTGGGGTCTATATACTGCATTAATGCCTTTACAATATTCTGAATGTGCTCACCATTTGCAGTAACTCACTGACAGCATCACTGGCGCAGTCGCAGCATTGACAGGATATGTGGAATGGTGGAGACCAGGGAAGGCTGGGGTGGGCTTCAGGACTTGAAAACTATGTGTACAAACCACTATAGCAATCAATGCACACAGCGTTAACATCGATAATGTGCTCACCATTTTCAACAGTGCCAGGTGGCAGCAGCACTGCCGCAGGCGCAGCAGTAGGGACAGGATATGTACAGTGCTAGAGCCAGGGGGAGGCTGTTGTGTGGAGACCTGGCCCTCCTGCTGGCTAGATCCAAACTCTTGAGCCACTGGGAAGGGGAAAAATAAATAATTCAGGTCGCAACCGGTAAAAGCATTCAGCCAAATGGTCAAAGGAAAAGTAAGAGTCACAGAGTGCAGGGACAACAAAGTAGTGCAGCAAGGAGAAAGCCAAAGAGATCGATCACTGGGGACAGGAAACATTTTTAAGACACACAGATAAACAGTAAGACAGTGAGACTATGTAATAGAATGAGAAACAGGGACACAAATGAACATTCAGAAAACGTGTGGAATAGCTCATGATTTCAACGCTTATTTGTGTAATAAAATGGACCTCAAGAATACATTGCATTTAAGCACCTGATACTTCTGTAGATATTCAGCACTCCCTTACTTGTCCGACTGTGAACCGACCAAAACTTATCACAACCTCACAGCCATACAACAATGCAGTTCACTACATTTATCTCCTTCAAGAACTTCCCCAGTTACCAAAAAAACCCTGTGCACGTCTCTGGTAGTGAAACTGATTTCCTGAAGAACCAGCCCAGATATTGCAGGACCGAACTAGCCAGAACTCGTCCATCTCATCGCAGAAATGCAGCTGTGCTATAAGAATGAACCAAACACTAGTACTGTGAGCCAACACTGAAAGCAAATGCCAACACTATCAATCAATCTTTCCAGCACGGATACCAAAAAGTGCTTGATCTGCAGGTCCCTGCCACAGATAAAATTTACACTAAAGTATACAAAACAAGTGATGGATCGAATTAAGCTCCGTCACTGGTAATTACTCGGGCAGCATCCCAATCCATCGTTATTTTGCACACCAGGTCACCTCAGCTTGGGCCTAGCAACATGCAAATCAGTCTTGACCCTGCTCCAAACAGAACAAGCCAGCCCAAACTCACTGTGCCACTGGAATCAAGATATACTTGGCTGTAGAACCGATAATGGCAAATTCGGTCCCAGGTTGCTGGTATTCCGGTTCAGGGATGGCTTGGCTGTTCGGGCTGGACTGTTCTCATTGGAGCGGAGTCAAGACTGGTTTGCACATGTCTTGGTTCCAACTGAGGTGGCATGGTGGGTGAAAAATTATGGATTGAGATGCGGCATGAGCGACTGCCTGTGGCTGAGATTAATTCAAGCATTCCAACCATCACCTTGTTGTTGTTGTTACAGATAAAATACAGACACTAGCTCTTCTGCCAAAGACAATAGCAATAATGGAGAATTACATTCAGCCAATTGCACATACAGAGAGAGATTTGATAAATATCTCTGCAAGAGTGGTCAACTCTCTTAGCACTATAACATCTACTTATAAGCTTTCATGTTTCACATGTTAACTAAATAAAAGTAATAATTATCCATGATTGGTAGTTTCAAAGCCTACACATTTAAATTGTATATTGCACCAGCATGGCAGGACAATTCTCAAAATTGCCATTGTGCATAGGTGATCATAGTGTGAGTGAGTGAGTGAGTGAGTGAGTGAGTGAGTGAGTGAGTGAGTGAGTGAGTGAGTGAGTGAGTGAGTGAGTGAGTGAGTGAGTGAGTGAGTGAGTGAGTGAGTGAGTGAGTGAGTGAATGACGGATTTGTATTGTGCGACTTAGCCCGGAGGGATCAAGGCGCATAAGATGGAAAACAGCCGAGTGAGATGTGAGCACAAATGAGGGGTTACAGGTAGGCTTCTGCGAAGAGCCAGGTTTTTAGACCTTTACGGAACAAGTCTAGGGACGCCAGGCTCTTGAGTTCTGCAGGAAGCAATTCCAGAGTTTCGGGGCCAGGGAAGAAAAAGCCTTCCCTCCCCATCTGGCCCTTGCGGATCGAGGGACAGACAGAAGGTTTTTATTGGCAGAAAGCAGGGCCCTACCCGGGGTGTAGAAGGACACAAGAGACCTAATGTCTTCTGCACCAGATCCGTGAAGAGCACGGACGATAAGAACTAGAACCTTGAAGTTTATCCTGGCCTGCACAGGAAGCCAGTGAAGGTTCTTTCTAAATCGAGGATCCCGAGGACTGCCTGGGAGCATCAACAACAAACCTTGCTGCTGCATTCTGGACAACTTGTAAGCGATGGACTAGTCTTTTGCTAATGCCCAAATATTGGGCGTTACAATAGTCCAGACGAGGGGAGATGAGAGCACCGAGACTTGTTTACGTGCTTCCGGGGAGAGATAGTGTGTAAGCTTTCTCAGAATCCTTAGGGCACCACAGCAAGTAGAAACAGTCCTGTTAACTTGCTTATCAAAGGAGTGTGGTTTCGAGGAAAACACCCAGATTACGGGCAACAGGGGAGGGCTTGGGGCATGTTACAAGGGCAGTGGGACACCAGTCGGCCGACCAAACATCTTGTTTGCCTTCAAAGATGAGGACCTCAGTCTTTTCCCCATTTAATTTGAGGAAATTAGAGGTCCATCCAACCTGCCACTGCTTCCATACAATTCCTGAAATTAGCGGCCGTGTTCTCCACAGATTGCGAGAGGGAGACCATAATCTGGGTGTCGTCAGCGTACAAGAAAACTTACAATCCAAAAGATCTTACAAGCCTACCAAGTAGGACCACATATATGTTAAAAAGGGTAGAGCTCAAAGATGAGCCCTGAGGGACCCCACATTGCAAAGGCTTGACAGAGGAGAGGAAGTCGCCCAGTTTAACCCTTTGTTCACGCTGACTAAGAAAGGAAGTTAGAAGGCTCAGAGCGGGCCCATCCACTATCCCATCTCACTAAGACGGGTGGCCAGAATGGGAGACAGGGTGTCAAAGGCGGCTGTAAGGTCGAGCATGATCAGAAGAGTCGTCTGACCACTGTCGACCTTAGCGCGGATGTTGTTGACCACCACTGTAAGCGCTGATTCTGTGCTGTGTGCCTTCCGAAAGCCATGCTGAGAGGGATCTAGCAGATTGGAATTATCAAGGAAGGCACTGAGATGGTGATTGAGATGGGCCTCGAGCATCTTAGCAGGAGCAGGGAGGAGGGAAATAGGGCGGAAGTTCTTTAGTATCCCAGGGTCCATAGTGGCCTGACAATGGCCATTTTCCAGGGTGCGGGGAAAGCACCATTGGAGATTGCCAGATTCATTACTTCAAGAAGCGGGGGAAGCAAGACCCCTCTGCAATTCTTTAGAGTTTTTAGAGGGCAGGGGTCCAGGGGGGATCCGGATTTAAGTTTGTCTAGGAGCTTATTGAGAGCGTCGAAGGTAAGAAGAGGAAAATTGGATAGGTTTCCGTGAGGAACAGAAGTCGGCTCCTGCCAGGGGGATAGAGAGGGCTTCTAAGGTAGTATAGATGTCCACAATTTTGGTGTGAAAAAATGTGGAGATCTGGTCGCAGAGCTCTTGAGATGCAACAATGGGATCAGGGTACTGAGCAGAGGATAAAGAGTCTACAATTTTGAATAATTCCCTGGGAGAGCTGAGGGAGATAGTAAGCTTAGTAAAATATGACTGCTTTTCGGCAAGGACTGCGGTCTTATATTCTTTAATAAGGTCTTTGTGTTTAGTCCTTTCGTCGGGGTCAAGATGGGTCCTCCAGACCCTTTGCCTTCTACACCCCTGCCTGAGCAGTCTGAGGGGGTCTGAGTACCAGGGAGCCGACGGTCGTTTCCTGGCGCAATAGTAAGGCTTAGATGTTAACAGCCTTCGAGATGGTAGTGGCAAGCTCAGAGGCAGCAAAATGAATATCAGAATTGGAAGAGAACTTGAGGTTAGAGATAAGGGGGCCAATGGACTTGTTGTTCAAACCTCTGTAGTTCCTTTTTGAAGCCCAGTTATTCTTGACCTTTAAAGGTACAAGGGGTAGACAAAATGCAAACTCAATAGGAACTGCCATATGGTCTGACCAAGAGAGAGGAAGGGGCAGTGTGCATAACTCGCTTCTTAGCAGCCCTCCAATCTTCCTTCTGGTTTCATCCTGCCCTTATCTCCCAATCCGCAACACCGCTATGTGTTGGAGTGGGTTACACAAAATTCATGCTCCGTGTTTACACACAATAATCGTGCAGTTCCAAGCATCACCTTACCCCCCCTTCGCCTCCCAACTCTCACCTCGATCAAAAGGGTTGTCAGATTTTTGCGGCTGCACCTTGCCTTTGTCTTCGTGTCGCTTCAGATAAGACTGCAGCGTGGACCTAACAGAAGAGAGCAACATGATGGTAATCACGTCTTGTCCATTGCTTCTCTTAATCAAGTACCCATTTACACATAGGTGGGGCTGAAGCAAATGCATTGTGCTTTAACTGAAAAAGAGAAATGATAAGTAATTGCATGGAAACTACAACCCACACACACCGTATTCAGTTTCGTGTTCCTCCACATACAGCAAAAACTTCAAGAAAAACTCCCTGACAGTGCAAAATGTCATTACTGTGAATAATTTCTTTGAAATCCCTTGCTTGATAGGCTCCTACCATCGCTGCATCGTCATCAATTTATTGTCTTCAGGAAATGTCAGTTCGTTGACATCGGGACAACAATTTGGTGGATGAACTCCTTAGCGACATGAATCCTTCTTTCTTTTCGATAGCTTTGTTTTTCATTACTTACAGCAGTGGGAAAGGATAGGGTGATGGTTATATAGGAACTGAAGAATGAACTGGTACCTCCGCTTCGCCAGAGATAGTTACTGGATTCATTATGGGCATAAGGCCACGAATGACTCCCTTCTCACACCATGAGCTTTTTTTGGCCTTCTCGCACCCAAGATGAGCAACTCAATCTTTGAGAAAATAAACTATTTTTTTAAGGACTTCTTTCTCATTCATTCAGGTTTTAGGCCTTGTTTTCACAAGTGTCCAGATTATGTAGTTGGAGTTCATAGATTATTCACTCCTGGCTATTACTTTACAAATTTCTGACACTTAGTACAACTGGTTAGGAGTCTTTTTTTCCATCCCTTTAGTATGTGAACTTCTACCTGCCATAGAATAGTCACATGTAGTTAATTCATGCTATACACATGGATATAGAGCAACTTGCCTGCCAACAGTATTAGCAGTAATAATTGTGTTGCAATATTAAGAATTGTAAATGTAACTGCAAGCAGGAAAGACATTCCATGGAACTGAAGAAAAAAAACAAAAACTTTCCTACAGGTTGAATTCCTTAAGTCACATGACGTCTGTTAACGATGAAATGCCTGCTTGTCAGTAGTAGGACAGATTTTTTTGTTTCCTGCTTCAATTTAGTACGGGGCCTTCCCAAACCGCAGTGATTGCAAACCAAAAAAGAGACCATAATTAAGATAAAACTAGAGAAAGGTCCGTAAAATGAGAACCACTCCTTGATTTTCTATAAGCAATGAGTGCTCTTTGTATGAACGAGTCCACATTCAACTCGCTGAAGACCCTTCCTCCAGGCCAAACACCCTAGAAGTGGACCAATTTACATTGAAGTCAGGGTGATCTTAGCATAGAAATTCTGGAGAGTGAGAAGATCTTAACTGTCAATATTAGTGAAGTTCTTCTGACAACGTAAATTTGTTTTAGATTTAGTAAGTTCTGTTATCAAACGCGGTCAGATTGTTGTCCAGTTCTAAGCAACCCCAAGCTGGTGATAGCAAAGGCCTAAACCTGGGTATTCAGGAAACCTCAATTCAAAGTAAGAAGCATCACTGCCATAAACACATTGCAAAGAATAAAAGAATGAACTAAAAGAAATACTTTACAATAGTGCAGGTGTTGATCCCACATTGAGCCTTTCTGTGGGACGGCATTGCTGTCTGTGCAAACCATACAAGCCCAAGCCACTGCAGACAAGCCAAGCCTCTGTCCTGCCTCTATACACACTCTCGACCACCCCAAACTCTGAAACAATCTTGCATTCTTGAAAGACTAACCTAGATCGGGCAAAGAGCACGTTATATACAGATTGCTCATCCTCGGAAAGCTTCAATCGATGCACCTCACAGCGTCGCTGGGGGAGGAGCACCTAACAAGAGAGAACGGTAGAATCAGATGGGAAAATCTTTAATACGGTGATGTTCATTTCCTCACAAAAACATAGGCTAGGCAGACATTACGTAAGGAAAAAGGACAAGCGATCTCTCTTCTCTGCTCATGCTATAGGCCACTGTTCCTGCCATCCTCCACCTCTCACTGCCACCCTCAATTGATTCTCCTTCCTTTAGATGTGCAAAAGGAGCTCTATTGTTACACTGCGGAGAGATATTGGCCCATTACTAGCCCACGGTGTTTATAAGCTGCTCAAACTCGCCTCACTCCCTCTTGTTTCCTTCCACACTTCAAAAACCTGTTCCCCATCTCTCAGTAACCTGCCAACTACATCTTAAGGAACATAAGATGCTTTATCAAAGACCTCTTATTTCACCCCTGACCCGGCCCTCACTCTCACCCTTCTCCTTACACAACAAGAATGAGCAAAGCTGAAGAAGCTTCTGCAGGATGCTGCGGAGGGCAGCCTGGATGCCCTTAGCCTGCCCTCACCTGTCCCCAGGTTGAAGGAGACATTGGATGGCATCATGACTGCAATTCCCTCTCGCACATCTAACTCCTCCAGCCGCCCAGAGATGGAACTTAAATCCTCGGTTCAATCTTCAGCCTCTTGGTTGTTAATGCTATGATCATCTTCCAAGGAATTCAACGGTCACCCTCTACCCATCGGAAGGTCGCATACCAGGGGTTTGCCAGTGGAGTCCAGCTGGTCTTTGGTTCTACGCAGCAGCAGGTTTTTCGTTAGAATATTCAATCTCTCGCCTCCTTTCTTGGATCCATTGTCCACCTGGTTCTTCCACAGCTTGAACTCATCGAACGGAGAGCAACGAAGAAACCTAACATAGGGCGTGAATATGCAAATTGTAAACAAATTATTTTATAATAAATGGTATTGTATTGATTTCAACAATGTTTGACACATAGCCCCTTCATATGCATTCCTTTACAAGTTCTTAAATCAAAAACAGCAATCATCTGCCTTCCGATGCCTCCCTACTTACTCGCTCCTTTCCAGGTCGGTGGGCTTGATAGGATCCTTGGTGACACAGTATACAGATAGTTGTAACCGCACAAGACTGAGCACCCTATCTCCCATCTCCCCCCTCTGCCCCTATACCCTACCGGCCTTCACTGTGTACATAATCTTCAGGGCTTTCCATACCAGTAATATGTCTAACAGCTTTACATTATTCCAGAAGAGCTGGAGTGTCGAGGAGAACGAGCTATGCTGCAGATCACACCCCTCACCATATTCCCTACAGCAGCCGTCTGCTATTCTTCCTCTTAACTTGGGAAAGGTACCATGGAAACATCAATTTCAAACTGATCTTCCTGTGATGTTCTCAGACGTTTGATGTACACATCCTATTGCAGATTTCCCGATACTCTTCACTGACATTTATAAGTGGATTCATAATCAAGCGGGTCCGAAGGAGCAGCTTTACAGTAGCAAGTTCACAGCTGGATGCACCGGTCTCATGAAGGACCCGGTGGCTTCATTGTTACAGCCTCTCAATGTCTCATCAAAAATTGTGCTTCCACTACAGGAAAGGCTTACGGTTCAGTTTCCAAAACCGGTGTCAACGTTCCGGAGATCCCTCCCCTCTAGTCTCCAGCCCTTTGAGTGCAAGAGTAAATTTAAGGCTCATGCGAATTGAGAGGAGGTTACAGGAAGATCCTCAAGGAACCGTGCTGGAGGCACAGTGTCCACAAACAGACCTATTTTATGTTCCACGTGGTTCCACACTGAATGTTGCATGCAATCACAGACTCACTCTGATGCAAATGAAAGGCAGAGCGGGCACCCTTGCTTTGTTCCGCCTTGTAGAGGTATTACCCCAGCCTGAGTATCATACTGGATAGGAGTATTACAGATGCATTCTAAGCTCTCTGCAGCTGGTTCATCTGGGGTAATGGGAGGTATGCTACAGGCACCGCAGGGAGGAGACCAGCCTTAATTTGGTGGGCACACATCTTTTTTAAATGTTCCTGCCCAAAGTGGTGGTGTAAACCAGGGGCTGCCATCTGCTGCTAGCAGCAGAGGCAGGGGCAGATTCAAAAGTGACAGGCCTTTGAAGCTTCCCTTTTCGAGCACTGGTCAATCCTGGAGGAGGAGGCATGACACCTCTGCCCAGGATGTGCATTGTTTCTGCTCCCAGAAAGCAGGGACTCTCTACCCAGGGGTCCAGAAATATGTCTGGTGCTAGGTGGCTGCCTGTAGCCAGTCAGAGGCCACACCAGGGCTGGCAGGGATTGAGGGGGGGGGGGGGGGACCTCTGAGGTGCCCTCTGGGTACATGGTACTATAAATGCCACACTGGCATCAGTGGGGATTTATTGAAAGGAGTAGGTTGGTACCAAGCAATCCTGTATTCAGGGAGGCCATCATGATGCTGTGGAACTAGAGTTGTCAAGTTCCCAGCCCATGTACTCTCTATGGGGGGTATAGATAAGGGGTTGTACCCAGATAGTGTCACTGGGACCTGGGCTATCAAAGTAATAAGAGGAAGGGGTCCCAGTAATCAAAGAACAGTTTACTAAATAATAACAAATAAATCAACCAAGAAACAAATCTGTCCACATTGTTTTAATCACAATGTGAATGTATATACCAAATAGTTGTCGACGTTTCGTTTTAATATAAATGTATAAATTAATGGAGGGAAACGAAAAGGGATTCGTTTCCCTCCATTAATTTATAAATTTATATTAAATAGGTGTGTCCCCACCCCTGTCCTGATGAAGACCCCACAGCAAGGATAGCAACTCTACCTGCATACTAGAGGGTCGAAACGTCGACAACTATTCGCATTATCAACTCCACGCCCCATTGTTTTCATTTTTTGAACCTTGTGGAGTATGCTGTTTTGTGGAAATAACTATTTGAACCTTGTGGTCCCCATCTCTACACACACTGTGTAGTAAGGACAAATGATGTATATCTATTGATTAAACTGTCACTTGAGAATTTCTTCCTCCTTCCCTCCACTTCCTCCTCACAGGATCAGTCCCCCCTCCCTTGTTTCTCTACTATACCTGGGGCACTGCGAAACCATGTTCACGTTCTGAGATAAAATTATATATTTGGTATATACATTCACATTGTGATTAAAACAATGTGGACAGATTTGTTTCTTGGTTGATTTATTTGTTATTATTTAGTAAACTGTTCTTTGATTACTGGGACCCCTTCCTCTTATTACATGTACTCTCTATGGCTTGAATATCACTTACAATATTAGGAAATGATGCCCAATATTGTAGGAACATATCTGCTCATCCAGACACGTCCTCACCTGTAGTATAGTTTACCATGCCTTAGGGCTTTGAGGCCTGCTAGAGGGGTGACTTACTTATGGTGCCATTCCAGCTATCACTACCTAACTGTATGTCGACTCATTTTAACCTCACAGGGCCATGCAAGCTACTAGGCATGGTCCTAGTGAGGGGGGTCCCAAGGGACCCTTTTCAGCCCCCAGGCACCTAGGGTATCATTTACGAGGGGCTTACAGTGGGCAGAGCTACCAATTGGAGGCTGGATTTAGGGAAGGAGAACTGGCACCGGGGACCTGGTTGGCAGGAAGCCTGCGCACTACAACCAAAACCACATCAAAACCTGGGAAAAGTAGGGGCTAACCAGGAAAAAGAGGCACTCTCACAAATGCCATTCCCTCAAAGACAAATGTAAATTGAAGAGGCTGCAAAGCACTGCCTTAAAACGAGCGCAGAGGCTGAGGAAGAGAACAGTCAGAACACATGTTAACCTCTGCTTGGCTTTGGTAAGCAATAAAGAGTTGCTTCTTACCTGTAGAACAAGTTACTTACCTTCGGTAACGATATATCTGTAAGAAACATTAGTTAGTATTAGATTCCTTACCTTAGAATATCCCCAGGCGTCAGTCTGGATCCGGGAACTTTTGCGTAGCAGTACCCCTGCGCGTCGGTAGGCGTCGTCTGCAGGCGTCCCCTGCGGCTCCGCGTCCGTCGTCGGCGTCGTGCGCCGTGATGACGTCGCTGGAGTATATAGACGCCGCCTCCGCGCGCTGTCAGTTCTTTGTACACAGCTTTTCCGCGCCAGAACACGCAGAGCCATGTGAGAACCAACACTGGTGCCATTTGAAACTAGGGCCCTGAAAGGGATGTCCTTAACCCTAGGTATCAGTTCGCAGAACGGGGAGGATGGGTGGGTTCGGTAAGGAATCTAATACTAACTAATGTTTCTTACAGATATATCGTTACCGAAGGTAAGTAACTTGTTCATCTGAAAGAAACACGTTAGTATTAGATTCCTTACCTTAGAATAGATACCCCAGCAATACCAACCCCGGTGGTGGGTCTGCGAACCAATACATTCCTACACCAGAAAGTCCTGGAGGACAGAACGGCCAAAGAAGCCATCCCTCCGGACTTGGCTGTCCAGGCAGTAGTGCCTCGCAAAGGTGTGCAGCGAGGCCCACGTAGCCGCCTGGCAAATGTCCTGCAAGGAGACTCCCCGGCCCAGGGCAGAAGTAGCCGCCGTGGCCCGAGTGGAATGGGCCCTCAGCCCAACAGGAGGCTCCTTCCGAGCCAAAGAGTAGCACGCTTTGATGCACAGAACGACCCACCAAGAGATGGTCCGTTTATGTACCGCCCGTCCCTTCTTCGCACCCACGTAGCCAACAAACAGTTGGTCATCCACCCGGAACTGGCGTGTGCGATCCATATAAAATGAAAGCGCACGTTTTGGGTCCAGACGATGGAGCCACTCTTCATCCTTTGAAGGATGCGGAGGCGGGAAGAAGGAAGGGAGGGTCGACTGCCCGATGTGAAAAGCAGAAACTACTTTGGGCAGGAAAGAAGGTCTAGTCCTTAGAACCACCTTGTCAGGATGAATGGACAGGAAAGGAGGTTTAACAGAAAGAGTCTGGAGCTCACTCACCCTCCTGGCAGAGGTGATGGCAACCAGGAAAGCCGTCTTTAAAGTCAGGAGACGGAGAGGACAAGAATGAAGGGGCTCAAAGGGAGCACACATCAAAAAGGTTAGAACCAGGTTCAAGTCCCACTGAGGCATCACAAACGGAACAGGTGGATACATGTGTGTGATGCCCTTCAAGAATCTCGTTACAATTGGGGACTTGAACAAAGAAGGCTGATCAGGAAGCCTTAGAAGGGCCGAAAGGTAGCCCTTGATAGTGCCCAGAGCAGAGCCCTGCTGGGCAAGAGAGAGAAGAAACAGAAGAACCTCGGAAAGAGGGGCAGAAAGAGGATCCACAGCCTTTGCTGTGCACCATGCCACAAATCTGTTCCACCGACAGGCGTATACCGACTTTGTGGAGGGACGCCTGGCTGCCAGAATTACATCACAGACTTCAGGAGGCAAGTCAAATGGCCTCAACTGCCGCCGCACAATCTCCAAGCATGGAGGTGGAGACTGGACAGGTTCGGGTGGAGGACCGTCCCCTGCTGCTGCGACAGAAGGTCCTCCTGAAGGGGCAGGCGGATCGGGGGACCGACTGACATGCTGAGTAGCTCGGGATACCAGTACCTTCGAGCCCAGTCCGGAGCCGCAAGGATAACTTGGGCCCGGTCGCGCCTGATCTTCTTCAGCACTCTGGGCAGAAGTGGTATAGGCGGAAAGGCGCATAACAGACCGCAACTCCACTCGCGCCGAAAGGCGTCGCCGTGCGAGTGCCGTCTTGGAAACTCCAACGTGCAGAACTGATGACATTGCGCGTTCTTTTCTGTGGCGAATAGATCTAACCAAGGCTCTCCCCATTGCAGAAAGAGGCCTTGCGCCACGTCCGAGTTCAGACGCCATTCGTGATCCATCGAGCACCGACGGCTGAGTTCGTCCGCCCTGGCGTTCAGAGAACCTGCCAGGTGTTGAACCGTCAAAGTCACGCCGTGACGTTCCAGCCACTGGCAAAGGGTCCATGACCCCACCCCGCCCTGTTTGTTGCAGTACCACATGGCGGTGGTGTTGTCCGTGAACACCTGCACCACACTCCCGTTGACAAAGGGGAGGAATGCCTTCAGTGCTAGACGAATCGCCCGTAGCTCCAACAGGTTGATATGGAGCCGGGACTCCGCCGGAGACCAGATGCCTCTGATCTCCGCCTCTCCCAAGTGGCCTCCCCAGCCCTGGAGGGACGTGTCCGTCACGACAACGTGCTCCGGTTGGGCAAGGGAGAGGGATCTGCCTCTGACCCAATCGCAGTCCGTAAGCCACCACTGCAGTTGTCTCGCAGTGCCCTCCGAGATCAAGACGTGGTCGGACAAGTTGCCCTGATGCTGGGCCCACTGAAACTTCAGGTCCCACTGCAGAGCCCGCATCCGCCACCGGGCGTGATACACCAGAAGGATGCAGGAAGCCATCAGCCCCAGCAGTCGCAGAGTCAACCTGACCGAAACCCGGGATAGCGGCTGAAAGATGGGAATCAAAGCCTGTATATCCCGGACCCGCCGTTCCGGAGGATAAACCCGAAACTGCGCCGAGTCCAGAACCGCTCCGATGAAAAGGAGCTTTTGAGAGGGACACAGGTGTGATTTCGGCACATTGATGGAGAACCCCAGGTCGTGCAAGAGGTCTGCCGTCATCTGAAGGTGGTGGACGACTGTCTGGGGCGAGCCCGCCTTCAACAACCAGTCGTCTAGGTAGGGGAAGACTGAAACCCCTAACCTGCGCAGATGGGCTGCGACCACCGCCAACACCTTTGTGAACACCCGTGGGGCGCTGGTAAGGCCGAAGGGGAGCACGATAAACTGAAAGTGCTCCTGGCCTACAGGACGGGGATGTGAAAATACGCATCCTGCAAGTCCAACGCTACCATCCAGTCTTGCGGGTCTAGAGCAGCCAAGACCTGAGCTAATGTCAACATCTTGAACTTCTCCTTCCGGAGGAAGCCGTTGACGTTCCTTAGGTCCAAGATAGGACGTAGGCCCCCTTTGTCCTTCTTGGGTACCAGAAAGTAGTGGGAATAGCAACCACGTCCTACTTCTGGCCCAGGAACGCGCTCAATGGCCCCCTTGGCCAAGAGGGCCGGAACTTCCTCCTACAGAAGTGTCAAGCGGTCCCCCGACACACGGTGGTTCTGCGGTGGCATGGCTGGAGGAGTGGTCTCGAAGGGGAGGGAGTAGCCCCTTCGGACGAGTTGCAGCACCCACCTGTCCGATGTGATTGTGCGCCAGCGGGCGTGGTGATGGCGAACCCTGCCACCCACTGGCGTCACATGGGCCTGAAAGCACGGACTAGGAGGATTTGGAGGCAGATGCTGCGGGGGGGAGGTGTGGCCTGACCCCGCCGTTGACCCCGACCGCCTCCACGGCGGGTTCCACGGCCGCCACCGCGTTGAAAAGATTGTTGCGGCGCGTGGCTGGCAGCAGGTGTGGGGACGCCCCTTCCTTGGCCACGAAAGGAGCGAAACGAACCCGTTTGCTGGCGCTGGGTCGAGAGACCCAAGGACTTGGCCGTGACCCTGGAGTCCTTGAAGCGTTCCAGCGCGTGGTCGGCCTTGTCACCAAACCGGCGACAGCCATCAAACGGCATGTCCATCAAGGCATTCTGGACATCTGCCGAAAAGTTGGCGGATCTCAGCCAGGCGTGGCGACGAATCGCCACCGTCGTGGACATCGCTCTGCCCAGCGAGTCGGTCGTATCAAGACCACACCGTATGGAATATTTCGCTGCATCTCGGCCCTCAGCCACAGCCTTGCCGAGTTTCGCCCGCACCTCCATGGGGCATTCTGGCAGCAGTTCCGCGACCGTATCCCACACAGAGTGGGTGTAGCGGCCCAAGAGGCAAGCGGTGTTGCAAGACCGCAGTCCCAAACTCAGGGACGAGAAGACCTTCTTGCCATACTGGTCATACCTCTTAGATTCCCGGTCGGGCGGGGCCGACGGGAATGCGGTCTGGGAAGTCGAGGCCTGGATCACCAGACTCTCAGGGGTGGGATGGGTGGACAGGAACTTGGGGTCGTCCGGACAAGGACGGTGGCGTCTGGCCACGTTCCGATCAACAGGCGAACCTGAAGAGGGCCTGGGCCACGTGCCCAACAGAACGTCTGACAAGGCTTCGTTAAACGGCAGCAGTGGCTCCTGTGGGCATGACTGCGGTTTGAAGACCTCAGTGAGGATGTTAGGCCTCACGGCCGCGACGGGGAGCTCAAGGTGTAAGGCCTTGGCAGCCCTCATCAACACCACTGAATAAGCAGCTCCCTCCTCCGATGCCACGGAAGGAGGAGAGACAAAGCCAGGGTTAGGAGAGTCGTCCAGACCACTGGCATCCCCCAAATCACCTGTCCAGTCCACGTCGTACTGACACTCACGTGACAGAGGGTCCTCAGACCCCTCCCAACCTTCCCCGTACTCTACATCATCTCCATACTCGGAGTCAACAATGTAGACCGGCTCCTCGGGGTTCACAGGCCCCATCGGCGTCGAGGGACGCCGGTCCGACTCCGCGTCCGGATTCGGGGAGGGTATGGGGACGACGCTGCCCGGAGCCGGCACAGGGGAACCGGCGCCGCGCGGGGACGGCGTCGGGGGTAACCCCGATGGAATCGGCGCCGGAGAGGCCGGCAGACCAGCCGGCGTCGATCCCGAAGGCCCTTGCGGCGTCGGAGCAGTCGGCGGCACCGGGGCCGGAGCACCCGATGGCGTCGAGTCAAAGACACCCGAGCCGCTAGGGCCCCCAGACGGGTTCACTGGGCCCGAAGGCGCCGGAAGCCCCGTCGGAGAAGTGAGCGCCCTCATGGCCATGAGGAACGCCTCAATCTCCTCAGGCGTCGCACGTTGCCAAGGGACCGGAGGGTATGGAGCAGGCCGCGCCAGCGACTCTCGCGGAGCCGCGGGGTTGGGGTCACCCGAACCCCCGGCCGCGTCGCGCGAGCGTCGGGGGTACGATGACGACGCCCCGACTTCTTGTGTTTCTTACCTGAAGAGCCCGATGAATGGTGACGACTTCCGGAGCGCCCAGCGCGGCTCCGCGACCGCTCTCTCGAACGCTCCCTGGACCTCCGGCCGGACCGGGACCGCTCCAGACGCGGGGCCGACACCCGGAGCTCGAGTAGCTTGCGGGACCGCTCCCGTCTAGCCTTATTAGTCAGAGCCCGGCAATCGACGCAGGCGTCCACGTCGTGGTTGGGGCCCAGGCACCGGAGGCAGAGTCGGTGATGGTCCGTGACCGACATTGTGCGGTCACAACCGTCACAATTCTTGAAACCGGGCATCCTACCAGGCACCAAAAAGATACAGAAAGTTAACAAACTTGGTCAAAAGACCGGAGTACTGCTCTTCGGATCTGCGCTTACTGGCGCGGAAAAAAAAAAAGAACTGACGTCAGCGCGCGGAGGCGGCGTCTATATACTCCAGCGACGTCATCACGGCGCACGACGCCGACGACGGACGCGGAGCCGCAGGGGACGCCTGCAGACGACGCCTACCGACGCGCAGGGGTACTGCTACGCAAAAGTTTCCGGATCCAGACTGACGCCTGGGGATATTCTAAGGTAAGGAATCTAATACTAACGTGTTTCTTTCAGATACTACAGTTCTGTAGTAGGGGAATCTTTGTTATAGTCATAATCTAGTGAATAGTCCCGCCCATGTGCGTGGACCCCGGAGCAATCAAAAATAATCGCTTAAGCGGTCTTCATTGCAGTCCTGCATAGACACTTAAGAGAAAACTAAAGACAATAATGCAGCCTATACCTGCAAGGCTACACTGTCCAGTACTTCAACTAGAAACGCAAAGGATATTCCACCGATATCACATTTAACACAGTCTGCTAAGTTTGCCCCATAGAGAAACTTTCCCCTTCACAAAAACCTTGGAATGATAGAGAGGAAGGGATGGACAGACAAGCCCCCATAGGCTGCCATTATACGTCTGTAATACGGTGCCTTTAAGGAACTCTCCAGACACCCTCGGTATCCCATGATGCACAGCAAACTCCTTTTACTTTCAGTTTTTTTTTCCGGCTCCTGCTAGCAGGACCCTGGGGCATTGAGCTCTCCCTTTTTTGGGCGTTTGTTCAATTTTTTGGCACTTTTAAAGTGTTTAGAGTGTGTCACTCGACGTCCGTCTGCTTCTTCTTCCTTTTGCTGGAGTTTTTTGGCACTTCTGTCCACTCTTCTGTCGAATATGCCTGCCCTGTTCGACAAGTGTCCTGAGTGTGACAGGAAGAGGGTCAAGTCAGATGCCCACAGAGTGTGTATCCTCTGTCTTCCATCCTCATGTCCCTGAAGATTGTGAGATTTGTAAATCCTTCTCCAGGAGGACCCTCCGGGAAAGAGAGAAGATTCATCTCCAAGGCCTGGAGCTCCAGAGACAACAGGAATCAGGTGGGTCTGGGCATGGAGGGTCGTCCTCTGCCCGTGCTGTGGCCTCTGGGGTGCTCCCCAGTCAAGAACAGGCCAGGAAAAGGCACAGATTTCCGTCAAC